>NC_137695.1:57139924-57739924 GCF_964034855.1 Anser brachyrhynchus | reverse complement strand
AAAACACAGAATCTAATTTATTTGAATTTTAATTTGAGACCAGTTTATATCATCTCAAGATCTGACTTGCTATCTTTCACAATTGTAAAACATTGGCATAAATATTTCTAAAAACTGGGAAGACTAGATAGGAGGTTTTTCTGTGAGACCAATGTGGGATTTTTTTTGAAGAGAAACATTCTGTACAATAGGAGAAATAGAATTAAAGAGGGACCATTGTTTTGCTTGTTTGTTTTATGGTACAAATTATTTTTAATGATTGATTCTATTTCTAATTAATAAGTATCACAGACAGTATTGGTGCTACTTCTCTACTGATTAATGAATGAACCACATACAAACTGTCATACTATTGCCCAGTAGTTATTTGCTTCTTTGGAGCAGATGGTTTGCAGATATCCCATCAGTTTTCCAATAGTATAAAAGTATAAACACAATACTCAGGAAATCTGTAAATGCACATCTAATTAAAACTAGGCACTCTTCAATCCTTCACAATTTTAAATAAATTATAGAAAGGATTAGCAGGAGGGAAAAAAATCTTTCACCCTTCATGTACAGCAAGAAGAAAAAGAGCACCACTTAACAACTTTACTTTTACAGAGATAAATGGTAATGAATTTAGTTACATATGAAACATTCCCACCTAGTGTTAACTTGTAATGCCTCTCAAATGAGTGCAAACTGGCTATAAAGGAGCTTAATTCCCAAGAAAAGAAAAGGCATCAACTTTGACTTCACTTGCAGTGACAAAGGCAGTGTAGAGACATGCTAGAGGCTGTAATCCAGAAGGTAAACAAAGCCTTTGCTTGGTATTAATTTATTAAAAAAATATTAATTTAAAGGCTTCAGAACACAAGGAATTTTAGACACTTAAAAAATGAAACTAATTAGATTAACTGCTGAACAAATTTCAAGTTTAGATGGCTTGCTTTTAAGAAGAAAAAGAAAATGAGATAGGTTACTTTGCAGCAGGAGAGATAAAAGGTTAAATGACATTAAAAATCATATTTTTCCCATATTTATTATGTGTTTGAATAAAAATAGTTTGTGTATGTTCTTGACTGACAAGTAAGTACTATAGTTGTCTACAGCTAGCACTGAATTTTTGGGGGACTGGGGGAGTGAGGGATTTTGGTCTCTGTCCAGGAATCTTTTCAAAGTCTTAAAATCCACAAACAAAAACATTCTCGGTGATGGTTACCAAAATGACAGCACAATAGTCTTTGTAGTAGGAAATTGAAAAATATTGATTTGGATCTGAGTTTCAGAAAGCCAATCTAGGCACGTTTTTGATCTGAAATTCTCAATCATGCACCTGGATGGGACTGCTTGCTCGATTACCACTGAAGACTTCTTTCTCAGAATAAAGAGATAAATATTTCTTCTGTTACAATGAACATATCCCCATGTAAGGGTCTGCTATATCATTAGGAGTCAGAGTGCAGACATCCTGTGCTGTGGAGTCTTAAGGCAGTGAAAGAATATTAATTCAGGCTGCTGTTGTGTGTATACCTGGAAACTCACCAGAACTACCTCTAAACAAGAGTTCAGACACTGCTCTCCAAAACCTGCAATCTCAGAAAAATTATCTGCTTAAACAATATACTAGAAAATAGTATTCTCAGTGTAGCAGTCACAGACATAATTTTTGGGAAAAAAATGTGATAAATAATATAGTTTGTGATTACAGTTAACGAGTCACTTCTAAAATATTTCACCTTGAATGCATAGTCCACAGTTCCTACCCCCACACCTCCACCCCCCATGTTTTCAACAAACAATTGAATCAAGCTCATCTCCTTGTGGAATCTACATTGTGGTTGTTTTGTTTTGTTTTCAGCATCAGTTGAAATCTAGAACAGAGAAACCCTGGCACTTCTATTCTCTAAGTGTGACTAGGACATGAGCGCAAACATGCAAAGAACAATTCTTCAAATCTGCCTAAAATATGAAAGACAGGGTAACAGGAAGCACAAACTCTGTGTGACTGGTATTTAAACAATGCTTACAGGCAGAGTTATGTTCATTCAAAACACAACTTGAGTGGACATTGTCAAGAGTCAGCCTTCTTCATGAAGATGAGAGTTAAAAAGCTTCAAGGGACTCATATAAAACTAAAAATAGAAACTATTTCTACCTATAAAAACTTTGAAAACATGTTTTATATCCAGTAGAACTGAAAGGATACAGATTCCTGGAATTAAACACTTTGGAAGAAGTGAAAAGAAAGCAATTAAGAAAAATCGGTAATACTGTGAGGCAAGATTGAAGACTGCTGCTCTTCTGATAGTGCAGTTTGGAATGCTGCAGTATTTTTATTTATTTTTTTTTAATATAGCCCAGTTAACTTTACTGAATAAAACCTTTAATATACATGACTCCTAAACTTCTAGAACAGGACTTAATCCAAGCTTTAATGACAGGTGGTAGATCTTAAGTGTGGGAAGTACAGTATTTGCTTAACCTAGAATCATAGAATATCCCAAGTTGGAAGGGAGCCATAAGGATCATCAAGTCCAACTCCTGGCATCACACATCTACCCAAAAATTTAGACCATGTGAATAAGTGCACAGTCCAAACACTTCTTAAACTCCGACAGGCTTGGTGCCATGACTGCTTCCCTGGGGAGCCTGTTCCAGTGTGCAACAACCCTCTCAGTGAAGAACCTCTTCCTGATGTCCAGCCTAAACTTCCCCTGCCTCAGCTTAACACCATTCCCGCGGGTCCTATCAGTGGTGACTAAAGAGAATAGATTGGCTCCTTCCCCTCCTCTCCCCCTTGTGAGGAAGCTGTAGACTGCGATGAGGTCTCCCATCAGCCTCCTGTTTTCCAGACTGAACAAACCAAGTGACCTCAGCCGCTCCTCATATGTCTTCCCCTCTAGGCCCTTCACCATCTTTGTAGCCCTTCTCTGGACACTCTCCAACAGTTTTACATCCTTTTTGTACTGTGGTGCCCAGAACTGCACACGGTACTCAAGGTGAGGCCTCACCAGCGCAGAGCAGAGCGGGACAATCCCTTCCCTTGACCGACTAGCAATGCTGTGCTTGGTGCACCCCAGGATATGGTTGACCCTCCTGGCTGCCAGGGCACACTTCTGGATCATATGCAACTTGCTATCAACCATAACCCCCAGATCCCTCTCTGCAGGGCTGCTCTCCAGCGTCTCGTCTCCCAGTCTGTACGTATAGCCAGGGTTGCCCCGTCCCAGGTGCAGGACCCGGCACTTGCTCTTGTTAAACTTCATGTGGTTGGTGAAGTTCAACAAGAAAAAGTGCAAAGCTGGGAGGAACAACCACATGCACCAGTACATGCTGGCTGCCATCCAGTTGGAAAACAATTTGACAGAAAGGGACATAGGAGTCCTGATGGACATAAGTTGAACATGAACCAATAATTTGCCTTTGCTGCAAAGAAGGCTAACAGCATTCTGGATTGCATTCGGCAAAGTATTTCCATCAGGTCAAAGGAGGTGACCCTTCCCATCTACTCAGCACTGTTCTCAGTGCTGCATCCAGTTCAGGTTCCCAGTACAAGAAAGACATGGGGCATACTGGAAGGAGTCCAACAAATGGAATGTTCTAGGTTTCCTCTTGTAAAACTTTCTGCTGCATGACTAGTTGCCTTTAGTTTGCTGCTAGTCGTGTTACATCTTCTGTGGTCAACTTAAGAGCTGTATATGATCAGAATGTTGTTTGTTTGTTTGTTTGTTTTATGCAGGAACTTTAAGTTCCTAATCAAATCCTCTTAACAATCTCATTGATAAGGTAATCCAGTTAATTTAATGTTACCTCCCTGTATGGTAGGCTTTTATTGGTATGGCTAATGTAAATTATTTCCTGAATGCTTTAGAGGATTTTAGAAAATGTCAAAAGTAGAGACAAAACTGAAACACCATTTCCACAGCACTCATTGAAGCCCAGATGATGAGGTAGTATCTCCGTACCCAGCACTGATGTTTCTCCATTTAAATTCTTGTTGATTTCAGAGTTTCACTATTCCTATAGTTTAGCTGGAATTCATATTCGGGTATTTTCTAGTATGACTCAAATGTTTCTTGTTTGGCTGCAAGTCCTTTTCTAAGTTGTGCATTTCTCAGATGTGCTTCCCTCACTTAGCAGTTTTGGGATATATTCTTAATTCCTTGGGATTTTGCATTTCATTAAAAAATAATAATAATAGTTTCCATTCATTTCATGTAAGAGCAGTATTTTTCAGACCTTCTTTCCCTCTTTCCTTGTACATTAAAACTTATTCTTTTCAGAGACCTTGTCTGTTAGCTAAATTTCACTCTGAAGCAGGAGGAGAGGTGCTAACAGGTTCTTGAAGGACAATATCAAATCTGCCTGAGATTGTCAGCACTATCTTACACTAGTAGCCTGAAGCTACTGTTGCTAACAGCCTGACATGTCTCCCTGTATTTCAATATGTTCTCATGCATTTTTTGTTGTTGCTGTTGTTTGAAAGCTGGGTAAAAATTCTATAGATTAATGTTTTCATTTCTTGAAAATACAATTTCAGGAGGCTTATGAAGAAAGTTGTAAATAATTTTAAGTAGGAAACAAAAATTTGAGTTGTTGTGAGGAATGGGTTAAAAGTGGAAGACTGGTGAGAAGAATGGGATCAGAACAGAAGACTGGCAAGGAGGATTGTAAATATGCTCAAGTGACCTTGCAGCTGGGAATGCATAAAGTCTGTGGAGTAGTAAGGTAGAAAAACACATAAATCGTACCTACTGCTGTTTATACTCCATCTGTTTGGCAAGTAGTGCCTCTGTGTATAGATAGCATAGGTGTTTGGTAGATTCAGACATGCGTGAGCTCCCAGCCTTGGTGCAAATAAGATCAAAAAAGCACAATGAGGATTGCAGCATGGTGGTAAAAACTGTGCCTGCACGAACCCTTGATCCCTTACACCTTGAGGTGTAAACAGCAGGCTGGTGATCTTCTATCATGGACCAAGCTTAGCAGTGCCTGCATCCCAACTTGTGTGCATCTGCCCGGTTGTTGCTTCATGGATCTCCTGGTCGGAGAGGTAACAAAAATACACCTATTCTTTGCATTGTAGTTGTCGGTCCATGGTTGTTCCTGCTGCCTGTCTGTGCTGACTGACACAGGAATATTTTGATTTTGTTCAAAAACACAGTTGAATTAATTAAAAAAAAAAAATTGTAAAAGCATTGTTTTCACTTATGTAGAAAGTCCTAAAGCATCAATGAAGCAATATGTAATTTCAGTTGAAAAACTGTTTCATTCAATTTGAAGTAGAACTTCAAGTCTTTTTAATCTAACCATACAGGTCCAGAGTGGTTTGGAGAAAACAGTTCCAAAAGTAATAGAATCATAGAATATCAGAATTGGAAGGGACCCACAAGTATCATCAAGTCCAACTCCTGGATCCCCAAAGGACCACCCAAAAAAAAAAAAAAATCAGATCGTGTGTCTGAACACTGGCAGGCTCATAAACGTGACCACTTCCCTCGGAGTCTGTTCCAGCGTACAACAACCCTCTTGGTGAAAAACCTTTTCCTGATATACAGCCTGAATACTTTGCAGTAATCAAGATCTCCCCCTCTCCATTTTTGACAGAGTCTTAAAATATTTATAATCAACTTCTTATTCTTATATATTACGAGCTTATTCACCATTCAAAAATGTACTCTCATCCTATTTTTATATGGATTAGCAAGACTATTTATGTACTTACTCTAATGTTTACACAGGTATGGCTAATGCAGTGAATCTAAAACAGAATGGTAACAAAGTTCCTTAGGCTACTTGATTTTTTTCTGGTGCTTTTTGTCTCTGATGTACATCATATTATCCAAAGCTTGATCATGAATGCTGGACAAAAGCTTTGATGGCTTTACAGAACTGAAACATCTAACAGCCAAAATGGGAACACTAGTACTCAAACTATTAATGCAAAAACAAACAACAACAAAAATCACTACAATAAGCAAGACAACCCAATAACACTGAAACAAATGTGTATCCTGTAGGGTCTGTTTCTCCCTGTCTTCTTCCAAAGTGGTAAATCCAAGCTAAAGCTGGGGAAATCTCTGTCAAAAATAATACTGAAATACTGTCAAATTAAATAGATTAATCTAAGCTATGAATTTGTAATCATATTTGGTAAACAGAAAGTTGATTTTAATGAGATTAACATTGTGTTAGTGACGCAATCAGGATTAAAAATTTATTTGCATCACAAAAACCTTTTTTGTATCAATACTTCTATAACTGTTTAAAGAAGTTTCTAAATCATAATTTCAGAATGATGAACAGTAACAGTTGCATTTATTTTTCATAACTAAAAGCAATAATACGTTTTTATTCTCTTACTGTCATAGTTCCACAACTGTCTTTGTTGATAATGCGGACTGTCATCCCTTTTTTAACCCTTAATACCACTACTTTCCATATTTAACTTCCATCTACCTGCATATTTCTGAAAAGATAGCATCTCTATATCAATGTGAAATTTAATATTATTCTTATTTTTTCTCTAACTATATATACAAGTAAAAAAAAAGGAACCATTCTAAATGGAAATAAAGGGGCAACAAAGTCTTAAGCTAACACGCTGAAAGAAAAATATTTTACAGACTGCCATAGTGTAGCAGCACAAGGTTTTCATTATTTCACTCTGTCGTGCAACCCAAGAGACCATTTCAGGTGTAATAAACTCTCTCTCATCGAACCAGACCTGAGGTTTAGCGTATGTAAGAGCTATAAAGATATCCTCTGCTGGAAAGGAAATGTTGTATGAGAAGTATTTCAGTTAACATTTCTTTCTTCCATGTTCACTGTCTCTCATAAATGATTATTGCTTCTTTATGCTACACCCCTCCTTTTTTTCTTTGCTACTGTGGGTAGTATATTATGTACTACATTTCTGTAAAAGTTCTGAGATGCTTACCACTTATTCATGTTCTCTGTCTCTTCTCTTTTATTGATAAATATGTATTTATAAGAGTGGGAGAAGTGAGAATGCAGGATGGTGGGTTCCACTATAGAGAATGGAGTTATGATGAAGTTATCAGCCTGACATTCATAGCTGTTGAGATTTCAATCACACCTTTCCCCCTTTTAATGTATTTGCTGAATTGTCTACAGAATTGGGAATTAGTTTGATTAACAGATTTCATTTACAGAAGGAATATGACAGTTTCAAAATAGGTTTCACATTTTTCTGTTCTGCATCCAATACCTGCTTTATATGTGAGATGGAAGTACAAATTTTGTCCAGGTCTCTAAGAAGCTGTGTTTGAAAGAGCCTGAATAATGACACTAAAATGCAAGTGATGTCTGGAGTGGTAGAAGTGGTGGTGTGTGGTGGTTAGTAAGTCAGAATTGAAGCTTCCACTTTATTGAATAGAAGCTTCTGAGAGAGGGGAGAAGGTGACTTGATTGGGTTGTACCAGGAGGACTGTGGTTTTTGTCTTAGATCAGAGGGGGACAGATATTTCCACAGGCAGTGGCTTGGTGAGGAGGAATTTCTCTGCAAGTGGAAAAACTTCTGTCTCTCTCAAAGTTCTTATATCCACACAGGGCTATGCCAGGACTGGTGACTGAGGAAACATTGCTTCCATGCTCACACTTGGATTTATGTTATAAACTAAAGTGTCAGTGTCAGATAAAATTGTCAAGATTTTCTCCATTTTGTAATGGGACTGGTTAAAGAACTTTACAGAAATCTCCATTAAACAAAACAACAACAACAACAAAAGTCATGACCAATGTAATTAATAACTTGGCTATTAGGGTTGCAATATGGGACTGTAGGTTCACAAACCACTTATACAAAGAAGTCCAAAGGAACTGAGAAAAAGTGTGGCTATTTGTGTGGAATGACTTCAACTTTGGTTTCTCCCAACTAAATTGAGATCATCAGTAATAGACCACTGACAGCAAGATAGCAGCAGTCCTATTCTTCAGCCAAAAATGTCGTCATGGATCTAAACTGACACAACTGATAGGTGACTAGAATATTTTTAATTTCTTTTTAAAATCCAATCCAGTTTGAAGTCTGATGAGAATGATTATAAAACAGTCAATAAACATTTCAAGTCAAATGGAAATATCAATTGCCTGATTAATCTAAGAAATCCAGCCATGTGTGGATATGGGTTTAAATCATTAACATTAAAGGTTACATTTACAGAGTATTGTCAAAAGGTTTCTGTATCATTTACCTAACATTCAAAAAGTAAAATAGCTCTTCAGTGGGACTCATATACCATGTTATGTTTGTCATATGTTATTTCTCTGTGAGTGGGATGAAATAAACCTTTACTTATATGTGAAGGTTGCCATTAAAGCTGATTCAATTCCTTGAGAATTTTGGGAAACCATTCCTGAGGTCAGAGGGGTTGATATCCAAACTCCAAACCTGGTTCCTGAGGTAGAACCTCTGGAAGAGTCAACCAATTTGTAAAGAATGTGGTATTCCAGAATTGTCTTCTCAATTTTTGATGCTTCAGACATCAGAATATGCTTGGCAAAAGAACGGCATGAACTGCAGCTTTTGCTTTAGCCTGACAGGCTCCACAGAGTTGGCCAGCGTTGCTGACTGTTGGCAGGCTTCATTGGGAGCCAGCTCCTTACTGTTGCTAGTTCCTAATTAAAATGTTTCTTATAACCATTAAATTACAATTTGGTAAGACAGCAAGAATTTGTATGCCTGAATACTCTTGTATTACTCCTACTCTCTAGCCACTAAACAATAGCAGGACACAAGGTGAAATGAATGCTTTCTAACAAGGTTAGGTGGTCCCTTGATAGTGTTCATAAAGATTACTCCTGAAGAACAGTGCTAGCATTCTTCAAGCTTTTTCTACTTATTTGAATGAATTCTTCTGGCAGTAATGCCCTTTTTTTTTTTTTTTTGGCATGAGCTTCACACGCTGAATTCTCAGGAGCTGTTTTTGTTTCTTTCCTTTAGCCTTTTATTTCAAAGCACTTGCTCATTGAGCATCTCCAGGGAAATATTAAAAATAGCACAATCCTAGCCAGCAGATCCATCCATACATTATTGAATTCATCCTGTGGACTTAAAATATAGCCTGGAAGAATGAATTTATCTCACTCAGAGGATTCTTACTTACAGATGTGATATTAATGATTATTGTGTCTGTTACTTCTTCTAAATTATAAACATTGCTGATGATGAATTAGAGTATTATTTTAAATTAAGTAATTAGGATGCCCTTGTAATGGATGTTTACAGGTGTGCCTGTTGGAAGAAAATTGCAATCTTCCTTCTATAATTTTAATGTCTTTTAATATTAATTATTTTCAGTGATAAGTTCTTATATGGTATTCTTCTAACAGGTTAGAAAAAGATTTAAAAAATCAACTTTTTTTTTTTTTTTTTTCTGATTAGCTTGTGGAAAACAAACTATAGTACTCTGCCTAGAATGAGAGTGGAGGGTGATTCAGTGGTAAGGGGAACTGGAAATTTGTTTACTATAATGAAAAAAATGCTGGGTTAGAGAATGTTTGTTTATTTTAATCATTTTATTTCACCTTCTCAAGTGACATAGTGGACATAAGGTTGATAGATTATTTTCCTGTTGATAACAGGTACAAGCAATTTATTTATTTATTTATTTATTTTAAGAAAATGAGCTGAAAATTAAGAATGTTGGATACTTCAGTTTATAAACCTGGTGCTACCCCAAGGGGTACGCTGAAGGAAGCATATTTCTGTGGAGAACTTCAATAAAGTAATTTTTAGTGATCAGGATGATGTCTTTAAAATAGAGGAAAGGCTGCAATAAATAGGAACACGCTTTTTAGTGTCTAAAACTGCTATTGATAGTGATTGGAGGCATCTCTTACCTATGGATAAAGGTCATCATAATGTATTCTACCACTGAAGTCTTAGGAAATGAAGTAACAGTTATGTTCTTTTGAAATTTGAAAAATCTTGTGATAGATCTTCAGATGTATACCATAAGAACGTGTCTGGTGACTGCAGATACCTGGCACAGGCAATAGAGATCTACAAATTGTAAAAGATGTTCAAGTGTTAATGTAATTGTATCATTAAGTAAAGAAAATGCAGGGAGGGAGAAAAAGAATTTATTTTTCCTTTTACGAACATTCAAAGTAACTACGGGTATGCAGAGGTGGGATTACTGTCAGTCACGTTGAGAGTAAACTACTGTATTTGATTAATCAAAGGTGGTGAGGTATGTTGCCCTGAATGGGAGATTTGTAAGGAGAGAATAGAGAACCCTTGAAGAAGGCAATTAAAAGTAAGTGTAAAAAATGTGAGAAAACTGTGATGAAGAATCTTGGAAAACAAATCGGAGTCAACATGCATCAAGAAATGTCTCTCTTTAGGTATATGTTAAGCAAAATGATAAATTTACAGAGTCGGCAGATAGGTAAGATGCCACACACAACTCTTAAACTTAATGGAAAATGAGGAGCAAGGTAGCTGTATTAATATGGGTTTATTGCAGTGCAAGAGAAAGTAAATGAAATACATGCAAAACTGGTATAGGTCAAAGTAGAAATTGATTAGTTTCAAAAAAAAAATATATATATATATAAAGATTGAAATAGTATGCTACTGAGTAATTTAATAGTGATATAGGTAGTGATGGTCTACTTCCCCGCTAGTTGAGCAGTTTGTGGAAGAACTGTCTTTTAGAGAGATTTAAGAGATGTCCAGCTGGTATATAAAATCAATTCTTAAAATTGTGATGTAAATAACTTTTGATGCTTGGGAAAAGTGAAGAAACTGAATTTTCTGATTGACATGGAAAACTTTTAACATTCTTGTTTTCAGATAAATATGGTTATCATATCCAAATAAATATTTTTATACATGGAAGAAGAAAAATACGAATAGTTTTTGAAAAACAATGTACTGAGCTCAAATTTCAATTCAATAAAAATGATGTCTGATGGAGAAGATGAAAATAAAATACATGTGGGAGGCCATTGAAAAGGCAGCGTAACAAATGCAATAAAAGCCAGTGAGCATGAGCAGAACTGGATACAGATGATGATGATGATGTTCTCTCAGACAGAGTGTCTCTTGGACAGATATCTGTTAAAATTGCAGTCTGTTGCTTGCAAAATAATAATAATAATGATAATAATGATAATAATAATAATATAATAATAATAATAATAATAATAAAAACAAACAAGCAAAAAAACAAGCTGCAGAAAGTTCATGATGATTGAGACCTAAGAGACTTCCTTAGTGAAACAGATAATGCCTTGCTGAGAGATCCAATTAAATAATTTCCCAATTTGAAAAATATGGAAAAATGAGAAAAAGCACACTTGGTTATTTGCCCAAGGCTGCAGGAGGATTAAGTGGCAAAATTTGAATTAAGGTCAGTAGCTTCAGTCTTCTTAAGTCTTCATGCTTAATCTACTACATGTTTCTTCTTCCCACCAAAACCACAACATGGTGGCAAATAAAATTACATAATAGACATAAGGACCTGACTGTTTGTTTGTTTGTTTTGTTTTGTTTTTCCAGTCTTGTAGTATTTCTGATTATTGGAATAAAGATAACAAGGGAATGTGCATCTTTCTCCAATTTTGATTCTTTGGGAAAGTAGAGACTCAGAACTAGATTTAAGTATCTTTCAAGAAATTTGTTCCATAAAGGAAGTCAGACCTGCTTCCTTTAAAAAGTTTGTTTTGCTTTTGTGGTCACTGGTAATGAAAGTTCTTAATAGCAAAAAGAGCCACAACACACAGAGGTGCTGTGAACCTAACAGACCACAACACTACTTTTCTTTGCGCTATAGCAGGTTTTAGACACGGGTGTATCAGTATAAGAGACTCATTCTCCTAAATCTTTACACAGTGGTTTGTACTCTGTCAGTACTCAAGAACCTGAAGGGTCATTGAATGACTGTAAACAATGTTTTCTCAGTACAGTACAGACTGAGGCTCACATCATCTTACAGACCCAGATAGTCCCAGCAGTGTTCTTGTATAATTATTACTTTTAATTAGAACTGACAGAAACCTTTCTCAAAGCCAAATTTTTGTAGAGAGTGTAACTGTCCATTTTCATCCACACTTGGACCAGACCCTTGCCTTGAGCTGTGGGAATCTACACACTACTTGACTGGTGTAATAGCTAAAGAAAAAGTGCCTTCTTTGTTGGAGCTATGAAATGCATCCAGCTCCTGTCCCCTAATCAGATGACTTGTAATACTTGTGAATCCCATAGGCAATAAAGGTCTGAAAACCCATGGTACCTGTTGCATGAGAAACAGCTGCCCTATATGTTAATTGAGGTTGACAGGGGAAGCTGTGCAACTTTAAGCATTTACCTGGGAAGGAAGAAGACAAAGCTATACTGCAGTGCAAAAATGTAATAAAAAGTAGCCCTGAGAAGACCCAAAACTGAGGGGGAGAGGAATCCTGTCACCAACATCAAACTCCTGGCAAGGACCCCAAGAGAGTGATAACTTCTAACCTTGCCCTTACCTGTTCTTTTTGAGGAAGACCGGCATTATTAATCTTAGGACCTAGATGGTCGCTGATAGGGTAAGCTTGCACCAGAGAAAGGGGTAAATACTTGGAAGCATTTTAACTGTACTCTAATCTAATAGATTTTCTGTATTAGATAATTCAAACTATTAGATGGTCAAAGCTTTAATTGGAGTAACAGAAGTGTCTTATCAGTATCTAAAAGTTTTCTTTTGGCCATAACAACATTTTGTAATTCTATTAAAATATTTATTTTTGCAATAATTTCATTTTGAGCTACTCTGTAATATTGGTATTTTTTAACAGAGATTTCAGTTCAGTGGTAATAATTTGTAGCTATAACTAGATCACTGCTGGCTTTACTGGTCACATTGTGTTACCAGTGACAGAGAACAAACTGTCTTTTTAACGTAATTACAAGAACAAAATTATATACTATGATCATCAGATAATAGTCAGATCATAGAACTTGATCACTCTGAATCACCTTACTTTGCATGCTATAGCCATGACGTTTTTGTTGTAAACGTGCTCTTTCTAATGGACCAGTAGGAGACGTCCAAGAGACTGCTGTACTAATTTCCCTCTGAACAATATGCATGCATAAATTTAACTGTCCTTTGGAGCCTAAAAAATCTGCCAGCCACAATGAAGATGAGTGTTTTAATTTCTTAGGTAGGGAATCTGTCAACTGTAAAACAGGGCTGCTAGATATAGCTTGTGAACATCAACATGCTGTACTTGTACATCATAACTCCCGGCTGGTGACTTCTCCAGTATTTAAAGGTGATGCAGATGTGAAGAATCAATTGACTGGAAGGATAGAGGAAAACAAACAGAAGAAATGAATTGCTTTATTATTATTATTATTATTATTTCCTTTTTTTTTTTCCCACTCACCCCTATGACATAGGCAGCTAACAAAAATAACAAATTATTGTAGAAGACTTGAAAAAACATATTTCAAAATGAAAATCACTACAAATAAGCAGAATTGTTCTTGTTGATAGCTACTTAACTATTAGGCATTAGATCTAGTCTTTGTCATATTTATTCCTTAATATGTGTGCTTTGAGTTAAGATTTATGATAAGTAAGCATTAGCCTAGAAATGTGTCACACTAGCATTATAATCTTGAAAAAAAAATCCATCATGTGCTAATAGCATTGTCAAAAATGGATGAAAATTTCACAGAAATGAACAATTGCTAAGTGTTACTTGTGTAAAAAAGCATTGAAACTCCCTGCAACTGGTAGATGGAGCTGTCTGTAAAGTTCCTTTCTGACTGCAACAAAATAACTAATGGTACTGGTGCAACACTCTTCAGGAAAAGGTGTGCAGAAATGACTGCAATCACTGCCTTATTAAAGGGAATTGTAGCTTAGTGTTTTTTACAGGGTTTTGAATGAGATTAACTGGTCTACTTAGTAACCATTAAGGACTAACTATTAAATCTGGATGCAAGTGTTCAAGTGTTTAAAAATTCATTTGTTTCTCTTAGGATTTAGTTTCCTTTGAGGGATAGTGCGTATAACAAAGTTTGTTTTGTTTTGGTTTTGTGTGTATCTGTATTTCTACTTATGAAACAAAATGTGCTCTCCACACAGAAATGCTCAGAATTCTGAAAAGAAAAAAAAAAAAGAACAACAACAAAAAAACACAATTGGGCATGAGAATGAGAACTTCATATACAATATTGATATATTATTAGTAATCTTTTCCCTCTATGTACACAGTCTCTCCTCCTCTTCCATGGGGTTTTATGAGGTTATGAGTTATAACTGGATTGGAAAAGAAGGTGAAGCTGACATAATGCTTGAGATGTTCCTTTTGAGAGATGTTTTCTGAAAAAACACTGCTGGAACATATTGGTGTTTTAGTGAAGTTCCTGCTTGTTCCACGTAGCTGATGGAGACCTTCAGTCCAATGTCTTATTTTTGGACAAAGCAATTTGAAGAAAGTACAACTTCATAAAAAGCATTTGTGAAAAGACTATGTTACACAAAACCACTTTTTCTGAATAAAAAATAAAATAAAAAATCCTGCTATTGAAATTATATATGGTCACCTTCTATATAGAAGATTTTAGCTATGATAATTGCTTTTATATTGAGAAAGGAAAAAATGCTTTTTGAGGTAAATTGCTAGGAAAAGAGGCTAACAAAAGAAGGAGAATTTTAAAATTAACCCTTAGAAAAAATGACATGATCTTTTAGGTTAAATGAAGACTCGTTAAATGAAGGAGACATATGAATGCAAGTACAATATTTGCCTATTGGCCCATGATGACAGCTGGTAATTCAAAGAGGCTATTTGCATTATACATGCATTGGTAGCTTTGATTTATGACACTTGTTTACCTCTGCTTGATGACTGATGAGTTTGAGACAAAAATAAATCTGCAGTTTTCATAACTGAGGCTTGTCTTTACATTATTCCCTGTAGTGATTCACTTGCCAAAGAATAGAGGCTCAAACACCAATTCAGAATCAAAATTTCTATAGCTATATATATTAAAAAGAGATTTAAAAATGAATCATTTTCTGACAAAGTATATAACAGAAAATGATATAACATTAATAGTGGTATTTGGCTTAGGTTACTCAGTGTTTCCTAATAACTTTGCTTTCCAGGATATCACTCCTAATTTCCCCATCATAGAAGGAATGTGATGGGAATTGCATAGAGGAAGTGTTTCT
This sequence comes from Anser brachyrhynchus, assembly GCF_964034855.1. Lineage (NCBI taxonomy): Eukaryota > Metazoa > Chordata > Aves > Anseriformes > Anatidae > Anser > Anser brachyrhynchus. The sequence goes on along the minus strand of NC_137695.1, from coordinate 57,724,742 downwards.
TTCTTCCTCACGAACATGATGTGTTTGGAACTCAGTTTCCGTCAAAAGTAGCGGAATTCTGGAATGGGTGCCCAGTGTCAGGTCAGTGTTGTTATTGATTGGTTTGAGTCTCACTTATAAATTGTCTTAGAAATAAACTAGTCTTTTCTTAAGGAAAAGAAGAAAACCCAAATGTAAACTACATCTTCAGTTCTTAAGGACATTTATCATTTAACACTGATGAGCAATGAAAACATCAAGGTGGTGCCAGCATTATTAGGAAATGTGTAATGTTATCTAATTTTGTGACAAGATTCTACTTACATTTACAGGACCAGAGGCAAAAACTTGCTTCCCTCTTGCTATGTCACATTTCATATGTTGTTTTGTACTTTGTTACCACTGACTGGATAGATGTGCACCTTGTGTATAGTGGAGTGTCTGTACTTTGCTGTCTGTCCTGCAGATCCCATTTCTGAGATTGCCATCTGGCCCTTTCAGATTTGTGAGTGCATTTGTAACAAAAAATTTATTGCTATACCTCTTCTGAACACTGGGATAGCTTTACTTACCTGACTGTGACATTAAATTAGACAACACTGAACAGAAAGATCATGTTTAACAGCTATTTAATCTTAGAATTAATGAAAAAAAACTCGGAGACATGGGTTGAAAATATTGTAATAGGTGTAATTTTATGGAGAATCTGTCTGTATGTCTTAGAGTTAAATGAAATATAGTGATTATCATTTTGAGAAATTGTCTCTTTTTTTTTCCCCAAAAATAGTGTGACTATTTTAAAGCTACTTCAGTGTAGAAAAGTGTCCTTTTTTATTCATAGTATTTATTTGTTTGAGTGTTCTATTAATAACAAAATGTAGGGTTGTTAGATTTATGTATTTTGTTTTGTTTTCCTGTGGGTTCACATTTAGCTATGAAGAAACCTTGCACTTTAATCACATCCCTCTTTAAAAGAATTGAAACTTGAACTGGGTGGTGGGATTTTTTATTATTTTTTTTTTCATATTTTTAGTTTTGCAAGTTCAAATACTAGCTTCAGACACTGAAAAAGTCTGAACACCCCCAGGCATGTAAGTATCCCATTAAGGCCTATAATTTTCTAATATAGTAAAACAGGCTTTCTTGGCCTTAAGGGAAGTGTGGAAGAATTAAATTTACATCAAACAAAGCATAAAAGTAAAGCAAATGAATGTGGAAAGAGTAAATCTACATGGAAAGGCAATATTGTGTCTTTACTGGCAGGTGTAGTTATTAATTAGCATTCTGGCATTTGTGCTAAATTTCTATCAATAGCCTTACCTCATTGACATTTCATTTACCCTGTAACTTTCTTATTAATGTGATGTGATTCATTAGGCTTGTAATGGCCTTTTGCATGTCAGGCTACCCGTGAAGTGTGGGCTACAGGATGGGCTGTTTCTCCAGTGCTTAACAGGATAAAATTGGCAGAAGTCTTCAGTTTCATCTAGTGATACACATGATGCCAACAATAGCAACATACATATAGAATATTAAATATGAAGCAGCAGTTGTGGCAGGAAAAGCAGCTAATACCACATAGTATAAGGGCAGAGTTAATTCCTTAGTTAATATGAATGCATCATAGCATTAATATCTTTCTGTATTACAGTACTTAATTAAAGCTATCTTAAGCTCTTCAAAGTAAACACTAATCATGACAAATGTGAACTCAGCAGAATAATCTCATCCAATGTGAATTTTGGAGATTTACGCTGAGACTCAGAGCAGTGTCATGATATGCTCTAATATTGTGTTAGCGTAAATCTACTTTAGGAAGTCACTTTCAGTAAAAGAAGAGTAGATTTGTACAGAGAAAGCAGCTTCAAGCTGATCTTGAATCCTGTCTAAATGTAAAAAGTTACATATTGACATAGCTATGATCTGTTTACTGCAGAGGGAGAAAAATGGTTGTATTTCCTTCATTCTTGTTTGGAAATACTAGATCAATAAGAATTGAAAACCAAAATTTTTTTGATAACTTTTTGATAATTTTTTCATGTTAATTCCTTTGAATGACTAAAGATTTCTTAAATTTCTTCTTTTTTCAACTCCCACTGTTGTTTGGTTTTTTCCTCCCAAGAGTGTTTTCCTTAAGAATCTAAATTTTACAGTGACAGAAATTAAAACAAATTCTCATTTAATATATAAACTGTATTGTAATAGGGGAGAGAATGAGAAATGGAAACGGATAGGATCAAGAGTCTAAGTCTAGCAAAGAACAGGTTGCTGTTTTCCCTAGATCTTTTAAAGGTCTTCTACTGTTTGTTGTTGCTGTTTCCCTGTTATTCCATATAATGTTCATTTGCAATACATGCATACAGTTGAGAAGAAAAAAAAATCGCTGTGTACTAAGAAATGCCTAACGTGGCAGCCAGTTACTGGTAACATTCTCTAGTCTTAGTTTACTTGGCCAGATCAAATGAGACCAATCATTTTGACAGTTCTGCTGAAAGTGGGTCTGATACTCACTTGTCCTTGCTTTCTTGGCCTACAAACATTGGTAGGAAAACTAGGGTAAGATATGTAGGAATGGCAAATTAACTGGTGAATAATTTTGCTGTTACTTGACATTGCATTTTGATTGGAAAATGTAGTTCCTGTTTTCCCTACAATTTCTTTTCTTGTGTTCCTTTTTCCTGTACACCTAATTAGAAGAGCTGTAGTATTCCGCTGTTGTCTACAGGGTGTATACTACACCCCCTTTTCATTTTGAAGAGTTAGCCAGCAGCATTTTACTTCAGAAAATGGTTTTGAATATTTAAGTGTAGATGCAAAGAGACTTCTTGCCTTAATTTTTTGAAAGAAATTTCAATAGGGTCAATATAGGTGTTCATAGGAATGGTTATCTTCCCTCTCCACACTCTAGTTATTCTTTATTTTGGTAATATTGACCAGGGTATCAAGAGTTCATCAAGACTTTCTAGATCCATGCGTACATGTACACACATATATACATGTAGGGTTTATTTAAAAAGAAAACAGGTTAGTTAATGTTCTAGTTGCTGTCACAAATAAATAAATAAATAAATATTAAAAAAATAATAAAAAAACTACACATTTAAATTATTTAGAGGAAAAACTGTTCCAAGACATTTACCCACTTTCTCAGGTTGTAAAGTCAACTGTTGTTTAGAAAATCTTGAAATTCAGAAAATTAGTCTCTGATGTTGTCAAAAGAACCGTGCAAAGTGCCAGCAGAAAATATTTGAGTCCTTTTGCATTTATGCCTAGAAGCCTTCTGTTCCCACTGAATTTGAATCCAGGGGAGATTTTGACACCAGTCAAAGAGTATATCAAGATTTTAGTTGTCATTCAATTGCCTATTTGTTCCTACTTTGCTGGGAATAAATATGTTCACAAATATTTCTTCCTTCTGTGTTTAATTTATTGTTTGATACTTAATTATCTGCTAATATTTGTCCCCACAGGGACTATAGCATCTCAATAAAAGTGAATAACTAATAGAAGTTTTCTGCTTAGAAATCTACTTTCTTTTTGTTTTGTTTCTTTGTGAGCTCATTGGTTAGAAGGTTGCTTTCTGCAGCAGCACATACTATTTAAAAGTGTTGTATTTATTTTTATTTCCTATTTAAATGTATTTAACTTTGTCTTACTCCTTGGTGAGAAGGGAGTCTCTTTTCATTTATTTTTCTCCATAGTATCAATAATATTCAAAGAATCAAACTCTTGTGTGGCAAACATATAAAGCCTATTCATTAATCTGCTAGTGACATGTTGTTCTTCTAGCTGCAAACAAATGTCTTGCTTTCTAGTGTTTGATTTTCCTCCGGAATTTGCAATTTGTAAATATGGCAAATTGAAGCCTCTTGTCTTTCAGATGAATTTCATATCTATAACAAAGTTTGCTAAAACACCTATTTATTTATTTACTTATTTATTTACTACATTGCTTTTCAACATTTGCTTCATTAGGATACTCTAATCCAAATTGAAGCAAGATGCTGATCCAAGGAAGAAATATTACTGTTTTTTCCTGACATTTTAACATAAAAGCAAAGAGCTGAGCTGGATTTTTCACTGCAGTTTGTGAGTGCTGATCAGAGATAAAGCAACTTTAGCTAGATATAAATTATGTCCAGCTACAGATGCATGTTTTTAAAGGGAAATTTGGGAGGCAAGGAGATGAGAGAATAGTGCTGGTTTTCTAATCTGGCTGTCTACTTCCTTTTGTGTGTTTAAATTTCCTGTTCTGACCTCTTTATTTCATGCAAGTTCAATTATCATTCATTCATTCTGAATACCAAAAGTAAGATCAGAAATAGTTCTGCTCAGCTCTTGCTTGCCTTATAGAGAAAGGCTTTATGGATCAGTGGCTCTAAACTTGCTAAGGTACATATGCATTAGCATATCCCTCTTCTCCAGCTTGTTAAGGCTAAGAAACCAGCTCAGACATGCACATTTAGGTGAAATTGTTAGTAGGAGGCAAAGTTAGTAGCAAGTGTGACTCTCCCCTGGAAATGTGACTAAAACAGTTACTCCACTAGACTCATGAGGATCAAGGTGTTTATATCAGTGTTGACCACACTCTTCAAATAGCATCCTGTTCTGTTCTGTCTACTAACAAAAACAGTGTTATGAACTCCTTCACTGCAGTCCTACTCATGAGTGAAATGGTTAAGTGAAATTATAAGGTTAACTCATATTACCTCCCTGTCTCCTCCCCTCATGAAGCTTTTATTTAATATTTTGTCATTTGTACAGATCCCAGGTAGCAACCTGGAAAAAGGGGCATCCAGGCCATCACCCTGCCCTGAGGCAGAAGGTACTCATCTGTAGACAGATGTTTCTCAGAGACGTAACTGAAGACCCTGAGTGATGGCTCCTCCAGAACTTCCCAGGTTCTCTGCCCTACTGGAATGGATCACTGCATACATTTAAGATTTTTTTCCAGATCTCATTTGAATTCTCCTTACCCCAGTTGAAGCTAGTGACTACTTAAGTAGCTACCATGGACATAAAACATCTATTCCCTTCCTCTTTAAAGCTGTCTCTTAAAATTTAAGAAAAGCATTGTCTATATCTCTGAAGAGGACATGTGTTTAAACAAGCCTCATTCACTTAGTCACTCTGCACAGAGCATGTTTTCTGCATCTCATGTCATTCTCAGAGCTCAACCCTGAACTGTTCTCTTGAACCTCTTTCTTGACAAGTGATGCCCACAATCTTGATTTTTAACATTTACTAGTACTTATAGAAAGGAAGACAAAAGATATATTGTCATACATAGAAAAACATTTTGTTTCAAGATTTGTTGTTGACAAATAGTTTGGTTGTTATCACCTTGCTTTTTGGGAACTTTAAATTTATTTGAATACTCGTCATGTTACTTTCTTCTAGAAATTGAGGGTAAATTTACTAGGTCATCATTCTATTCTTCCTCCTTTTTGAAGATCTTTTCAAGATCTCTGCTACCAACTTCTGAAAGGTAACAGCTAACATCTGCAGAATTTAATCAGTCAGAATATCAAGAAAATTAAAAATCTTTTGCATTTCTCTCTAAGACTGTCTTTACCTACTCCATAAGATTATACAGAGATTATATTTTTCCTTTTAACTAGATGCTACTTGGTTTCTTTAAATAAGGACTTTACAGAAAGCAGGTAGTAAGCAGTTGAACTGAACTTCTAGAATCCTAATATCCAGTAGGATATTTACATTTTCTCCTTGCACTAAACTAGGATCTGTAGAAAGCCATAGAAGAGCTACTAATTGAACATCTAGAATAATTTTATTGCATGAAATCTACTTCTGTGGATTGGAGCAGTTACCAATGTGTGCCCAACTGTTGGTTGTCTCCTTCAGGAATTAGGGTTGCTCACGTATATCATGAACAGAATTATTAATGATAATAACAGAATTAATGATAATAATAATAATAATTGTTATTATTATTTGTTTGTTTGGGGGTAAGTTCTTTTGTGAATAGTGAAACCTAAATGATTGTCTAGACATTTTTCCTTTGCTAGAAATAAAAATCCGTTGGGGAGGAAGGTGGTGGTAAAATCTTTACCTACAATTGATCAGTCTTCTTGGATCAGTCATAGTTTTACTCTTCGTACAGTTTCTTTCTCATTGGTTCATTCCAATACAGCAGTTTGTTCAGCATTATCTATCACCATACTAGAGCAGTATCTTTGGTACATCAAGCTTTAAGAAGGGGTACCTGTCTCAAAAGGCTTAATGTGGTCTAATCAGAAAGGAAAAAAAAAATGCAAGCACATTACGTTTTATACAGCAGCAATGTAAAAATCATAATAAGGCATTAATAAAATATTGATTCAGTGTTCTAAGAACTAAATAATTAATGACCTTACAATATGTTTTCCAAGGGGCAATAATCACTGAATGATGTGGAGATAAGAGGGAAATAGGTATATTTCCAGTGGGTTTACATAGAAAGGGCAGTAGATCTTCATGGTGATCTCACAAAACATTGCAGAAAACAGACACCATTGTTGACAACACTTGCAAATGAAAGAAAACAACCTGTATTATATGTTTTATTAAATCATGTCTCTTTACAGAAAAAAAAAAAAAGTCTATTTGTCACCAAATGGACCATGATGTCTGCAGCATCCTATACTGCACATATTATAGCATCCTAATACCTATACCTATACCAGTGTGTTTCTATAGGATGCAGTATTATCCAGAAGTCATTGGTGTATCATGCTCTATAGTCAGTTCAACCTTAGCTCCCTGTGGATGTAGGTAAAAGCTACTGGAGTTTCTTGATATTGTAAACTGGGCATGCAGATGTATAGGTATAGTATAAATGTATAACATTTTAACTTGAGATGTAAGACATAACTAGTGGCTAAAAGGGGAAAATAAATTCAAGTGAGAATTTTTATTTTATTTTATTTTTTTATGGCTATGATTTGCTTCTGTAACAAACTACTGAAAGATTGAAAGATTTTCAGTAAGTCAAACATCAAAATGTGCTGTATCCAAAACCAAATTACTGGGAATAGAAGCTGGACAAAAGGTTAAGTATGTATATCAGATCAATTTTTTGGCCTTAGATCTTATTATTTAAATATTTTATTAGCTTGTTGAAGTGATTAGCAGTAAAACATCTAAAATATCTGATGTTTTATGATGATCCTACTTAAATTGTCTACTAGTTAGGAACAACAACAAAAAAACTAAAATGGATAGAACGAAACACTGAAGAAATTTATGTATATCTTTGAAATTTGCTGTCTTTTGCATAAATATAATATTAAAATAGTAAAAATGTAGTTCCATCCTGAAACATCCAGGGGAGTGTAAATGGCTACAGTGAAATTCAATTGCATTTGCATGAGAAGTGGTAGACTGACTGTTGTGGTTTAACCCGGCTGGCAGCTAAACACCACACAGCGGTTCGCTCGCTCACCCCCCTCCCTCTCTGGGATGGGGGAGAGAAACGGGAAAGTGAAGCCGGTGAGTTGAGATAGAGACAGTTTATTAAGACAGGGAAATAATAATAACAATAATAATGATAGTAGTACTACTAATAAGAATGTGTACAAAACAAGTGATGCACGATGCAATTCCTCACCACCTGCTGACCAATGCCCAGTCTATCCCCGAGCAGCCGGCCCCCCCACCCCGGCCAGCCACCCCTATGTATTGTTTAGCATGACGCCAGATGGTATGGAATACCCCTTTGGCCAGTTTGGGTCAGCTGTCCTGGGTCTGTCCCCTCCCAGCTCCTGCTGCACCCCCAGCCTGCTCGCTGGCAGGACAGAGCGAGAAGCCAAAAAGTCCTTGGCCTGGTGTAAGCACTGCTCTGCAACAATTAAAACATCAGCATGTTATCAGCGCTCTTCTCATCCTAATCCAAAACATAGCACCCTACCAGCTACTATGAGGGAAAATTAACTCTGTCCTAACTGGAACCAGGACACTGACCATTCTACAATTCTTTACAAGGCAGTGGTAGATGATACCTTTGTAAGGTATTATAAAATTAAAACTATAAATACATATAATTATACATTTATTTATATAAATAGATTATAAATACAACAAAATATATAAAATAATAGGTACATTGTAAAATAATATTCTGTTGCTATACCATCCAAGCAGAACAGACTTGTTCTTGACTTAAAGGCTTATAAAGTAGAGAGTCTTCAGACCCCAATGTTCTCTAGTGTCTTCTGGAATGTTAGATACTTAATAAGCACTAAGAACTAGGAATGGTTAGTTGTAGAATTTCTAGGTGTTCCCATTCAATTATTTCAGACATTTCTGTCTTAATACCCAATTTTTATTATTATTTTTTTTTTAGATGTTATGATCCATATTTTACTGATTACACCAAAAATACAAGAATGGACATTAGTTCATGTTTTTTATATACATTACTAAACTTCATAATTTGGCTCATTATGTTGTTATGTTGTGTACTATATAATACACATCTGTACTGTAAACACTGTCACATAATAGCTGATGTTTCTGTAACAGGGGCTGTCTCAGATGATTATTCAAAATAACCATAGAACTAAATTCAAAGTGTCAGTAAAGATATTCTACTTAATTTTAAAAGGCAGTGGTAACCTTTTTATATTTAAAAGAATTGTTTCCCAAAGCTAAGCATATGGAAATGTCTGTTTGAGTAGTGGTACTAATATAAGGAAACACTTATTTTGATTATTTCCAATTTCATTGATGGGATTCTTCTTGCAAGAAATAATTTACAATGAAACATTTTGACTCATTTAATGGAGTAACTGCATCAGTCAACATAGGAAGAACAACTAATGTTATCTACCTGGACTTCTTTAGGGTCTTCAACAGAGTCTTACATGACACCTTGATCTCCAAATTGGAGAGAGATGGATTTGAAGGGTAGACTATTTGGTGGATAAGGCATTGGTTGAATGGCTTCAGCCAGAGAGTGCTGGTCAATGTTTCTATGTCCAGATGGAGGCCCCCGGAAGTCTGTCACGTGATCAGTATTGTATATCTTTATCAACAACATAGACAAAGACATTGAGTGCACCTTCAGCAAGACTGCAGATGACACCAAGCTGAGTGATGTAGTCGATACAACTGAAGGAAGGGATGCCATCCAAAGGGACCTGGACAAGCTTGAGTGGGGAGTGGGCCTACATAAACCTAATAAGGTTCAATAAGTCCAGGTGCAAGTTACTGCACCTGGGTTGAGGGTCAGGACAATCCCAGATATGAGTACAGACTGGGAGAACTCATTGAGAGCAGCCCTTCAGACTTGGGGGTTCTGGTAGATGAAAGACTCAACATGAGCCAGCAGTGCATGCTTGCAGCCCAGAAGGCCAACTGCATCCAGGGCTGCATCACCAGAGCAGTGACCAGCAGGTCAAGGGAGGTGATTGTCTCCCTCTACTCTGCCCTTGTGAGGCCCCACTTGGAGTGCTGTGTCCAGGTCTGGGGATCCCAGCATAAGAAGGATGTGGGGCTGTTAGTGGGTGCAACGAGGGCCACAAAGATGATCAGAGGCCTGGAGCACCTCTCCAATGAAGAAAGGCTGAGAGAGTTGAGGATTTTCAGCCTGGAGAAGAGAAGGCTAGGGGGTAACCTCATTGTGGCTTTTCAATACTTAAAGGGGGCTTATAACAAGATGGAGAACAACTCTTTTTTTCTCAGGCAGACAATGACAGGACAAGGGGGAATGATTTTAAACTAAAAGAGAGGAGATTTGGATTAGAGGTTTGGAGGAAATTCTTTACTCAGAGGGTGGTGAGGCACTGGAACAGGTTGCCCAAAGAGGTTGTGGACACCCCATCCCTGGAGGTGTTCATGACCAGGTTGGACAATGCCCTGGACAACCTGTTCTAGTGGGTGGCATCCCTGCCCATTGGAGGGTGTTGGAACTAGATGATCTTTACGGTCCCTTCCAACCCAAGACATTCTATGATTTCTTAATGATCAATGCTACACAATACATTTCTGAGGCAACTATACTAATAGATAAAAATTCCTTTGCAGGGAATGTCTTAAATGAAGGTAAGGCAGTCAGCAACACCAGCTCACTGCACTTAGGAATGTTTATTTCAACAAGACATTTAAATGTCAAAGTTCAAAAAAATAGCATAGAGGAAGAAGAATTTTTCCTTTTTTTTTTTTTTTCATTCACTCTGGAAACATATCACTAGATTCCTTGTATGCTTTTAGCAATGTTACTTCAAAAACACAGTGTTGTATACTGTATTTCCTTGTGGCTGTGCTGCTTTGACTAATCAATCATACAGGCTGAACACTGACTAAAATCGTGTTACTTAGGTCAGATAAATTCCAACAAAAACTTCACTTGGCAAACTCTGAGCTGCTTCCATTATCAAGTGGATTATCATGAACAGCTACAAAGCTGTTGTCAAGTAGATCATAGTCTCTATCACCTTTTTCATGCGTGTCCATCACATGACCATACATACCTATGTGATAATCTATCGGGGATGAGTCAAGTCACAGGACTGGATTTACATGAGGAATTCCACCCTATGAAAGGAGAAAAAAGGTGAGTTTGTCTCACAAGAACTACTATAAGAGTCCATAGGGCTTGTCCTGATGGGAAGGTTAGTGCAAATGGGTTAATATGCTTTACTGAAGTTTGAGTCCTGGCTCTGAAATTATTATGTGTGTTTTACTATGTGGATGTGTGTGGAATATGATTGTATGCAGAATATATATAGATGCTAATTGGCCTTTATGAAAAGGCAAAACTGAACAATAGGAAATTATTCCTGCAGAAATAAAAGGCCTATTAATTCATTTCTAGAGGAAATTATTTTATTTATTTTTGTCAAGTCTGTAAATATGTCCATATTTATTTCAGATAGTGAAGGATATGTCTAGCTTGGGATACAAGTAGCAGCAAGGAAGAATTAAAAATATCAACTGTGCTTAATTTATTTTCCTATGTCAATAGCTTATGATAGATGTATAGAGATTAAAATGAAATGTCTATAGAAGTATAGCAGTCAAAAAAAAAAAAAAGCAATACCTTCCATCCAATGACCTTTACAATTTAAAGGATGAAGAGATAAATTATGCACAAACATTTTGTTATCTCCAAGAGGAAAGTGCTAGTAACCGAACTCTAGATGGCATGGCCTGAATACAAATGAGCACGCTAACTGAGCTGATTTGATCTTAAACAATCATCTAAGTCAATAATACAGTGTTACTGAAAGAAGTAGTCCTTTCATTAGGGGCGGCATACCATGACAAAGAGTATCCCACAGTGGCATCTATCCCGTCATTGATTATGCGCTGCTAATCATTGAACTGTGGCATTAAAATCAAAGGTCTCCATTCTACTGTCAGTTTCTCTCTTTTTTTTTTCCCAGACTCTTTTAAGTTCATTTCTCAAGCAAAATCAAAATCTTACCAAAAAAAACCACAATCTTCAATCTTGTGTTCACCCTGGGTTTTTTATTTCATTTTATTTTATTTTATTTATTTATTATGGTGGTGGTGGTGGGTTTTTTTTGTTTGTTTGTTTGTTTGTTTTTCCCTAAGGGAAGAATGAAAAAATGAGTCACAGAGGACAAATGTTAGTGACATTACCTGATGTGACAGTGGATGATATGACAACATAATAGTCCTAAGGTAGTGTAAGAATCAGCGTAGAATAAAATTGAGTGTCTTTCTCTAATATGACCAGGAAGGGTAAAGGAAAAAAAAGAACTACATTATTTTTAGTATAATATAATTTAAAAATCCTTCTTTCCTTCTACAAACCATTTTATTAGAAATTCTAACCAGGAAACTGACTTCTCTTGTGTGGAAAATACAGGTAATAGTTCTGACAGAAAACTGTTATCAAAATGATGTTATTTACAAAGTCATATTCCTTATAGCCATTTAGAAGGCAAGATAAATGATAGAATGTGTTGCTTGATAAACCATATGACACCAAGATGTTCTGGGGTGCACTCACTGACTGTTGCTTTCTGTTGTGTAACATCTCCATTTATAATGCACTGTGACCTGAATGCTGTTCTCCACACCATCAAGTGGGAGTTAGTAACCTGCAGAGGTGATTGAAGTGACTTCTCTGAATTAAAGAAGGGAGAGAAAGGGCTGCTAGTACATTTTTTATGACACCCTTTGATTGCATAGGTAGCTTCAGGGTGTTGTTTATGCTTACTTGCCTCCTCTGACCTTTGGGAAGAAGGAAAATGTCTGAAGAAAATACTGTATTTTATGAAGTTCACTGTTGTTTGTTAGATGTCTTATGTGGTGATAATGAACTGCTCAATCAGAGTTATGTAATTTTTTTTCCTTAGTTATTTATCAGTCACAGTAAATAAACTTAATGTTCCTCCTTCTTTCCTCCACTATAAACCTGTAGCGGTGCTGCACTCTGCTGAGCAGCTGCTGTGTCTCACACCACCCATGGCTCTGCTTCACTGGGGACTGTGTATAAATAACATGCATGATCATTTAGTAGGGACTGGGATTTTGGATGAAAACAGACTTATAAATGCAGGTTTGTTATCAACAGGCAACACATTTTAAAAGGTAATGGTGTGCCAAATCAGAACATAGTTTTAATTTTAATAAACTCTACCAAAGTGTTCTGACATGTTAATTCAAAGTTGAAATGAAGCTCTGTTGCTTTTGCAACTTTTCATAACAAGCAAGCTCAGTGTTTCTGAAGTACATCTTATTTTGGAGTACAACTGAAATTAAGCCACATGGTTTTCTTCCTCTCCACCTCCAATAGATGTAACTATCCTCTGAAAAGTAGTTGCAGAAATGGAGCAATGGGACTAAAGTTAAGTGTGCAGGTTTTTTTCTATGCTAATTTGTGTGCAATTGGAAAAAACGAAAAAAGAAAAAAAACTTTTGATTGCCAGAGTTTTGAACATCAAGATGGATTTATTTATTTATTTATCTGGGGCTCAAAAATCCAGCTAAGAATAGATTTTGTAATCAGAAACAAGTGTTCAACTTGTCAAGTTGCCTCCTTGGTTTTAACATTTTAGCTATCCCACTGCCTTTTCTTTTATGTGCTTGAACTTGGTTTATAAAAATCTTATTAAATCTGGGTTCTGGTTAATGTTTCTACTACATACTACATAAATTAGATGTTAATTCTGGTCATGTTTTATCACTGTGGTTTGCAATGCTAGTAGAAGTTATCAAAACATCCAGAAAATACTATCCCTTAATAAAACGACACAAGTTTTACATGTTTTGGAATATAGTTATACTTAAAAGCAAACTACATTTTAATCTCTTGCTTTTCAAACTGCTTTGTTTGTAGTGCATTTCAGTTCAGCCTTGTCTTCTGCCCTTATTTGAAAGGTTGTTTACAGTACAAAAGTAGAATTAGCTCATTCTTCTGTGGATTCAGTGATTAAAATACTACATATTATCACTAACATTGATAGCTCAAGGTGAATGAATTAAAATTGGCTGTTTTGCATGGGGAGTTTCTGTTTTTTAATTAAAGTGGTTGAGTTCTGTTTGTTGCAAATGGTAGGCTGCATGTGTTAGCTCAATAAATATGGGCTGGGACATCAGGATTTTTGATAAGAATCCTGAGGGCTTTTATTTCAAAGGTCTTTTCCATGCTTGTCTTTGCAACCATTTATAAATAAAAATATCTTCAGGCCTCATGAAAATATCTCATTTTGCTAAGGCAAAACCTTATATTAAAGAGGCCCTCCTGTTCAACTTCCACTTTTTTTTTTTTTTTTTTCCCTTTTCAGACTTATTTAAGCAGCTTTTGAAACATTTGATATTTAGCTTCCTCAGACAAACTAACATAAAATTTGTCCATTTTTGCCATTATGTCTGAATTCTATTACGAAATAGTGTATGGCAGTGACATGAAATTTCATTGCCAGTGCAAGGATGAAATTTCTTGCTGAGAGTTTAAGATAATAGTCCAATAGTACAACCTCAGGGCTTAACTCTGTCATAACTAAGAACAAAATATTCAGTTGGGAATCCTGAACAAAAAGTCTGCTATCTGCTTCACAACTGTAACTTGCTTGTAAGTATGCCCTAAAGTTCCCCGCTCTGTGTCCTGTCATTAGGAATTGCAATTTTTTATAACTCTATGTTTTTGTTTGTAGTTCTCCAGCACAAATGAGACCAGCAGATTTTTTTACTTCCAGGGATGTCTAGTACAATATGTACCAAACTGCCTAGGATAGTAGTCTTGGAAGTTTAACTTGTGTTACCAAACCCTTATCCATAAACATTTTCTCTACTGATAACTTATTCCTCACTTATTCAGTGCTTGTCTCTTTTGCACTGCTTGCAAGGGCATGTGATGCCAAGCTGTGATGAAAGCTAGTAAAATCTTCATGGTTCTGAAATGTTGAAGTCATTTCACAGGGCATAGTAAATATCAACTATATTAATATAGTAATGGTATTATTCTGAGTATATATGCTTATTTGTTGTTATTTCTTGCTTACACTTGTTCTGTCTTCCATTTTCCCTCATTTAGAAGTCGTTTTCCACAGGCGAATATAACAAACTATCATAAAGACTGATCAGAACTGAAAAGCAGAAGGAAAGTGAGCTAATTGCTATGTAATTACGACTGAAAACTGTAATATTGGCACTAGGCTCAATTCTGCTCTCATTACACTTCTTTGATAAACTGCTGCCTCTCCCTGAAGTCAATTATGATGCTTTGGTACCACTGCCAGAACTGATGCTCTTCGTGTCTGTAAGTTCAACATAGCTACAGGGAGACAGCGTTTTCTGAATGTGCAGCACATCCATTCATAAACTTAGTCTGACAGCAATCAACCTGGATTTTCTACAACTAGAAAATATCTCCAAGTATTTTGCCTGTATAATTAATTACTCAGCAGAAGGTGCATTTTGTGAGGTACCTGTTCAGAGTAAACATTCTATAGAATGACAGCATAGAAGTTAGGCTGTCTCTTATACTCTTTTAATGTAGCTTGAAATCTCAATGCAAAAATCTGTGTCTCAGCCAGAGTACAGATGAAAATTGATTAGTGGAGACTGATTTATCTCAACTGAAATTGAAATCCCCAGCTCTAATTTTTTTCAGGTAAAATAGCATGCAGCCAGTGCAATCATTCAAAAGAAAATAAATTATGGTTTGGGTTAGAAGAGACCTTTAAAAATCATTTAGTGTGTGTTTCAACACTCCCCCCTACACACACACACACCACACACACACACACACTTGTGCAGGGACATCTTTCTCTAGATCAATTTGCTCAAAGCCCCATCCAACCTGATCTTGAACACTTTAATGATGGAGCAGTCACAACTTCCTTGAATTCAATAAAATGACATTCCATCATTCTTCATAAGAAAGCAGAATGGAACTTTTTGGTTAACTGTGATCACTTAGCTATTCATTTTATTTTCCTCTGATCTTGTTCATTTGTGAGACAAAATTAATTCTTTACACATTCAGCCTACTGTCCTGATAAACTGCATTGAATATAGAAGTTAACTTTGTAAATGAAATTAAGAATGGCTTAATACATTCTTTTTTTTAAAAAAAAAAAATTTTTATTTTTACTTTTATTTAAGGAGAATTTATTGAGAAAAATCAGAGGCCCATGACACATCAGCTTGACTTTATTATTATTATTATTATTATTATTTTATTTTTTACTTGAATTTTGTTTATACTGAATATTTGTTTTCAACATCTGACTTCATTTTTTGGGGAACAAAAGATCTTAATTATACTTGATCAGATGTATCTTCATTAATCTGTTATGGGGTAGGAATGGGATGGAGAAAAAAAGTTTGAAAGGCTCTGTTGCATATGGGGTATGATCTTAGAAATAATATAATAGCAGATTTTCCTTATTCTGACTGGATATCCTTCATTTGCATTTGAATTAAAAGAAAAAAAAAAATCAAGCTTTTTGGTGATCTTTACCCAGAGTCATTCTAGATAAGTAGTAGTGAAGTAATTTACTCATCTTTAAATGGACAAAGTTTCAGTGCATTGTGCAGGTTATTTGAGGTTTGATGAAAACATCCAAATCTTGTTAGAGACCTAAATATGAGACTGTCTTATTACAAAATAGCATAATTACTGTGTTTAAGGTGATTGGCAATATACTGTTTTTAAAGTTCCCAGCACACTATTGAATACGGAAATTCAAAAATACTTCATAGTGCTTTAATGAAAGTGTATTATTGTTGATGATGCATATATCGGAATGAAGCAATTTAAACTGTTGCTTGAAATGTAGAATAAAATATGAATTCAGGATAGTATCCATACTCACTTTCACAGCTATTTGGGCGCAAATGTTGTCCCGAAGACAAAGCACTACCTGAAGAAGCAATTTAACTACTGAGAATTCATTCCACAAATAAATTCAGTGTTCTGTAGTTGCATTTGAATAGATTTGTAAAAGCATTTAATGTTTTTACACTGCATTTAGTCAGTATTATTGTCATGAACCTGTGTGGTGTCTTTGGCAACCAATGCAAAGTCAGCTCTCTGACATCTGAATGTTAGGTGCTGTGCTGTGCTGACCTTGGCTGGCTACTGGACTCCCACCCAGCTGCTCACTTGCTGAGGCAGTCTCAACCAGGCAGGGGAGAAAATAAGATGGAAAAGTTCACAGGTCAAGATAAAGACAGGGAGATCACTTAGTAATTACCATTACAGGCAAAACAGAGTCACCTTGGGGAAAATTAATTTGATTTATTCCCAAATAGAGCTGGATGGAGGGAAACAAACATAAAAACCAGAACACCTTCACCTCATCCCACCTGCTTCCCAGGCTCACCCCACCAGACTCCTACCTCCCCCAAGTTCCCAAGCGGAGCAGGGGGCTGAGGAGCGAGGGCTGCGGTCACCCCCAGCAGCTCCTCTGTGCCACCCCTTCCTCCTCACACCTCTCCCCTGCTCCAGCCTCGGCTCTCCAGGGGCTGCAGGGCAAGCTCTGCTGGGCGCCTGGAGCACCTCCTGTCCTGGCTGCTCGCAGGGCTGCTTCTCACAACTTTCCTCACTGCCAGGCAGCGTTTGGCCCTTGCTGAGCTCCGCTCTCCCCGAGGAGCCCACCCGTGGCCGAGGGGCTCAGCCGGGCCCTGTGGTGGGGCCGCTGGAGCCGACATGGGGCAGCCCTGGCCTCGCCTCATAGAGCTGCCCGGCAGGCCCCTGCTGCTACCTGGGCACCAGCACTTATTGTGACACAGATGACTCTTCGTTGCTGTATGTATGTATGTATGCATACATAGTGTTATATTTACATATGTATTTATGTATACATTTATATTTACAACAATCATCCTTCACTTGAAACATAATGGGAACTCATGATCCAGAAAAGGTAGTAAAGTGTAATTTGTGGAACTTGGTGTTCAGATATCTGATTAAAATTGGAGAGAATGGGCTGTAATTATAAATCACCTTTATTTTTCAGATATGCTAATTTAACTGTGCTGTTTTCCTTGGCTGACATGTTAAACATGTAGTAATAATAAGGTTTTACCAAGTATAATTACTAAGTACTCTTGGCCTTAAAAATGTCTCAGAAGTATATGTGCATGATAATGAGGATACCGTAATAAACAATGCTATAGTCAACACCATTTGCATTTGATAATTAGAAAAAAAAAAAAGACAACACATTTTTTATTCAAAAAAAGACATGTTAACTGCAGAATAAGCTGGACAACTAGTGCTGTTGTAAAACACATTGGGTTGGATTTCCATAACACATTAAAGTAAAACAGGTGTGATCATTTAAATTGGAGAGAGAAATGCAGTGGCATGTCGTATGTAAAAATCTGTCTTGCAAATCTATATGCATAACATTCTCCCATCCAGCTTTGAAAACAATGAATTACATTATTATTCTGTTTAATGAGCATTTCCGAATGGTTCTTTTCCAACTCAGGATATTCTATGATTTTATGAGACAAAAAGGAAATATGAATACTTGGGCCATTGTAAATACATTTGTTGTTATTAAAAAAAAAAAATAAAAAAACCTGGATGTCTTATAATTAGCCTCCAAAGCAAAAGAAAGGGATCAATGGTGCACTAGCCCTATGCTTGGTTAAGCCCTTTTAAAATCAGTTTTGATCACCATTAAGATCAGAAGTGAGTAACTGGCTTTCCTACTTCAAGTTTTCTTCTGCTTTCTTTTTAAAACAAAGAACCTTTGTCACAATAATGTCACTGGGAATAGCAAAACTAACTTGCTTAAGGATGCTTTGTCAGTTCCTTCCAAAATGAGATGAATTCTGCACAGGGCAATGCAAAGAGTGAAGGTAATAATAGTATTTGCCTCACCATCCTTCCATTGGTCCACTTCAGTCTCTACCTGTATTGCATTACCATCAAGATCTGAATTAGCAACACTGATCTGACAGACAGTGGATGTCCTGTGATTTGCATTCTATAGCCTGGTCAATAATGGTCTTTCAGTTAAGTAGCTCATTTTGAAATGTTGACGTAATTTGTTTTATACAGGAAAATACAAACACATGGTTTTGCTTTGGGAGAAAAAAGACACCACAATATTTATTTAGTCACAATATATTGTATGTATTATAGGTACCTGTTTTCTTATAAATCTCCTGTGAAGTTCTTTGGGCAGAAAGGCATCACATTTCTCACAGTTAGTAGAAGCACTTGAAGGGAAGAAATCCAAACAGAAAGTCTAAACTAAGACGAGGCTGTAGCGTCCTCTGCAACCAATTATTGGTATCTTCTGTGATTGTTCTGTTTATCCTCATGTTTTATTTTACTCCATGACTTCCTCAGGTGTTCTGTGGAATATCATTGGCCATTGTGTCTTTTGGATTGTATGTGTGCTTCCCTATAAGCAAAAAACAAAACCCAACCATCCCTACAGAATGATTCCTTGCCAACTTTTTCCCTTATATCCTCTTCAAAAAATCTTATGAGTTAGACCTCTTTAACTTATTATTATTTTTTTCTTTCTTAAAAATGAAAGAATGAGTACCAATAAGAAACAGAACATGTGGTAACTTGATGTATAAAATTCTGCCTCTAGTTGGATTCTAGCTGAATCCCGCAAGTCATTTTCCAAAAGGACAGGCATGAGATAATTAAGAAGTAAATAATATAATTCCTTCTTCTGAATAAAATTTGCATTATTATAAAATTTAGATTTTTTTTTTTTTCTGATCAAGTGCACAAGCACTGGCCCTTAATCAGTTGCATAGTGTAGACTAGTGTCAATGTATCAGTACTTTTTGCCTAAAGCTATTAGGAGGATGTGAAGGTATGAAAGCAATGCTTATACTGACATTATAATGAGACATTACTGGATGCATGCTTATTGCATAACCAGCCATATCTTCATTATGTAAATGATACTAGAAAATTAAAACAAAGTTTAAAAATCTTTTTTTTTTTTTTTAAGAAAAGATTTTTTTTTCTTTAACATGGGCCTTTAAAACCATTTGACTGTATTAAATTATCAGGACAAAATATAAATAAATCATATTCTATATACCAGTTTCTTTAGTATAATGTGATGTAATTTGGATGCTCATCTTAGTGGCATCATTCTGGTGTGATGAAGAAAAAAGGATTTCATAACGAATTAGTATTTCAAAACATTACAAAGCAGGTAAAGTAAATTAAATGAAATTATATATTAGTTGTATTTTTAATAACGATGTCAAAGAAGATAATGACCCTAGCAGAGACTGGGGTCTGCACTTTGTATAAAGTGAAAAACTGAGCTAGCCTTTTCTTTCTCCCACACCCACCAAAGGCGGTTGCTTAAATTGAGGAGTTCAGCATCTGACTATGCAGTTCCTTGATACTGCTTCTTGTGTTCATGCTGAGGGTTAGTAAAGGCCTGGCTTTCCTTTCATTGGTATTTTATTCCCTTTTAAGAAAATTAGAAAGGCCTGCAACACTCCAAATCTGTATCTCCTCACAATAATGAAAACGGTGATAGATTTTTTTTTTCCCTGCTAAGATTGTAATGTCTCCAATGAATGTAGAATAAAAAGCTGGACTTTGGGCACATACAAACTAAATGTTGTGTCCACACTGCATTTTATGGGATTATAAACTAGTTGGCATTGAAAAACCTGAGTTCATTTTTCTGACTGATGGTTCTGAATTTAGCTCTCCTCAGTTAGAAAAAGGAATTGACATGGATATTTAAAAATGTTTGCTATTTTCTTCTCATGAGATTAAATCATTCAGTTTAAGTATTAACCTTATTCCTAAATTTTACTTCTGTTAGAAAACCCCGCGGGGGGGGGGGGGGGGGGGGGGGCGGGGAGGAGGGAAGAATGGTGAAATACAAGCAGTTTGCTTGTTGTGCTGGTTATCCCATGGCTACAGGAGTACTCTAAATGCTTTATGAATATGATATACTTGTTTTCTCTAAAGAGACAATGAAAGTAAACAGCAGTGCACAAACATGGAATTAATAATGTCTATGGGAAAAAAAAAAAACTTCGTTTTTTCTGAAGTAATATTTATTTTCGGCTGTGCAAATTGAGAAACCATTGTCTGCATTTTGCATACCCTGATATTTTTTTTCTTTGTTGTTGTTTTGTATTCATGGTATTAAATATTTTTTTCTGCCTGGTAGGAGCAGAGTTTTCTTCACAGCCATTATGGGGAATGGGTAGCTTTCTAGTATAAAAAGCATTCAGAGAGGAATCTCAAGCTTTTGCTGTGAGTTAACTTGAGAATTCTGCCAAGCATCCTAACCAATCTGCAAATGGGTGGATAAAAGCATTTTATCATCTCTTATGAAATTAAATTCTTTCATTTTGTGAAATGGTATGATGCCTACAATGGTGTAGGTTCTATACAAAATGCTGAAAATATCTTTGTTTTGCACTTGTGGTATACTGTTTTGTTTGTTACTTGTTTTGTTCCCTTCAAAGATAAAAGCTTAATTTTAGAGATGGAAACCTGTTGAAGTGATCACGAAAAGTTAAACTGACTGGATATGGTGTCATTCAGGGAACTAGTCATCATGCATTATCTGTGGATCTTGAAAAACAAACAAACAGGCACACCAAACAAAAAAACAGATGCTGCTTGTTGATGTAAGGTAGACTGAGAGAGAACACAGGCAAGGTAATTGGAAAATGTATTTAAAGGGACTTGACAAGATAAATCAAGAAGATTTTCAGAGATCTCTTCTCTCTTCCAGCCTTGTGGGTTCTTTAAGCTTTTATTGAAACCTTACTCCAAGGTTGGCTTCTCCAAACTTAACTTAGATAGGTACCTCTGTCAGGGAAAAATCCTACCTACCTGCAAAGATATTTGAGAAGGAACTTTATTGGCTGTAACATCCTCCATAACATTCAGGTATTTACAGTAATGAAAAAGTGAGGAAGAATATTTAGGTGTCAGAAGGTTAAAAACTCAGAAGAGGCATCTGAGGATTGGATAATTTGCAAAAAAAAAAAAAAAATTATGAATTTAACTTTGCTTGGGTTTGAGACTTTATTATTCCTTATGAACTAAGGACAGTTTAATGAAATCCCAAGTGTACAACCAGACTGATTTGCTTCTGAATATTCCACATACAGTTGACCTGATTTTGTAAAATAAATAAATAAATGAACAAATAGGATGGAAGATTTCACCTTGTAACTCTTCCAGGTGCATACTATGCAAAACAGTTTATAAATTTATTATTCATAAAGGATGAAATAGCAGGATGGTATGAACAATTGCCAAATTCTAAATGTGTGTGGACTATGCTTTCCTATGATTCTTGATCAATATTAGGATAGTTCTGCAGACTCTACAACAAAAACAGAAATCTGGGTTAGTTTTCAGTGTACATTCAAATGGTAGGAAAATCTCCCTGTCTCCAGAGTGGGCTTTTTTCTTTCCACGTTTTTCTAACTAAAAACAAACAAACGAAACAAAAAGAAAAACAAGACAAAACAAAAAACCTTACTGAGCTGCATTTCAGAAACAATAAAATAATGTATTTAATAATTTTTAAATAATTCAAAATTAAATGCTTATAAGTAATAAAGACATTCATTTAATTTTAAGGACCTCCATTCTTTCCAAATATAAAATCCTACAGAAAATATATATTTCTTTTATATTCTTTATTGAATTTTTTTTTGAAAAATTTCTGAAAAATTAAAGAGTACAAAATTTGGGCACACAATTTTTCTATTTTTCTTTTGTGAAATGTTGAAATGTATGTTAAATCTGAATTTCAAGAGTCTGCTTTGTACTCCTCTGTATGTGTAAAGATTCCAAATTAGTTATTTTAGATATTCAGATATTTTACAATTTAAATATTGTACTCTGTCAGTTTAAATTGTAGGTCACAGTAATTAATAACATTTCCTTTAAATCTTTTCTCAATTTCAGAGGTTAGTTAGAAGTATGGAGAGTATAGATTGCTGTGGAGCATGTTGTATGCCATTTGGTAAGGAAGTGCAGCCGGAAATGTCTGGTTGTAGTCACACTGTACCTGTATGCTATGGTTATGATACTACTATTTTGAATATTTCCCACATGCAGTTACACATATTTGTTTAATAAATCCTCAAAACAAGAAAGCTTTCTGATTTATTAGTAACCTGGCCCTTGAATTGAACGGGGTCCTACTTTATAGGAGACAAAATATGTAGCCATACCATGACCTTTGAGATTAATAAGGCTTTGTCTACTCTTAAATTAGTCAGTAGGTGTCGGAAAAAAAGTTCAGTTAAAAAGATACTTTGGAAACACATTTATTGTTTGTGTCTCTGGGCATCTGAATACCTTTTTAGAAATGTGACCCTGGTGGCTCATCAGTGTTGCCTGAAGAGTAATTCCAAAAGCTGAGATGGAACAAAGAAACAGGCCTGACTTCCTGTTCTCTGCTGTGAACAAAGTACACTCCACAGTAAACATTACCTGGGACTTGTTCCCTTTCTTACAGAGATCCACAGAAAGGCATGGGGAGGAGAGGGGAATACTCTTGTTATTTCTTGAAGTAAGCCTCAGAATAAGTAGCCTTGAGCAGTAAAGATTGTGTTGTGTGGAGACCACTAAATTCATATAGTTTATGGCTTCACCGCAGAGGAGGGAAAATAGCTACTATATTTTCTTCCTCTTCAGCAGCAGCCACCCTTTTGAGTAATGTGTTATCTCTATTGATGGTATGCAGCTTGAAGTCGAATGTGAAACATCCCAGGCAATCCATATTAGCTACTCTAATCATTTAGATTACAGCTGAACTCCAGAGATACTTACAGAAAAGATCCAGTTATACTTGGACTCATTTGCTCATGAAACTGAGTGTAAACGTGGCTCCCTAGAAGTCTGTCAAGACTGTCCTGTGAAATTTCATTCATGTGCAGAATCTGAAGTTTTCTGCAATACAGAAAACACAGTATACTCACAAGAGCACAGTGAGAAAATAATACACAGAGTCCAAGAGAAAGAAAGCAAGAAGGCAAATGAGACTTATGTAAGACTCAAATTGACTTTCTGACATGCAATTGGGAATGGTAGCTGGTAAGGGAACTTGTGTAGTGTATTACCCTGTTTGCACATGCAGCTCTGTTGCGCCTTAAGGTATTTTAAAAAATACAAATTTTAAAAATTGTTTATATGTTTTGTTACACTGCCATGTAAGCATGATTTAGAAGGAGTCCAACTTGGTGAGACAGAAGGGAGCTTCCCTTCTGCAGTGAAGCTTCCACTCTACCAATCCTCATCCCTATTTGGTCAGTAAAGTGGCCCAAGCAAATTGCTGGGCAGTAAAGTTAGCTTTTTATCTTTAAAATAATCATGTAAAAATATAATCCATTTTATAGTGTATTTTAGTAGATGAAAAGTTTGACATGAGCCAGCAGTGCATGCTTGCAGCCCAGAAGGCCAACTGGGCTTTTGATGCAGTTTTGAATGGGCTGCATCAAAAGAGGAGCAGCCAGCAGGTCGAGGGAGGTGATTGTCCCCTTCTGCTCTGCCCTTGTGAGGCCCCACTTGGAGTGCTGTGTCCAGGTGTGGGGCCCCCAGCACAAGAAGGATGTGGAGCTGTTAGAGTGAGTCCAGAGAAGGGCCATGAAGATGATAAGAGGGCTGGAGCACTTCTCCTATGAAGAAAGGCTGAGAGAGCTGGGGCTGTGCAGCCTAGAAAAGAGAAGGCATGAGGATGATCTCATTGCAGCTTCTCAGTACTTAAAGAGGGCTTATAAAAAAGATGGAGAATTTGCTCAGGGAGACAATGACAGGACAAGGGGGAATGATTTTAAACTAAAAGAGGGGAGATTTAGATTAGAGGTTTGGAGGAAATTCTTTACTCAGAGGGTTGTGAGGCACTGGAACAGGTTGCCCAAAGAGGTTGCGGATGCACCATCTCTGGAGGTGTTTAAGAGCTGGTTGGATAACGTCCTGGGCAACCTGTTCTAGTGGGTGATATCCCTGCCCTTGATCTTTAAGGGCTCTTCCCACAGTTAAAAATAAATAAATAAATAAATAAATAAATAAAAGTAACAAGCAAAAGATAAAAGGTTATTTAACTACCCCAAATGTACCAAAGGCTACATCTAGCAAGTACACCTGACAGGCATATATTTCCTTTCCCCTTTAAAATACGGTCTTCTTTGATAAGGTCTTCACTGATTTCTTGTTGACTTCAGAACATGGAACATGAGGTGTACCCTGCATACTGGTATTGTCACTATCATCAGTTTTCATTGTTTCATTATTGGTCCTTCCAAGGACTAGGAAAAGGGCTTCTCCATCACTCTTCACATCCCACATTGTGGTTTAGGTAGAGCTTTACCATTACTGAGCAACAGGCTGTGACACTTGGTTGAGGTTGCTTTTCTTGTTGCCAATGAAGTTAAACCAATGAAAGGTTGTCCTCAATAACAGCAGTTTATACAACTGATTTTGTTAAAGGGGTTACCATTGACCAAGAGCTGCTTTATAACATCTCCTACTTTCAAGTCATCATCATTTCAGAAGTTCATTTGAAACAGTGCATAAAATGTTCTAGCAGCTTATGCTTATTTATTCCTATCTTTGGAGGGACACAGTCTTGTGAATTAAACATCGTGGATTCTAATATTCATTTCAGATGATAAATCTGCCTATACAATATGGAAAGTAAGGCTGTCTCAGCATACTAATACACTGCAATCCAAAACAGCTGCATTAATATTCCTGTTGGTTGTCATTGAAGATATGCCAATTCCCCTATGTATTTATCCACTTTTCAGAGTGCCTTAGCAATCTCATGACTGCTTTTCACAAGTGCTTGGTGGCCTCTTCTTTTTCCTGAGCACACTGTTGAGAGATCACTCTACATATTCAAACAGGGGGAGAGAAATGTGTTTAGACTAACTAGCATTAACACACAGTACAGATTAAACTCAGATGATCTGATTATATCCCTTGGTCCCCAACATTTACATTAGGATTCATAAACAAGAGTCTTTTGCATTACAAGTAAGGATTAAAAGTTCTCTTAAAGTGGTTTTTTTTTTTTTGTTTTTGTTTTCCCCCTCCCTTGCATTGGCAGGGATTTCTGTGTAATTAATGAGTTAGATGTAATGGTAATAGTTAAGACTTTTGGTTTTGTGTTGTAAATGTTCTGTTTGTACAGTGAACATGTTGTATAGAAGAGAAATGGTTAAGACTGTTTTTGGTCAGAGAGCTGTGGCTTTGTGTATTTCTTGGATCAGACATTTTTTAACACTGCTTCAAATTGACTCATCTATTTCACATTCAGCTAGCTATGTGGCTATTTTGGACTCAGCACAATATTGCCATTGTGTTCATTTACTTTTTTTTTTCATCTAAATTGATCAGCTGTTTAATTCTTCACTTTTGGAACACCCATATGGTGCTTTTTTTTTTCTTGTTTCTCTCTCTCTTTTTTTTCTTTTTTTTTTTTTTTTTAGGGAAGTCATTATGGGAATCATGTTTATGCCTTAAAGCTAGTATCCTGCAGGAACATAACATTATAATTTGATATGAAATTGTGACTGAAGATTTTGAAGAAGGAAGGGTGAATTTGTGGATTTTGTTTTTTTAAAGGCCTGTTACATAATGCGCTGTGAACCACAATGATAGGAAAGCCTTTGTTCTTCAGAAGCATTCTTAATATGTTGCCATACATTATTTCTGATGGGTGCTATTTATGAATAGCCAAATGTTTTTCTCTTTTGGAAAATCTATGTGCATCTTAGTTATTCTTACTTTGCTGACAGGATCTTTGCAAGAGCCTCTGAGATCCTCAGATGCCACTTCAAACTATTAATAAAAAATACCTGTGATAAGAAATGAGAACAGTATTACACCTACAAGCACTTACAAACATATAGTTGTTCTTATGGATTCTAATCCACTGCTAAATATAAATGTCAAGAAGATACAGATAAACTTCAGGTTCTTTTTCATTTTTTTGAGCAGACCACTTTGATAAGATATATCAGTGATTTTACAGGTGACCTGTTTATTGATCTGGATGCTAAGCATTTGAACAGACTTCCGTGAAGTGAAGCATTGAGTTTTTTTACTCTGCTTTGCCCACCAAAATCATTGAAGTCACTGGTATTGTAACAGCCTCTAAAGTTGATAAATCAAGGGCTTGTGCATATATCATTTTCTTTGTGCTACCAAGTAGCTCATGAACTAAGTGGGAATGAAAACAATTACAGACAAAATAGAAGTCAGCCCTTTTATAAACTACCCAGCATGATGGCTAGACTATCCTAGATTTTGTTGAGCGTGAACTTCAGAACACGTGAGAGATTGCACTTGGTAGGCCTAAAGATCCATTTGTCCTACTATTGTGTTTCGAAGAGTGGATGCTTAGGGAAGAATGTAAGAACAGGGCGAGTGCATAGTCATCCTCCAGTGGTGTTTCCCTGGTGTCTCCCCTTGTCTTTTGGCATTCATGAATATGAAGATAGTGGCTTGCAAAGGTTTTTGCATTTGTATTTGATTTTGACTTTATATAACTTTTCTTCCATTGATCTATCCAATTATTTGAATCTCAAGGAAACTTGTTTGTGATGGAAATGTACTACAATTTCTCTCTCAATAGGAAAGTCAGAGTAGCAAACATCATGGTAGCTGTGTCACAGCTATTGGTTCTTTCTATCTGAACAGAAAGGAGTAGAGTGGAAGTGTGGTTTTGCTTCAGAAAGTTAACATTTAAATGGGTCTAAGTTAGCTTGAATGTAAATACATCACTGAGATAAATGTTATGGAGGAGAGTTTGTTTCTTTGCTGCTATGATGCTGGCAGGAGAGTATGTTCTGTAATTGATTAACAGGGCACAGTACATTGACTTATATGGGAAAGCTATTATATCTCAGTAGCAGGAAGGTATATATGATTCTCGTTTTAGTAAGTAAAAAATTGGAATCCTTGGGAAATAACTACAACTGCTGGAAGAACCAAAGTTTCCCAAAGGTTTTTTTTTCCCTCTTAAATCTGTAGCATAACAGCATTTCATGTTGTGAAAGAGGTTTAAAAGTGCAATATATTTAGTGGAACTTACATACAAAGCTAGAAATATTAGCTTGTGTAAGCAGTCTTTTTACTTCTGTTCTGCTGGACCTAGAGCTATGAGTTATTGAAGAGATTTAATATCTTTTTTTTTTTAATATCTTTTTTAACATGTCTATTCATTTTAAATATAATGCTTCTGTATAATTCACACCCATGTATGGTGAATTTCCTACATTTTCAAACATAAAAGTGTACTTGGGGTGGGGGGTGGAGGATTGGGGGAATGTTTATGTTTTTTTTTAAACACAGAATCATAGAATCATAGAATATCCCAAGTTGGAAGGGACCCATGAGGATCATTGAGTCCAACTCCTGGGTCCCCAACGGACCACCCAAAAAATCAGACCATATGTCTGAGCATTGTCCAAATGCTTCTTGAACTCTGTCAGGCTCAGTGCCATGACCACTTCCTGGGGAGCCTGTCCCAGTGCCCAACTACCATCTCGGTGCAGAACCTTTTCCTAACACCCAGCCTGACCCTCTTCTGTCCCAGCTCCATGCCATTCCCTTGGGTCCTGTCACTGTCCCCAGAGAGCAGAGATCAGCGCCTGCCCTCCACTTCCTGCATGAAGAAGCTGAAGGCCTCGAAGAGGCCACGAGGCCTCCCCTCAGCCTCCTCTTCTCCAGAGTGAACAAAGCATTTGATTTCAGCCACTCCTCATATGTCTTCACCTCCAGAACCTACACCATCTTTGTAGCCCTCCTTTGAACACTCAAAAAGCTTTATGTCTTTCTTATACTGCAGCACCAAAAACTGCACACAGTACTCAAGGTGAGGCCACACCGACGCAGAGCAGAGTTGGACAATCACTTCCCTTGGCCAGCTAGCAATGCCATGCCTGATGCACCGCAGAATATGGTCGGCCCTCCTGGCCACCAAGGGACACTGCTGGCTCATGTTCAGCTTGCTGTTGATCGAAACCCACAGATCTCTCTCTGTGGGGCTGCTCTCCAGCATCTCTCCAACAACTCTGTTTTTATCCCCTATCATTGGCTATTCCAACCAAACTAAGAAAGCAGACATCCACAATCAATATTTCTAAAGTGCATATGCACCAAATGAAACACAGTCATGACTGTCTGTAAAAATCATGACAACATTGACAACTGACAAATACAGTAATACTGTTGTATTTGTTTATTTAATTTTTACTATATCAAGCTTGTCTGTTTTATTATTTTGAGTCCAAGAGGATGGATTCATGAATCAAAGAAAGAAGGCAGGCTGTACAGGGGTACAAATGATGATTTAGAAGCTAGTACTATTTCCAGAAAGTATACATATTTATTTTTGTGTAGCTTCATCAACAGTAGCAACAATCACTACCAAAATAAAAGGTGGAGATTTTCTCAATAGTTTCTGGGATCAGTAAAAGAACAACAGTTCTGTTGAGGTTCTGCTGTTTGGAGAGGTGTTTTTTCATCTGTCATGTTTCTGAACATGTCTAAAATTCAGTTTTATTTTTGGTGCAGAAATTAAGACTTTGGTCATACTTTATCCCTTGTTTGAATGTTGATTTTTATTTTTTTTTTGAGGGGTTTAGGATCGACCTTGGGTTTCACAAATATTTTTAAAATATCATGACCAATATCCCCCTACTATAGTCAGTAATCTATCAAATTGCATGAGTACTTAAATTTTTTTTTTTTTTTTTAGCTACAACTTTCTATTCCTAATATTCTTCTGGAAAGCTGGAAATTTCCTCCCTACCCCAACCCCTCAATATGAAATTGCAGGGGG
This sequence comes from Anser brachyrhynchus, assembly GCF_964034855.1. NCBI lineage: Eukaryota > Metazoa > Chordata > Aves > Anseriformes > Anatidae > Anser > Anser brachyrhynchus. The sequence goes on along the minus strand of NC_137695.1, from coordinate 57,695,502 downwards.
GGAAATCATATAAACCTATGAATTTTATTTTAAAAAAATACTAATAATCCTCTCAAATTTAAATGTCGTGTAATGGATTTTATGAGTATGTAAGAATGCAGGATCAGATGCTATATGAGCTTTTGTAGTTTTGTACTTCCACTCCTCTGGCGTTGCTATTGTGCATTTGATAAAGTCCTGTGCTTCTTTCTTGGAATTCCATAAGGTAGTCTGACTACTAAGGAGCCCTTCCTACATCATAATTAAGACTGTGTGAAAAAATGATATTTTTACTCTGTGTGTATGCATTATGTATATGCATATATGTGCGTCTATGTGTATTTGTGTTATGTATATACATATAGGAGTTTATTGGGGTTTATTTTCTTTGTTTGTAAGTCCCATTCTTCAGTGTAAGTAGCTGTATAATTTCATTTTTCTTTATAACAGAATTTCAAAATAGTTGGTGAGGAAATATGGGGGGAGGGGAGGGGCGGAACGACAGGAAAGTGAAAATGAAACATATTCAGCTGTAGCTCTCAGTATTAACGAAAAGATATTTTTCCTTAATAGTATGTAAGATAAGCACAGAAAAATGCTATAAAGATATTTTTCTGTGTATTTTTAAATATTTCTTACTATATGTCCTTCTGTTTTTAAATGTTTACTTAGACAACAGAATTAACAAAGAATGCCTTCAAATCCTTAGCTAGGTAACACTAATAATGAAGTGTCAGAGAGAGCAACTTTCTAGCAATCTTTAAGCTGAAAACCTATTTTTATGGATAATAAAAATGCATTATAGATAAAGAAACACGTTATAAAGATTTGTTTTTTGAGTAACTCTTACTGTGATCATGAGGTTTACAACAAAATTTCTAATAAGTACTTCAATCTGCTGCTCATTTCTGTTCTTACGCTGTAATATACTACTTTGAAATAATAGCAGCAGGATCTTAACATACAGAAACTTTTTCCATGTCTTCCCTTGCTGCTACGGAGGTCATGTGTGTGCCCACTAGTTGGGGACACACATGCTTGGGTTGCATGATGTTACCACAAGGCACCGTGGCCTCTCCAGCTGCAGATCTGAGTGAAAATATGCTGTGTGGCTGGAGCCAAAGCAGGGGGAGGAAAGGGAAGTGGAATCAATAATTCTGTCTTGTGGTATAAACAATTATACTTAAAACCATTTTTCTTCCCTTGTCAGAATTCCATCATTTAATAGCATGGTAGTGAATTTTAAAGTCTTCAGAACAGTCCTTTAATTCAGTGCAAAGCAATTGAACTTTACTCTTGCCTATACCTTTATGCTGGTATGAATTTTGCTTTCTTCCATAAAAAAACTTGTAGACATTTATGGAAAAAAAAAAATAAATAAAATCGTATTTATTTTGTTAAATGTCAGAGTACTGATTCATGAACTGATGTTTTGTATTTCTGTGCTTCAGTTTCTATTGCTGTGTAAGTAATTTTATTTTTCATTATATGAAACGCAAAATTTTACGAGAGCTGCATTACAAGTGACTTGATTCACTCACAATCACCCTTTTTTCACTTATAAGTTCCTCTTTCGAGAAAAACGTTAATTCTGTCTCCACATGTGATCCAGTCTGCCAGATCATAGTTTTCTAATTTTACCAAAATCCGGTGTGGCTGAGTATTGATTATGCTGCCTACCAGGAATGCTCTACGGCTTTCTAGATACATACTTAAGTTGAGGGTGTTTCCATTTATAGCAAAGCTTATGTTGCAGTGTGTGTGTTTAAAAAGGTTAATCATGTTGATTGGTGGAACTTATGTTTTTTGCTTATGTGGTAGGTTGTACCTGAAATGTAAATGAATAATTTAACCTATGTATTTCACACATCTGTTGAAGTAACTGAGGAAAGACTAGAATAAAAAGCAGTACATTAACTGATCTAAACATTTGGAAAATCAAAAGCCAGTTCTCTCCATTCTAATTCACATAATTTCATACAACAACAGGAGATTTGTATTAAACTTTTTTTCTTTATTAGAAAGTCGAAGATTCTGATTTTGGTTTTCCTCCATCTTAGATGCTAATTCTAAATTGATCTTCTTTTTACTAAGTAAAATATAAGTGAAGTGCTCAAATGGATTATGGAGATTATACTAAGAAAAAAATATTGTTTCTCTAACTATTTTTCTGAGTAAATCTGTAATATGTGGTAATTCATAAGCATTTATTCATGTGCCCTAATTTATTTTCTTTATTAAAATATCAGGTTATCAGCATCTCTATTATGGAACTGAGAGTTTATATCTTATCTACTTCTTACAAAGCTTTCATGATAATAATTTTCTTTATCACTGTTTACATATCATCAAAAACTTTCCAGATATATCAGGGCAGGCTTTTTTGTTTGTTTGTATTATCCTAAAGGGGAGTGGTCACTCATGGTTAAGCATCAACATTGCTCAGCTGTCCTAACTTTGTTGAAGTCTTTATTTTCTCTTTGTGTTTTATTTTTACTGAAATGTTGGGATGTATCCACATGCATTCTGCATGTACACAAGTGAGAAGACTGTGTTATTACCCAAAATAAAAATAAAGGGTGCGTTCCCCCTTAATGTGTATGAATAATTAATGGCATAAAGTTAATCTGTCTTCTTGTGTTTCAGAAAAGTGTGATGAAGCTCTGGTCTCAGCGTTACCCCACTCCTCCTTCAGCAGTTCATCATTTATGACAAGCAGCTACGTGCCAGGTTATGCGAAGTTAAACAAAAGAGGAGGTAAGGGGCACTATCTACCTTATGTTCACATATTTTGAGAAAAAGCAATGGGTGATATTTTCAATACGAAAATGCTTTTTATGTAGAATATTAGTGCTAATGTTTGTTTCAACAAAATTTTAGCTGACTCTTTTTTGTAAACAGAATGAATTTCTTTTTCATTGTATGTGACAGTAATTGCACACTATTGCACCACAGGGAGAAACACATTGCTGATAATTTATCAGCGTGTGCCAAAGTCCTAATGTTGATGGGAGTCACACGGTACGGTTGAATAACTGACTTCGGCTAAAAGGGCATACCTGTGTTCGTAGGGTAAATGAACATTTGCAAGGTCATGGATGTTGGAGCAAAAATTAAGCCTTGATTTGCTTTGTTGATTTGACCTGTTTTCCACGTTGGCAATGTGGAAAAAATCAGCTTTTTGTAGCATTACTACTAGGAGCTTTACCCTTTCCATGTATTTCTGTAACACAATGAGGTGTTCAGAAGTAATAAAGCCACCTCAAATATGGTAGCTGGAAGAACAGATGTATAAGTATGATGCTCATCCTGATCTAATTATATCCCTTGATCTAAGCAAATTTATTTATATCTAAGGTCTGAATGCAAGTCTTTACCTTCACCCACAGGAATTTTCATAGCTTTCCTTGATATTTCTAGATATCTGTGTATATGCCATATTTATATAGAACTCTAGATTATTTTCACAGGAATGACACTTTTAAACATGAAAGTTAGATTAACAGAAAAATAGTATTCTGAATATTATTTTTTTTCCTAAATAACATCAATCTAAAAGTCCTAAATTCTAAAATTTCAGATTCTTGGGGAATTAGCTTGTGAATCGATACCAAAATTTTATCTTCCCCCCCAAATGCATGTCAGGGGTATAATGAATTGACTTTGTGAACTTAGAACTAAGAAATCCTTTCACTCTAGGGAGGAAGAAGAGAGACCAAGTGGTTATAGTGCCTCAGTCTTCTAAATCATGATGGTCTAAAATAACAGCAAAACACCAGCCCTGTTAAAGGTTGGTTTGTTTGCACTACTGCTTTAGTCTTCCTGCTCCTGCAAGAATTTTGTTGCCTAGGTACTATATTCTGTCTTCTCAAAACCAACCAAACAAAGCAGAAACCATTAAAACAAAATAGTCTTGTTCTTTGGGTGTACATAAAATCTGAAATACTTCCAACTGGTGGAACACCCTAGAAGTTAAAGGCATAATATGTTCCATTCAGATTATAGTCTAAGATGCCCATGTTTCTACTACCAATTTTTTGTACTATGGTTTGTGCAGTTTCTGAGGAAAAAAAAAACAAAAACAAAAACGTACGGGCAAAGCTACAAATTTACTGTTAGCCTAATTGAAATCTTTATCAAAGAATAATTATTGGTCTAGATTTTATTACAGAAAAAGAAAGAAAATAAAAAGATACTCCAATAGTAAAACAGATTATATGTGCACACTTCCTTTTCCTTGTCTGTCCTTTTCCCTGATGTTACACTGCCCTTAACCAATTGTCATTATCCCAGGCTCTTCACTGGGAACAGGACAGCGGTGTCAATGACAATATTGTTATGGTAGGATCTGCTTGAGGTTACTAGTATGTATTTTCCAGCACACACATTGATTTTCAGGGAACAGGGAAAGGGGAACTGCGCCATCATGGTGGCCAAGCCATGGGTGATCCTGGGGCAGGCAATGCCCTGTCTGCTGCTGCACCATTCCCCATCCCTAACCAGGGTAGGCAATGCCAGTGGCACCAGCAAGTACTGCTGACTATATGGAGAACATTGAAAGGGAGGGGATAAACCAAGTCTGAACTGAGACATAAAGCTCACCAGTGGAGCAGAGCAATGGATAGAGCTGGGTATACATCTACGGCATGGCTCATGGGGGTGAGGTTTTAAAAGCAGGGACTGAAATGGGGCAGTGGGAGTGGGTCCTCAGAGGGACTTGGAAAGTCAGTTGTAGCCTATTGTTGCCTTCAGAACCCTGACATTGGTCTTTGTTTATTTGTCTGCAATTCCATATGTCTATATGTGTGTGTTTTGCCTGTGTAGGATTCCTATTCTTTGATTATTTTATTTTTTTTTCCTTGGTCTTTGTTCTCCAACTCTGGTCTTACCCAGCTCCCAGAGTTGCTTTCGTTTACCAGTAACTGACCTGGTGAGTTGCTTAGAGCCCAGCTCCCTCTGGTATCACCCTCTGACTGTACTTTCAATTCCGCTGTTATCCCATGATTGTAGGCCTCTACACTACATTTGTATTCTACAGTAAGTTTGTTCTGTGAGAACTATCTACTTTAGGTACAGGAATATATAAGAATTGTTATGCCAATAGTCATTAACCTATGCAATCATAAATCTAAGTTAAAGGTAAAACAGAGTTGATTGTGTTACCTGGTTGTTAGGGAATTGCTATTACAACTAAATGACCTAAACAGAAGCCAAAGACAAGCTTAGGGAAAATATGACTGACAAGCTCCAGTCGTGCACCTTTGCAAAGTTAATGCAAAGCCTGTGGCCTGTCAGTAGTATTGGCAATTTCTTTGGGTTTAGGCCTGCAGAGGAGTAGATGAAATTGTTTATTGTTTCAGAAATGTAAAAGACTTCTGAATGAGAATAGGTGTAATCTCATGCTGGTCTGAGAAGAGAGCAGTTCAGTTTGGGGGTTTTGGTAAATTTTGTTATGTACTTTTTAGTAAATCTCAATCTTTCTGTTGCAATATATCTGAACATAAGTTTTGATGGTTGTTTGGTCTTTAATTTTTGTTTTCAACTGTTTATTGTCCAGATGAAAGAAGCTAAGGAACAGTTTAATCCTAAAACAGTGCTTATCATTTAGGTTTAATCTCTCTCTGTATCTGATCACAGTTATATTAAGTTCCATGCTATTACCTGTTTGAAAACAGAAAAAAAAGTTGGTCATTAGAATAACTTTAAAAACATAAAATTTCATATCACCCTGCTAGGCAAGATTGTCATACTTGTTTTGCACGACTATTTCTCCTTTTAGTTTACTAGACTTTTCTTCTGTCACAAGTGAAAGGCAAATCAGGCATTTGAAATATATTTTTTTCTTTTAATTAATTTACTCTCCCCTTTCTTACGCTTATGATCCCTTCAGTGCAGTTTCTTGTAATGATATTTTTTTAGAAATATGGGTCTATGGTGATATCATTAATCAAATGTTTACTTAATTTCCTTTACTGAAAGGTCACTTGAAATTTAGTTTTCTTGCATCTCTTTGTTTAAATAGTAATGACATGAGACTGTTGTCATCCATTTCTTAATACCTGTGAAGTCTAGCATACATACTTTTCGAAACTGAAGCTTCTATATGAACATCACCCAGTTTTACTTTCCTTATTCTGGTACCAGTACAATTACTGCAGAACTCATGAACGTGTTTAGCATGGGAACTCTGCCTTCACTGTGTTTATGCTTCTGCTTCTACAAATGATGGAAAATAGTTCAGTTTTAATGCTGAACTATTTTCTAACATCATGGAATTACAGATATTGCTAATCAAACCAGTAATAAGAGAATCAATTTTTTTCTCTCCAAAGAGTCATTACCACCTAATAGGTTCCCAAATCAAATGTGCTATTTAAACCACACTGTGCTCAAGTCATTAAATGGAAAGAACTCCCCACCTCCTCTAGTCCCAAACTCTTTAAATTAAGGAAATATGCATTTGAAAATTCTAGTCTCCAACCCAGTTATAATTTTCTTTGCTGTTTTCATGTCATTGTATTCTAGACGCGCAAAATATTTCAGTAGAATACATAGTATATTTTATTCTATTGATTAAGACACTGATTTGCTGCGCAGTTGCATCATGTTATTAAGAAGGTTGCAGTTGTGACTGTAGTTGTTCTAGTTCTTCTAAAAATGTTGCAAATGGAAGAATATGCAACAAAAAGCTTAATATTTTCATCAATCTTTAGGAGGTTTCAAAATTAGAAACATCCACGAATTTCCTTTTAATGTTTGTTATGTCTTTCTTCACAAATCCCATAACTAGTGATCTAGGCAAACAGAACTAAAACTTCATGATATTGATCTGGAAACTCCAGGATGGATGTTTTAAGCATATTGTTTTTGTTAGTGTATGAGAATGTTTCACATTTTTCACAGCTGTCTACTGTTTCCACAGTGCTGTAAGTCTCCACTGACTTATGGAATAGTACATATTCTTTGTTAAAAGGAAATAAAGATTGGATGGACAAAGTATGACATGATTAGAAAAATTAATCTCTTACCCAATCTGTTTAGTCAGTTCCCCTTGTACCTCCTCTAATCCTTATTTCTTATTAGTGTAAACAAAGAGAAATATCATAAACTTGGTTTAAAAAAAACAGTTTTGATTAGAGGAAAAAAAAATCTGATTGGAGAAATAAATATTCAGTGGTTACCTGCAGGTCTGTCACTCTTTTGCAAACTCATACCCAAAATGCATATAATTTTGAGGTTCCAGTGTGTACGTCAGTAAGAGTCTTAGATTTATGCAATTGTTACAACTCTGATCCTGTGTTTCCACAACAGAAAGTCAGAAGCCTGGTGTTACAATGCATGTTGGCAAAGCTGTCTCTTTCACCTATCCCCAAAACACCCCAACTGATAAGGAGAGCTTTAAAGTAGGAAAGATGGGGTAAAGGGAGTGCTATAGAGATAGGATAGTCAGCAAAATGTATCTCGAGTCAGCAGTGCATTGGGGAAAGTGTTGAGAGCAGATCAAGGGAGGTTATTCTCCCTCTCTACTAAACCCTAATGAGGTCACATCTGGAGTACTGTGTCCAGTTCTGGGCTCCCCAGTACAAGAGAGACATGGAACTACTGGAGACAGTCCAGCAGAAGGCTACAAAGATGATTAGAGGCTTGGAGCATCTCTCATATGAGGAAAGGCTGAGAGAACTGGACCTGTTTGTCCTGGAGAAGAGAAGACAGAGGGAATCTTATCAATCTTATCAAATATCTGAAGGGAGAGTGTCCAGATGATGGAGCCAGACTCTTTTCAGTGGTGCCCAGTGATGGGATAAGAGGCAAAAAGCACAAACTGAAACACAGGAATACAAGGAAAAACTTCTTTAGTGTAAGTGTGACAGAGCATTGAAACAGGTTGCCCAGAGAGGCTGTTGAGTCTCCTCCGGAGACATTCAAAACCTGCCTTGATGTGATCCTGTGCAGGGTGCATAGGTGACCCTGCTTGGCAGGGGGGTTGGACTAGATGATCTCCAGAAGTCCCTTCCAACCTCAACCACTCTCTGACCATGTCATGGGTGGCCTCTCCTCTTCTGCTTTCTGAGTGCTTTCAATTATAGCAGCTTTGAAAAATGCTTTCCTTTTATTATTGTGGAAAGAACAAGAAGGCCACAGAAGCTGTAAACTATTCTGTCTTTTTCTCTTTGTGAGCAAAGGACAGTGGTTCCTCTGCAATACTGCTTCTCATCAGTATGCCTCACTGGAGTTAATGTAGGGTGAAGCAATTGCTGCTATCCCTGTCAGACCTGCAGAAAAAGGGGTAAAGAAACTTTGAAACTTTAGGTGTTGCAGAACATAGGTGGAGGCTGGAAAGATGTGATGAATGCATAGTGAAAGTAGGTTAGGGGAAGGTACAGCATGATAACTTCTGACTTGTTAGAGTCTTGTAAGCAAAAGCTTGGAATACTTAAAATTCTAATACTTTTTATTTTGGACACACTTCATAGAAATATTTTGAATAGTCTCTCAGTAATCAGCTCATTAACTATACCTATGTAAACCAAACATTTCTCAGCGTATTAAATGATCTAATGTAATATTTGGAGAAAAATAAAAATGTTACCTTTGCAAAAAAAATTACATTTTCCTTTTCAAAATGGCTGACAGAAGTCATTCACATTAATATATGCCATTAAGTTATTAATTGCACTATAGCACATTTTAATTGAAATCTAGTTAATAGACTACATTTAAAAGGTTTCAGACTTTCTTTCATTTTATGTCCTACCTATTCTTCTGCAAAAGTAATCCATGTTGCTAACACCTTCCTAACTAAAATGGCGTCACAGGAAAGGAGAGTTTTTAATTAGCTAATTCCAGAGCTTTTGAAAAATCTATCTACAGTAGCTAGTGTATATGTGATATCAAGGTTACAAGGTCTAACATCTTATGACCTGCCATCAATAGAATCAATGGACTGCATCACATCATAAGAAGGATTCTTAGCACACATCTGATGTAATGCATTATCAATTTTCCTTTTAATGGTTCCCAAGCTATTGGACCTTACACTTATCACTGGTACAGAAATTAATGCTGCCCATCATCCACCTCATACCATTTTAATTTAGGGAAGAAATTCTGCATTATTTCAACATAATGTAGTGTTATATAATATCATTGGAAGCTGTTTGAAACTGAGCAGTCTCAGAACTTCAGCAATAATCCCAGCAGACGGTAAAAGTATGAAGGTCATAATGAATCTTAGGATGTATGGAAAGTATCTTTTGCACAGCGGAATAAAGAAGAAGAAATTTGGCATCCTAGACTCTCTTTCAAGTCCAGTATTAGCCAGAAATCCGAAGCTGCCAACAAAATTGATAATGTAATATGGAAGAAATTTCTGTAGGACAGCTGATATTCAAAAAGCAGACCTTTTATCACCACTATATGACTCCTGTCTAGGCTTTCATGTTGCTTTTTAATCATGGTGCTGACCTTGACCTGTTATCGGGATTATTGATGTGTCTTTAAAACAAGCATCAGAAGTTGTAAGTGTTGGCATAGGTGTAATTGAGACAGTATATTTTTCTCAGTGGAGCATTAAATTTTGGCTATTTTGGCTTCTGTGTAGAAGATGCAAAAACTTATCTATAATGGGATATGACTCTTTTATTCCTCAGTTCATTCTCAGTAAATCAATAAGATTCATTCTGCAACAGCTCTGACTATTGACATTAAAAAGTTGCTTGTGAGAATCTCACCTTAGAAGAAATCTGGGGGTACCTGGCTTAGGCTCTTTCTAGCATGGCTATTAAAAACTGCAAGATTGTAAGCATCACTACTTCTTGAAACCCTTTTTATTTTTCTGTAATGGGATATGGAAAGTATTTTATGTAGTTTTCCTTTTGACAAAGGCATGGTTTTGTATCAGCTGGGATTCTATGAGTTCTTTGGTATTGTCTGTTCATGGTACTTAACAGGAATTTAGTCTGGGCGTCAATCCCCAAGTAAGAAGGTGCACACTCTGAGTTAACATTGTCCAGAGAGGGATAGCAGGGAGCTAGTATGCAGTAATTAGTACACAGTAAATCCTTACTTTAAATACTTCAATCTCCTGATGTAGACAGGCCCTTACAGCACACTATGAATGTCTTTAGGCAACAAAACTCATTACATTTTGATTAAAAACGTCTCAGAGGAAGTCAGTATAGAGTTGCCAGTAGTTTGTAAATTCACTGTCCACATTACCGAACAGTGTCTTTCTTATATTAGTAAGCACTTAGGGTAGCATAACAGAATGGTAATAACAATGAGAAAAGCAGTAGTATCATCCACCTAGCTTTTGTCTCTCTGTAATAAAGATCTTCCTGACTAAAAATTTATAAATAATTGAAACATATTTGCCTTTAAATTTAAAAAGTATATATATTTCCCTTTCTGTAAATACATGCTTTAGATAAACACAGATTGTGCAATGAAATATGGTTATATGGTTTGCCAAAGCTATGTATAGCATTATAACTATGTATAACATTAACTTCTACCTCTGTTTTTTTTTTTTAATTTATTTTTTTTTATTTTTCTTAATACATAAATAATTCAGGCTCAGCTCATTGTTTATGAGTTCTTTTCGAACTAGAAAGAAAAGTTTTGTAGGAAAGGCATTTGTTCCCTAATGACTTAGTGGTCAAATATTATTGTTGGATTTGTATATTTTTTCTGTATGTGTTAATCTAACTCACATCTAACCACGTGATCTATTTTGCTTATTCTCCACCTTCAAATTAAATACCCTCAACTTCAAAATAAATAGCCTGTTCTGATTTTTAATGCAACTCGGTTCTGCTCCATGAATGCCTTTTTTGAAGACAGTTTTTATTGCCACTCAATTGACCTTAACACTTGTTTTCTGTGCTTCAACGGTCTGGCCTTAATGAAATATTTTAAATAAATATCCACATTTTGTAGAAGCAGTTCTTAAAAGTACAAATGAAAATGTTTGCAGTAGCTCACTTTACTGAAACTACAAGTCCTTTCAGTCTTTGAAGCAATATATAGGGAGTAGGAAAAAAACATACATTGCATACATGCATACATATATGAAGGGGAAGGAAAAAGAAGTGCAAAAAATAAAATAAAATAAAATAAAATTACACTATTGTACATCCAGGACAGACTGGTACATTGAAAAAGAACATTTAAAAATGAAAATCATCATTTTCTTTAAAAATACAGTTAAAGTAGCAAAGTCTGTGGAAATCAAAGCTCAAAAAAATGGAAAAAAATAAATCATCAGTAATTTATGTTAATTTGCAATAACCCAATCAAAACAGAAAGCATGGCCATTTTTCCATTTTATAACTATTTTTTAATTAAGGAGTTCAGAATACATAATTAGCTTATTAGATACATGCCTAGATAGGGAGAAGGAGGAAAAAAGAATAGTAGTGCTGAGCTTTGTCTTCAACTTTGTGTGAGAAACATCTTCCACAACAATTATTTGCAGAGACAGCAGTTCCAAGACCAGCTGGAGCTATAAGCAAAATGGGCAGCTGTCTAGGGCCACAGACAGCTGGGGACAGCAAATCAGCCTGGGCTCTGCTGAGCAGCTAGCTTATTTCAGGCAAATCTCGACTTAGTTCATTAGTACCTTCTGAAGCTAATGAACTGCTGACTCTGGCAGAAAAGTGTCTATGATGCTGGCAGTCTCACAGACAGCCGGGTTGGATCCATTTATCACAGATATACTTTTCCCATATCCGCCAGGGACCACTGCAGCAATGGCTGTTTATCCCCCTTGTAGTCAAATCCCCCATCAGCTATCCTAAAAACTCAGAGTTGCATGTAAAGGATTCTACACCAGGACATTAATCTGTAAATAGCTAATAAATTTGTTCCTGTTCTTATTGTCTTCATCCCTATTATATCTTGAAAAGGCAGATCTGATTAACTCTGATTCAGATCAGAATACTTATATCTTTATTTTCATTTGAGCAGGAACTAAGGTCACAAACACTGGATGACTAAACCATTTATACTTGAGCTTCAGTATATCTGGTCTTTCTGTCTAATTTCAATTCTTAAAATAAGCAGTGGAATTTTATCCCGTTTAAAAAGTGGAAACTGTCGCACTTCATAATTCTGCTTTAGAGTTAACATAAAGGGTCAGGCTTTGACTGAAAAATGCACAGTAATGGCACATGGCAGTTCTGCTCAATGTCTCCTCAATACAACACCTCACAGAGAACTAGCCTACACATCAGCTGCCAAATTTAACAAACAAATTAGAAAATTTCATACTTCCTCAGACAATGGAGCTACAGCATTTGCACAGACCAATGGGAATATGCGTGATAATAAATAAATAAATAAATAAATAAATAAACAAACCTCAACATAGGAAACCTGGCCAACTTCTTTTGACAGATCCAGTACATGCAGGAGTAGCAGAAGCTGATAGGTCAGTTATCCTAGGCTCATTTATGTTTACGGATTCTTCATACCAAGATACAGAGATGTGTGAGACTCATCTAGAACTAGGTAGGCAAAGATGCAATGAGTGTACAGAAAATGCACCATCAGCTGCTTTCAAAGTAGGTACCTCTTGTCAGTATGAGTAGTTCACCCTCTCCCACACATAAAGTGAAGGCTTTCCTTATGTAGATGAGAACAGTGCAACTGGTAGGTAGATTCTAGTGCAGCCCAAGCACTGTCTTTCCCAAATAAGTCATAAACAAGCATAAATGCTGGTAAAAATGGGAGCTATTTGGCTACCATTATAACCTCTTAGTACAGTTACATGCTGAAAGAGAGAAAAGAATTAATGTGATAAAATGAGACTATTCACTGGAGAATGGGAGAGTGCAGCTATTATTCATGTTTCAGCCTTCACAATTAGACTTAGATTATTCACAAGCAAGTCTAAGCTACTCAGTAATAGATAGAACATTAATACTCATTATTCTGTATGTGAGTTATTACATAATCCACAAAAAATCTCAGGAAGAGATCTGGAAGAGTCTGACTTGGAATCCAGCCCCACATCTTAGATTTTCAATGACTTCACTTTATCTCATAAACTTGATGAAAGTTTTTAACCTCTTTTTTTTTTTTTTTTTGTGCAAGAGTTATCTTAATGTTGATAAAAGTGTCACATGCATACACATTTGAAAGAAAAAAGTGCACCGACTCGTACTGATGAAGATCACTTTTAAAAACTTCAGCTTTATGCAAGCCTTGTATAGCCAGTTAAGGTAGAAAGGGAAGAGGTGAATGATGATGGACTGTTGTGTAGATCCCAATCAGAGCATTTTGAGTGAGAGAAAAATCCTTCCCTTAAGACAGACAGAGAATTATTTTCCTCTATTACGTTATCATTGTAGCTAAGATATGAGTCGGGTTTGTGCAGAACGGCAAATTACTGTAACGCTACAGAGTGAAAAGCCGTTAGTGTAATTAAGAAGTAACAGTTTAGTTTTGCTGACCCAGATATTAAAAAAAAAAAAAAAAGCTGATATACTTTCTACATTTTTGTCTGTATGAAGAATTATTTTGGTGAAGGATAGTTAAAGACCAGGCAATCCTCGGAAGAAATGTCAATAGTTGTTTAACCCTTTTCTCCCCTATCTGTCCTGCTTCTCTCCCTGTGAAGTGATCTATTTGTTTAGGTGTGATAGTTCACGTAGAATAATACTGTTCTGACTTATATGTCTTTGGTAGTTTTTTGGCCATCTAAGAAACAACTGAATATCAATAATGAGCTATTGTCTCTTCAGAGCCCTTAACTTTTCTCATTCCTTTTAGGACAAATATATATTTCTGCAGTGACAAAATGTGTTAAAATGGTCAAATTACAAGTTCAATGACTTTTTTTGCCTCAGTCTTCACCGGCAAGAACTCTAACCACATAGCCCAAGCCCCAGAAGGCAAAGGCAGGGACTGGGAGAATGAAGAACAGTCCACTGTAGGAAAAGATCAGATTCAAGACCAGCTAAGGAACCTAAGGGTGCGCAAGTCCATGGGCCCAGATGTGATACATCCACAGGTCCTGAGGGAACTGGCAGATAAAATTGCTAAGCCACTCTCCATCATATATGAGAAGTTTTGGAAGTCCAGTGAGTTCCCACTGACTCTAAGAGGGGAAACATAACTCCCATTTTGAAAAAGGAAAAAAAGAAAGACCCAGGGAACTACAGGGCAGTCAGTCTCACCTTTGTGCCTGGTAAGATCATGGAGCAGATCCTTCTGGAAACTCTGCTAAGGCACATATAAAATAAGAAGTTAATTGGTGACAGCCAATATATCTTCACTAGGGGCAGATCAGGCCTGACGAATCTGGTGGCCTTCTACAATGGGGTTACAGCATTTAGTGAACAGGGGAAGATCAGCTGACATCATCTACCTGGTCTTGTGCAAAGCATTTGACTCTAGACCCATGATATCCTTGTCTCTAAATTGGAGAGACATAAATCTGATGGATGGACCACTAGGTAGGTAAGGAACTGGTGGATGGTTGCACTCAAAGACTTGTGGTCAATCGCCTGATGTCCAAGTGGAGATCAGTAACTAGTGTTTCCCAGGGGTTGATATTGGGACCGGTGTTGTTTAACACCTTTGTTGGTGACATGGACAGTGAAATTGAGTGCACCCTCAGCAAGTTTGCTGATGACACCAAGCTGTGTGGTGTGGTCAACATGCTGGAGGGAAGAGATGCCATACAGATGGACCTGGACAGGCTTGAGAGGTGGGCCTGTGCAAACCTCATGAAGTTCAACAAGGCCAAGTGCAAGATTCTGCATCTGTGCTGGGGCAATCCCAAGGAAAAATACAGGCTGGGCAGAGAAAGGATTGAGAGCAGCTCTGAGGAAAAGGATCTGGTTGATGAGAAGTTCAACATGAGCTGGCAATGTGTGCTTGCAGCTCAGAAAGCCAACTATATCCTGGGCTGCTTCAAAAAAAGTATGTCCAGCAAGTTGAGGGGGGTGATTCTCCCTCTCTACTCTTCTGCTCTTGTGAGACCCCACCTAGAGTACTGTGTTCAGCTCTGGGTTCCCCAGCAGAAGACGGACATCAATGTATTAGAATGAATCCAGAGCAGGGCCACAAAAATGATCAGAGGGCTGGAGCACCTCTCCTATGAAGAGAGGCTGAGGGAGTCGGGGTTGTTCAGCCTGGAGGAGAGAAGGCTCCAATAAGATTTTATAGCAGTCTGCCAGTACCTAAAGGGGGCCTACAGGAAAGCTGGGGATGGACTCTTTATCAGGGAGTGTAATGACAGGACAAGGAGTAAAGGTTTTAAACTAAAAAAGGTAGATTTAGATTAAATATTCGGAAGAAATTCTTTATTTTGAAGGTGGTGAGTCACTTCAGAAGTTTGCCCAAAGAAGCTGTGGATGCCACCAAAGTGTTTAAGGCCAGGTGTGACGGGGCTTTGAGCAACATAGTCTAATGTGAGGTGTCCATGCCCATGGCAGGGGGGTTGGAATTGATGATCTTTAAGGTCCCTTCCAATCCAAAAAATTCTGGTTTTGCTAGGAAATCAATATTGTTGAGTATATAATAGGGTTGCACTGAGATAACTTTAGCTGACGTTCTGCCAAATGTAGAATATTTAGACATTCTTTTTAATGTACAAACCAAATTGTTTCTAATTTCTACTGAGAGAGATGGTATGTAAACAGCTTTACTTTCTTCAGTACCAAATAGTTATCTGTTGTTAATGACAGGGGAGGAATCTTCAACAAAACCCAGTGTGGGGATTATTTAATTTCCTGATTTTAACAGCTGGCCAGCAACACCCCTCATGCTATACATTTTATGTAGAGATGATTCATAGTCCTGGGCAACTTGCCCTAGGTGTCCCTGCTTGAACAGATGGGCTGAAGTAGGTGACCTCCAGAGGTGCCTTCCAACCTTAAACATTCTGTGATTCTTTGATTGTTGCTTATATGCATGCTGTGGTTTGGGTTTTTTGTTTGGTTGGTTAGTTGTTTTTAATTGTGATTAACTAGTTTCTAAATTTGGCCAAAATGGTGCTCAGTTATTTGGTAAAAAAATTGGCATGTCATATTTTAAAATTAATGGTTATTGAGAGACAAGAACCAAACAGCTATTAATTATAAATGGAATTACTGTGAGCAATCTCTAAAAGTTACTTTGATTAACATATATTTTCAAGGTAAAACCAAACTCTGTTTCATATGCAGAATTCTAGATGGCCACTGGCAATGATGTTTTTGCTTTTTTCTTCTCTTGAAACCTTAAGTAATAGGAAATCAAGCTAAGGTTGCAACCAGCATGTTAACCTGTGATGGCTGTTTGATGACCCACATCCAAAAAGTCATCTGGAAAGGAGTGATATAGCTAGGGATTAAAAAAGAGATACCAGAAACTGAGTAGAAATTGGCAATAAATTTTTTCAAACATTTCCTGGTCTCCAGTTTCTGCTAGGAAATTAGGAATTAGGATGAGCCCTTCGCAGGGAATATTTTTTCTACATTTGTCTACTTTGAGGCCTAGTCACCTAGCTATAAATTTGTGATATTGGCCACCCTTTGAGAAAAGCTACTAGCTTACCAGCTCGGTAGGTATGGTATATCAATTCCTATGCTCTTATCTTGTTCGTTTACAGCTGGTCCTTCCATATGAGTCTGGAGTCACAATGACAGGGTTCACTGGGGAAATCTACAGGCTTATCCAATTTTATGGATGATTGCAACACTTTCAGCCTCTCAGACTACCCTACAAAGGCATGGAAGTTTAAAGGAACAAGGGAAGTTAACTGCAAGTAAGAAAAAAGACCCCCAAACCAATGGATTTATCCTATTAGGATAAATATAGGATTTATCCTATTAGGATAAATCCAGAGCTTGTTGAAAAATAGGATTGGGACTGTGGAATACAAACTAACAACAAATTCGTAAATTAGTAGAGATAATGAAACAAATAAAACATTTGGTTTGACAATAGCATTGGATATAACAGAATTGATAAATTGTATCATTTTCAGTTGCTTGAAAGCACCCACACCCTTTTCTCTCCATCTTCTGTTCCCTGAAAACAGACGTATTCTCATTTTAGGGCGTTAGTCAATAACAAGTTTTCCTGCTTTGTGTTTAGAAAGCTCTATGCATTTTTTAGCTCACCAGAAAATTGCAAGAATATAGTCTGCATAGTCTGATATGACCCATGAAACACAGCTAAAAGTTTAGCTATGAAATGCTTTTAATGATTTCAGAAACTCACTGTTCATTACTTTTCAAGCAAAGAAATTGAAGGCAGTAATCATGGCTTTTATCTTGTAAATTTGCCCCAAGAACTTTAAAAGGTCTAAAGATTACAGATAAAGAACAGGATGCTGCAGATAAGACTAAAGAGCAGCATTGTGAGATTTAGGCTTTCTGTCAAGGTGCTAAAATCTATGATAGAAAGTAATTTAATTAAGCACTTTATTTTCTGTAATAAATACAAATTAGATACATTACTTCAAAAAAAAATCCAGACAAATATAGGTATTATTTATCGGTATTACTGGAAAGTTATTGTTAGCATTTTGCAGGAGTAAGTTCTTTGTCTAGTCAAGGTGGGACTATTTACTGTTTCCTTCTTATGCATCAGACAAAAGTCACTGATGTTATCTTCTTATGCAGAATGGTGCATGAATGAGTAGAGTAATAGTGTTCCAACAGAAGCTGATAGCTTTATTTACAATCTAATGCTAATTGGAAATCTAATATGGGCTTCTATTATAGATGATTTTAAGCTGTCAACAGTAGCAGCCTAGCTGAAAATTCTTGAATGCCTTGAATGTGGGATCTATAAAAGCTTAATTTGAAAGATTATGCCTAGAGTTAGTTTTGATATTGATCAGTACCATAGGTATTGGTTGGTAAGTATTTATAGAGCTTTAAATAAGTATATGTAACTTCCTGACAAGCTGTATTTGAAGTATGCTCCTCCTTCTTATGCTCCTCCTTCTTACTCCCATCCACAAAAGAATACCACGTACTTGTAAAGGTGTAAAAACTTGTATCTAGTTTGGCAGGTTTAGTAGATGTGAGATGAACTGTAAGAGTTGGCATGAAAGAAGAGAGAGGCAGTAACAGATAAAAAGATTTACAAAGGTACGTAAAAAGGTTGGACCCCTAAATTCCATTTATTTTTCAGGCAAGTTCAGCATAGATGCCTTTCAGCATTTTGATATTTAAAGAAGGCAGTGTCAGTCTTTTTTATTTATAATTCACAAGGAAAATATAGGGTAGGAATAACATGAATTCAGATCTGTTCAGACAGCTACACTGACATACTGTGGCTATAGAACTGATTCAATAAACTGCTTTCAACAAATTAGGATGCACTTGTTACCTGAATACCACTGCCTGGTTCAAATGGAAAGACTATGATGCCCTTTTTCTTGCACAGTGATAGTGAAGGAAGATTGGAAGATTGTATAGAAAACAGAACCACAATCTATTTCTGTTTATTCCTAAAGGGACCCTCAGGCCAGTTAGTTCGTAAATGTCTTTCCTGGGTTTTATTAAGCTAATGTACCATGTCCACATTTTATTTCTTTTTATTCCCAGGGGTATTATATTGTTTTTTTAAAACTATGTGTGTTTGAAAGTATAGAATATGCTTCTAGAATATAGAATTGAGCATTGCATTTTCCTTTACTAAATAGGAACCTATAAAAACAAGTTCACCAAGTTACCCAATCTAATGTATCTAAACATTTATTTGAAAGAAAAGCTCATGTCAAATGTAAGAGGAAAGTTCCAAATAATAAACCTAGTCTTTTATAACAACTGCCCCCTTATTAAAAGAAGGATTTTGTCATGCAGGTTTTCAGTCTATTTGTTGGTGACACAGTCAATTAAAATCACTGCAAGTGTTCAGAAATTCAGGTTAACAGCACAATGATATCTAAATATTGAAAAAAAAAAAGTGTAAAGATGATTTCCCTTCTGCTGCGCGTACAAAGTCTAATTCCCCACTCTGGAAGAGTAGTTTGTGGACTTCAGCTTTGTCACAAAGTTAATTCAAATTCTGTACTACGAGGGTGATGAGGTACTGGCACAGGTTGCCCAGAGATGCTGTGGATGCCCCATCCCTGGAAATATTTAAGGCCAGGTGTGATGGGGCTTTGAGCAACCTGGTCTAGTGGGAGGTGTCTGTGCCCATGGTAAGGGGGTTGGAATTAGATGATCTTTAAGGTCCCTTTCAACCCAAACCTTTCTATGGTTCTATCATTCCCATGGAAAGGATAGTTTAATATGAGAGAAAAACGATCTTTTAGGAGCTGTTTTCATTTGATGCTATGCAGTACTGTAACTGTCAAAAATGATAAATGTAATCTATTACAGTACTGCTACCCTCAGTATCACAGCTATTTCCAGGACCTTAGATTCCAGAAACATATTCATGGCTAATGGGAGAAGTGACATCATAAAGAGAAAGATTATCAAGAAATTTTTATAAACATTGTATGACATTAGAAAGCCAGTTGTTGTGGCAGAGGCGTTGATAAGTTTGTGGCAGTGGGCAGTGGTTTGGGGTTTAGTCAGGAACAGAGTGCATTAATATATTTCACAGCTTGATCCCTGCTAATGGAAATGCTCTGTTTGACTTCGGTAGCTTTTGGATCAGGCATTTGGTTGGCACCACTAACATCCGCTTTTTATACTAGGCAGGCATTAAGTAAGTTTACGCTGCAGTCATCAGCCTGACTCAAAAATGTATAAGAATTATTGCCGTGTTTTTGGAACATGGGAATGTATGTGCAGATTTTGCAGTTGCTTGAGTCTTGTCACTTCAAATTCTCAGTTTTACTGCTGAAGAAACACACCACTGTCTGGCATTATTGATATAATGCACGGTGTTCTGACTAGCATGCAATCCATCTGCTGATTACTATATATATGGCTTCAGGGAAGTTAACATGATACAACCGACTGTTTTAGATAACTTTCCATGATTCTTGGCAAAGAACAGTCCTAGCAAATGAATTTGTCAGTCAAAATTATACAAAGGTTGAGAAAATCAGTGGCTATTATCAGTTATTGTGCATTTAAGGATTTTAATTATAAGAAATAGGAATGTAATGCTTTCACTGAAATGTTGGCTATGACCCAAACACACGTTGTTCCAGGAGAGGTGTAACAAAAAATTTAAAGTCTGTAAATAGGGATGGGTAGAAACCTTGTCCCCGTGGCCTCTTGTCTCCAAATTACTTTTCCCTTGTTATTTTACCTATTAAGAATCAAGTCTAAAATATTTTTTTTTCTAATCAACTTTTCTGACCTACTATGAAGACTATAAAATAAAGGTATCTTGCATTTAAGATTTCTTAGTGAGTTTGTAAATCCAGCACTTGCTCTTGCACATTGCTGAACTTGTTGCCCAATCCAGCAAGAGAGCTTCAATGAAATCTGTGACAATACTCAATGTATTAAGCTGTAAGCACAATGTTCAGAAGTTTTGGACTCAGAGCAAAACATTGAAAAAGGTAGCAAAATGGTGATGTGTCTGTTAAAGTGCAAGCTTAATATGCTCTTACTTTTATGACTACAGTATTTGTCCAGTTATGCTAGCAGTCATGAGAACTGAAGTTGTTTAGCCTGGAGAAGAGAATGCTCTTGGGAGACTTCACTATAGCCTTTCAATACTTAAAGAGACTTATAAGAAAGATGGAGAGAGACTTCTTACAAGGGCGTGTAGTGGTAAGACAAGGTGTAATGGTTTTAAACTGAAAGAGATTTAGATTAGAGATAAGGAAGAAAATCATCACTATGAGAGTGGTGAGACACTGCAACAGGTTGCCCAGAGAAGTTGTGAATGCCCCATCCATAAGTGTCCAAGGACAGGCTGGATGGATATTTGGGCAACCTGATATAGTGGAAGGTGTCCCTGCTGATGCAGGGGGATTGGACCTAGACAATCTTTAATGGTTTCTTCCAACCCAAAGCATTCTTTGATTCTAAAGCATTTAGGGAGTAAGGCTCTTCTATTTTCTTAATAATGTGAAATTAAACTGTTTAAGGCAGATCATATAATTTTGCCTCAACGTAAGTTAAAATTTATGTTTAATGGTTACTTCGCAATTAAGGAGTTTCTCCATCCTTTTGCCTGGAAGTGGGAAGTCCCACGTTGTATTGCTCATACTCACCTCTTTCAAGTGCATGCATGCAGCCTGAGAAAAAAGCAGAGAGAACTAGAGGTCTGTGTGTTGTTGGGAACTTGTGTGTCATGATTCAAGGAGAAGCCAGTGAGGGGTGTCATTGTGGTAGGATGTGTTACAAATCACCAAATTAGAATGAGAAAGTGGACAACATTTTCTCTGAAGTACTTCAGAACTCATCCAGACTGATAGTCTGATTTTCATATAAGACTTTAATCTCTCTTGCACCTGCTGGAAGGGCAGTATAAATAGTAGGCAGTCAATCCAGATCTCTGGAGATTGTCAAGGATAACCTCATGATACAGGCAGTAGATGGGGTGATACTTAGCTGGACCTGCTGCTCAGCAACATGGAGGAATTGTTTGGGGACCTGATTATCACTGACACTCTTCTCTGTTCTGACCATAAAATAATGAAGTTTGAGATCCTAAGAGCTTGTTGGCAAAGATGCTGTTGCCCTTTGTCAGTTAGAACCTGTCTCTCCCCAGAAGTCCTTGCTGTGCAACCATGTGCTGCACAACCACGTGTTGACCTCTCTACCCCTTCCTAAGTCTTTCCCTTTAACTGGGAAAATTGAAGAGAAAAACAGAGGGGCCTCCATGCCCTTGAGCCTCTCCCCTTGGAGCTGTTGTAATCACTCTTGATATGCTGACAATCTAGCTGTATCCTTGGAATACCCATGAACGAGCAGCCAGGGGTAATGGTCCAATGGCTGGACAAACTTTAGCAGTTTTTCTGTAACACCCTAGATCCAAGTGCCAGGTAAACTCTAAACTTCCAGATTACTCCTGTCACAGGGTGGCTGTCTCCCTCTCCCACAGGAGTCTCCAGTAATTCCATCCTTCTTTTCTTCTTCACGTGGATACTTGGTTGATGTTCAGCTCTCTGTGACACCTGCCCAGGAGGAGGCCACTTTCCTTCCTTCTGCTGAGCACTGTGCCCATAACTGCAGGACAGGAGGTGGAGAAGAAGCCTTATATGTGTCTTCACCAGGGACAAATTTTCAGCCCTCCTCTCTCAACCCAATCTTGCAATTCCCATCCACCACTCCTTTGAGCATGGTCTCGGTCTGTCCTCCCATCCTTGAAATGGAGAGGCTTGGTCTGTCGGTTCCACAGCGTCTCTGAAATGGTCCTGTCAATCTCCTGTGCATCCTCTGAGTGCATGCAGCTTGCTTACCTCCTCTCACAGCTCCTTTACTCAGCCCCTTTGTTGGATCCAGTCTGTGAGGGATGAGGGCAGTGCCATCCTCAGACTCGTAGAGACTGATGAGTTACTCCCCACACATGGTTGCTGCCTCCTCCCTCCTGAGTCCTGGCTGAGCAGAGGCCTCTGAAATGCCAGGGGTGGTGGCATCTGGCATGGATGCAGCTGGCATCTGAGATTGAGATGAGCACATTACCACCATCACTGTGCTCACAGGCACCTTTTCACTAATAACTGGTGTGACGGCAGGGATCTTCTTAGCTGCCTCTATAGCACTTTCAGTATCCTTGTCTATCTCTGGAAGTTATCATTCACACTTTTATATATTGTCTTTTGCTAACTAGTATGCTTATGTACCCTTTTCAAAAACAATAGTTTTTAAAAGAGGTTATTGAATTTAACTTTTAAAAAAGTGAGTTAATGTTTTCTGACTTGAAAAATAGCATTAAGTACAATGCATCGAAAACTAGAAAAACAACTCTAACAAAATATCAGCACAAATGGCAGTGGGGGACTGAACACACATGAACAAGAAATGATATTAGGGGAATCTCATATTTCCATATAATTTCTGTATTTCCATAATTCCATATTTCAGCTCTCTGCTTTGTGTAAATGCTGTAGACAAATTTTAAAGAAACAAAATGGTGTTATTCAAAATGTGTTTTAATGAAACCTCCTGTACCAAATACTGTTTTTAGCCAAGTGTATCCATAAGTCCTTACAGAACTTTGGTATTAAACAGAGATCCACAATAAAACTTGTCATAAATTTTACTCCCTTTATTTTACTTAAAAAAAAAAAAAGATATTTAAAAGTCACTTTTTTTTTTTCTTATTAAGCAGTTTTATATGCTTTCCCAGTCATCAAGCATCAAGCATTGTATTTTTCTAACACTCGGAATATGTTTTGATAGGTCAAGTTAATATTATGTATGTTGATTTTTTTACTAGGGTCATCTGAGAGATTAACTTGTTAAATATATGTCCAGTAACACTTTCTTTTTCTCTAAATCATACTTCACCCTGATACTACTTAAAAAAAAAAAAAAGTTATATAATAATAATAGATTAAAAGTGAGTGAAAAAAAATCACAGAATCACAGAATCATCTAGGTTGCAAGAGACCTCCAAGATCAACATGTCCAAACTCTGACCTAACATTAACAAGTCCTCCACTAAACCATATCACTAAGCTTTACATCTAAATGTCTTTTAAAGACCTTCAGGGATGGTGACTCAACCACTTCCCTGGGCAGCCTATTCCAATGCCTAACAACCTTTTCAGTAAAGAAGTTCTTCCTAATATCCAACCTAAATGCAGTGAACTGATAAATGTTAGATAGCTCTCAGAAGTGATTCTGATTTTCTCAGGTTTAATTAACATGACTAAGTCAGAACCTGAAGCTGTGGCATAAGAATTCTTTAAACTCCAAATTAACAGCAGGTATTTTTCCTCTTTCTTTCTGTCTAAAAACCTGTACTTAAACATATATTCTAATGATAATACATATAATTATCATATCACACTTTCCATTCTGAAGCCATGTGTTTTTGACTGTTTAAGACCTTTTTATAGCACAATAATCATAGGATTCAATTTTTACAGAAGTAGAGATTTTGCTAGTAGTGTTTTATGCTTTAGAAGTTCTTAGTGCATACTTATTTTCTGGGTTTATGCCATCAGGACTGCTTTTACTGTCTTGATTAGGAATGGTATCCATGTGGCTGAACATAGCGAAGGATTTTTTTTTCCATAGAAAAGTGAATTGAGAGAACACAGAAGTTATGGAGAAATTGTCTTACAGTTGCATGGATGTCCCAGGACAATTTCTCTTGCGCTACAACAGTACTTCCCTATGTAGGATCAGCAAGTGGAAATTTTCTTGAAGTTTGCTATGAATATTTGCTTGTTCCAGCATACAGAAAAAGTCACAAGCTTTATTCAGGAGAGAAGGATGTAATCTTTACAAGAATAGAGCAGCCAGTTCTACAGGGATAGAACTCAAGGTAGTACGTGTATGGCGAAGTAGAAGAAATTAACTTCAGCGTAACAGCGTTTTTCATCAAGTTTCAAAGTGATGTTTATTTTCACAGTCGTCTATGTGAGGCAAATGATATGTTACGGTGGCATACAGATAGACAAAGTAAAGCCAACAAAGCTATTTTTGTGCTCACTTAAGTCTTTGTTTTCCTGGACAATGCTTCTGCCAAGTTAGGTGATTTCTATCTTGATGCTTCTTTTGTAAATGTGGCTTTATCTACCAGCTACTGCTCTGCACAGACGATAGTCATTTAGGAGCGATCTGCAGTCTAGCTGTTTGGGGTGGTTTTTCATTGTTTGTTGTTTTCCTTTTGGGCAGGGAGAGTGGGTACACTGAGTTAGTCTGGACATGCAAATGTGCTTTTTCTTCTCAGCAATGCTGTACTCAGCAGTCATGACTGAAAGTGTAGAAAAAATGCATTCAGAACAAGTCAACTAGTGTTTTGATCTATAACCTAAATAGATTAAATGGAGAGCATGGAAACTGTGCAGAGAGATTAATTTCAGCTTGGGGAGGCTTGCTAAGGGTCTTAAAGGTCCAATGGAGGTAGAGTGAAGAAGTGGGAATGATTCAGGGCACATGAAGTTAAATCCTGCTTTGAATCCTGCCACAGACCCTGGAAGATGAACCTTCCTATGCTAAAGCATTTCCAAATTCGCCTTCTTTCCCTAGGTTAAAATTTCAAGAACAGAAAAAAGGGTTGGAGTGTGTGGGATTTTTTTTTTTTTAAATAAATTATATTAAATTTTTGAAGGGCTGTGTTGCAAGAACTTGGAGTAAAAACAAACAAACAAAAACAAACAAGCACAAAAGGAATTTAATTTACACTAAGTCAAGAAGTTTACAGCTCCTCATGCTGCCTTGCCCATGAGGAGGCTGGGGGTGCACAAGGAGCTGGGAGTGGACAGAACCAGGACAGCTAACGCACACTGGCCAAAGGGATATTCCATAACATGTGATGTCATGCTGAGCAATTATATGGGGTGTCTGGCGGGGGGCAGAGATGGGGGCATAGATGGAGTGCTGCTCCATCTGGGGATGGGTTGGGCATTGGTCAGCAGGTGGTGAGCAATTGTATTGTTTATTACTTGCTTTGTGTATTTTATTATCTTTTTTTTTTTTTTTTTTTTTTTTTGTGTGTCATATTAAACCATCCTTATCTCAGCCCACGAGCTTTTCCCTTTTTTTTTCTGATTCTCTTCCCCATCCCACTGGGGGTGTGTGTGACCAAATGGCTGCGTGGTGCATAGCTGCCTGCCAGGTTAAACTACACCACCTGGTTAGTCTAATATATGTTGGACTCATTAATCTCATTAATCCCAATTAATGTCGTTAACAATTTGGGAATATTAACTTTTGATGCTACTGGTAAGAGCAGTTACTTTTATTAGTATAATATCTTTAACTTCTTCTGTAGGCTTTTTCTGCCTTGTACAAGTCTCACACTATTATAATGATTTTGTATACAGTGCTAAGCTTTGACCCCATGGAGTATAAACTCATTAGGGTATAGTCAATATTTATTAGTAGTTTACTATAATCTTTAGGCAAATCATCGCCCTAAAAAGTTGAATTCTGCTGTAGTATAGTACTATCTTGAAATTAGCATATTCTTTTGTAAATTAAAATAATGAATAAAACTGTTTTGTACCCATTTTGATGCAACTCTGCATATGGTATCAATAAATATTTTGCTGTTAGCAAAAACGATGGCATAATGTAAGCTTTTGTCAAAATAAATGCAGTACCTCTGTACATAATTTTAAAAGTAAAATATATTCTCTTAATGATGGATAAGATCTGTTTGCAATACATGCATTGATCGTGCTGACAGCAATATATGCCTTGATGGAAAAAAATAATTGTTTTGTCAGACCTGTCAAAAGCAGAAAAACCTTCAAAACTCTTGAATCATCTCTATACTTGATTTCAAAAATCATCACACAATATCTTCACAGTTCTGTGCTCATGCTTCTTGAAGGAAAAGCAGGTGGAGGAAGCACATTTACTAAGACAAATTAAAAGAATACCAATAACTTGTATTCATGCATGGCACTGATGATGACAGAGTGCTGTAATATCACAAACAAATTCTATCTCAGAAGTATTTGGAAATGATGACTAATAAATGAAGCAAGTGGGAAGAACCCAGTCCTTTATTCAGTATTAGTATCCTTACATCTGTGTAAGTGGTAGTACAGTGTTGGCACAAATAAGAAAATAGTGTAGCTCCCTCTAGCTGTTATTTTATTTTTTATTTTTTTGCTAATTTGCAAAGGAAAGGATTCAGATAGCTATTTTAAAGATTCAGAAACCCTCAGTAGGACTAACTGATTTTTTTTATTTTTATTTTTTGCAATCGTTTTGTTTCAGAAAAGAGAGAAACACTTACTGAGAGTTCATTGGCTTCGCTTTTGTGTTGTTGTTGTTGGAAATTATCAAAATATGTGATGATTTTAGCATTCTATCATTCAAGAAGAAAGGAATAAGGTAGAAAAAATATTTCAGACTGCTTTTTTTTATTTTTTTTTCTTTTAACTGTTCTGAATTTAGAGAAATCATCATGATTTGGGTTGAAACCAGATTCTGAGAAATTTAGAAATTAGAAAGATAGGAATTCAGGTCTGAAAATTTCAGCATATAGAAACAATGTTTATGTAGTGGAAAGGTGGGCTTAACCTAGGAAAATCTAGGGGAAAATCTCAAGCTAAGCATACTATTGGATATATTTTTCTTGCAGATCCCCAAACAAAAAGGTTTAAAATATAAAATAAAACTGGTAGAAATATATGAAGAGTGAAAGAGAAAAAAGTGAACAATATTCAGGTTCTGTAGCAGGCCAAGAGCAGAACCTGAATAGGTTTTACAAACATCAATAGCTGCAGGGAAATTTGACTATTGGCAATCATCACAGGAGCTGGACTTCAAAACAAGGTAGGCTGGTTGTATTTGCTGGGCTAAGAGGCTTTCTGGGCATGTGACAGCTGGAGGGAGTATGTCATGAGCAGGGTATTTCAATTGAGAAGCCCTTGATATTATGAAAAATGTTTTCTCTGTGAGACATGGACCAAGAGGTTAAAAAAAAAATAAAAAAAAGTAAATGCTGTAAGGAAATAATCGTGTAGCTTTTACTTGTTACAGTAAGCATTTCAAGGCAGTGTTGCTTGCACATCACTGGAACACTGACAAACACTAAAACACACTGGCAGGAACTATATTCACTACAGCATCTCACTTGGCAAGTCTCTGCAAGACAGGAGTTTCAGTTTTTATCTTTTAGCATTGAACACTTGTCACAGAGCAAGAGATCTAAGACTGAATAAGAGCATGTAATCATGCTACATGTACAATCATTTGAGGGGAAAAAATACTAATCAAGATGAGCCAGAACATCACAATTTAACTTACAGAATTTTAGCTTTGCCTTCCATCACTTTACGGACTGCACTAATGGGAATAGGACCATTTAGGTGACCATAAAATGTTCAGCCATCTCTTTGCTATTGGAAATGGTATAGATCAGGTGAATACCTCAATTTCTTTTTCTCTGACTGTCATCTCTACTAAGGAGAAATAACAACAGTTACAAGGAACTACCAGTGATGTAGTAATGAGCTTGAATCTAGGTTTCAAAGTGCTGTAAATGCTATTCAATCACAGTCAGTAAAACTTCCCTAGTTACTGCAGCTCCTGATCTGACTGTCAGTAAAATCTTGGATAAGAATCTGCTAATCAGGGCTCATTTGCTCAGAAGGGGCACTGCAGTGGGAATGTCTACTATCCATTAGCTGTACCCTTGCTAGTTCTTGCCAGGGATATGACCTGAGTTGTTAGGAAAACCCCAGTGCTGCAATGCATAAACATGCAATGAAAGATTTGTGTCCTCTTGCTTGAAAAGGGGTTGTGAGGAAAGGGAGATTTTTGTACTCTCTTCCTTGTCTCTTGTATGCCACTGTGGTTATTTTGTATGCAAGGGGTTTGCATGCCAGGTGCAGTGATCCATTGCTGTGCCTCAACTTTCTGTCTGGAAAACAAGAAAATACCTCATGGAGAAGAAGCTGCTTGATGCCGTGAATACAGATGATGTGCACAGCATATTTAAATCTTGTCCAAGTTTTGTTTAAGATTCCATTAGGATGCAATTGTGAATGAACTTCTTTTTGCATATGTAATTAGAAAGCAGAACAGATGGGAAAGGCATAGTTTAAAGTGATGTGTTCATTAAAATAACCAAAGCTGCTCAGTGTTTGTTCCCCAACAGTGGATTCATGATATAAGACTCCTCAGGCTTATGATTTTTACCCCTTTTTGAGTCTGACAACTGTGAATGGCAACTATGAGATCTCTTTTGCATCATTTTTATTGTTAGATATCAACACTGTTCCTTAGGGCAGATTGATCACTCATATGTGGTTTGTGCTCAGTTAAGATATACTAGGAAGCAGTGAGTGTTAAGAAGCAGACACTACATCAAGGGATTTATTTTAATTGCATTTACTGTAAGAAAGATCTTTCGGGATTTAAAAAAAAAACAACAACCTAATGCAGTGATTTTAATGTTCTTTTAAAAAAAGAACTTTGTGGACTGTATCCAGATAAATACTGTTATCCTTTGGGTTATTTCCACTCTTAACTTTCAGGTTTTAAAATGAAAATGAAACAATTTTCAGAAATACAATAAGGAATATTTTTCTCCTTGACTATTTTTTAGGGGAGGGAAAGATTTTTAATATCAGTCTAACAAAAACATCTGCTGATGTGTGTGGCAATAGAAATGTTGTTTTTGCAGTGTTACATTGTATAGAAGGAAGGAATGTGGTATTGAGATATGCTTACAGTGATAAGAAAGCTCAGCAGGTGACCTCCTAAAATGCAGACAACCAGACTCCTTAGAGCAATCAGGTGAAAATCACTATGTTAAGTCAAGCCAGATAAGGGGAGAAAACATTACCATCTCAAAAACAGGCCGGCAACTGAAGGCCAGGCATTGTCTGTGAAGCATCAGGTAGATTGTGAACCTGGATTACCCACTCCAGTGGGGAAACAGGGGAGGGTCCTGTCATCAAAAAGTATATAAACTGGGTTTTGGAACTAGTAGGTGCGCTCTCCTGCTTGTGGGGCGCCCGCCACTGCGATCGCGAATAAATTACTACTTCACTGAGATCCTCGCCTGAGCCCAAGTTATTGGCTACGGAGTGTTTCTCACATGTGAATTACTAATTCTAATATCGCCCCCCCCCGTAAGTAAGTAAATAAATTAATAAATAAGCTTATGTACAGAAATGTTTCTGAAAAATAGTAAAGTATACTTCGTAGGCTGGTGTGCTACGTCAGGCTTTCAGAAGTGAAGATTAAAGCTGACACTGACCTCTCTGTAAACTTACAACTTTCAGCTGCTATGATGGAAGGATAATTGGGGGAATGAATATTGTGTCATTCTAACCTTCAGTTGCCCCTGCAAATGAATTTTATCAGATATACTTTATAGGAAATTTAGAGCTTGAAGGCTTACTTGAGCCCAATTCCTGTTGCACTTCTGGTAAGTTACTTTTGAAACTACTAAGGGGAATTAGGTCAAACTTGGCTCTAATTTGCCATTTTTTAGTAATTAGGGTCTGATTTGGGGTAAATTCTAATAATCAATTCTGGAGATATAGAAATCTATTTGTTGTAATTTCTGTCCTGTTTCTTGTTTTCCATGATACTTTTCTGTTTGTTTGTTTTTCAGAATAAATATAGATAGTTTAAAATAGACGTTGTCTATAATTTTCTCAGTATTTGCTGCTTTCTAAATGTCAACATAGGCATCTTCCAAAGCAGAATGTTCATTATTTGCCCACCATCAGGGCTGTTTATGTCCTTGTCTGCAATTCCATCACTATTGTTTTGTACTGGAAAGGAGAACATATTAAAACCATTTAATTTCTATCTTGAAAAGAGGGATCGGATTGCAAATCCAAATTTAGCTACACAACTTCTGTATTTAGATTTCTAAGTGTTACAAGACCCCCTCAATGCTGTACTGCTATTTGCGATGTGTAAAGTGAAATGTTTCATGGTCTGTATTTAGACAATATTTATCTACAATGATAAAATGACAAACCAAAAGTGGAAAGTGCCATTTATATCCTGCTTAAACATAAAGTTGGCTAACTGTGCAGGTAGATTAATGGAGTTTTGAAGTTTTTTATTGTTTTTTAGAGTATTGTAGAAAAAGGCTGTCCATATTTTCTCTGAAATGTAGTGAATGAATGATCTCAGTACTTCAAAGTTTTCCCTTTTCTCTTGATTTATCCTTTATAGAGGAATGACAGTGTCATAGGAAGGAAAATAGCAAATCAAACAGTATTGATTTGACAATATGACATCGACCTAGAAAGTGTTATTTCTCACTGGAAGATTGGTCTGTGTTTTTCCCATACAAGTAAGCAGATTCAAACTCAAAGAATGTTTCAGAATGTTTAATAATTATATAATTATTAAAAAGACATATCTTTGATTTCCTTGCTCAAAAGCCATAAAAGTTTTCTAAGATTATGTGAAGTAAACCTTGGAATTATAATTACCACAAATCCTAAATCTTTGATCTATACTATTTCATATATTGTTTTCTAGTCAAATTTCTTATTAAGGATCTTTTCCTTCTTCCATTCATATCATTGAAGCCTTTTATTATTGATTTGAAAAAAGCAGAAAACTAGACTTACTGCAATACTGGTATTATATTGTGATTTGAAATAGGGAATGATGAACAAGTGCAACTAAAACAAGAGTGGACTCTTTTAGGGAAAATTAATCTTTCCAGTTTTGGCCATGAGTGCAGATGGAAGTGCCAAGATACCACAAGAAAAAAGATTTCTAACTGAAATGGATCAGACAGAGAGTTTCAAAAATCATCAGTGTCCATTCTTACGGATCTTGAAGCTCAGTAGTATATGACAGTTGAGATAAAAAAAATAAATCTGTAAGCCTCCCTTGAATTTGCTAGTTAGTGATAATTTATCATGGGGAAATAATATGAAGGTAAGGTTAACTCATCATGTAGCTTTTCTTAGTGTGCAGTAAATGGGAGCTAGCTCACTCAGATTTGAATAGGGAGTTGAAATGTATAATTAATTAAAGGAAAGAAATTATACAATTATGTTAGTCATAAAATTTTACAAAAATAGACCCACATTGAGTTGAATACTTTATATTCTTAGAACTATATTAAATGCTATATTTTGCATGTGTCATTTAGAGATAGGCTATGTTGTTCATGTTGTTTTCATTTCCACAGAATGAACTCGTGGAATGAAATCCAATAAAAACATGAAAGCCATTGGGGTTTTCATCATTAAATATTTTAAATCTTTGAGCTTCAACTCTTGTTTTAATGATGCTAAAGTAATTTTTTTAGTAATTGTCTATAAATGGGGAAAAATCATGAAAAGATTCAAGTTATAAAAGTTCTTGGCATTCTGAATATAGTTGTATGCATCTTCTGTGTCACTGAATATGTTTTTCAGTAGCAGGCTCATTGCACATTGGTCAGTCTGCAGTAGTAGGAGCAGATCAAATGACTTTCTGTAGCATTTTTGAAAATAAAGCTTAACAAAATTTTACATAGCCTTTTTTATCCACAGGCATGCTCTAGCTGGTTTTGCTACTTAAGACTCTTACGCTTTTCTGTGCATGGAAGTTTCTTGGATGCATAAAGATATGTGGACCACTTATATTGAACGTATAGTTCTCTAATATCTGATCTCGAAGGGTCATATACAGTCATTCTTGTTCAAGTTGAAATTAGTTGCCCTGTTTGTGATGTAGAGTGCTATACAGTATAAATAATAGTATTCAGTGGCGCTCAGTTAATGTCACTGAGTCAATTATTTTTGCCACTGAGTGAGTGAATGTGTTTAATCACATGAAATTCTGAAATACCATAAAAATAAAAATAGGAAAAAATATTGTCTGTATTTTCATTTATTGCAACTCTACTACCAAAGAACCTGATATGTGCCTATTTAATGAAAGTAAACTCTATTATATGCATGTTTTATGACTTTAAAATAATTTGTTTCTAATTCATAATTCACATTGATTTCACAGTATTTAGTGGCGTTTTGCATTAAAGGCAATACAGAAGGTAAAATGGAGTATCATATCATAAAACCAATGTCTTTTTTTCCACCATAATAAAAATACAAAGAAAGAACATTATATAATTCAGAATATAACCGGAAAGCATTAAAAACAGTTTACACCAAGTTATGAAGATTAATCCTGTGAATAGCATTTATTCAACAAATTTATTTTACCATTGCAGTTTCAATGCAAGGTAATGTTCACTGAAAATTGAAAAACATGCTGGTTATTTTAGTCATTCCTGAAAGATAGTTCATTATTCTGTCATAATATATTGGCTATAAAAATAAATGTATTTCTAAAATAATGCCATATTATGAAAATCAGGTATGATTTCCAAATTCAGTACTCCTTTTAAAATAAAAGTATGTTAAATGTTTGTCAGATACTCCTCTGTTCTGTGTCCAGTATCGGGTTGATTCCTCTCATTCCAGTGAGGAAGCTATTTTTAATCAGCAAAATATGTAATGATAGGATGAGCAGTAAGTATGTGCACATTTCTGGGGATGTAAGATTTTTAGAGTTGATGCTTCTGCTTAGATTGAATGGAGAAACAAATGTATTTGAAATCCTTTGATAATTTCAGTGCTTATGCAAAGTTCTCACAGGGGGTAGTATTTTATATAATCCAGCTTTCTTGTAACTTATTCTAGAGCACACAACTGAAAAAAAGAACAGGTACCTTTATTAATCCTTGAATTAATAGGGGTTATACATAACACAAACCAAATGAAGAAAGTAATCAGCTCCCCAGGTTACACAGCTTGATGAATCAAACAGGAAGAGGAAGCTTTTAACTGATTCCCACTAAGTGTTTCTGGTGATGACCATTCCCTTTACATTGCTGATCTGCTAAGCAGTGCAGTTAGCTATAGTCAAATGTGTTCCTGCTTCATGCCTTGAACTATTTATTTACTTATGTGGAAAAGCTGGAAGGTAAATGTGAAACTGAGATACAGAATTTGGCCAAGCAACCAATGGGACGATATTGTTTGCTTCTCTCTGTAATATTGACCAAAAGTCTTGTCTCTCACTTATTAGCAATGGTTGTAACATAATCTATCTTGAAATACTCATGTTTCCATCTCCCTTCACATCATAGGTGTGATTATCACGTCACGTATCTCTTAACTTTCATCAGGCGTGATGTGAAGAAGTTTTCTGCTTCTTCTTAGAGATATATATATAAGGAAATTTAATGCTAGACCAAATTTTCAAAACTTTTCAATGAATTTGTAGGTGAATACTTTCTGAAACCTAGTTATAGTTTACAAAGCATGATCAGGTTTTTCATTTGCAGGGAAAATTCTCGTCTTAGTAATATAAATAATTACACAGAATCACAGAATGGTTGAGGTTGGAAGGGACCTCTGGAAATTGTTTAGTCTAACACCCCTGCCAAGCAGGGTCACCTAGAACACAGGATCGCATCCAGGCAGGTTTTGAATATTTCCAGAGGAGAAGACTGCTCAGCCTCTCTGGGCAATTATATTGTATTGCTTTATAGTTTTAACAGTCTAATTATAGCTACGCTTTTTTTTTTTCCTTTTTTTCTCTTCTCTCTTAAGGTTGCATATCAAAATCAAAAAGTTTGAATGTAAATCTATATAACAAAATCTCTTGCATACATAAAACAGCGTATGAAATATGTGGTCCATTTTAGCCTCCTTACACTTACAGTATGTCATCCAGTTTCAACAGGTGCATTGTTGAAGGACATTTTATTGATGGATTCATCAGTTTTGTAATAAATTTTGAAAGCTGATATTTGTACCTTATAATGGAAAACTTGGAAAGCTTATCTTTGGACATTATTTTCTGGAGCAACTAAAGGGCTATTTTTCAGAGGTACAGGAGCACCTTCTCATCATTTGCATGCCATCACTCTAAGATATGCAAATTGGGTGGGAATGTTGGAATTGTCAGGGAATATTTCTGGGAAATAATTATTTCTAGCACAGGGACAAAGCATCTATTTTAAATCTTAAAAAAATAAAAAATAAAAAATGTTCATTAGCATAGTACGCCACTTTAATTACAATGAAAGACCACCACTTATGACATCAAATGATCCTACTGATACCACAACTTTAAAATGTCCTATGACCTGCAAATGTTAACAGCTGTAGCAACTGAATGAGTTTTAGAAGTTTTAGATTGAGGCAATGCTGCCGCCTAATGACGGGAGTATATAAAACAGTATGACAAGAGTTCATTGCTTGATGATAAGGCTAGGTTTGTGTTGTCAACTGATGTCTGTAAGTGAAATTAAAAGCAATTAAAATCACCCCATGGACTAGCCTACATCATTTCACAGTATGCCTGGCCACCTATTTTGGTTCAACGTTAAAAGCAAAAAAATACCACAATCACTGCAAGTCTAATGTTTTTTTTTTGTCTTAATGTCCGCTATGACTATAAAGAGAATGGTTCTCCAGTTTTTCTCAGTATTGATTATTATTATTATTATTTTTAATTTTACCTGTTCCCTAATCTTTATGATTATGGTAAATATGTCATTATAATTTCAATCTTAGAGTTTTTATAATCCTTGGTATCCAATTATGATTTCTCCCCTAAAATTCTTTACTTCAGAAGAATAAGAAATTGCATTACTGTCATAATATTACATTCGTCTCTGCATCACTGTCCATCTTTACTTAGAACAATGCGATGTAGTCTAGTAGCTGAGAAGAATGTTAACAGAATTACTATCAAGTTAATTCACGGACCCATAAGAAGCAATAACATTTCTGTGAGGCATCTGTCAATGTTATCTGTGACAGCTTGCATACCCAGCAGATCAAAACTGGATCCAGCCCTGCAATACCTGCTCCTATTTCAATTCTATTTAAGATATTTCAGTCTGTACACTATAGCAAAACATAGGGAAACAAAAGGCTGGATATTGCTTCGTCCAATTTTATCTGTATTATCTCTTTAATATGAAATGCTACTGAAAGTGTTTATGAAATCCAGAGATTGTTATTGATTTGTGTCAACTGACTCTGAAAAAGAATTTCATGGCACATTGGTCAACCTTTGAACAATTATAATTTGGCAAAAACTAATAAACTGTAATTAAAGCATTATAAAGACATTGAGTCATTACCAGGCAGCCCATTAAATCACTATAATTACACCATAAAATGATTAAGGCAACAGAGTTAATGCGTTTGAATCCTATACTAAACATGCATTAAAAAATATAATCATATTTGTTTTGTATTTATACTCCTCTCAGCTGGGCTGTCTTCCAGCAATCAACATCTTCACTATGTGTTCACTTCAAAGCAAGTGTTTGAGGTCTACATCTCTTTTCTGTTTCAACCCAACAGGTGCAGGAGGTTGGTCTCCATCAGACAGTGATCATTATCAGTGGCTGCAGGTGGATTTTGGGAATAGGAAGCAGATCAGTGCTATTGCAACTCAAGGCAGGTATAGCAGTTCTGACTGGGTCACTCAGTATCGGATGCTCTATAGTGATACAGGGAGAAACTGGAAACCATATCACCAGGATGGAAATATCTGGGTAAGTCTTTAGTGTACAATGGAAGTGTATGCTGCAATGATGTTGACTGATTGCATTTTTAGGAACTGTGCACCTATTATAACTTGTTAGTGTTGTATTTTTTGAGGACAGAATGGAGATTAGCTCAAAACAAGATAACTTAAGTTGTAGCTGCTGATAGGAATCCTATCTACTATACAAAGCCTACTTGGGCTGATGGCAGTTATCAGAACATGCAAAGTAATTTATTTATTCATTTATTTTGGTAAATGGCATTCCACAACTGGTTTTTCTCTCTTTTTTATTTTTTTCTTTCCCTCTCTTATGCTGTTTCCTTTTGCTAATTATACGGAGTAAGTATGAGACACAAAAATAGTTTCAAAAATTCTGCTATCAAACGTGTTATTTTGGAAGGTAACTTGTTTTTAATGTTTGTGTATGCTTAGGAATGGTCTTTTAACATATGTATTGTTTTCTATATTGATGTTACATGGATTTTTATGCTATAATAACTTCAGAAAAAAGTATATATATATTTTGTTTTTTCACGGTTAGGCTGATAATTTCATTTTTACTGAAAATAGTAGCTTTTAATTTTGCTGGGGAAAAAAAAAAAGCTATAATGTCTGTTCCCATAGTAGTTCTTTCAGATGGTTGTTCTTTTTCAAAAGCATACTTAGAGAACAGCAAAATAGTATAATTCTTTCTGAAAACAAGTAAAATAGATTAGCTATTTTACCTCATTAGAGAAGTACTGTCAAATCAGAAAAGACTTAATGTTGCTGTGGTTTAGATTTATATTTTGGTCAAGTGTGTCTTTTATTATGGCCTGTTATTAAAAATGAACATCAAATATAGAGCATAAGGTGAATGGTTTTATCTGTATAACAGAATCCTGCTTAATACGTGGAGTACATATAGGCAGTCATCTTTTATTAGAGTATTGATTTACCGAAAAAAAAAAAAAAGTCCTCTGTGTGGCACACAGGTTTCTGAAAGAAAAGTTGGGGAGGGTGGGGGAAGGAGAAGCAGGAGCGAAGAGAAAAACATCAGGTGCTGCTTTAGATTCTTCAGGAACAGGTTATGTGGATCTTGCTCATCTAGGGAGGGACAAAGCTCACACTTAAACTTGATGAATATAAAATGTTTTTCTTTCAAGCCCCCTTATGTATATACAAATGTTTGTAGCCTTTAGTGTTTGTATTATCTTAGATGTAGAAAAGCTTTTTTCAAGAACTACTATTGAAATCATGAAGAATGTCACCCAGGAGAATGCAAAAGAGGGCTATGCAGCTGGCTGAGTGAACAATATATAAAGCAGGACAGTTATGCTGAGGAAAAGTCTGTTCTTAGTACCTTGAAGAGAAAATCTTTCAGCAATACAGGATTTGGGTGATTTAGTCACAGCTGTGACAGTTTCCAAAGCAGCCCATGTTTCTAAGGGCTTTGTAGGAAGTCTTTATTCTTGTATTGTCTCTTAATACAGAAATACTGAAAGCTTTTCCATGAGGAAACATTTCATTTTGCTATTGAATAGTAATCACAGATGATTGGTGAATTCAGATGGAAAGCTGATGGTGTGTTACAAACCATCAATATGACTTGCAAAAGTGTGCAATGAGTTATGCAGAAATCTGCTACTCCTACTTGAAATGCTAAATCATGTGGTTATATTTTGCAAGACTGTTGCTGCTGTTCATGTCCTGCAAGTTTAGCCCTATTCTAGGAGGACAGATGATCCTAGCTTTCTTTTTAAGAATCCAGTTGAACTACTATCAAAAGAAAATAAACAATAAAAACAAACAAAAACACTGGGGTCTTGACTCTAATTTTTCTAAACAAAATTTTTCCTATTCTTAAATAATGTTCCTCTGGTTAACCTTTTACAATAGTGTGCTTATTAATAAGCTTCAAAAACAGAGTAGGTGCCTCTGAGCCCAAAGTAATATTGCTGAACTATTGTAGTAGTGTTATGAGACAGACTTGCCTGTTGTGGAAATAAGGTGGTGAAGAAATTCCTGTTAGCATCTTCCTTATAGTGTAATTTTGTACAAGGAGTGTGAGA
Organism: Anser brachyrhynchus; assembly: GCF_964034855.1. NCBI lineage: Eukaryota > Metazoa > Chordata > Aves > Anseriformes > Anatidae > Anser > Anser brachyrhynchus. The sequence continues at coordinate 57,657,425 of NC_137695.1, read as the reverse complement.
GCCAGATCAGACCACATGAGCAAAGTATTCAGCATAGGCAATTTAAACACGTGAAGTTATATTCTTCCTGTCTGAGGTGACTGTGATGATCCTAAAATTTTAAGATACATTTAGAGTCCTTTTAAGTAATAATTAGTCCTTCCTTTCAGATTCATACCTTTTTAGAATTTTTATCTGCAAGAGAAAGGTACTATATAGCCTTTCATTTAATGTCTGTCTTCTATCAGCCCTGTGCCCAAGTGTTGTTGCTTCCTGATAGTAGTAAATTTAAAATTAAAGGAGAAAGCAAAGGGAAAAAATGAAAATAGAAGTGCAGAGTTCAACAACTCTTAACACTGAAAGAGTTATGATATCAAATGATACAAACAGATGATAAATTATAGAAATAAAAAATAAAAAATAAAGACTGCTAGATAAGTTGGAGAGAGAACAAAGGCGAAGTAATTTCCAGCAAAGATATGGGTAAGAACAAAGTGTGATAATCTGCATAAAATGCTGAAGTGATCCACTTCTGTGTGCATTAGTCATGGAAGGAAAAAAAAAAAAAAAAACAACATTCTATAATTATCTCCTAAGTAGGAGAGAAATCAAAAGTCTCTCAGGAAGTCTGTGATGGGGAAAGTGCTTTCGAGGTGAATTTAGAGTAAGTTTCACATTTCTGCGAAATAGATTTTTCTGACCCCACCCCCCCGGGCTTTCAGATATTTTCAATTTCCATGAATTTTAATAAGATGAGTTAATATGCCCTCTTTCCATAGAAACTAGAGGATTTTGATCACCTCTCCTACCTTCACTCCTGTAGTCTGAGATTCTAATTTCGGTAGGTCATGAGGCTTCCCTACGTGTGTTAATCCCCTGAGGTGTTTCATGTTCATAGAACTTTTGTTTTGGTATAGATGCTTATTTTGTCTACATCAAGCCATTGAGCTATTTGTCTAGAGAAGGCATCACAGATAAGAAACAGAAACCGTATTATACATAGAATCCTAACTTAGATACAGTTATAAGTGCATCACACTAAGCATAATGCAAATATGCCCTATAGGTATAATAACTAAATGCTGAAGTCTTATGAAAGCAATGAGACTCAAAATACAAACACTAGTGACAGAGCTGAACATCTCTAAGATAAATAGTTTCTTACAGGAAACTGGAAGAACTTCGGTACAATTGGAGAGGCATTATGAGGTATCTTTTAAAATCTGATCATTCTGGTAGAACTCGTCATCAGCTCTCACCAATCTCACTTTCTTATTCCTGGAGTTATCAAATTCAGGGGTTCAGGGGAATGAAGGAGAAACTGCTTACTGTAATGATGATCTTAACAAAACAAAAAAAAAAAAACTGATGGGAAAGGTGGAATGCAGACCCTTTGCATGTAGCCCCTCAATTATATTCTGCAGTGGACTGTATCTTAAGCCTCAGTGAACATCAGTGGAGTTGCAAAGATCTAATTGAAAGCACGTTTTGACTTTTAACAGAAAACTTAGCCCTGGACCAAATGGCTGCTGCTTCAATTGAAAATAATTCTGTTTTATTGCTGTCTTCCCCCCCCCTTTTTTCTTTAAATACCCAAACTAAGTAATCTGGTAACCACTAGCCATTTATTTAAACGTTTGTACCCTATACAAATTCAGTTTAATTAAACAATGTGCATTATGCATAAATCTCCTTTTGTAGTGTTTGAATCACTGAAGAGATACTTCTGGTGCAAGTGCTGGGTTCCCCACCTGGGAAGGGGCAGCCTTGGCTATATGTACAGACTGAGTCATGAGAGGCTGGAGAGCAACCCTGCAGAAAGGGATCTGGGGGTTCAACAGCAAGTTGAACATGAGTCAGCAGTGTGCCCTGGCAGACAAAATGGCTGACTGGATCCTGGGGTGCATCAGGCCCAGCATTGCTAGCCGGTCCAGGGGTTCCACTGTGCGCTGGTGCAGCGTCACCTTGAGTACTCAGTGTGGTTTTGGGCTCCACAGTACAAAAAGAACATAAAACAACTAGAGAGACTCTAAAGGAAGGCAACAAAGATGGTGAAGGGTCTGGAGGGCAAGATTTATGAGGAGTGACTGAAATTACTTGGTCCGTTCAGCTTAGAGAGGAGGAGACTGAGAGGAGAGCTCATGGTGGCCTGCAGCTTTCTCACAAGGGGGACTGGAGGGGGCAGTTCTGGTATCTTCTCTATGGTGACCAGTGATAGGACCTGAAGGAATGGCATGGGGCTGTGACGGGATGTTCAGGTTGGATATCAGGAAAAGGTTCTTCACTGAGAGGGTGGTTAGGCACTGGAACAGGCTCCCCAGGGAAGTGGTCACAGCACTGAGCCTGCCAGAGTTCAAGAAGCATTTGGACAATGCTCTCAGACACATGGTCTGCTTTTTGGGTGGTCCTATGCATAGCTAGGAGTTGTACTCAATGATCCTTGTGGGTCCCTTTCAACTTGTGATATTCTGTTGCTCCGTTTCCTTTGTTTTTAGGAACGGAATTTAAAATATCGATTTACCTACTGCCTTTAAAGACTTCTTTTTTTAAAAGTGTTCATTCTGTTCCTTTTTAGTTGGAAATAATCAGAAGACTAGTATGTTAACTATAAAGTGTGACTTGCATTTCTCTGGACATTGAGAAGTAACCTACTGTTTGAGAAATGCAGTCTTCATATACATAATTCCTGTTAATATTAAAGAAAGTTGGTACAGCGCAGGGATTTAGCTTGCATAAAAAAAAAAGTTTTCATCTCCTGAGAGTATCCAAAATTAATTGTGAAAGGAAGCACAAGTGAGTTGGATAATTGACTCTTTATAGCTGCAAGAGACTTCAGATATTTAATACTCTGGGTGCCTTTGGAAATAACTATTGGACAGACCTAAAGCACTATTTCATGACTAGGTAGGTACAAGGTGTTCCTCTGTAGCTCTACATAGCTGAGGTTATACAGGAGCCACCTGGTCAATGTTTCTGCTCATTTTGACATGCTAATTCTGGTTAGATTATTCAGAGAAAAATCTGCAAGCCTTATCGCATTCTCAGTTCCCTTCACCTGCTTTACAGAGCATCATTTATACCTAAGCTAACCAAGGACTTGCTGCATGTGTCTAGGAATACAAAAGATTTGCGTATAGCAACTAAAAGTGGAGGAAAAAATTATAGAATACACCTACTTTACTAGGATATGTAAGAATTATTTACTTTGCGGAAACTACCCCTGCTTTTCCCTTGAAATCCAACTTATTTCCATGACCCTAAACTAAAAAATGTTATTGAAGAATGTTACAAAAGAGTTTGGTGCTTGCTACTGCTGTCCTTTTGTTTACTTCATAAGATCTTGAGTGGAAGCTTACGTCACAGAAACATTTCCTAGATTAATGGGTTTATAGGCTTTTTCTTCTTAAGTACTTCTATTGAATTACATTAAGCCATTTATATTGTATTTCATTAAGACTTGAATTATAAGAGTATTTTAGAAATATGAAATGTGATTAGAATGGTCTATATGACTTGGTGTTTGTTGCTGGGCTGCTACTAGAATATCAGATTCTGTGCAGACCTATTAAACATGGTAAAGTGGTTTGATGTATTAGTATAAAGTTCTGACTAGTGTTTATGGCAAGACCCTGAAGTCATTTGGGAATGTCGTGAATTTATTGCTGCCTCCTATTTAAGGATGCCCTGACCTATTGTGTCTGGAAGGATTTCTATGTCTGGTATCTTGCTGTCTCCATTGCAATACCAGCAAGTGACCAATGTCACTTTTATGGGCTCTTAATTCTCTGGGCGTTTTATTACTAGAAACACCTCTTTCAAACTTTTCTTCCGCATGGAAGTCTTATTTTTCTTCTGGAATATCCTGTGTGCATTTCCTTAATTTTATTAGGTTTTAACTTACCTTGTTGTTATGGCTCTGAGTCCTTGTTTTCCATGCCTTTATTTTACAAGGGTTGTTCTATTCACTTACAACAGCCAATATCACCTTTATGGCATGTGGAGTTGTAACTCCCACTGAAGTCAATATAGCTTAGCACTTGGTATAGGTTGCTAACCTATACATTGAAGACTAATGACTTGAAAGAGTATCAATACAGGAAAACACTTCCTTTGCTGTAATTAAGCTAAACTCTTAGAAATGTAGTATAATAGTCACTGTAATTGTATCAAAAAATAAAGCATTGAGGGGGCATATTTAGATATTCAAGGCGGTTGCTGACAAGGAGTTTTTGAAACCCTAAAGAAAAGAACTTTACAGGTAAACATCTGTGCTATTCTGAAGAAGCCTGTTTGCTAATCTCTTTTTCTCTGTGTGGAATCTGTCAAAGAAAATTGTATAACTTTTTTCAATATGTTTAGAGATACTTTTATTTTTTAATGGGGTTATACTTAACACCAAATGCTTTCACAGCCATAGTCTATAGCTGTGTTAATGTAACAGAAGGTCTAATGACCTTTTAAATATTAGAATATTAACATTAACACTGAATCAGTGTAAATGTTTATGCTAGATTAAAATCCTGACCTTCCAGGGGGGTGAGGGGAGAGTACAAAAAAGATAATTACAGTCCCTAGCTAACACTGTATTTCACATACGTTATAGCCTGATTATAAGACCTTCTAAACATGCTTTTAGGTTAGAGTCCTTAAAATTGCGTATTTTGTGCAGGAAGAAAGACCTTTTATTTTTAGTGTAAATATGGGTTCCTGTGGTTGTTTTTATTTTTAATAACTTTTTTAATAGGAAAGATATATTTTGGACATGATTTTGATCAGAGGGAATGCCATGGTTTTTTACTCATCCTGTTTGTGAGAGAGAGATTAAATAATTGTGTTATGCTATCTCCAAAGGTGTGAGCAGAACTATTTTAATCTATCACAGAGTATGCCAAGTGGACAGGAGACAAAATTTGTCTTGGTGTCATGGCAGTGTCTGAACCCTCCCTTCAATCTGTACAGGCTGCTAAATAGAAAGCAAATTTGAATAACATATCAGTGACTTGCACAGTAGTCTCTTCCATGCTAAAGGATCACTTTCTAATCTGTTGTTCTTAGTCTGAGGACCACTTGTCTGCTTATGTTAAACTGTCAAATTTTAAACAGCAACATATAAATCCATTTTTTTTTTAGCTCCCAGATGGCTTAGTTTTCAAATAGCTTAGTGTCATTGTGATATAATGAATACGTTGTGCAGGTCCTTAAGCATGTGAACAAGAATGCATTATGTACTTAATAAGCTCAGCAATGACAATAGTCATAGTTATGGCTGAATGTCATTGCCTTTCAGCTAACAAATATAAGGTGCAGGCTATCCTGAGTCCCCACAAGAAACCATGAATGCTTGCTTAAGTGATGGAACCGAAGCTGATTTTTCAGTTTTATAATCTTGTATTGGTTTTCTATAGACATACATTTGATTATGTTTGCTTTATGACACTCCTGATCTTTTATTGTTGATATTCATTTTATACCTGAATCATATATTGAATGACAAGTAGGTCTAGCATAACGTAGTCCATTTTCAAAAGCCATCTGGACATAGCCCTGGGCAGCCTACTCTATGTGTCTCTGCTTGAGCAGCAGGATTGGGCTAGATGACCTCTAGAGGTCCCTTCCAACTTTAACCATTCTGGGATATTTCATCTGATAAAAGTAACTAAAAACTTAAAGGTGTGCTTTAGAAATAGAAGTTCTAATGATTGTCATAGACTTAAATAATAATGATGATGATGCTTTAAGTTGAATCAGAAAATGTGACATTTCAAAGCATGAGTCTTATTAATCATCAGGTTGTATTTTTCTTTAAAATACTTCTGCAATGTACTTGGCATGTGAAACTGTAAAAGCTGAGCAGATAAAGACTTCCTTGGAATTTTTTTTTTTTTACACAGTGAGAGTGATGAAACTCTGGAGCCAATTCCTCAGAAATGTTGTGAGGGGGCCGAAAAAAATGACCTGCAGAAGTTCCTTACAGCTTGTAATTCTGGATGATATCTGAGATTAGCCAGGATTGCTAGCTGCTGAAATAAAGATGTAAATCAGTCCTAAAATATTCTGTGCTCCTCTGCTCTGTGATGCAGGTGGCTTTCATTTCTGTTTACAGCTGACTTCAGTTTCTATAATGAGGTGAATCATAAAATATCCTTAAATGCTAGGAAACTTCAGATTTAGTGCTAATCTTAAGGCAAAACCCATCTGTAGCACTAGTGAACAAATTGTGGTTCAGTATTTCCCTCTTAATTGTGCATTTGCAAAATGATTTAGGTTCTGGTCTAGTGAACACTTCAACCTGTGCCTAGCTTCAAATGTCAAAATGGAAGTAATGAGAGTAATAGTTTAAAACTGAGTAGACATGGTCAGACAACATGTCTGAATGTGTTTGTACAATAATTGGCAAAAGGAGCTGTAGTCTTCCAGAAATCCGTTGGGAAGTATAGGACTGCAGATAATAAAAAGCTAACTTACATGTTAGGTAGATGTAAAGCAAGAAATGGTATGTTCTCAGTTTTCATTTTGTTTGTCCTGGTTGAAAAATAAACTGCACAAAGCTGTAGTTCACCCATGTGGAAGTTTATTTTGATAAAATAACTAAAAGTCTTGTTCTTTAATGACCAAAAAGATACTTATATCGGGAGAGTTCTTAAAGTGAAAGTTATACGCTGAGAATTCTAAAGTTCTGTAGTTTGGGATATGGTCGTAGACAGTATTTTATATTTCTCTGGAAAGCGACTATTTTGAATAGTCTAAAGATTTGTTTAATAGACAGGCTCTGTGCCAGCACATGAAAGATATGGTTGTGACAATTTCCGTAAGTCTAAGACATTTTTCTATATTACCTCTGCTGCCTGCAAGGTCTAATATGCAGAAAGCACAGCTTGTGAAAGGTTGTCTCCCACTTGCTTCTGGCTCATTAGATGTTAACTTCCAGTGAAACTGAACCTAATCCAGGAGTGAATAATGTTTGGATCCACAAATATTCATTTCCATGTAAATTTTTGGGCTTGTGCATCTCTGCATTTGTACCTTTTAGCCTCTGGTCTTCCCTGAAGATTGGTGCTTATTAACTGAGGAGACTGAGCTTTGCACACAAAAAGGCAAAATAATGTACCTCGCGACACTGACAATTTAAGATCAAATCCTACAAATACACTTTCAAGTGCCTGACTTCAAAATCAACACAGCTGCTCAGGTGCGTACGCTTAGGCTTAAGCAAAAGTACATACTGGCATGAATATGTTTGATCTGGAGCTGTCTTGATTCTAGAAAGTAGACTGTCCTTCATGGAAATCACTTTTTGGTCTTTTTATGTGAACTTTTTTTTAAAAAAAAGCCACACTTTTTTTTAAAGCAATGTACAGGCTCTGGGCTTCAGAGCAGAAGTGCGTTTTAAGGGTAAGTTTGACAGTGCTGATGCAGTGTATATATATGTGGCTATGTAGGTAACTTCAGCCTGAGGGTTTTTAATCTGGAACTTTTCTTAAACAGTGAATTCACACTGAAAAATATGAAAAAGTTAGTGTCAGGCCAAGAAAACTCTTATGTGCTATTTCTTAGATTGTTTTCTTGACTTGGATTTTTTTTTTTATAAATATGCTTGAACTCCTTAAGCTTGGACTCCTTAAGATAGTTAAAGAATGGTACTTTGTTTATTGATATAGATCCTATTCAGAAAGACTTGTAAGAAAGCCATTAACTTTTATTTGGAATCTAATTCTTGCTGGGTTCAAGAGAGAGCAGAAATATTTTTTTTCTTTTATGACAGTTTTCAGGAAAAGTGTTGCTTTTGTGACCTGAGTTTATACTTGTACTAATTATTGTATAGCCTGTACCCTCTGTGGCATTTTACGATCTGTTTTTGTATAGCATAACTTGCTATAAATAGTTATTACTTTAGGTATGATATTTTTCAGTACCTTTTATGTGTTCAGAAGCACGTAGTGTGCGTTAATCTCAATCTTTAGTAATGTAAATAGAAGTTTAAAAAGATCACAGAAGTTTCTGAACTGTAGTGCATTAGTGTTAAACATAACTTTTCACTTGAACAGGTTTGTTTTTGTGGTGATACAACTCTGCTTGTAGTCAGAGGAAAACTAGCTTTAATTTGCAGTCTCTCCAATGTATCTGTCACTGTTTTATGTATATAAACTTAAGTAAAATATCATAATATAAGTTTGCAAAGCTATAATAGGCTTTGTGTTCATGCACTTGCAGGCAAAGTAGATTCCTGTGTTTAAAACCTGATGTGGAACCATTCTTCCCAGCACTACTTGTCTGAAGTACAGAGTAAGGTGGCAAAGGGATAAGTCTTGGCTACTGTAACAATAAATGCTCTGTAATGATTAAGTCTTTTCTTAGCAACAGTATAAGCATCTTTGTTGGCTTGAGGATACCCTTACCAATTGTGATTGGCTGACATAGTTTTTTTTTTTTTTTTTCCTTTTAGGTATTAAACACAAAGTTTTTGGCTATGCTGAACACTGCATTCCATTAAAAAGCTAATTTAAATTAGCATGTGTTCCAATGGGTTTATCTAAATTTAAAGTGCTTGGTGAGCATTTTCTGTGCATTTATTCTAATGAGACTACCCATGGGAAGAAAATTCTCCTTGTTGGAGGAGTGGTTGCATTGTCAAACTGATTGGGGGGAAAAAAAATCAATGATTTTTCTTTCTTTTGGATACTTTTATTTCCTGTTTTTCAGCATTGCGTTTATTATTTTGATTATCTTACAAAGTCAGCATTCAACACTCATAATAAAACAAACTAATAGGTATTAGTAGGTTTCTTAATATCAGATCTATTCTTTGAAAATGCTAAAAGAAAGCTTATACAGTGAATTGCTATGATCCTCTGTTATTACTTATTTTGCAATTAAGTTGCTTATTTTTATATATGAACTAAGTAGATTACAGGAGAAAGCAACTTCAAAAAAAAAAAAGTAAGTAATTTTAGGAAAGGGTATGCTTCAAAAAAACAGATAACATAAAAGATTCTGGACAAATCCAGTCAGTTGCTTCCAGAAAACTGATTTCAATGAATGATTTGCAGGACATAGTCCTTTTGAATTTGCAAGTACTGAAAGTTACTGGGGAGAGGAAGTGGAGGAATAATACTCTGTAGCTCATTCCTTATTTGACCTCAGCTATTTCAATCTTTTGAAATCTTTGAGGAAATGAGATAACTTTCTGATGGTTGACTATTCCCTGTGCTGTGCTGCAGTGTTTGAATAGTGAGTGAAGAAAAAAGTTGAAGCCAGCTGAAGGTGGTTGGATTGTGTGTTTTTTTTTTTTCAAATCACCACCACCAAAAAAAAAAGCTTCTGCTTTATTGGTCCATCTCATAGATTTACTAGACACTGAGCACAGTTGATTGTATACGTACTCTTCCTGTTCTTGTCAAATCAGCCTCCTTAATTCATGATAGAAGTTCACAAAACTTACAAAAGAGCCAGAGAAGCAAGGGAGAAGAGGGAGAGCACTGTTGGACAAACATACTTAGGATGTGCTGCTGTAAAGCAGCATTTTCTAAACCATAAAGAGCTTATATTCATAAATCAGTTAAATCCCAGTACTACAAGAAATCAGGCAAAGCTGCTGACATGGCACTGTCAAGTTTCCATAGTGAAAATGAGTTCAAATGCATTTGGGAGCAACTGTAACAGAGTTAAGGTTTTTAAGAGATTAAGATCATGTTACACTCAGTTTTGTTTTTTTTTTTAAGGCACATAAAACATGGGATAAAGTATTAAAGCAAAGGTGAGGAACTAGATTAATATAATAGTTCACTATGAAATAGAGAGTTGGACCTGTGTCTTCACTCTGTTTGGGGGGGGGGGGAACACATCAACATTGTATCATCTTAGACGAGATGACCATGAGAATTCTGCAGATTTCAAATGGCTAACATTTACTATATCCAGTTTACCAAAACCCGGAAGATAATTGCTATCTTAGGGAGTGGGAGGCGTTGAGTCTGGACTGGGGTGGGGGCAAGGGGGAGGGAGAGGTCAGAGAGAGAACCCTGTTAACCTCAAGTATTTCATCAATGGAACTAAGCCAGGAAAGAAAAAGATCCTGATTTATGAGAGCAGATGCTAATGACAGTCTTCAAGCTGAACTATGTAAGAGCTTTTTGGCATGCTTGACAGGTTTAAAAAAAAAAAAAAGATACAGTCAAAACTGAACTCTTGTCATTTGTATCTCAATAGACAACCTACTGATTCAATCTTTCCCCAAGTTTCAGTCGAGTGTGTGACTAGTGGCATGCTTCTATTACAGCTTCTGTTGTTACACATGAAGTTGCTGACAAATATTAGTTTGAACTGTTTTCAATGTCATTCTATCATTTTCCATCTAAGACAGAAAAGAAACTATTAAATACTGCTACCTCCAGCTATGTAGACCCAAATGTTAGCTATTCATTCTGTGAATGAATGGGCCAGAATAAACTCTTTTAGGTGGTGGTAGCTCCAGTCTAAAGAGATTCTGGCACTTCAGGATATGCTTTCTTTGAACTGTAAGCACACCAAGAGCTCCATAATAACTGATTTACTTAGACATGATATGATAATTTAAAAAAATAAAGTTCCTCTTTGCGGCTTTTTAGGACTTTTTTTATTGTGACTTGTCCCATATAGATTGCTGCTAGGAATGCTAGAGTCCTATTCATTTTGTAGTTAGACTTGCAATTTAAAGGTCACTTTTGTTTATCTTTAGAGATCTTGAAGACAATTAAAAAAGAAAACAGACGACAACATTCCCACCATCTAAGAAAATAAACAAAAACTGAACTCATGGCTTACTAGCTCTTGCATACAATACTTCCCTCATCTCTAGAGTGCCTGATATGTCTGAGGAACATATTTGGATCAAAGCGGATGTGAAAACATAACTCACATTATCAAAAGATGCTAAGTATCAGTATTAAAACTGGTGAGTTAACATTTGTTATAAATCCCTAGCTATGCTGTCTAGAGAGGAAAGTTATTTATACAAATAACTACAGAACTAACCACTTCATCGATACTAGAGCTGTAAAAAAAAACAGAAGTGCTTTGATTTTAAAATATTTAAGGATATTTTTCTGTCACAGTTCACTTTAAAGACTGAAAGATTTCTTTAATAAAATTTAAACTGCTGTATTAATTTCTGGATAACAGATGTAGGCATTAATATGCTAGTTAGAGCTCACAAGTTCTGTTTCTGATGATTTCAAATTCTATAAAATAGCTTTACTGAAACAGTAACATGTACTGTACATGGCGGGGGGGGGGAAGCTGTGGAGGTACGTAAGTTACAGGAACATCAAATTTCTATCCTATTAGTAACTGACAAAAACATACGATGGCATTGAAAACAATTGGTGAAATTCAGTTAGCCTATTGATAAAGGTTATACAAAGCTGTACTTTCCACTACTTGCATTACTACTTTAAAGTACAGCACTGTAGGAACACTGTATGTGTTACCATAGATCCACTGAAAGTTTCAGATCCAGCAGAACATCAATGAGCATAAGTCGAATGCTATTTGTGGAGAATTGCCTAAGAGGAAAGCATGATTTTCTGGTTTTAAATGTTCAACCATCTGCCTGACATACAAAGGTAAGGTAAAACTGTCAGATGTAAACAATATTCACAGCTTTTTTCAGAACAATGCACCTGCGTGATGGCACTCTTTTCTTCCTCTAGCTATATTTTAACTTTGTTTCATCCTTCCCTAAGTGTCTTCAAGATTGCTACCACTCATTCTACTTTCACAGTGCTCTTTCCACAACAGCAGAAACACTCTCTCCTTGAAGTTCGCTGTTCTTGTGTACGCTACAGCCTCTGTTTCCTATCAATGAAATAGGTCCTTGTTGTTTCCCCTAGTTTGATTCCACTTTCCTGCTATTATCAAAACAAATTACATTGGATGTAACATACCTGAATAATAGATTCAGTTTGCTGTTAATGTTGTTTTCTTTTCTTGTGGTGGATTTTGTTGATTTTTCTCAGTATTTGTTTTTCTCTTTGTGTTGAAGATGGACAGAACCCTCTTGTGTTCCTTTTCTGTTGTTGTTTTTTCCCTCAAGCACTCAGATTATTTTTTCTGACTATACAGAAGTCTTTCTACTCGCCTTTTGCACAGAAGTATACAATGAAAGCAGGATCAGAAATTGTAGGACACTTTATCCTTATCCTTGTGTTTTGGTATTTCTAGCCTGAACACAGGAGAGCATTTCTGCTTTTTTTATCTCCATTCTTCCAGCATTAAATTGGCATAGGATACACTTAAGTAGAGAAGTTGAAACTTTGTTTTGTGGGGACACTCACTGACACTCATTTCATAAAACCACTAGATCTTTGTTCTAAGGTGTGGTTTTAGAGGTTAAGATAAACAGCACCAAGTCATAATGAGTCTTAGTCCTTGAAGCATGTAAGGGTTGAAGATGGAATATAGTAAGTATAGGTGATCTGATGTGATACCTGCCTCTGCTCTTTCTATAAACTTAATTGTAGAATATTCTTTCGGAAAACAATGGCATTAATATGCTGAACTTGGTACATTGTGAAGTATTCTTCAGTATGGCAAAATCTTGATCTAAAATCCTGTGTGTGTGGCAGAGAGAAAGTAAATACCACTTTTAGCATCAGTGGCAGAATCAAAGAGATGTGATGGTTCTCTTAACTATGTTAATATTTGAGGTGGGTAGACGACATAAAGCTATTAGTACTGAAGAGATTTTTTTTTTCCTGGTGTTAGTATTGTCTCTTGTTGAATGCTGAAGCCAAAAGTACTATATGTTGTCAGGCTTCATCTATTTGCAACTTAAAAAAAAAAAAAGCAAAAACAAATGAAAAAACACAAACACCAACAAAAAAAAGGCAAAAAAGAGAAAAAAACTTTATAAGTATTTTAGGAGCTTTTAATTATACCTTGGAAATAGAATTTTCTGATGTGGTACTTAGCAAAAATACTTTTGATCTCAGTGTTATAGTCACTCATTTTAGCTGAAATGTTGGAAGTTAAGGAAAATTGAGTCAATAACCAGTCTCAATACATTAAAGATTTGAAAGTCATGAGTAACCCAAAACTGGAGTTTAAGAGACTTGTTAACTAAACATGTAAGCCTGCCTTGTTAATTTTTTTCTCCCCGCTAGTCACAAATACCATATCTGCCTTTTGTATCTTGAAGTTACTGGACCATGAGAGCTGATATAATCTTGTCTTTAGTAGTCATTTTAAGTAATATCATTGTTGTAACTGTGAGCCATCATTCTTGGTTTATATACCACTGTATTTACGTATACACTACTATTCTGTGCATACTCCTTCTGAATGATGAACACTGTAGCTCAAGCTGTTTAAGACAATTTTAGCCTGCACAGAATGCTACCTCTATGCTACTATATCACCAAACAATTTTCATAAAAATGCTGCTTTGATTATCTTGTTAGGAGAGGTTAATTTTCTGAGGACAAGATGACTTAAAGCCACAAACTAACTCCTCAGCAGCAGAAACACCACCAATATCTGAAGCTGTAGGAAAGCAATATGGGAGTAGAAGCACCAGTGCACAAGTCTATATACTTAACTGAAGACAATTTAGCTACAAATCAAACAGCTGTTGATGCATTGAAATTCAAGTCTTCAGGAAAAGAAAACCAAGCAAGTACAGCAATAACAAAAATTCTTATGTTAAGAGCAGGGTTTCATATTTTAATCACTGGTAATGAAGTTAAGCATATCAAACATCCTGTAATTTTACTTGTCTCCGAAGTTACCTGATCTCTGGAGTCACCATTGGAATCTGATCTGTACACTGCTGAATGTCACTATTGCCATTCTCCTCATCAAGTTCTATAGCTGGACTGCTAAATCTAAGTCCATCTCTGTTTAACAAATTAGAATTAGCACTGTAGGGGAAAATACTTCTATATGTGTAATCTATTAATTAGCCTCCTTATCCCAATTTCCTTTTTGGTTATTTAGGTGCTACTAATGTGAAAGCACATTCACTCCCTGCTTTCTAAAACTAGCTTGTGGAAGTGCTGCTCCTTAGTCATCTCAATCTGAGAAAGCTTAGTATGGGGGACTTGTTTGGCTTGTCTTTTAGACAGTTCATTACTCCATAAAAAGTCTAAGATCATTGCCAGAATGCATCAAATGGTCCTACTCACAAATCCAATTTCACCAACAGAACAATTGGCATGAAAAATGACTTCTAGAAATATAGTATAAGATGTAATATTCATGAAATTAACCTTAACTGAAGCTATGGGAAAGGGGGAAACGAGTACAGTGAAGCTTGCTGCATGTATGATGCTCTGTATAAGGCATTGTATTATTGATATTTAATCAGTAATAAGCATTAAGTCAAACTTTTCAGGAAACTGAGAATAATAAACCTCCTGTGGCTTTAGAAGTAGAAGCTCATAGGATGCTTACGGTGTTAGACTAGCAGACTGGAGAAAACAGGAAGAGATCTGGAGAAAGGAAATAAGGTATTACAGAAGGTAAATAGAATTCTGAAGAATTAAATGTTTATATTGGCCTTGCAAATTTAGGGTTTATAACCTCTAAAGTTGTTAAGCTGTTTCTTTAAAGCCTCAAACTGGCCTGATTAATTCCCTGTTTGTAACTCCCAGTTTTGGAATTCAGTCATGTAACTGAAAATGCATTTTGAAGCATAGCTTATATTAATCTCAAAAGTAGCTCTCTTAAACTGAAAAGTCTGTATTACCTGAAATAGTTTGAATTTTTCAACTCAGATGGCTTATAATGAAATGTGATAGTGATAACTATCTAACTTAAACTTTGTCTCTAGACAAGAAACCTTTTCCGTACTGTGTATCTGCACTGCACATAAAGCTTATGGAAAAACAGGAACTAGTTTGATCTAGATTTGGTTTATATTCCTTAGATGAGCCTTGTGTTTTGCTGCATTATATGAAATCTCTTCTGTCTCTTAATCACTAAGCGCTGTGACCTTTATGTAATAATTTAGTCTTGATTGTCCTACATAAATTGCAGGTATTATAGAAGAATGATGGATTCAGTGTCTATTCTGGAAGAAATTTACTAGACTACCCACTTGGTAAAAGAAACAAGTCTGTTCAGATAAGGTGATTAAAATGCTAACAATCTTTATTCAATATGAGACATTTGTTAAAACCATTCCAGAAGTAGAATAATCTTTGGAAATAAATTGGGAAACATTAAGGAGAAATTTCTTATGCTGTATTCACAGAAACCTTATGAAGCTTCCAAAATAACCCTTTAATCAGAGCAAAGATTACTTGATCCTCCAATGCTAATCGGGAAGGAGCCATTCTTGGCCTGTAGGGCCAGAAGTTTGAGTGTAAAGTGATATTGCATTGAAAGTCTAATATTGATAAGAAATTGTAATATTCCTAAGAATTGTAATAGCTTAAATAGAAGCGTGAGCCTGGAACGATTACTGAAAAGTTCTGCCTAAGACTGCTCATACAGGAACAGACCATAAATCAACATTTTAATCCCGAGTAAACTCTACCTTGTAATTACAGGTTGGGTCTTCAAGTAGCCATGTTGCTGTTCCTACTTGAACAGTAGCTAGTGGGATTTATCATTTAGAAACTGTACACTGGTAACGGTGACTTACAAGGACAAGATGTCGTCTTCTTTAAATGATGGTTTTGTTAAGGCTTTTTATGAGTTTTCCATATGTGTTACAAATCAGCAGCTAAAGGGACAGGCTACGCTGGGAAATGTTATTAGTAATAATCAATGAGTGAATTTGATCTATGGGAGATGTTTTGGACCTGAAAATGAGAGAAACCATTCAGTACAGGTTGTTAAAGAGGAAAAAAATCTATTTATCTTCTAAATATGAAGATTTCTCTTTCACTAATAGTAAAGATGCAGCCTTATGGGACTTACTGCTTTAGCAGGTGTTATGCTCTCTATAGTAACTTCTGTGCTCTTTCATACTGGACAAACCTCATTAACCAAAACAGGCAAAGTTTATGCCAAACCAAATACTCCAGAAGGGTCATGCCAGCATCTAGACAATGCTTCCCAACAAAAGAATACAACAAAAGGAAAAAAAATACAGCAAGAAACTGTCTGTTTATGTACTACTGCTGACAGACTTAATGAATTAGTGCAATGTAGGTTAGAAGGGACAGATCATAAACTGCTGCACAATTTGAGGTTATTGGACTCCATCAGAAAACAAGTTGCACGTTAACCCTATTTATTTGAGAGATCTTAAGGAGTCCTTAAAAAGGTTCCACCAAAAACTGGTACTGAGTGGTGAAAGTATCTTTTTATTATTCATCAGAACACCAAGCTCTTGCTTGGAGGTGCTCATTATTAATACCTAGGAAAAAGGATCAATAGCCCAAAAAGTCTTATGTGTACCTGGCAGAAAACAAAAGAGTAAAGTAAAGATATCTCATGATATCATTAAACTTCTTTTCATATTGGTGTTTAAGAAAATGTTGGTTTACATGGATGAACTTGCTTTCAAACAAAGCACAAATTACTAAAGGTTTTCAGGTCACACAAGAAAAAAACAAGCAATTTCAGATGATTTTCTGCTGAGGACCGCTTTGACCTTACATTATTACATTATGAATCACTAACATTTCCCACTTACTCAGAGAGCAATGGAAAAACTTAGGTCAGTTGACAGTAGTTCTTGGACGTACTGCCACAGTGCAGGGAAATGTTTTTGTCGCTTTCCCTGATCATGACTCTTTGATCTGCTAAGCAGTTCATCATCCAACCTTTACCTGTTTGCTACAACTAAAACAATACTGGATATTGTAAATGCTGAGTAGAGTTTTGTTTGTTTTAAGTTTTAAATATAGCTGTCCCACAAAGAACTGTTTTTTTTTTTGGAGGGGAGGGGGAAACAGTGCAGGGATTGTTTATTTTGGAGGCACGCCTTACCAAGCTTATCATTATACATACAATTTAACATGAACTGACCAGGTGTTTTAGAAATAGAGCATTTCTCTTTTGTAATAATCTGTATTAACCCATTTGCATAAAATATCTATTTTATTTGGGGGCTAGTGATTGGGAAGCATCTATTCATTTAGCCTTCAAAACTTCCTGATGGTCCATTTCATATTTATTAGGAATAAAGTAATTGTCGAAGACCTCCATTTGGTTCTATCCTAATTTATAGAATGATAGCTCTGTGAAATCATGTAACAATTTTTACTTTATCTTGATCTGTCAAATTAGATTTCATAATTGCTATCACTTTAGCAAGTAGCTAAAATGGCTAAATGGCTAATCCTCCATTTACTTTTTTTTCCCATAATGATAAAGTCAATTTGTGCCCACATACAACATTTTTATTTGCATGTTATTCCATTTCATATTAGTCATCCTATCTTTTTTCCTAAGACTGTGTTGTCATCTAAGTAAATTGAGGTTATGTAACTCGCAGATGCTAAGAGCTAATTTCTACGCATCACTTTTTGTAATCACTCCAGGTGAGGCCTCACAAGGGCAGAGCAGAGGGGGACAAACACCTCTCTCCACCTGCTGGCCACTCCTCTGTTGATGCAGCACTGGATGCAGTTGGCCTTCTGGGCTGCAAGCATGCACTGCTGGTTCATGTCAAGCCTTTTGTTCACCAAAACCCCCAAGTCTTTCTCTGCAGGGCTGCTCTCAATGAGTTCTTTTCCCAGTCTGTACTCATCTCTGGGATTGCCCCGATCCATGTGCAACACCTTGCACTTTGACTTGTTGAACCTTATTAGGTTCATGTGGACCCACTTCTCCAGCCTCTCCAGATCCCTTTGAATGGCATCTCTTCCATCTTTGGTATCAACTACACTATACATCTTGGTGTCATCTGCACACTTGCTGAGGGTGCACTTGATGCTGCTGTCTATGTCACTGTTAAAGATATTAAACAGTACTGGTCTCAGGACAGGCCCCTGAGGGACACCACTCATCACTGGCCTCCATTTGAACATAGAGCCATTGACCACTACTCTCTGGGTGCAGCACTCAAACCAGTTCCTTGTCCATTGGTTGGTCCACGCTTTAGATCCATATCTTAACAATTTAGAGATTAGGATGTCATGTGGGACTGTGTCGAAAGCCTTACAGAAGTCCAAGTAGGTGACATCAGTCAGTCTTCCCTTGTTGACTGATGCAGTCACTCCATCATAGAAGAGTGAGCCACCAGATTGGTCAAGCTTGATTTGCCGTTGGTGAAGCCGTGCTGGCTGTCCTGGATCACCTCCTTGTCCTGCACGTGCCCTAATGTTGCTTCCAGGAAGATTCATTCCATGATCTTGCCAGGCACAGAGGTGAGCTTCACTGGCCTCTAGTTCCCCAGGTCTTCCTTTCTATATTTTTTTTTTGGCAGTGATGTTTCCCTTTTTCCAGTCACCAGGGACTTTGCCTGAATGCCATGATTTTTCAAATACAATGGAGATTTACTTGGAGACCACATCAACCAATTGCCTCAGGACCCTGGTAGAGAGGTCCTGAGGGAATTCCCTAGTCCTCAGTATTCTCCAGATAATACGGAGAGAGGTACTGCTATACCTCTGCTGTAATAGTGAGCAGAGTGAATGAGCAGAGTAAACTTCACTCTCAAAGTTTTTGAAATGCTTGGCATAATCTTTCCAAGTCTAGCTTTCTTCCAACATTAATGATATATGGTGTGCATATGAGTACTTTCTGCTGCTGTATGCCCTGGTACGCTACATCTGCACAGCAGCTCCCAGTGGGGAACCCCCCAGCATTAGTGCTTCTGGGCAGAAAAGATGTTAAAAATAAAAACAGTCCAGGGGAGCATGTGTTTTTTTTTTTCTTAGCTAGAGCCAGTCTACATGTGTCTCAAACCAGCAGTCTGTTTAGAAGAGTCCTGGTTATGGCAGGGGAGCTTTCTTAAAACTAGCCAGTGAAGTTTTTTGATTGTTTATGATTATATGGTTGCTTCCCCCTCTGTCTCCCCCTCTGTTTCCCCCCCCCTCTCTTAATTTAATGCGTCCCTATGTCACTTAAGCATATCAGAGGTGTTTGGGTAATACAAAAAAATTCCTTTCTGCTGCTCTTCCCTCACCCCCCGCGCCCTTTTGCAATGGTGAAGGTAGATTAGTTCAAAGTGCTGAACATCTCATTTGCTGATAGTTAGGCATGCTTATACTCTACCGAAATGGGGAAAATTGACCTGCCTAATGTCAAAAATACTCTATTGCTGTCACTCACTTGGAAACTGAATGATCTTAATCCACTAATATGAATAATATTGTAATGGAACCCAGAAGCTACAGTCATAGGACTACCTCTTGTACAAACATGGGGCAAAAAAACTTTCCTGTTCATCTAAACAATTGTTTGTTTAATACAAATAAGCATGTAAGTAACCAGAAAAACCTATCTAAAGCCATGGGTTTTTTTCGTCTGTTTAATGTAGATGGCTGTTCTGCAGCTTCACTGAGGGAGTTATGATGTTAATTAACAGCTCTCTGTAACAGCTCTTTGTAGCTGTTTCTTCTAAATATGTCTTTACTTCTTAACCGTTTTCACTGTAACATGTGATCTGTAACCTTAATGCCAGTTTTTCTGCAACTCCTGCCAAAAATGCTGTTTGGTAATGTGGATTAATGCAGCTCCTGACTGCTTTTCAACACAGATGGAAATTCACATTCTGTTTCTATGGATATGAAATTTCCATTCTCCTCCAGAATAACAATAGAGGCTATACTGACCTATTCTTCAGTAATATGAATCGGCTATCATGTGAAAGCCTATTCCTGAGCACAGGAACTTCTTTGGAAGTGTTTGGTAGTTTAGACTTGAGCACAGGCAACAGCTGATGCATGCTGCACAGAGTACCTCTACTGGTAATAGCCCCAAACTCATCTCTATTCTATCATCTCGACAGTGTAACACACAACTTCTTTTGAACCTCTTTCTCTTTAAAAATATAATATGCTAAGTCATCAAACATGTTAGCTTATTTCTAGATCCTTGAGAGATCTCCCATAAACTCTTCATGTATTTATCCTGGCTCTGACAATACAAAATTTAATCTAGCGTCAACACTTGTGGTTGGTTCACTGGAACTGTCTACTTTATTAATTTTTAGGTTTTATTAGCATTTTATGAGTTTTCCTATTTTGGTAATAAAAACCTTTTGGTTTAGTGTTCTAGTGCCAACTGCAACAACCATCAAGTCCACAGTATTCAACTTGTTGGGGTGGCAGGGCAGTGTTGTAAAGTCCTCTAGATCCTGTAAAGCACATGCAATCATGTTTTACCACCCATCACTAGTAGCAAGAATATATATTATTCAGTGTTAGTATAATTGACTGGAATTTAATCTTGCTACTCTTTCAATTAATGACTAAACTATGAAAGAGTAAAATGGGGTTATAGGTTCATATTAACCTCTAATAGGTGAGTACACGACTGCATTGAGCTAAACTAGTACTTTCTCAGGTAAGTTTTAATAGTTCACAACTATCTCCTTTCCCTTTTCCTATGGCCTAATCACTTATTCTGTTTAAAAAATAAGTGTATATGTCTGATAATACCTAATTTGTTCTTTAAAAATGTGTATTTTCATGGAGATTGTCTGTCACTTTAAGTAACTTCAATTTAGGTGCAGAGAAAACAGATACGATTAAAACTAGGATGGTGAATAGCATTGGGGTGGTTACTTGCATAGAGACTTTGACTGTATCTGTAAAGCTCAGTGCAGTTAGTTCAGTAGTGACAGCATTTCTCTCCAGCAGCTGAAACATGGGCTTTTGTTTATCTTCTACCATTTATATTCTATTAGCTAGAAGATAAAGAAGATAACTGAGTTGTCCTACAGAAACACAAAGAAAAACATGAGGTGTCCTTTAAGGTATTACAAACGCTTTCCTCATCTCAAACTTCTCTGGAATTATCTTGGCCTAGTTTACATAAACCTCTCATGGAGGCTAATTAGAAAATCAATGAACAGTTGAGGTTGGAAGGAACCTCTGGAGGTCATTTGTTCCAACTCCCCTGCTCAAGCAGGGACACCTAGAGCAGGTTGCCTAGGACCGTGTCCAGATGTTTTCTGAAGATCTCCAAGGATGAAGATGCCACAACCTTACTGGGCAACCTGTGCCATTGCTCAGTCATCCACACAGTAAAGTGCTTGCTTCCTGATGTTCAGAAGGAACCTCTAGTGTTCCAGTTTGTGCCCATTGCTTCTTGTCCTGTCATAGGGCATCACTGAAAAGAGCATGGTTCTGTGTTCTTTGCACCCTCTCTAGGTATTTATACCTGTTGATAAGATTTCTCCTGAGTGTCCTCCAGGCTGACCAGTCCCAATTCCCTCAACTTCTCCTCATAGGAGAGATACTTCAGTCCCTTCATCATCTTGGTGGCCCTCTGTTGGATTCTTTCCAATACGTTCAAGTTTCTTTGGTACTGGGGAGCCCAGATCTGGATATAGTACTCTAGGCATGGCCTCACCAGTGTTGAGTAGAGTGGATGTATCTTGACTAGCTGGTGGTACTTTGCCTAATGCAGGCAATACTGTTAGCCTTTGTAGCAGCAAGGGGTCCTTGCTGACTCATGTTCAACTTGCTGTTTATCAGGACACCCAGTCCCTGGGAAACAAACTGAACTGTGAGCAACCAAGTCATGGTGGTGAAGGTTTATTGATACAGGTGTTCTCATTTCTTTTAAATGGATTTCTTGAGGAAGCAATCCCCATTCACACCCTTTACAAGATTTTTTTTATATGCTCACACCTGTCAGCCATCAGAGCCTATAGGCGAATGACAGGAAATTATAAAGAACAAGGAAGATTAAAATGAGAAGTCATCCATTCATGACTGGGGATTTCAATTATAAAATAATTAAGTCTCTGGTTATGATAGGATTCCAGTGGTTCTGCCAATCTTTTGCGGGTTTTTCCTTCCCCTCCCAAATGAACAATATACAGCCTTAGGAAATAAGTTAAAACTCAGAAACTTTACCTTTTCTGGACTGATCAATGGGAATACCATGAGCAACAGCTGTAATGTTCCTACATAGAACTAGCTCCTTTCTTTTAGCATGAAGGGACAGGTAACAGTGTAATAGTACACCAAGTGCCTGGACCAGGCACCCTTTTCCTTAAAACATGAAGTATGTATGACAGTGCAAAACAGAAACAAGATTTCTTCCAGTCCTAAGTATTCTACATAAATAAGGTAAAATGTCGCTAAGAACCAGTAAATACCAGGCTTTGGTTTGGCTGGAGTAAAGCCTCATGAAAGATTTCCAATAAATCTTGGGTATTCTTTGCAACATACTTATTTTATGTGATAAATTCAGCAAATTGACTTGCAAACCATAGTAAGGAAAATAAACACGTTGTGCAATACAGGGGTGGTCTCTTGATGTGCATTTGTTTCAAGAATATGAACAAAACAATATACAAGTGCCAGGCAGGGGGGTGGTTACTCAAGTTTTCCATGTCTGTTGAAAATAAATGACATTAAATTTTAAATAACAGAATGGTAGATCATGATTTCCTTAAACAACAACACCAACAAAAAGTCCTTATGGAGATTTGTATTGGAATCCACCTTATTTCATAATTCAAATAGGTTTCAAAGTTTTTCCTTGTGGACAGTGTCATGTACCAAAGGATTTTCACAAACAATTTGTCATGATTCAACCAGCTTAATGGTCTTTGCTCCTTTGAGGCACAGCAAAACTATATTAAGATTTTCTCTAGAGAGCCCAGATGTTTTGCTAGTTTTGAGAAAGTGGTTTGATTGACTGAGGCTGTTTAAGAAATGTCTTTGTCAGACCAAGAATCCGAGAGTAGGGGAATGGCTGGAACTGCAAAATTGTCAGCTCCATGTATGAAGCGAACTCTTGGAGTCAGCTTCATATAACCTCTGTTATGTTAAAACTCTTATTCATATTGCGTACCAACTGACCATCTAAGGAAGGGACTCTCCTTTCTCTTCCTCCTCTGTAATTTTCAACCTGTGTCCTGGTCCCACTACTAACAAAAACAGATCTTTGCCCTGTTTCAGGCTTTGGCTGACCTTTCATGCCCCTTTTGGAAGGGAACTGAATTCTCTGTTCTCTGTAAAAATGTCAGCCTATAACTGAATGACATTATATCACCTGGTGTTGTGGTTTAACCTGGTCAGCAGCTAAACACCACACAGCCGTTCGCTCACCCTCCCCTCTCCTTCTCTGGGAGGATGGGGGAGAGAAATGGGAAGGTGAAGCTTGTGAGTTGAGATAAAGACAGTTTATTAAGACAGGAAAATAATAATAATATTGATAATAGTGCTACTACTAGTAATGTGTATGAAACAAGTGATGCACAATGCAATTGCTCACCACCCGCTGACCGATGCTCAGCCTATCCCCGAGTAGCCACCTTCCCCACCCCGGCTAGCCACCCCTATATATTGTTTGGCATGACGTCAGATGGTATGGAATACCTCTTTGGCCAGTTTGGGACAGCTGTCCTGGGTCTGTCCCCTCTCAGCTCCTGCTGCACCCCTAGCCTGCCCGCTGGTAGAACAGAGCGAGAAGCTGAAAAGTCCTTGGCTTAGTGTAAGCACTACTCTCTAACAATTAAAACATCAGCATGTTATCAGCGCTCTTCTCATCCTAATCCAAAACATAGCACCCTACCAGCTACTAGGAGGAAAATTAACTCTATCCTAACTGAAACCAGGACACCTGGGTGCACAGCATCCTTGCTACCTGAAAGCTTATACAAATGTTGTTGCCTAGGTCAGCATCAAGCTTAGTGCTAGGTGAGCCTATGCACCACTGATCACTATTTCCTATGAATGGTGTTTTCCATGAAGAAAAAGAATTGAAGATTAATTTTCTCCAGAAGTCTATTTTTCCTGTTGAACTCAGTGCTCAGCTTTTCAACTGTTTGTGCATGAAAAAGAATAGTCTGCATTCACAAGTTTGCTTGTCCCAGATTTTTTATTTTTTTTGTGTGTGTATGGGTGTTCATAATTAAGTGTTGGAAGAGTGTCCTGAGAGGAGGACTGTCAGTACTTGGATTTTGTGTAAGAATTAGTAGGTGCTGCTGTAATGTACTAGTAATGAGGTTTTGGTGCAATCTCAGAAACCGAGAGCTTATATAAGAGCTCTGAAACTTACAGGATAGAATTAGAAGATAAAGACTTTTCTGTCATAAGTTATCTTATAAAAGTTGTTTGTGTCACGTTTACAAGAATTTGCTACAAATTTTGCAGTGTGTCGAGGAACAGTGTAAGTTTATGAATGCTCTTGAACACATTCTACAGGATGAACCATAACTACAGCTTGAGCAGAATCAGGAAGCTGTATGTTAAAAGTACATTATCCAAGTCTATGCTAATGAATCTGTACATATCAGAGAATTTGCAAGTTCAGCCAAGGTGGAATGTCAGCTGGAAAGACGATCACTGGGAAATAAAAATTAATCAAAAAATGAAGTCTAAGCATCGTATTGTTCATCTGCTGTTCATTATGATTATTTCATCTGGTTGTTATTTCTGAAAGTATCTGAGCACTGTATGTTGAAAAAATATTTTTGCCATACATTCCAGTGAGAAAATTATTATATATTTACAGATTGCATTGTCATATTTTACTATCAACATTTTGTATAATAATGTCAAATTCCTTGCTCTGGTGAGCGTCAGTTTATTGCCTTGCTGTTTTCCAGGTGAGATTAGTTTAGCTGTTAAAAGGCTGTTTCTGTGCTGTGAATGAACTGTCAGATATCTCTTAGAATGTGAGATCACAGTGATGTTAATAAGACACCAGAACTCTTTAACAAGACGTTTCTTGGCTGAGTGGATAGAAAATATTGCTTTTAATTTCTTAGAATCTTAAAATATTAAAAAAAAAAATCTTTTGTTTTAAGATATTTACAATTTAAATGCTTTATGAGAGAGTTCAGGAAGCTAAATGTGGAAGCTATGAATTGCTGCTATCTTTGCACCTAGAAAGTAGTTTTGGATATTAATAAAATATGTTGGCTGGGATATTAACATAAGCAATTATACGTTCCTTTCCTAAAATGCCTTCTCACAGTTTCAGATGAGATAACTATTTTTCACTGCCTATTGTACCATTCTATGTGGTACTGAAATGTATTATTAAAATAATTCAAATCTTTATCTGCAAGATTCAGTATTTTGAAAATGTAACGATGAAGTGTTATTTGTAAAATTCATGCAAAACCTTTTCAAAGTACAAACCTTGAAAAAGATCATAGGAAGTAGCTGTTTATCTTGGGTCACTTATTTAATGATCAGTATAACAGTACAACAAAGTGTGTGTATGAAGGTTTTTGCCTCTTCACTAGCAACAAGAGTACCCTTATCCAAGAAAAAAAAAAAAAGTAAATTACAAAATCTGAAACAAACAAACAAAAAGCACTTAAATGAAAACAACATTTGGAGGATAAAAAGCCTCGTGACACTCTGGATTCTCAGTTTCACTGTGAAGTAAGAAAACAGTACAGTTTTAAAGTAGAATAAATTCAGGTAGGTTAGTACAAGATCACTAACAGCATCTAAAACAACAATGAAAAGATTCAAAGTATTTAAATAATAAGTAAGGCTAATAGCATATTTTCCAAAATAAGAAAAATTAGAACTGTGATATTTTGTTCAGGTGAAGAAGTAAATAATTTACACATGATTATACAGCAAGATGTATAGCTAATCTACTCAGCATACCCAGAGGATACACAGTTAAGGAAACCGGATTCCTTTTTTGAGTGTTGAACTTCTATGGAAAAGTACTGAAAGGGAATCAAGGGAAAGAAAATAATCAGCTATTCATAAAATAGTACTTAAGAAAAGAGAAATGAGTTTTTCTTCTTGAGAATACACGCCTGACAGTATTCACTATGAAGAAGACTTCTATACAGAAGTAACTTACAGTTTAAATCTGGGCCTTATAGACATTACTATTATATTTTTACTCAAGAGGTACAGAGCATAATAGAATATACAAAAGTAATAAATAGGCTTACATTGCAATAGAGCTTGGTTGAAACAATAGGAAAATCTGAAATGGAAGGACAGTGCAGCACTAGAAAGACTCAGAAGACTGTAAACTCCTCACCTTAATATTTGTTGTAATGACAAAGTAGCCATGGTAACCTACTTTGGGTTTGAGGTGTGAAATGGGTATGGCTCAGGCTGTGTCCTGTAACCTGGGACCTGGGGAACGCTGCCTGGGCACTGAGTTAAGGCAACCCTAAAGTGGTTCTACCTTATCTTGAGAGTGGTGCTATTCCCAGGGTAGCTCAAGAGGTGCTACCTCAAACCCTGTCCTAGATGGTGTCAATATTTTAAATCTGACCACTCATCTAAAAGATAATTTTAGTGTAAAATTACAATTTGAGGAATATTTGTTAAGCTGGTACATAAAGCTAACTGACATTCAAACACAAGCAGTTTTCCGGGAAAAGTATCCACGGAGACTTACCAAGCATAAGTAGTTCCATCTAACATATGAAATCCTCAAGGAAAGGCCTTCAATTAAGAAGGATGACAGGTTTATATTCTTGTACTTTTTGCTTAAAATATATGCTTTTGATAGCATTTCTGCTTTTCCTAACAACACTTATGGTAAGCCTTAGTTCTGGGCTAGAAAATGCCTATTTCATTTCTTTTGTGGAAGAAATAATTTGCATATTGGTGTAGGCAGAGGAAGGGTTGAATGATCTTAGAGAAGATTCATTGAAATATAAACACTTCATCTAATGACTAAATTATTTTTTTTTCTTTCCCTTTTGGGAATTATACTTTCAGAATGCTTAAAATGGCTTATGTTCAATGTTTTTTGTTCAGTAGTGATTGCCCACACCAATGGTTTTAAATTTGCTGTTGAGACACAGCCTAAAATGTACTAGACTGTATGGTATCTTTTACTGAATTGTTGCCCACAGACTGATCTGTTTCACGTCGGTCAGTACTACCTTAAATTTGGAACACTACCAAAGTGTTATATAATGCCTTAGATTTCAACTTAAAGAACACCCGAGATTTCCTCTTACAAGTGTGTGAAGAATTTAAATATTGTGTAGGAGAAAAGACCAAATTATGACTTCTTGCAAAAGCAACAAAATAAATTCTTAAATAGAAGTGGAACTCAAATTAGTTTTTGCTAATGGTAAAAGTCAAGATTTAACTAATGTTGGATAAATTTATTAGAAAACTTCTGAAATTAGTTAATAATTAGGAAGTCTTCTTAAGGCTTACTTGAATTCAAATTGTTGACCTTATCTTACTCCTTAAATAAAAGAGAAAGGGGCAGTAATTTTTTAAGTCAGTTTTGCCTTTTTTTTTTTTTTTTTTCCAGGGCTTTCAAATAGATCAAAAAAGTGTGATTACAGTGAAAGGTGTGGGGTCTGTCTATTTATTTATTCCAAATCTGGTAAGATTGGTATGTTGCAAAACTGAGAGAACCAGAAGTAGTAATTGTAGACAGTTTAGATCATCTTTTAGACTGCAGATTGGAACAAGGCATGAAATAGCTCCAGTAATTCAAAGCATTACATTAGCACTTTCGGTCTAGGTGCCTTTGACATGCTCCTAGGGGTCTAAAGGCCACTGTGACACTTCTAATGCTAGCACTTTCCTGGGACCTTGGAAGGAGCTGCCAGATAGCCTTTTTTTATTATTTTTTATTTTATTTTTTTTTCAAGTCTTCTGATGACAAGATGGTTGTTAGCTCCCACTTACTCCCTGTATGCTACAGGAGCCTTATGAAGAACACAAATGGAGAATTTTTTTTAAAAAAAGTAAGGTTTCTGTGCTCATCTACAACAGCTTTCTGTGGAAGGAAAAATGTAGCAACTGATACCATTCTGTTTCCTTGTACTAACAATTATAAAAATGCTTGAAGTCTTCACATTTAAAATGTTCTGCAATTGCAGGTTCTCAGTTTGGCTTCTGTTCAATTCAACAGCAAAACTCCAGCTAACTTTGAAGCGACTGGAATAGGATCCTTTAACTCTTATGGAGTAGCAGTGAGGGACTATTGCAAGTGTTATAAATGACTGAGTCCCAAATAGGATTACAATCAAAGTTTACAATTTATTAAATGAATAGAGGCAAGCAAACAGCGCTGGGTGCGCCGGGAGTCTCTGCTCCACCAGGACGCACACCTGTTACGTAAGGCGGCTGGTTTTTATGCTCCTAGGCTAATACATATTCATTACTACTTCTAGAAGAGGCAGGGTTATTATAATTGGTTTCCCGAATCCGAAGTCCTCCCAGGTGCGCCTGCTTATCAGTCTCTGTTAGTTTCTCGGGGGCCGCTCGGACAGGGAGGCTCATATTCTTCCTCCTTATCTAGTGGTCTCTTGGCCGGCTGTCAGAAGTTACTGCACATTCGTGCAAAGTCAGCAGTTTTTCTCCGAAGAAATCCCTTTGTTCTCTTCTCGCCTAAACCCAGGCCTCAATGTTAACCCTTCAAAACCCCTTAGTGGCACGAATTGCTGGACCATTTCTTACACAAGTTTCTATTCCCTGTTTACAAATGTAATATTCTAGTTTATTGCCGTAGCCTGACTCAGTAACAGCCTCAAATTTGAAGTCTGGAATCTGTAATTCTTTATGTCTTCAGATGATCTGATCTAGACCTTGACATCTTATTCCTCATAAAATGGTGAGAAAAGAAATTAGTTTTAACATGAAGTTGATTTCCTGAAATTCCATGAGACTACTTCTCATCATGATATTTTCCTAAAAAGGTAATGATCCCATTTATTTCTTAATCAATACACAGCAAGGGACTCTGGTGTTTCACCACTCAGGCCTTAAAAACATCTATAATTTTAGCCTTGAGGATGCTTTAGAAAATTGCAGCATGTCATTTTTATTCTCTTATGGTGAAGAACAGACACATTTACAAAGAGGTTGCCTGTTAATTTTTATATTTGGAGGCTTGCAGAGACTGAGCAGTTCAGTATATTTTTGCTGTGTCGTATTTGGAGAACAGATGTTACTTATAATATGTTCTGAGAATAAATTTTACATTTCTCACTCTTTATTTAAAAAAAAAAAAGTGATTTATCTGTCCAATAAAATAATAGTGCTAGGTGAAAGCAAAATACAAAAACCTGTGATCTTCCCCCTCTGTTTATTGTAATGAATTTTGTAATTGGAGTTTTTGTTTGATAGCAGCCTCATCCAGACAAAATGGAAACTGACCTCAGTCACTATGAGGAAACTGTTGATGAAACTTAATTTGTGACTACATAGAGAATTTAATATACATTTTGTAACTAATATTAAAAATTCCTAGACATGTTGTAGTAGACACATGTGAGTCTTGGAAATTGTTTTTGATTTCTTATTGCACATCATTAATATTTAAGCATTGTGAGAGTATCCATAAAAGTTCTGAAGTTTCATCTTTAGTCTTGTCTACTTTGTAAATTTTCAGAACTGCAGACAGAGACAGCCTGCCACCATATTATATAAAACTTCTAGAAGTGAATTAAAATGGTTGCTGAACTATCTCCTCAGTCTCCATAAGAACAGTCACTTTGTAAATGTAACACTAATATGCCTTTCAGTGTCGGGCCAATTTAAAAAGCACTTACTGTCATGAATAATCCTTTTTTTCCTTGGGCCCCCACAGTAACAAAGCACTTAAGGCTTATGGCTACCTTTAAGCAATGAATGGCTCTATTGACTTCATGCACTAAAATACTTTACTGGATCATGTTTATTTCAAGGGACTTCTCATATGAGAAAAGCTTTACAGAATCAGACATAGGGATAGGAGACAGACTTACGTTAGTATATTCCATTAGGGTACAGTTAATATATCCAGTAACCAGACATTTTATAACCTAATGAAGATACCAGTAAAAAAAGGTTACAAAATAATGAAAATAGCATAAAGGAAAAATAGAATATGAGATGGGGGGCGGGGATAGGGAGGGGGAGTAGGGATTGTCAGGGATAAATAAAAATAAGTTTGTAATTTTGAGCCTGGTATATTGATTCTGTCTTAGAGCAAATATTAATACGTAATTAAAAAAGCAAACTGCAGCCTCTATTTATAACTGATGTAAAAAAAAAAGGGTGCACAGTATGGATGTTAACTGTCTGGCAAATGGATACGTGGCTCCTGCCTACAGCAGATCTAGCTGGAATAGGAAGGCTTTATCTGTGGAAATCTACAGTCTCTATCTCCTTTCCCAAAAGCTCAGACTTCACCAGTCTGTTTTGCTGATTTCAGCCCCTCCAAGCTCCTAACTTGTGAGCCAGTTATCCAGGTGTGCATGTGTCAAATATGCTAGAGAATGGGTCATACTAGCTTCCTGTGCTGGCTGCAACAGATTTCAGAAACAACCCATTGAGCTATCCACCCTTCCTCAGTTAATCTGATACAGAAGAGGACAATCTGTTTCAGTCTCCCCTAGTTAAGTGTTTTTGAAGTCTTTTTCTAGCACTTGCTGATGCATGCAGGTGCACATGCTAGTGTATGGCACATACATCTTCCCGATGTAGAAAAATCAGTATTCATGGGAGCATGGGACTTGATTTCCCTATTTCAAGACTCCTGAAATAAATTGAAGGTCTCTAGGTGAGCTGAAGAAGAAAAAAGAAAAAAGAAAAAAAAAAGCCATTGCTGGGCACCTGTAAGCTAGGCAAATACTACTTGGCAGAGAGAGATCAACAGAAGAGTGAAAGCCACCTATGTGAGACAGCCCATTTTTTCTCCTACCCCACATCTTTATGTAGTTGACTTGATTTTAGTGATTTTCTTTTCCCGACAATGAGCTATATTACATATGAGACAAACTTATTTAACAACAATAATGCCCCCTCCCAAAAGTACATTCTGACATCTTTTTTTTTTTTTTTTTTTTTGTCAGCCAAAAGGACCAACCATATCAGTGTATCAGGCACGGCATTGCTAGCCAGTCAAGGGAAATGATTTTCCTACTCTTCTCTGTGCTGTTGAGGCCTCACCTTAAGTACTGTGTGCAGTTTTGGGCACCAAAATATAAGAAAGACATAAAATTATTAAAGGCAATGCTCTCAGTTACATGGTTTGATTT
This sequence comes from Anser brachyrhynchus, assembly GCF_964034855.1. Taxonomy (NCBI): domain Eukaryota; kingdom Metazoa; phylum Chordata; class Aves; order Anseriformes; family Anatidae; genus Anser; species Anser brachyrhynchus. The sequence continues at coordinate 57,626,404 of NC_137695.1, read as the reverse complement.
TTAGGCACTCCTGTGTGAAGCCAGGAGTTGGACTTGACAATCCTTGTACATTCCAACTGGAGATAGTATGTTCTGTTCTATATTTTAAAAACCAAGAGAAAACAATCTGTACTGGTAAAAGATGCAAATAGTAATGCATGCAGATGAAAAAACTCTTGGCAGTCTTTTATTATAAAACTAGAAGAATTAAGGAAGCTCTAAAAATGTGTCGGAAATCCAACACCAACATCAGCTGTGGACTTTTAAAAGCTACTTGCTGTAAAAACAAAATAAAAACAGCAATAACAACAAAAACCTACAGAACTATATGACCTTATGAACCTTTACAGTTATTTTTGATCAAAATCAAACTGTTTGACAGCTTATAGAGTTTTGATGTTGGTTCATTGTTTTGCTTGTGGGAGGTTGGCATGGATGTTTATTATTATTATTTTTACCTCAAAGTCTTTGTTAGTGAGATATTGAAGATTTTCTACCTTAAGTCTGGCAGTTTATCTGGCAGATACAGCATCTAACTAAAATATATCACAGATGATAATTAAATCTTTTAGCTTTAAAGCATTGCTTTAGTGAAAGCTCTAATTATCCAAAACAGATGACTCCAAGTTAGGAGTGAAGGTTGATCTGCTCAAGTGTAGGAAGGCTCTACAGAGAGATCTAGATAGGCTGGACCGATGGGCTGAGGCAAACTGTATGAGGTTCAACAAGGCTATGTGCCAGGTCTTGACTTTGGGGTGCAACAACCCCCTGCAATGCTACAGACGGGGGGAAGAGTGGCTGGAAAGCTGCCCAGAGCAAAGGGACTTGGTGGTATTGGTGGATAGTTGGCTGAATACGAACCGGCAGTGTGTTCAGGTGGCTAAAAAGTCCAGCAGCATCCTGGCTTGTGCCAGAAATAGTGTGGCCAGCAAGACTAGGGAAGTGATTGTCCCTCTGTACTTGTCTCTGGTAGATCACACCTCCAGTACTGCATTCAGCTCTGGGCCCCCAGCACCAGAAGGACATACACCCATTACAATGAGTCCAGAGGAGGGCCACGGGGATGTTCAAGGGTCTGGAGCACCCTTCCTATGAACAGGGGGTGAAGGAGTTGAGGTTGTTCAACCTGGAGATGAGAAGGCTCTGGGGAGACCTTATTGTGGTTTTCCAATACCTAAAGGGGACCTACAGTAAAGCTGGGTAGGTGCTCTTCATCAAAGAGTGTAGTGATATGACTAGAGGTAATGGTTTTAAACTGAAAGAGGGAAGATTTAGATTAGACATTAGAAAAGTTCTTTACTCAGTGTGGTGAGGCACTAGAACAGGTTGCCCGGGGATGTTGTGGATGCCCCATCCCTGGATGTGCTCAAAGCCAGGTTGGATGGTGCTTTGAGCAACCTGGTCTAGTGGAAGTTGTTCCAGTTCATGTCAAGAGGGTTGGAATTAGATGATATTTAAGGTTCTTTCCAATCCAAATTATTCTGTGATTCTGGGATCATTGTACTGTATTAAATTGGTGTATGTCACCCAGGAGGTTGGAATGTGCAACGCGTGTTCAGTACTTTGCTCATGGCTGCCAGTTTACAATAACACGACTGTTAGGATATCAGTGGTCATCTAAAAAGTAAGCCTATAAGAGAACTTGATGTACAGGATGCATGGGAAACCATGATGCATGATTTCCCCCCAGTCTATGAGCATTTATCCAAAGGTGTCTAGCCCATGCGTACTGCAGTAATATACGTTTTGCATATCATCAGTGAATATTATTAAGATCCCTTAAATGCATTTGCCATGCCTTTTGGGGTATAAATTGATGTCTTAGGAAAAGAAAGTTGAAAAAAAAGAAACAGTATATTCTCAAGTTTTGTAGTGAATGAGCTGCCAGTTAATTGATGAATAAATTCTGTTTATGACTATCTTCAAATGTTACTGCAATGGATAAGAAATTGCTCCACTGGCATTGAGATACCAACTTACAATTGGTAAGGTTATTTGTCTTTTAACGAAACCAAGATGCAAACAAGTAGCTTTTTTTCTTTTCTTAAAAGACGTGAAGCTCAGACATGAAGCTTGAGTATATTTATGAATGCATTCTGAGTTATCTTACTTTGAAAAGTATTCCTACCATACCTTAACCTGTGAAATGTAAATAAAGACAGTGTAAGCAAGGAAATAATATATGCCCTTAAGAACTCAATAGCTGTCATATACCAATGTATAAAACTACCAGAAGTCTTACCATGCCTGCCTTTCTTTAAGCATTAAAACTCTGTAGAGACATTTATAAGTATTTACTTTTGTTTGTCTTGTACAAACATGCAAGTTTTACTTAGAATCTCTTTGCTATGTACCAAAAGATTTAATGCAAGTTTTGGGACAGATGATTTAATGAATTAATTTATAAATTAAAAAACACATGCAAGGAAGATAGGGAGGGTCTGTGAAAAATGGGCTGTAACACTGTGAACCAAATTTCTTTTCCAAATGATTATCTAGATTCAGTGAATTTTTTATTTTTTCCCTCCGCTTTTCTTTCTGATATTATCAGATATTTCTGTTGCCAGATTCAGATTCAAGTTTTTTTTTTTTTTTTTTTTAGGTTTTTCAAATTCTAGAGAGTCACTTGCTGTGCAAAGTGACCTACTGGATTAGATGCCTTTATTCCTGCATTTGCCATTCTTTTTGTTTCATAGTTACCTTTAGAGTGCTAAAAATAGTACATCGATTACTTGCTGGGAACTAACGTAGGAGAATTTTGTTTTTCAAAGGTAATAAATATATTAAGAAATGAACTTTTCCTCCTTGTATAATTTGTTATTATTTTCAGAATTATAAGTTAGATTTTGCCTTTAATCTCTTTAACAGCAAAGAATGCAATAATCGCTGTTGGATTATTATAGGTTGTTGGACTTCCAAATGCAACAAGTTCTCTAAGAGAGCAGTCTTGTGTTTAAACTTTGGTATGCAGTTCTACTGAAAACAAAGATATATGCCAAGGAATTGCATGCAGAGAAAACTTGCACGCTTTTGTTTTGTGAGAGGTGTGTATTTCAAAGAGAGCAGGACTATATCATGCTGCCTGATTTCAATGAGATGGAAGGAGGAAGAAGGAAAATTTAATTTCTTGCAATTCTTTTTCCATTGGTCTGGTAAACTCTATAATTCTGGACAGCTATTTGAGCACTATCATGCTATTAGGGCTTCAAGCAACAGCAGGGAGTGTAAAGTTATTGTTGTCTGCCGTTGTAATGCAATGCCGTGCTTTCTACTCTTTCTCAAATGTCCTTTCCAGATTCAGGACAGAAAAAGAGAAATATTTTTTAAGACACAGTATCTGTATTAGTACTGCAATGGTCCTTTGTGGTCCTGGCCTTAGCAGCAGAAATCCCAAGCATTGGACGGGGAGATATGCAATGTGCTGCAGTAGGTCAGGGTAACCTGGGTATTAAGGGCAAACAGCCTTCAGGACATACAAATTGCACCATCTCCTCTGATGGGCCATGACAACCATGGGCATCCTGAGACCAGAGAGTTGTCTGTGCTGAAGGGGGCACCTGCCCTGCTGTTTGGAGACAGCAAATCAATATCAGGTGGCATTGATGAAACATTTGAGATTGGATTGGTGCTTACCAGCACTGTTTTTTAAGGTATTATGAAGACTTTCCACCAGATTCCTGACATTGTGTTTGATGGACAATATAGGACAGAGAACCTGTCTTCCTGTGATAACGTATTTTGATACAATCAGTAAGACAACAGTTTTGTATCAGAAATAGTGTGGCCAGCAGGGCTAGGGAAGAGGCCACACCTCAAATACTCTGTTCAGCTTTGGGCCCCTCGCTACAACAAGGACATCAAGGTGCTAAAGTGTGTCCAGAGAAGAGCAACAAAGCTGCTGGAGGGTCTGTAGAACAGGTCTTATGAGGAGTGGCTGAGGGAGCTGGGGTTGTTTAGCCTGGAGAAGAGGAGGCTCAGGGGAGACCTTATTGCTCTCTACAGCTGCCTCAAAGGAGGTTGTAGTGAGTTGGGGTTTGGTCACTTCTCCCAAACAACAAACAATCATACAAGAGGAAATAGCCTCAAGTTGCACCAGGGGAGGTTTAGGTTGGATATCAGGAAAAAAAATTCTTCACTGAAGGGGTTGTGAAGCATTGGGACAGGCTGCCCAGTAGTTGAGTCACCCTCCCTGAAGGTATTCAAAAGACATGTTGATGTGGTGCTTAGGGGCATGGTTTAGTGGTAGAATTGGCAGTGCTAGGTTAATGGCTAGACCTGAATATCTTGGAGGTCTTTTCCAATCTAAGTAATTCTGTGATTCTAATAAATTGATTATCCACAAACTGTACATAAATTCTTTGCACGTCAAGTCACGTCAAACCACCATCATCATTATAGTACAGGCAATTTTGTGTTGTGTACAAGCTTACTTTCTAGTCAGTTATTGATTTTAAGCAACCAATCTATTAAAATATTAAAGTACCTCTCAAAAATAGATTTTTTTTGTTTGTATAGTGTGGATTATTAAATTACTTAGATGAGTTATTTGCCATTACCATTTTTATTTGTATTTCCAGTTTGAACTTGCAGTCCTTGCAAAGTTTTTGTAAAACATGCTTTTGTCAATCAGATAATATATTTAAATAATCTATTATTACTATTCTATTTTTATGTTACAGTTAAGTATCTGAATACCCAATGTAGTCAATATTAATTTTACATGATTACTGTAACAAATACTGTTTCATAAATAAAGAAACCCCCAAAGTATTTCTTTCAATGCATATACCTAGGAACACACAGATATGTGTTGAAAATCCTGTTGTGCTTTTTCATTATCCCACATGCTTCCAAATGTGAAGAACCTGATTGTTCTCTTTCGAGCATTTTTTCTACACACTAGTGAGAAAATCTCTCTGTATCTATGTGGGGAGTGTTGTTTAATTTAACATTTAATGGAAAAACAGAGTTTATGCTGCTTCCTGCAGAGGAACAGTCAAGACTTCCAGATGTTTACCTCCAAGAATATTGGAATTCCAGCACAAGCTAGAACTGTGCATGAGTGCTTTTGCATTTTCACATTGCTGTTTGCAATCCAGCCACTTTCCCAAAGACTTACGCATAAACAGTTCAAAGCCAAAGTCTAGAATATGCAAGCTCTGTGGGGAAAGAGAATAATTGGGCTTGTTAAGCTAGAGAAAAAATGATTCATAGGAAGACCTGATAATTCCTTTTAATGTCTATTTATTTATTTATTTGGGAAAAAAAAGAGGTTGGGAAAAAAATATTATTAGAAAGATAACAATCCTCAAACTCCTACAGTGTAGTTTTCTGTTTCTCTCCAGTTTTTAGCCTTATACCTAGCATATGATACTACAGGCATGTGACTGGGTTTTTCATGTTACTTATCAGAACATACTGCAGATTGTCACAATCTAAAGCTGCATGAATCTGGAGCTGTGTTGACTGTCTGGCAATTAAAGTAAAAGAAAATATAAAAAGCACAACCTGAATCAATTTCCAGTGAATTAAATATGTTGTACCCACCTCTGTCACCCCTTGGAATGGATAAAAAGAACTGCAGAGCTGACGAGGCTGTGAGCAAAAATCTTTTCCATTTTAGCTCAACAGTTCACATTTTCAAGAAGTAGGGGACAGGTTCACTGTCATTCTCTGCTAGTGGCTTTGCTCAAACTTCTGTTGAGGCAGCGCATAGATAGCTGTTTCAGATTCTCCACTTCCCAGAGAGTTTCAAAACCATCCAGGCTTTAGTGGTTTGAGATGGACTCGTTTGATTTCTTACATTCTGCCTTGAACAAAACACTTGCACAGCCTGCTAGACAGATAGGAAAGAACAAGAGGGCCAGTCTAGCCTGATGGGCAGAGGAGTAGTCCAACAGGTTTTCCTAGTGTTCCCAGTGTCTACTGCATACAACAGTCATATCATATACTAATCTTCTGTTCCTGTGAATGTTCACTTAAGGTAACATTCATTTAAGGTAAAAGCTCATAAGTTCTCTTTGCATGTCAGGTAGAGCTATGAACTCTGAACTATGGAATAAAGGTAAAATGTAGTTGTGTCCTCCATCTCTTTTTCCCATCTTTTCCTACTAGCATTTTTTTTTATCTGTGATTTGAATGACATATGGTAAAGAATTTTCCATATATTTGATAATTTTTTCTGTTGTAGCTTTTCAATGGCAAGAGAAAGCCAAGAGTTCTAAACATGCCAATAGGTGTGAGGTGTGTGTGTTTGTTCAGATTTTGCTTGCTTGTAGCTTTTGATTTGTCTAAGCATATATGCAGATGAATATAAGTGAGGATTTTAGGTTTCTACGTGATAGAGTGCAAATAAAGACTTCAAAATGTATTTCACAGGTTTCTTACACTTTTGTGAAGCAAGTGTTCTCAGCAGGGAGGTGAGCTATAGAAAGGATTTTGCTTTCTGTCCAAACCCCGTTCTGCTGAATTTTACAATTTTGAAAGGATTTCAAAGTACTCACAACTCAGCCTCCTGGCATTTACCTAAATCATTGCTAATTCACATTCATTTCTTTGATATTATGTGAGTTACTTATGGAATGATTAAATTTTACAATTAAAAAAAAATCACATTTCAATCATTTTTTATTTCCTTAAATTGTTATTAAATCTCTTCATTTTGCCATCATTATTTGAGCTACTTATATTTGAGAAGTAGTGGAAAGTATTTCTTCTGTTTTAAGGGTATAATCAAGCTTCTGAGTGATAATTTTTGGGAAGTCATCTTGCTTTTCTTTTTAATCTTTTTCCTTCTAAGGTATTTTAATTTAGCAATGGGTATTAAAATCCCTTCATTTTGACATCTGTCTCTATAGCGAAGGATATATACTTAGGAAAATGACCTTTAAACCCTCAAAAAAATGAAAGAAAATCTACAGCAGAGGTTATACATTTCTCTGTCCTTGTACCCTGCACTTCGATGGTTTTGAGCTTCATTTTCACTGTTGAGAAATGTAAGTTTAAACATGTGATAACCACTTGTGTTATTTATCTTTTTGCGGGGAAAAAAAAAACAACCTTCTGAATTCAAAGCACTGTAACTTAACTATAAGAGCAGAAAGAGAAGCACAGATTTAATGATCTATTTAAAGCTAAAGAGAGCGAGTCTGCAGTAGAGTTTCACTAACCTTTATTTCCATCTCTGCTAGCATCTTGCTGTAAAATCTGAAAATTCAAACATTTACATGTCTGGTGCCCACATTTTCCATATTGTAAATCAAGAACGATGAAGTTCCCTGCCATCAGGAAACCCTGTATGTTGAAAATATTCAAAACCAAAGTTACATGGTAAGAGGTGTTAGACTTGAAACTCTATTCATTTTTATTTTGAAAAATCTTCTCTTATATCAAAGAGAAAAATGCGAAGCACACGAATTCATTGTTTGATAGATACTTTGGAAATCTTTTCCTTTAGCTCTTACCATATCCTTTCTCTGCCACAGAACAGAGAGGTAGCTAAAAGAAAAAAAAAAATCAGTAAAAACATTAGCGAAGTATATTTGTCTGCATTCTTCTACTGCTGTAACATTTTTCTTCTTTTCATTTTCACAAAATGAAGGCAAGTAAAAAAAAAAAGTCATAAGGAAAAGAAGAAGGTTAGAGCTTTGCTAGTGAATTTTAGCCGAGTTTGAGTGACAGAGAGGTCTCTGAGAAGACGTCTTATGTGTAGTTCAGGAATATTGCTGTGTCTTGTAGTATTCTTCTCCTGACAACAGGTAGCATAAACAAGTAAGAGTAGAAACCTAAACATATATTTGCACAACTATAGATTCTTTCTCTAAGGAATACTATCAGGTTGAAATAGAAGAGGAAGTGGAAGATGGAAATTGAATTATCTACATACCCTAATTCTACTGTCAATAAATTGCCAACTTTTTATTTTAATTTCAATAGGTTTAAGGATGCTGCTACTTTGTCAGGAGAAGCCCTAGCAGTACACTGCCAAGTGCCAGGGAACCTCATAAAAAACTTTGTACTCCTATCATTGATCTTCTGTGATTTTTTTTGGATAATCTAGTCCTATTTATTATTATTATTATTATTATTATTATTATTATTATTATTATTATTATTATTATTATTATTGCTGTTGATGTTTGGTTTCTGACACTGCTGTGAACGGTGCCGCAGAAACTGCTTTGAATCCTGCTATACAAAGAAGACAACTGCAATTTTTCTGAAGAATTAAAAAAAAAAATAAGAAAGGCCTACAAGTCTGCAGGAGGTGATTTGCTGACCTGTACAGTTATACTTTTCTTAGATACAACCAGCAGATGTTCTGAAATATTATCATAGTTCCAAAGCACACAGTATGTCATTAAGGGCTATTTATTTATTTATTTATTTTTCCCCCACACAGCTTCATCAAGGCTTGGTTGTAAACAGAATATCCTTATCCAAAAATACGCTTAGCTTTATGAAAATGTGCTCTTTAACAAGAGGTATTAAGGCTAATAGGGAAAAGCTGAAGAAATAGACACAGGCATTATTAACTTTAATGCCATTCTTGTATGACAGTATTCTGAGGAAACTAGAAAAAAAAAACTAAAATAAATGACTATTTAATTTTATAAGCGGTTTTAACTGCTGCTTGCAAACTGGATTTGCAAGTTTCATTGGAAAAAGTGCTTTATCTTGCTTCCTGAATTGTAGGTGTACTTAGCTATACTAATTGCATTTTGCTGCTATGCTGATAGTGATGGTGCCTTCTATCTAAAACTCCTGGCAAAATGGATAGAAATTATCTTGCAATTACAATAATGCTTCCAAATTTATTTTTAGTATATGCTGCATGATGCAGTTGTGAGTCAGAGGACAAAGGCCTCTTCCACCTTTTCTCTATTAGAGGAAGATGTTATACTGAGAGTACAGGGGTTTTAGCTGACAGGAAAATCTGACAAGGAAAAAATAATAAATACTGTTCCTTTTTGATACATGCACTAAGAGCACAGGGAACATACCGTGGCAGGTCTCATTTGGTAGACTGGGAATTGCCACGGCTTAAGGCTTTGAAGAAGAAAACGTTCATTGGTTTGGGGGGGTTGCCTTAGGCATTCTCAGTTGGTTCTGTGAAAACTCAGTGTATTATAATATGCCAAATAAGAATTACTTGTCAGAGGTTCTCAAAGTGTGTAACGTTACTTTATGTCAAATATATTAGTCATTTCATGAGATGAATCACAGAATAGCCAAGGTTGGAAGTGACCTCTGGAGATCATCTAGTCCAACCCCCCTGCCAAGCAGGATGACCTAGAGCACGTTGCACAGGCTGGCATCCAGGCAGATTTTGAATATCTCCAGAGAAGGAAACTCCACAGTCTCTCTGGGCAATCTGTTCCAGTGCTCTGTCACCCTCACAGTAAAGAAGTGCACCCTCATATTCAGCTGGAACTTCCTGTGCTTCAGTTTGTGACCATTTCCTTTGATCCTCTCACTGGGTACAAATGAAAAGAGACTAGCTCCATCCTCTTGACACCTTCCCTTCAGCTATTTATATACATTGAAGAGTTTTCTCCTAAGTCTTCTCTTTTCCAGGCTAAACAGGCCCAGTGCTCTCAGCCTGTTCTCCTATGACAGGCGCTCCAGTACTCTAATCATCTTAATAGCCCTCCTCTGAACTTGCTCCAGTAGCTGCATGTCCCTCTTGTACTGGCGAGCCCAGAACTGGACACAGTACTCTAGGTGTGGCCTCACCAGGGCTGAGTAAAGGGGAAGGAGCACCTCCCTTGACCTGCTGGCAACACTCTTCCAGCCCAGGATACCATTGGCCTTCTTGTCCACAAGGGCATAATAATGCTGGCTCATAATCAGTCTGCTGTCCACCAGGACTCACCCTTTCTCTGCATGGTGGTGAGGGGGTAGGGGAACCTTCATTTCCTGAGCAGTGTCTGTGGCTGGTTGAGGTGCCTGATTCAGGCACGGCAGAGCTCTACCCCACCAGTCAATCTTTTCTAACTCTCTGATGCTGCTCGGTCTGCCCACCTCCTCCTGAAGCTCTGCCACCAGGCGAAGCAGTTCTTCAGTCTGGGCACACCTCCCACAGCTGTGCTCACTACTGCCATCCTGTACAGATGTAAGAGTAGGGCATGCCTGACACCTGGGTGGCAGTATGTTCCCCCCAGAGCTCCAGATGGGAGCATTGGCTGCATTGGCTGTGGTGGGTGCTGAGCTCCTTGAGGCCACGGCCATCTGCTGGGTGGATACCACCGCTCCCTGGTCAAACTGACCAAGCTTCAGTGGCCTCCCTGCTTGCTGTCCCTGCGTGCACTGCCACACAGCGGCACCATGACCTGGTTGCTGGGCTGCCTTTGAATGACAGAGGGGGGCCTGCTACTGACTTTGTCCAAGCCTTGTCAGCTGCCCTTGTGAGGGCTGCTAGGTCTTGGTGGCTCCCTTGGCTGCCTCAAAGGGCCTCAATGCAGGGAACCCGCTGCGTGTTGTGTTCCCCGGCTCTGCTGCAGGACGCGTCCACCCCAAGCTGATTGCCTTGATGAGAGGAGTCTTATAGGAGATGATTAGTAAGTTGTCCTGAAATTGGACAGGTTTTGTCCAAAGTCTTTGATATGTCCAAGAGGGTCTAGGTGGAAGAAATGCTAGTCTGTACTAAATTACTTTCACAAAATATCTTCCAGTCAGTGTAAAGTGTTTTTTGGGCCCCTCACTACAAGAAAGACATTGAGGCCCTGGAACATGTCCAGAGAAGGGCAACAAAACTGCTGAGGGGTCTGGAGCACAAGTCCTGTGAGAAGAGGCTGAGGGAGCTGGGATTGTTTAGTCTGGAGAAGAGGAGGCTCAGGAGAGACCTCATTGCACTCTACAACTTCCTGAAGGGAGGTTGTGATAAGAAGGGGGTCGGCTTCTTAGAAAACTAATGATAAGACTCGAGGAAATGGCCACAAGTTGCACCTGGGGAGATTTAGATTAGATATCAGGAAAAACATTTCATCTCAAAGAGTGGTCAGGCACTGGAATGGCCTGCCCAGGGATGTGGTGGAGTCACCATCCCTTGCGGTGTTCAAGCAGCACCTGGATGAGGTGCTACAAGATATGATTTAGTAGCTTAGTGGGTAGTATTGGTGATAGGAGGACAGTTGGACTAGATGACCTTGTAGGTAGGTCCTTTCCAACCCTGTGTTTCTATGACTCTATAAAGAAGTTTTGTTTGTCTGCTAGTTTATGACATGAAAAGTAACCAGTAGTTACTAAATTTGTAGTGCTCCTGAGATGTCCAGTGGTTTCAAGTCTGAAGTCAGTATCTTGTCCAATCTTAGATCCCATCAAGTTGAGCCTGAGGATATGTAGATAATAATTTCTAAGAGAATAGGTATTATATGGAAGATTCTCTTGAATCAAGAGATACTTTACTTCTGAAGAGAATTCCCCATTCCCTTTTTTCTGTTTGTACAAAAACCTAAAATCAGTTGGTCTAAGCTCTTACAGGAAAAAAAAAAATCAGAACTCAAAAAAACATAATCAGTCTAAACCAGCTCTGTGCAGTTCATATCTTAATTCAGAATATACAAGAAAATGTGAGTGCAGTAGGTGGATGTCTCTTTATTCACAATTCCAAAGAAAATATTAGAGGGAAAGTTTTCTTACTGTTATTATCCAAATGCTGGTAGTTTAGCTGCAATTTTGCCTTCAAAAACAAGAAAGAGTCTTCCTTTTCCCCCCATTTTAGTTCAGCAGAATATACATTTTAGGAAGAAGGTATATTCATTGAAGATGTCCATCTTAAATGGCAGAACTGGTTAAGTGAATAGCTGGATAACTGGTACAGAACAGGGCATCTTTCACACTATTCTACAAATGCTGTCTGTAAAGATAGCTGATGAGTAATAAAAATAATTTCATTATTTCTCTTTACTATTACTATAACCATATATTGATTAAAGTCCTAAATGCTACAGGATTGAAAATCTTCAGATTTTCTCATCCTTCTCATGTTCTGAATGTGATATAAGGATCTTAGAAAAGTCAGCTGTCTGGGAACAAATAAGCAGTGACCTCTTTTACATTGAAGTATTCCCTTGGACAATGAAATAGTCACTGTATATATATATACATATATATATATTTTTTCCCCATAGGTCTATAATATCTAGTGCTATTTTCTTTACTTTTTTTTTTTTGCTATTATCTATAATAAGGAATGGATTTGCTCTAGCATCATATTACTGACTGTTAGGTTGAGTACGAATTTCTTTGCTGTGATGTATGATGCAAAATCGAATTTCGGAAACTCCTTTAAATACACAGAAACTCAGAGCAACTATTCAGTGTTCTCTCAGATCTTAACCATAGACTCATAGAATCATAGAATGGCTTGGGTTGGAAGGGACCTTAAAGATCATATAGTTCCAACCCCCCTGACATAGGCAGGGATGCCACCCACTAGATCAGGTTGCTCAAAACCCCATCCAACCTGGTCTTGAACACCTCCAGGGATGGGGCATCCATAACTTCCCCAGGCAACTTGTTTCTGTGTTTCACCACCCTCTGCGCAAAGAACTTCTTTCTAATGTTTATCTAAATTTACCCTCTTTCAGTTTAAAACCATTCTCCTTGTCCTCTCACCTAATTATCTATCTATTATCGGACTGAGCAAAAAGTTGTTCTATTTTTATTAGAATAATAGCCAATGTAGTCCATGAGGTCCATTCATCATTACAGTCCCATACATTAATAATTCTGGTTTGGCTGAGGCTACAATACTTCACATTCTGATTTCTGAGTCAATGCAAAAGGCAATACAGAATGTATCCAAATATATTACTTGGGCTGGATTCCAGCTTTTATTCTTCTACAAGGTGTCCTTTGTCAGGTTATTTAGCTATTAGTGCTAGTATTGGCAGAAAAAAAAATAATAAGGGTAAGGTAGGTTAATAATGTTTCCTGCAATTAAGATAGTGGTAGAAGTGAGGAGATGTCAGGATTTTGGCATATACTGCAGCAGGTTTCAGTAGGCATAGATATGATGTAATTCATGCCTTGTGGTTTGAAAAGTGGAATGTGTATCCTGTTAGGTTATCTGGCTTTTGTTTGTTATGGGAGCATCGTGAATGTAGCAACTGTAAACTGATCCACAAATTTGAATTAAAACTTCCCATGAATGTTTTGTGGTAAATTGGGACAGAAGGATGACAAAATGAAAAAGTGCAACTGATGCTGACGGAGAATGTTTTGAAACAGAAGCTGTACATTAAACCCTCAAGTGACAGCATCTACACAGGAAACCTTTATGGTCACTGTAGTTTAGAATGTGACAGAAGAGCATAGCTCCTGTCAGAGATGGTTTTATATGTGTACAGCCCCAAGAAAACAGGCAGGAATGTAGGCATTGTAGCCACATCAATTTGACTTCTGTGCACAGTAGTAAAAATTTATCTTGAGATGGAGAATGAAGAATAACTAAAAAAAAAAAAGTCAAACTTCTTTTAGGGGTTTCTTGGAATCATTGTCTTGTTGTCTTTGGAAATAGGTGATGTTTTGAAAAGAGCTTGGTAAATAATGACAAGCTGTTTATCCAGTGATTTTAGTTAGAATCCTAATTCAGATTTCTGTCAAAACTTGCAAAAAGCAGCTGCACAGAAAGGTACTAGAAAGCTTTTCCTAGCTTGAAGTCATTAACATCAAAAATACTGGGTGCACCACATCTTCAAAGCCTCACATAATTTATTTCTAAATGTCTCAGTTTTTCAGACAGCAGCTGTTACAGTGAACATCTGCAACTTGATGTGAAGTTGTGGTAAATGTAAATCATTACAATATTGTCTATAGGCAAGCAACTGTGGTACTGAAAAGTTAACGACAAACAAACTAAATCCATTGTAATCACTGTATTAATTTCACTTCTTCACTTCTTTAGGAACGTTTTCCAAGACTTTTCAATTACACTGCAGCAAAAATTGTTATGAATTTGAGGGTTTGGGGGAACCAAACAAAACACCCACTCAAACAAATGTGAATATGTGAATACAGTATTCTCTCCTTTTTATACAGATAGATTTTCAAATGGTGCATGGAAATATTCCCTGCCTAATTCTTTATGCTTTCTGAAGCACCTCTGTCAACTTTTGTCTGTATATAAAATCTTAGTGCCTTGTTCGAGTTTCCAGACAATGGTAGATTCAGACAGTTTTTCTCTGTTGTCTTTGGCACTAGCTGGTGCCATATGCTTGAATCGTTCAAAATGATCTAGTAATATAATATTTATAATACAAAATCTTAGTAGCCATGAAGGGGTATATAGTTCCTACTCCTTTGCTTTTCAAAAGATGAAAAGATTGTGGTGGAGCCAAGGCAGGGTTAAAGTAATATTCCTTCACCTTTGCATTCTTCAAATTGAGATATTGACATGGAGTGGCTGAGCAACCACTGGAGTGTAGCAGCTGCACTACATATGTGTATTTGTGTATTTTATGTGTGTACTTTACCCATATAGTACATCACAGAATTGATATCACTTTACGCTACAAAGTATTTCTGAAAAGAAAAAATATTTATTATTCCTAGAATAGTCTGCCAGTTAGTGTTTTGTGGGGTCATTCAACTTTTGCTAGAGTTAGTGATCCAAATGCCAAATGTCACTATTTCTTTGTGGAATTATTTATTTCTACAGGCAAACCTTGTTATTTTCTTAGCAGTTTAATACTGGTTAATTTGTGGGGAGTTTTTCTTTTCTTCTTTTTTTTTTTTCTTTTTTCTTTTTTCCCCTGAAGCTTTGTGATAACAATCACAACTTTGCAGTCTCAGCTTTTGGGAAAGTTGTGAATTTAAAACATAATGCATGTGTTCAGTTTGGGTAAATGAGTGGTGCAAAATTGAGTTACCTGGATATCCCAAATGATATGTCATTTTCAGCTTTTCTGGTGCTGTTCTGTTTCAGTTTTCTCACAGTCATCAGTCAATTGAGACTGATAAAAGTAACAGCTTCTATCTCAACAGTAAAACTGCAAATTTGTACTATATCTAGCAGTAGTTACACTTCAGTTTATTTTGCAAAGGAGGAAATTTTTTTTAGTGCATTTAGCGTAAGCTAGATGTCCTATTAAGAACTACAGATCTTTCTTTTGACTGTATTAGTAGGAAGATGCTCTTGAACATAAATGTCATGAGACCCAGTTATTGCTGCCCTTTGACTTGGTGACAAACGTAGTTCCTATTTCTGGTGGGAACTGGGGATTGTGGAAGTTATTTGTGCTGTGTGTTACAATATAGTAAAGGTATATAGTAAAGTATATAAAGTATATAGTAAAGGTAACTCAGACACTGCTAAATGAACTATCCAGAAAGCAGGACTATTTAAGCCAGACTGAAATGTTTGCTAACTAGAATTAGGTCGAGAAGTACTACCTCACACATTGTTTCTCTGCACAGTGCAGTGCAGATATACCCCAAGACATCTTTTGCTTTTACCTTCTCTCTTGATCCCAGCCTTGTGGTCTAATGCTCCAGTCTTGTTATAAAGCCCACTATACTTTCAGCATCTTTCCCCAGAGAAGCTTTCTTTGTAGCAATTGCCTGTCTTGTATTACCTAACATATTTGTTTCACCATGGTGTATTTTAAACCTTTTTTAGTGTTTTTATTGGCCCAGAATATTTTTCTTATTCAAGTGCAATTACGCAAAATGTTTATGTTATTTGGTGCTAGAGGTTTGCAGACTTTTCAAAGTATTTGGATGTACTTTTTGAATATGTGTTTCATGAAGGTCTGCAAAATTTTTACAAGAATCCTCATGATAAGTAAGATAATGTAAGATAAGTATTATGTAGGAATCTGATATTAGTAAAAACAATTGAATCAGACACTGTGTTAAGGAAGCTTGTGTAACAAGCAGCAAAAGCTTAGTATTATTTCTGATTATGTGCACAAAAAAAAATAAGCAAAATTCTGGGTCTCCTTGCTTCTACCCCAGGACATTGATATGAGCCACCAGTGTGCCCTGGCAGCCAGTAAGGCCAACCGTATCCTGGGATGCATCAAGCACGGCACCGCTAGTCGGTTGAGGGAAGTGATTGTCCCGCTCTACTCTGCGCTGGTGCGGCCTCACCTCGAGTACTGTGTGCAGTTCTGGGCACCACAGTACAAGAAGGACATTAAACTGTTGGAGAGTGTCCAGAGGAGGGCGATGAAGATGGTGAAGGGCCTAGAGGGGAAGACGTATGAGGAGCGGCTGAGGTCACTGGGCCTGTTCAGCCTGGAGAAGAGGAGGCTGAGGGGGACCTCATCGTGGTCTACAACTTCCTCGCGAAGGGGAGTGGAGAGGCAGGTGACCTATTCACTGTAAACACCAGTGATAGGACCCGCGGGAACAGTGTTAAGCTAAGGCAGGGGAAGTTTAGGCTGGACATCAGGAAGAGGTTCTTCACCGAGAGGGTGGTCGCACACTGGAACAGGCTCCCCAGGGATGTAGTCACTGCACCAAGCCTGTCTGAATTTAAAAAGTGATTGGACTGTGCACTTAGTCACATGGTCTAAACTTTGGTCCCTTCCAACTCGGGATATTCTATGATTCTATGATTGAGTAGTTGAGGTAGCTGAAGTGAAAAGTTACTAATGTTTGTTTACGTGCTGAAAGGTGAGAGCCTTGGAAAATATTTTATATGGGTGTGAATTGAGCATTGTTTGTTTATCTGTCTCAGTTTGTCAGCCATCATGTGTGTCATGAGACCTGCTGGGTGACTGAAACTTTGAAATCAAATGCTTCTGTCTGAAATCTTACACCAATGTTAGCAGCAAGGAATATGTTTTCAAATAATTTTATGTTCATCAGTTTTACTTTCACAAGTTGAATTTTTTGATACAGGCTTTAAAAGGTAATATGCAGAGTGATTTTATCTATATTATTCTCGATCAGCTTGACCAGTATTTTCTTTAAATATGCATGGTGTATATGGTCAATTTGTATAGGCTACTGACAGACTCTCTTAAACTCATTGTCACCAGGCATATAGAAGTAATGAGCTCAGACAAAATGTGCTTTACGAGTGGTTATCTCAGCTTTCTGGTTCAGCAAATAACATTGCTCTGGAGTTTGTGTGGTGATGGTTTGCTGCAATGCAACATAATGGTGTGAAAAATACTGGTGAGCAGCTAAAGGCCAAATTCATTTTCATGGTTTTGGCTGAGATAGAGTTAATTTTCTTTGCAAGGCTCACACAATGCTATATTTTGGATTTTTGGTGAAAATAGTGGTGATAACACACCAATATTTTTAGTTGTTGCAGAGCAGTGCTTGAACTATATCAAGGACTTTTCAGCTTCTCGTGCTGCTCTGCCACTGAGGAGGCTGGGGGTGCAGAAGAAGCTAGGAGGGGACAGAACGAGAACAGCTGACTCAGACTGACCAAAAAGATACCCTGCACCATATGACATCATGCTCAGCAATAAAATCTGGGGTAAAGAAGGAAGAAGGGGGAAAAGTTTGGAGTGATGATGTTTGTTTTTCCAAGAAACCATCACTCATTATGAGCCCTACTTTCCCGGAAGCAGGATGAACACCTGCCTGCCGATGGGAAGTAGCAAGCAAATTCCTTGTCTTGCTTTGCTTGCATGCAAGGCTTTTGCTTTACCTACTAAACTTTCTTTATCTCAACCCATGGCTTCCCATATATTTACCTTTCTGATTCTCTCCCCCACCCCACCTGGGGATAGTGAGCAAGCAGCTATGTGGTGTTTAGCTGCCTGCTGGGGCTAAATCACAACACTCATGTAGATGTTTGAAGTAATACAAGAGTAGTATACCAATGTTCTAGCAACATCCTCTTATACATACAACGATAAATATACCTTATGTACAATTACTCATTCTGGAATATGGATATGGAAACAGAGCATGCAAAGTATGAAGGGCTGCATATTCTTGTGGTCATAAACATTCTCTCTTCAGGCCCAATGGACCTCCGATAGTATTTCAAAGGTTTTGAGACTACTGTAGCTCTCTTGACTTTCATGGACTTTAAGACTGATAAAGCTTCAGTATTTTGGAATAAAGTAGAAAGATATTTGCAAGAGAGAAGACTTGTTTTGTTATAAACCTTAGTTTTCTGACAGCTTCTTGTGACACTGTAGAAAGACAGTTCCCTAATGATCTTCCTTGCCCTAGATTAATAAACTCATACTCAGATTGGTCTTTCAAGTGACATGAAAATGAGCTTCAAAGTCTTTCCATGAGCCTAAAGGTCTCAAAATGTTATAAACATGGAGCATAATAATTCTCTCTTGTAGTTTCAAAAGATCAGCACTTTTTTTTTTTCCCCAATATCAAATGTTTGAAGAAGATAATCTATAATTTCAGTTTAGAGTACACTCATTGCTAGCTCATTCCAGGCTTTTTATGGCTGCAGAAGATGTCACGTGTAAGCCTTTCCATGTACCAATGCTATGAGGGTTTCTGATGCACACAGGCCTACTTCCCAGGCCTCTGACAATTAAAACTACTGTTCTGAAGTAAATCTGTTTTTAGGGGGAGGTGGCTGCTTTCTCAGTGGAAATTTTTAACTTTTTTTTTTTTTTTCATTGCTAAGATCACTTCACACATAGTATAATGTGATGAGGGTTTAACAGAGTTTTAATGATGTGACACATTCAAGCACTAGTAAAAATGTGTTAGAGTGCTGTGCTTGCGCAAGCTTGCATTTGGTAACAGAGGCTGAGCACAAAGAAAGAAAAAGTGCACGTGAGAAAGCTACAAGGTCCTTGACAAAATAAAGGTCCTTTTGTTTGTTTTCCACCTATATTCTACTCTTGTTAGCTTTACTTAATAACAAATAAGCTATGCTTGTTCTGTATAATACTATTCCCTTAATTGCTTATTGCGTTATATAGACGTGCACACAGACAAGTCCACCAGAAAATTTTACGTTGAGATTTACATCAGAAAAAGGGAGTTGAGCCCTCCTTGGTAGTCATTTAAATATAAGTTTTGTTTATATTAGCTGTGCTTTTCATAGTGCTGATTCCTGCCATTACACAGGCTGAGGGATTGACAGCTGTGGGATTACTTGCTTGTCCCCCACATGGATTGGAGGCCAATCTTTAGGAACAATGTTAGGAGGCCTGAACTCTTCCCTGAGTATCTAGCGAAAGAAAAGCAGCTTAGGTTGCAGCACGTTTGAGACAGTAGTTTCTCTTTGCCTTGGACCAACTAAGCAGATCTTTTTTGAGTGTAGTAAAGTAAAATATGACTAATATTTAAACCTTTCTAGAGGTGCTCCTTTGGAAAAAAGAAAAAAATCATTCTTCTCTTCTAAGTATTAGAAGAGATCACATCTTTGCCTTGCCTTCCTTTTTCCATTCCCTTTTTCACTATGCAGAACTGTATGAGCTGGGAAAAAAATTCTCAGTTACCAGCTTCCTCTTCCAAACACGTTACAGTGCTAGGTTTAATCTAGTTCTGCATGTTTTAAGAAGCTGCTAAAGATAATGAATCTTCTTTCACATCACTGTAAGCAGAGAATAAACACATTGAAACCAATGAAGCATAAAAGTGATTAGAGACCAAAACCAGGTCTAAGATTGGAAAAGTCCAGAATCGTTAACCTAGTCTTTGAGGAAAATTGATTTGAAGCATTACCTCTAATACATACCTTGAATAAAAAGGATAGGTCAGATGGAACTGATATAATGGCTTTATTTTGTTCTTTATTATATCAAGATTAGCCTTATAAAAGGGGTTTTGTGCCTTTTATACCACATGTTCAGCTGGAAGAGGGCAAATGGTATTTACAAGATCTTTGTTTGTATGCAATGAATGCAAGTGTGGTTGAAGGAATAATACTCAGCAAGTCTGACAAAACCGTTCCATCTTATATTCTGTTGGTTACATGCTATGGAGACAAACTTATAAATGAACTTTATAAGGTTATAGATGAACTTTATAAGGTTATAAATGAAGGTTCTTCAGGAGCCTTAAATAGAGTGATAGAAAAAATGAGAGGAAATGAAAGTAACATTAAAAAGAGTAAGTTAAAAGCAAAGAACTGGAAACAATAGGAAGAAAGAGGAAGGGTGGAGGTTTAAAAAAAAATAGAGGCAGGAATAAAAATTATACAGAGCACACTCAGTAGGTAGTGGAAATCAGAATAATATACTTACCTATAATCTAGTTAGTGAAATACACCAATTTACTCCAGTAAAGCCCCAGACTAACAAATAGGGCGCAAATACAGTATTTTGTTAGTTGCTTCATTGCTTTAAATTTTCTTTTCTTGCCATACGACCTCATTTTCAGGTAGCCCCTTGTCATGAATAGGACTATTTATGAAGTTTGATTCTAGTCTAGTCAACATGAATAAAACTGGTAGATTCTGGTTTCTTGTATGTCTTTACAGACAATTTTATGTTACATATTACTCATGGCTACTGCCAGAACTCTTACATGAATGAGCCCCAGTGAATCAGAATTATATGGATTTACACTCTTTAAGGTTATAAAAGATTAAAGCAGGGACAGTCCTCTTTGAACTACATTTTATGACTCCTACTAGATCACAGGAAATCACTAGATCTGTGCTAGCCTAGAACACACAATATTGCAAATACAGCGGTAGAGATGTAAAGAACTTCAGGACTTGAAACACGTAAGATAATTTAGAAACATGCTTTTCTTTTGTTTCATGGATAGTCCTAAGTAGCATTAAAAAAATATTGATATTTAATCATAGAGGTCTAGGAAATGAGGATTGGAACCTTCTCTTTATACGTATTAAAAACAAAAAACAAAAAAAAAAAAAAAGGTTTGCATTTTACTAGTTGCCTAATCACCATTCCAAGTCTCATTTGGGAAAAGAATCATTTAGACCCACTGTACTCTGTTGTATTTGCTAGCTACTCCAGAAGCACAGGCAGCGTAAAAGAAAATATACGAGTCGATTCTGTAGCAACTGCAAACATCCTGCTGTTGCCAGTGACTAAGGATGTGCTTGCCCATAGTTTATCCTTGAAAGTCATTTCTGTGGATTGAGAAAACGAATTTATCTTGTTTGATTTTCTTGAAGTATAATAGGAGAAGTGTTATGAAGGGAGGATACAGATCAGTGATTGATCTGTAAGATGCTTAAAAAAAGCAAAGATTCAATAGTGGTCAGACACAGACACTGCAAGGATTATAAAACTAGAGGGGAAAAAAAAAAAAAAAGATTTGGCATCATGTTTTCCAGTGGGCTCCTTAGGCAGTATCTGAAATCACATGCAATGAGACAGAGGAATATTTTTCTCATCTTTACCTGCCTCTCGTTTTCAGCATCATTGCTGGTGAACAAAAACTCCTTGATTTTTCTGTAGCATACAAATACACATCAGGAACTGTTTTTAACATGAAGGGAAATCACAGGACCTTCCTTTTAGAAGGAAAAAAAAAAATGTTTACAGCATATGTTCAGGTTCACTCCATTCAGGTACACTTCACAGACACTTATTCTGTACATATACCCAAAGGCTGACCCTAGCTATTGCAGTATGCTTGGAGAGGAACAATGGAAATAGTTCAGCTGCCTAAGGAACACATCTCTGTTATTCGTGCTTCTTTTTGACTACCCTCCAGAAGTCAGACCTTCTCCAAGCGTTATTTCAGGGTAAGATCTATCCCAGCCTAAATAGGATCACAGTGTGCAAATATCAGCCTTGCACAACAGCAGCTCAATCTCCTTAAGGGTAGGCTTGTTCCCCTCCCCTCTGCCCCCCCCCCCCCCCTTTTTTTTTTAAAACTGATGTACTCAAATGAATAATTTCTAGATTGTTTTGAGAGGTTTTGCTATTGATAAGTTAATGAGTAAAAGTAGCACATGCTTTGCACTGAGATTTCTTGAGAGTATGTTGATTTTGAATCCATTCTGGCTACTGTGTGAATGCAAACAGATATTTGCCTTCCGCAGGTACACTGTGCCCCCCCGAATCTTTCATTTTAAGTGAAAATAATAATTTCCAATTTAAGCATGTTTATACACTGAGAATCTTATTAGCAGTTTTTAATTAAGAAACGTATGCATACACCATTATAAAGTAGAAATTTCTGATTTATATGTTAGACTCACTGTCCTATAGGATAACTAACTTTATTACTGGTAATTGACAAACTGGCTGCTTAAGGCTTAAAGAAGCTTATTGATTTGCTTACTCCTCACCCCTCCCCCCCCCCCCCAAAAAAAAGGAAAAAAATCCACCAACCTCACCTCCTGCCCACATTCCCCCAAAGTAGAAAGAAGAGAAAGACAAAAAAGAAAACATCCCTCAATTTTATCTGTGCCATAGGAAATTCAGTAATTTAAGCTTTCAAGTGAAACTTATGTAACCCTTCCTTTTGCCTTTGCAATACATGCTTTAGGTTCTGCATCTTGTGTAGTCCAACAGATTCTGTAAAAGCTGTAGCAGCAGTTCAACAGATTCTGTAAAATCTGTAGCAGACACCTAATTTCATCACCAGTTTATTCAGTACAGGGAAAAAAAAAAAAAAGTACAGTTGAATCAGAAAAGCTTTAAAAAAACAACCAATCAACCAACCAAAACAAAACAAAACAATACAAAACAAAACAAAACAAAACAAAAAACAACAACAAGGGCTTCAATGATCTAATGAGAAAGTAGAATCTGTAAAACATATGGTGAGTAAAAGGTATCCAAGGCATTCTGTGAATCAGTGTATCCTAATCTGACTAGTTTTCCACTAAGTACTAAACAGAAGCCCTTCAAGAGCTATGTTAGGCCCATGTTGAGATCTCTGTACAAATGAATATCCAGCTGCTTGCCTCTTAGTAGTAGTACAAGGTAAGATAATCTGACCTGAAAGTATGTGCTCACTTTCATCTGCCTGCTGTTGTTATTTTATTTTTTATTTTTTTGACTTTTTATGTTTTGGAAAGCTGAGATAAAATCTCAACAAGTAGAAAATATGCATAAAGGAAGGGACCTTTTAATATTTCTTCACAGTTTATTTGTTTGAAATTGAAAATGCCAGAGGTAATTTTTTATGTTTTCTAATTCATTTTTTCTACTTTTATTTCTAATTTCTAATCTTAATTTCTAATACTGTATAGGCTATTTGTCAATAGTGTGATCTATAGTCTTCACAAGTCTGAAATGTATGGCTTATTTAAAAGCAAGTTACTCTCAATTCTGTTTTCCATACAGAAAGAATCAGCTTACCCTTTGGGGCTTGAAAATTCTCTTCTTAGAAGAAGGAAAGAATTAAGAATTTCAATAAGAACTATTTTATCCTCTCCCTCTAGGATATTGTCAATCTTAAACATAATATTTATGTTATGTCCTATCCAACATAGAATATATAATATTTATACTATGTCCCATCCCCTGTCCCATCTGACAGAGAAACATGGTCTCTCTCCACTTACAGGTGGTACATAGTGAAAATAGGGTCATTAAATTTCCTCCTTACTGAGCTGGAGAGACAGCAGGAAAAAAAAAAAAAGTTACTACTTTTGGTAAAAGTTTCTACTGAGAGACGAAAATACTGCAAGTATTCTCAGTAAAATACAAGTATTTTATAAATACAGAAAATATATATATATATTTTTCCATTTTTTTTCAAACACAGATATGTCTTTTCCAAGTGTGGTTCACGTAGATTTGGAACAAGCATTTCAGAATAAATTTTGCTCTGTGTAGCTACTCCCATGTACAAGCCAGTCAGACATACAGATGCAACTGCTGGCTGGATATCACAGAGATCATATCAAATGTTCACAATATCTTTTCCTGATCTAGTTTTAGGTCTAACACATAATTTCAACAGTCATTGACTTCCGTATGTATTAAGTGTCTAACTCCTAATCCATTTTTCATAATAGAGTAAAAGTTAATGCTGCTTAACTAGGAACAAAATAGTTAAAGTCACAGAATTTCACTTTAAGGCAGTGACTTGTGTATATAAACATCATATAAAAATACCATTTGTAAAATACTATATTGTGTTTACTTCAACTGTATGGAAACAAAGTTGAATGAATAATATGAACATGGTTTGGCAGAAGGTTTCATCTTTTTCTCTTATCTCTATGTCTTTTTGTAACGGAGCAAAAGTGCCACAACTCTAGTATAGCTAAGCCTCAGGTATCTCATGTTTAACTCTTCTGTCCACTAGAAATTCCATAAAGTAAAACTCACTGTTTTCCAGATGTCCTAAGTACTTTCAGAATAGTTGCTTACCTGGGCAATCAGACAGACATGATTCCTCATTGTTTTGGGCAACAGAGGAAAAAAAAAATCTACATGTCAGGATATCTTTTGAAAGCACAAGGATTTCATTGATTTAATAAGAAAGTAGACTCTGTAAAACACAGTGATTCATAAAGGTACCCATGGAATTCTGTGAATCAGTGTTTCATAAATTTTTTTTTTTTTTTTACAAAGTACTAAACAGCAGTCTTTGAACAGCTGAGTCAAGTCCACACTGAAAATCTCTGTATAAACAAGCATCCAGCTGTTGACTTCTTTAGTAGCAGTACATAATAAGTCACTGACCCATTATTACATTTCTATACCACAGGAATTGAGTTTTTTGTTTGTTTTGTTTTTGTTTTAATAATCTTTAAGCAGTGCTACAATATGTCAAAAGATGTCTTACACTGTTAGCCTCACTTTAATCATAGAATCATCATAGAATGGTTTGGATTGTAAGGGATCTTAAAAATCATCTAATTCCACCCTCATTGTCATGGGCATGAACACTTGCCACTAGATCAGGTTGCCCAAGGCCCCATCCAGCCTGGCCTTGAACGCCTTCAAGGATGGGGCATCCACAACTTCTCTGGGCAACCTGTGCCAGTGCCTCACCACCCTCTCAGTAAAGAATTTCTTCCAAATACTTAATCTAAACAAACCCTCTTTTAGTTTAAAGCCATTACTTCATCTTATCACTATACTCCCTGACAGAGTCCCTCCCCGGCTTTCCAGTAGGTGCCCTTTAGGTACTGGAAGGCCACTGTAAGGTCTCCCTGGAGCCTTCTCTTCTCCAGGCTGAAAACCCCCAACTCCCTCAGTCTTTCTTCATAGGAGAGGTGCTCCAGCACTTTGGTCATCTTTGTGACCCTCCTCTGGACTCACTCTAATAGATTGTTATATTAGGGGCCCAAGAGCTTTTACCTGCTCTAGGTGGGGGTCTCACGAGAGCAGAGCAGAGATTGAGAATACCTTCTCTTGCCCTGCTGGCAACGCTTCTTTTGATGCAGCCCAGGATACGGTTGGCTTTCAGGGCTGCAAGTGCACATTGCTGCATCATATTCAGCTTCTCAACATATGAGTGCTTTATAAATTTGAGTTTTCATTTGAAAACTTAATATCTTTCCTTCTGTCCCTAGGTTGTTTCAGTGTTTCCATGGAACTAAATAAATTTCCATATGCTGCTGTTTCACCTCATTTTCACTTATTGTGAATTTTCAGATAAAGAAGTTCGTTTAAGAATGATGATTATTCTTATCAGATGATGATTTAAGTAAGCTGTAGATATTCCAATTGCTCAGTCTGTTTGTCTTTCTAAAAATGAAAAACTAAAAGCAACAGCGAACAGTTTGTGTGTAAACATTACTGTAGGGATTCTGGTTTTGTCTGCTTTGAAGTTATGGTTCTGTCTCTGAACCAAACCAGATCTGTAGACCACTGGAGGGAATTTTCAAAGCCTTTGTATATTATTTTCATCCCATTTATGTAGCAAAGGGATATATGTGGTGGGGTTTTTAGTTAGAATATTTTGATCTTTCTGCTTCTCTATCATGATGGTGAGTCCAAAAGCATACAGTTCTGAGGTCAATACAGTCATTTTAAAGCAAGAACAGGTGTTACAACCTTTGCCAAAGGATTGATATTAAAAAGGTAAAACAAAAGAGTATCCTATTTTTGTCTATAAGACTGAAATAGCATCATAGGGAAGAGCTATATTCTGTGGAAAAAGTGTAATGTTAACTTTACAGCTACTTGAAGAAACAGCGGAATATTCTAAAAATGCTCAGACTTCAGAGACGACTGTGTTTATCTATACGGTTTAATTAGCGATAGCATTTGTATTTTATTTTCTACATCCTGTTCCCAGGTTGTGTAGGTATCTGTATCTCATTCATAGTGATCGATAAGAATTTGGCTATGGTTTGAATCTGCTGCTTAGCTGCTAGCAGTCTGTGTGGTTGTTTGCAGAGGTGTTGGTTAAAGCAACTTACATCATGGCTTACCTGTTATGATAGTAAAATGCTCAGAACAGTTCGGTTTTCTCCAGGCCATATGGAGATTTTTCTTCTGTGCTCATATCTTATGCAGCTTATGAGTCTTAATATGAGGACAAATTCAGGTTTTCATTTAATTATTATTTCAGTTGAACTAAATTTGTGATGAAAGCAATTGAACATTAGTATGTGACCAGTTATTCAGACAGAATAGTTGTATGATCACAGTGAAAGAACTGAACAGTAGCTCTGTGAGTTGAAGGTTCACATATCTATTTCAAACTTTGGAAGACTGTCCTGGAAAATAGTCATTGTTGGGCATGAGTACAAAAAACTTTCTTTTCAACATACCTGTCTCCAGGATGTCACACCTTGCATTTCACTGAGGTGTGACAACAGTGGCCATAACTGAACTTAAAAATACATTGTGGGCACTTAAATGTGTCTCAGTAGTGATTGCTTGTGTTGAATATAAGTTACACTCTCATCTCCGTTGTAGCAGAGTGTCTCTTCTGGCTAGGTCCTCATAGTGAAAAGTTACTTCCTTTGCAGCTACCAAATAACCAGAAATGGAAGAGTTAAAGCCTAATTCTTGTACATTTTGATGTCTTAAGACCTACCAGCTGTGGCTAGGATTAACATTTCCAGGGAATTTACATTTTCATCCCAGGTCCATCAGAATACAGGCACACAGAGTGAGTTTTTGGGTTCAAAACTAGTTATGACTGGAGGGAGGCGTTATTTTAGGATCCTATGAAGTCTCTAATAATGAGACAGCTATCATGTTCTTATGGAGTATATATTTTCTGATTTCTGAAGGAACATCTAGCTTTCTGAGGAATTTTGTGAGTCTTAAGAAATCCTTTGATTTATATCGTGCTTGTTTGGGGGCAGAGGTGGAATCATGGCTGCTTTGAATGTGTGTTTGGTATCCAATAAAAAAATAGAAATAAAATACACTTTATCAGATGAACTGTCATAGCTTAAGAAAAAATGATGTTTTTGGGTCCATAGGCCTTTTATCTTTTCTCCATTCCCTGTTCCTTTTTCAGAAAACTGAAAATTCTGCTTATTTTAACTAAACAATGTAGTGAATAAAATAAATAAATAAATAAATCTGCATGATGAGGGATGAATAGATTGTTCCTTATTCTTTTTGTCAAGGAGTTAATTACTACATTGGTATGGTTGTTCTTTAAGTGCAATACTCTCTCAAAAGCAGTCTGTTGAAAAAAAATATATATATATATATAATTTGTGAGAAGAGTAAGTTCTACGGAATAGATGAAGATAGCAAGAAAAAGTGTTTCTAAAAGATCCTGAACATTATTCCTTTCAACATTATCCATTAGATGTATTTGTTTCAGTTGGCCCTTGAAGAGGAGTAAATTAAAACATTACAAACGTACAGGAGTGAAATTGCTGTTATCCTGCAACTTGAAAGCAGCAAAATGAGCATTCCAAAATTTTATTTTTGATTAAGATATCATGTATTAGACTGTTGGCTGAACTACAGCTTTGAGTAGCTTTTCTCAGTAGATATTCAATGTCCTAAAATCTTATTTGCTTATTACAGCCTGCAGGTGAACAAAATGCCATAGAATCTGAGCCTGTAGGGCACTGAAATACAGATTAAAGTATAAAGTCATTAATGCTCAAATTTGAAAATCGTGTTATATTTGTTAATGCTATATTTGAATTCCTAGTCTTTACACTATATATCACTGCTCAGTTATTTCCAACATGGATATGTACAGTTTTTTATCTTTTCAAAGTAGCATGAATTCCTGAGGGGAATTTCTCATCAGCACAGCCATCCCTTCTGCCTTTTTTCCCCCATGTTTAAGGAAATTTGGGATATATGTATATATATATATATATGTATGTATTTATAAAGTGATAATAAATATATATAAACTATATACATATATATGTATAAAAAATAAAATTATTAAAAACTTATTATTATTCAACTGGTAATGGTAAGGTCCAATTGGTACACACTTCTGTTATGGCTCAGAATCATAGAGTCATATAGTGGCTCGGGTTGGAAGGGACCTTAAAGATCATCTAGTTCCAACTCCTCTGCCATGGACAGGAATGCCACCCAGTAGCTCAGGTCTCCCAGGGCCTCATCCATCCTGGCCTTGAACACCTCCAGGGATGGGGCATCCACAACTTCTCTGGGCAAGCTGTTCCAGTGCCTCACTACCCTTACAGTGAAGAATTTCCTCCTAATGTCTAGTCTAAATCTATCCTTTTTTAGTTTAAGACCATTCCCCCTTGTCCTGTCATTATCCGCCTGAGCAAGAATTTGCTCTCCATCTTTTTTTATAAGCTCCTTTCAAGTATTGAAAAGCTACAATGAGGTCATCCCGGAGCCGACTTTTCTCCAGGTTGAATGTCCCCAGCTCTCTCAGCCTTTCTTCATAGGAAAGGTTCTCCAGTCTCTTGATGATCTTCACAGCCCTCCTCTGGACCCACTCTAACAGATCAACATTCCTCTTGTGTTGGGGGCCCCAGACCCGTGTGCAATACTCCAGCTGGGGCCTCACAAGGGCAGAGCAGAAGAGGACAATCATCTCCCTCAACCTGCTGGCCACTCTTCTTTTGATGCAGCACAGGATGCAGTTCACCTTCTAGGCTCCAAGTACACATTGCTGGCTCATGTCGAACCTTTCATCCACCAGAACCCCCAAGTTCTTCTCTACAGGGGTGCTCTCACTGTTCTCTTCTCCCAGCCTGTACTCATGTCTGGAATTGCCCCGACCCAGATGCAGCACCTTGCACTTCAACTTGTTGAACCTTATTAGGTTCATGTGGATGCACTTCTCCAGCCTGTCCAGGTCCCTTTGGATGGCATCCCTTCCTTCTGGTGTATCGACCACAACACTCAGCTTGGTGTCATCTGCAAACTTGCTGAGGGTGCGCTCGATCCCACTGTCTATGTCACTGATAAAGATATTAAACATTAATGGTCTCAGGACAAACCCCTGAGGGATACCACTCATCAGTGGCCTCCACCTGGACATAGAGACATTGACCCCAATTCTCTGGGTGCAGCCTTCAAGCCAACTCCATATCCACTGGATGGTCTATCCATCAAATCCATCTCTCTCCAATTTGGAGACCAGGATGTCATGTGGGACTGTGTCAAAGGCCTTACAGAAGTCCAGGTAGATGACATTGGTCGGTCTGGTCAACTGATGCAGTCACTCCATTGTTGAAGGCCACCAGATTGGTCAGGAATGATTTGCCCTTGATGAAGCAGTGCTGATTGTTCTTGGCAGATTTTCTGGGATTTCAAGGACTCAGGAAGGCTACTGATTCTTCCTGAGCCACTGATAACAACTGGAACAGCTTTTAAGGGTCTTTAAGACTGGATATTAAATACCATATTTGGGAACAAAATATGCATTTGTCATCCTCTGACTTCCCTTCAATATAAAACAACTTTATCTGAGGCAGCTGTTTTTGCCTTTGCAAGTACGATCAGGGATCATATTATTCATTTTATTTAGGAACTGTAATATCTCTACTGTATGAGAGTACAATGAGAGTATCTGGTGGTTTTAACACCTGTGGGTCAAATCTTGCTTCTGATAGTCAAAGGTTTAATTCAGTTTATCTCAAGATTGCTTAAATCACCATCTCTTGAGATTTGAGCAGATGCTGGTTTTGGTATTCTTTCATCTTTTGTACAGAAAATCTAAATTATAAAGGCTTTTCACTTCTTTTGTTTTTCTTTTAATCTAATCAAGATTTTATGGTTCCTGCCTTTCACTTTACAGCTTTGATTGTCACACTTAAAACCACATGCATTATTCCAGTGCACAAAATTCAATTTTCTCCCATCTTGTACTGCTTCAATGGCTTCAGTCTTAATTCTGCTTGAAAAAATGAAAAAAAAAGCTTCTGAGGTATTACAGTGACACATACACTTCTTTGTCACCTGACATGATAAGTGAGTAAAGGAACACGTACCCATAAGCACTCCACTTTATTCCAACCTGTTTAAATAGAGAGTGATTTAGTGCCATTATACTGGTGTAAAACTGTATTTGATGCAGGTCCAATTGCTAAGCAATAATTATTTCTTGTCTAGCCACCCTCATTTATTTGCCTTTAGGAAAAACATTAAAATATAAAACGAGTGTTAAAAAATATCCAATGGAAAGGTTTCAAATACTAATATTTTTGTTGAAAGTGTGATTCTTTCAATTTCAATAACATGTTTTTTAATAAAATGAAAAAGAACACAGAATTTTAACAGAATTAACTGTTTATGTTTTTAATCTAAAAATTGGATTAAATGTAGAAAGATGTGTACTGAATAAAAATGTAATAGACAAAAGTGTTGACCTAAGAGTAAACATTTAAATGTTATCAAAACTGGACTTTCTTTTCAAGATACAAAATAGATTTAAAAAAAAAAAGGCTTCCAGGAAATTGTTTTTCATTGTGATTGTTCGAAACTGAATTTAGTTGTTGAATTTTCCTTAGAAAAGTAATTCTGATCTTTAAACAATTGCATTTGGTACTAGATAACTAAGACCGATACAGAACTCTGTCAAATTAAAAGCTAAAATACCATTTGTATTATCTTTAAAACAATTTAATGGAATTTTCACATCCAATACCTATGCACATTATTTTGAAAAACAGTGATGAAACAGTTACTTAGTATAAAATTCATAGCAGTGGGTCTTATAGTAGTCTAGTGCGTCTTTGAAAGTGAAATTGATGACTTTCCAGTGTCAGGTGCTTTACCATGTAGTACTAACCTCATGTCTTGCAAAATTAATGTAACTATGGTCTGGGTTTCTTTTTTAGTTAACATTTTAAATGTCTGGATTTTTTTTTCCACGCTTTAGCAAATGTAATGTAATTAGTATTTATTCCATTGAAGACTTTGAATTAACACTGAGGATTGTGATAAAACTTACACACGCGTATATTTCCTGGGATAATTATGGGGTGATACAGTCTGACCATAACTTGGTTGTTCCACAATAAAATAAAGCACCAAGGTATAGACCAGTGAAGCTTCCCCACTGAGTGATTTGTGTAAGCTCTTTTTTTTTTTTTTTTTTTTCCGTACTATGAATCCTGAAGAGTAGCAACTGTTAAGACAAAAGTTGAAACATGCTTGCTGTGTAAATGAAGACTCAAAATCCCGGCATATAAAAAAAGCTTCCCTTAAAGACTTGAACAATCTGTTCTGAAAATTCATTGCACATGAGGAAGGGGATATCACTTAGGATTATAGACAAACCCCAAAGATATGGTCTGTAACAAAAAAAAAAAATTTTTAACAGTGGTGTCATAGTTCATTATAGATATTATATTTAATTTTGGTTTTGTAACACAGGAAGGGAAAGAGCCTTCCCTTTCCACTGTGCCTAACAAAATATATATTTTTACCTGGACATAACACTTCTGTCTCATTAAAATAAGTGTATTTTTCAATGGACACTTTCTAAATTTTTCTACCATGTTTACATGTTAGTAAGCAATAGTACTATTGTGCTATGCCATTTTAATATTTTCTATTTTTCTACTTTAAGTTCAGTCCCCAATATCAGGCCTACAGAATTATACCTAAGTGTTCATGTAATTACTTTTGTAGGTTTATTAGAGTAATAGCAGGGTTTTCATGGACTTTCTTTTTTAATTTATATTCACGTTTATTTAGTATGACAGTAATGTGAACTAAGATATTGACCCAATTTTATACTCAAGCTTTTTTGGTCATCTAGCTTCAGTGTTTCTTTCTCTCTCTCTTGTTTGTTTGTTTTTAATCAAGAAAAAACACTTCAGATTGAAGTACAGGGGATACCAAATGAGTTTCATAAAACTCATTGCACAGTCTTACAAGCCTGATTTTTGCCATTTTAGAAGTACGGTCTTTTTAACTTGGTAGATGGTACAATACATATGAAATAATATATTATAATGTGTAAGATCAAGCAGACAAGAAAAAAAATCATGTAGAAATATTTCCTTCATTTGCACATAAAGTAAATAATTCTTCCTCAATTTATCATCCATTTGAAATTTTTTTTTGAGCGATCCTTGTGAAAATCCCAGAACACATTTGTTTTAGATGCAACGGGCAGTTCTTCAACCTTCTGTTCTTCATCTTTATTCTTTCTATTTGCCCACTGGAGTCTTACCACTTTCAGATCTCTGTCCAACTTCAAAAAACTATGCAAAGATTAGCTCCTCAATCAGCTACACAGCTTTAACATCCTGATTTCACAAGCAGGAAAATAGAATACAGAGGAGGTGTTTACTACAACTAAACCAAATGTTTCTGAGACTGTTCTCTAAGCACTGGGGCTAGCTGGACTCAAGCATCCAGTTGTCCACACCACCATACTCTCCTACCTGCTGAAGTACACCAGCTACACAAGCTACCTGTTGGGAATGGCCTCTGACCCACACCAGATCCAAACCATGTCCATTGTTTGAAACATGGCCAGCTGCCATCATCCAAAGCTCTGCCAGCAACAATACTAACCATAAATAAAATTTGTCTAATTTAATATTATGTAATGACCAAGTTCCCATTCCATGTGAGATTTATTAGCATGCCTTAATTTATTAATACAGGCAAAGCCAGAGGGGTTAACTGGTTTGACCCTAGAAAAAGAATTTGTTGAATTTGAATTTGTGTTCTTGACTCATAGTCCTACAGTTATTCCTACAGACTATATATATATATATATTATTTTTTTTCCATTTGTGATTAATAGAAAGTATGTTTGATTTGTATTTCAGTAACGTAGTGTATTTTAATACACCAAAAATGCTGTGAAAATGTACTGTCCTCAGGCACTTTTCCTCAAATAATTAAGCCCTCTTTTCTGGAATTTGTTATGTAATTTGAACGAAGTGTCCTATTTAAAACACCCCCTCCTCCTTCATGCCCATTAACATGATTAATAAGAGGCATTTGAACATTGCATATTGAATAATTCTTCATAAAATGTGGTTGAAATTATTTGAATATAGTTTAAATAATGTTTGCACTTGTTGTGGAAAGAATACTATTATGAGTTGTTTGTTTGTTTATTAAAAAAAACACTTTATAATCTGGGCTTGAAGAAAGCAGTATAATCAATCTCAGATCACAAATATTGAAGAAATGTTTCATTTTAGTAACTCACAGCCCTGGTGAATTCTAGCATTTTATAGGTTATGGCTTCCTCTGGCCCAGCCTCTTGTGGGTCATCAGGACCATCAGTGGACGGGTCATTTTTGCTATTTTAAATCACCAAAAAAGTTTGGAGGAACACTAAATCTCTTTTAAGTGGGCTGTGAGTTGTTAATAGCACAGTTTGGAAGTCTGCTATGTGTTACAAAGTAGTGCAAAGGTACCAAAAAACATGGTTACAGAGCATTTCTATAAGGTCTCTAAATAGCTCTGCGAAGAACTTCCCACAGTAGGTGTGTTGCATACTCGTTGTTCCACAAGATGTTCTTTACACTGCATTTTCTGGGCAGAGCTGCCTACAGAATGATAGAAGAAACAATTAGGACAGAGGTGTTTGAGTTACTACAGGGACAGGCACTGAACGCTTTTCCAGCTAGGCATATTAGGCTACTTTGAGTATATTTATGAACTGCACTTACTGGGGAGAAAAACTAACCAGCAGAAATGCTTTCTACAATTCCTTCTAATATTTGCCTAAAAATGCCATACACAATTCACATTTTTTTCAGCTCAAACAGCTTTTCCTCTCAGCTTATTTTGCCTTTATTGGATCATCTGTAACAAATACTGTGCTCAAGAGAGCCTGTTGGTAGCTCAGCACTCTTCATTTATGATTAATCCATGGCTCCTGTCACTTTCAACTTTGCTAGAATGTGGCAGGAGTTTGCACAAGTTGCCAAGACTTGAGAGAAAACAAAGCATCAAAGTATCCTAACCATTACTTGGGTGGAAATATAAAATATTTATACGTGTGAAATAAGCAATTTGATCGTTTAGTCACTTTTATTATATATCATTGTGTGAGCATTCCTGTACAGTCTCCTTTCTCTGCTAAATACAATTATTTGGTATACAATTGCCAAGAATAAAAACAGTTGTATATGCTGTTTTTCACTAGAATTGATGATAAGCATAGCATTTATGAACTATAGTGTTGTTAAAACTCATGCAAATCTATAAAAAACAGCATTGAACTATAGTGTTGTTAAAACTCATGCAAATCTATAAAAAACAGCATTGCCTTCTTTCTTGTGAGTTTCTGAACAAGTCCCACCTCAGAGATCTCAGGTGCTTTTCTGAGCTGTCCTGAACAAGTCCCACCTCAGAGATCTCAGGTGCTTTTCTGAGCTGTCCAACTTTGAAAGAACATTTCAGTTAAGTTGCCGATAATTAAAACAACAAAGCAAAACCAATCATAAAAGGCAGTTTTAAAAGTCTGTACTATTAAAAAGCAGTAAGTCACAGCTCAGTACAAGATATATTACTATGCTGTCATGATGGATGTTTGCTGGGCACCTGAGGCAGACAAAAAAGCAAAATTGTGTGCAATCTGCTGTTTTTTTTTTTTTTTGCGCTGATGCTCCCATTTTTAAAAGGGAGCTGCAATAGCAGAGCATTCTACTGCTGCCACAAATTGGCCTGACCAAACTAGTGGGCTGTTTAATCTCATCAACATTTCCTCCTACATGCAAACCTATGAGAAATGTTTGCACCTCAGAAAGGTGCTACTGGTAACAGAGTGCAAATCTTGTTACTGTGTATTCACACACAGGCTGTTAGAGGATCTAGCCTACAATATCCAGACAATTTCTTATATATTCTTTTACAAAGAGAGTAATATTGGATCTGGCTTTCAGAGTTTTCTAATTTTCATAGTTTTTCATGGATATAAACAAAAAAAAAAAAAAGAATTTGTTTTGTAACTGTGGAAACAAGTTGTTCTTGTAATTACTAAATGATATCTTCCTCTATTTTAACCTGAATAAATGATATTGAAATAACTAACAAAGTCTGCACAAACTCCATCACAGTTCAGGTGTGCTCCTGCCTTTAATCCTTCTCCATTTTAATAGGTCATATACCTTTGGGAAACATTTTGTGCAGACAGATTACTTCTGTGATTTCAGTATATGTTTACAAAAAGCAGTTTGCTATGGACTGTGAAATGTTAAAAAAAAAAAAAAAAAGTAGTCATCCTTATATATTAACACATGCTTTCCTCAGTAGTAGTCACAAATTGTCATCTGATAGTTTTGTATACTAAATATAACTTACTTATGTATGTTGGCCTTACCGTATTCACACATGCAAGTTTACAGATACAACCTGTGATAGACAAATACATTGGTAATATTGCCAATCTACTTAATAAACAGTAGAATTTTAATGGTGTTTATCATATCCAAGTGCTCCACGGGTACTGAGCTCCCCATTATTTCATTTAGTCTTGAAAGGGTTTTCCAGCATTCAGCATCTGCAAGATGTGCCATTCTTTGCTGTATAAGGGTCTCATTCAACGTTTTGCACTCAATTTCTTCAAATCTAATACTAAGTTTGGTAAAAGACAGTAGTGAACTAACTTCACAGTCTGACATTTAAAGCCACTGGGTTGATCCTTTGTAAAAAGACCTTTTTTTAACAATATCCTTCAATACTATTTCTTCTCCTGCTGGTATAATATCTTTTATCCTCAAATCGCTCAGTTTCAGCTGATAGCTTTCAATGCTCCAAACATGAAAACTACCTATCATTCAATATTTAGTACTCAATCAGGATTTTTTTTTTTAACATGATAAAAGAAATTTTGTGTGATTTTTAAGGGATTTCCAAATCTTCAAATCTAAGTTACATTCATCTTTGTTTTCTACAATTAGGCTTGCTTAGGAAATTCAGCTTTATAACTTAAAAGGAATAAGACTAGTCTCAATAACTTTAAAATACTTTTTTTTTATTAAAACATATACTTGCAAAGACTTCAGAAGTCTGAAGTATTAATAATGTAATGCAAATAAGTAACTTACCACATACCAAGTCACAGAAGATATCTTGAACTGTTTGAACTCACGTGGTGTGGTCCAGAGATGAGAGCAAGTGTAGCATTTATGTGTTTCCAAAAGCAGATGGTAGGAGAGACTGGTGCAAAACTGAGAAGTTTCTCTTTCAAAAAGATTCCTTAAAATAAAGGAAAAAAAATAATAGGAATGGTTTGTAGCAATTTTACAGCTTCTTTAACTGATATCTCACACCAGCAGTAGTTGTTGATCAGCAGATGACAGGTGAAACCAATCGTCTGTATTTCCAGTAGGAGGCATGCAGTAACAGGTTGATGAGAAACACTAGCTTTACTGTCAAACGAAAATGAAATGGGAACCAAATGAATTCAGAGATATAACTGGTCTTTTCATAAACAATCCCTTTAAATATTTTTTTAATGATATAAAATATCCCAAGTTTAAAAAATAATTACCTGTTTGCTTTAAAGATCTGTAGTTATACTTCGGTTAAAAATAAATTAATAAATAAAATTATGCATTTCATACTTGTCATAATATATTTCCTATAACCCTAAGTATATGTTTCTAAGTATTGTGATATGCTATGAAAACAGAGAATAGTGGAGTCTTTACATGTATTTCAACAAGACTTGCATCAGGCCCACTGTAAGGAAATTGACTTTCATTTTCTTAATTCTTTTTCTGTGCATTTGATCTTTTTCTCCAAGATTGGGCGGAATGATTTTATAATTCCAACAGCTTGAACTGGCTTAGTGGTTTGTTTGGTATTGTTATGGTTTTAAGGTTTTTTTTTATTTAAATTATGTAAATTATAAAAAAAAATATATATAGAAAAAGAAAAGAAAGGAAAAGAAAAGAAAACCAACATAAAGATGCTATCTGAATCAAAACTGCCTTTGTTGTTTGACACCTTTCTCTTTTTTGTGCATGTGAGCGTGGTTTTGTACTGTGTCAGGCTTTCACTCTCAGATTTCCTCAGCTCAATCACTGTGGGCAGCAGACCATGTATGCTTATGTATCTTCTGCTTGGCTTACTACTTGATGTTTGTGATCAAATGCAGCATTTCATTTCCAGTCTCACAGATGACAGAATAAAATGTAGAATGCATTTCTGCAAATGTCAGAAAGGTCAGGGAAAGAAAGGAGGATGGATACAGGATTGGTCTTGTTTTAGTTTCTTGAAAAATCAGAAACAATTATGTACAAAACCAAATGACTTCTTTAATCTTATATTTGCAATATTTGATATTTAAAAAAATATATTTAAAATATTCTCTTTAAAGCTATTCTGTTTTTTCTTCTATTTACATAACAACTCTCCCTCTTCTTTCCTTCCTTTTTTCCTTACTTCCTTTTTTTTTTAATCTGCTATTGGGCCTGTGTTTTTGAATTTCTAGAAATTACAGGAATCGTTAACATGATCAAAAAATTAAAATCTTCAGGTTACTGCGTACCAACACACTTCAGCATTTTAAAAGAACATACTGTTTTATTATTTTTTTAAATTGCTCAGCATTGCTGTAAGGGCATAACTAATTCATTCAGCAAATACATTCAAGGTGAAGAGCATTTTTAGTCTTCTGATCTAGTATATTGAAAATAAAAAACCTTCATAAACCTTCCTAGTTTCCAAGATTTTCATTTGTATACTGTAGACCTGATTTTACAATATTAGAATGATTGCCAAAATGCTAGTTCAGAACTTTAAGTTAAAGATGGAATCTTTTTATTTAGTTTTTCAACTTTTTTCAATTGGTGGACTTTGGTGGAGAAAGAGGACAATTCTAGATTTTTTTTCCTAAAATTGCACTACTTCTAGAAATATCAGAGAGTAGCATGAAAATTTTAGTATTACTGCTTTAAGATATTCACTTTTATCCTGTTCAAATCACTTAAATTAAAAAAAAAAAAAAGTATTTTTCTCCTGTTTTCTCCTGTTTTTTATTCCTGTTTTCTGCAAATTTTTTGCAATTTTAATAGCTTTTTTTTTTTTTTTTTAATCAGTTATGGATGAATTATTGCCGAGTAGAAATAAATGAATCCCAAATGATATGAGTCTTCTCAGTGGGCAGGGCCTTCATCCTGTTTGTTCCTGTTTGTTGGATGTCAGAAATACAAGTCTTTATGCATTTGTAATACATATTTCATTCCATGGAAAGACATTACAGTTGCAATTTTCAAAAATAAATATTTTCATCTGATCAGTAAAAGTTTATCAGTCTTGTCTTTTGATAGTATTAGGAAAGGACTAGGAGAAGAGCACAGGTGACAGTAAGTTGATTAAAATAGTGACAGATTTATTGTAAAGGAATTAGAATTGAGATAATGAAGGTCATGCTTGGGAACCTTAGCAAACCTGATCACTTGAACACCTGAAAAAATAAAAATAAAAATAAAAAAAAAATGCATAAGCAAGCATAATTGACCTTCAGTGCTAGATGTTGTTAAAATTATCTTAAATTGGCTCATTTTCTTTTTAAAGAGGCAAAGATAATATCAGTCCTTTTTTTTTTTCCTAATTCTGTGTAGAAACAGTTCTTCACACGCACATCTATTTTAGTAGAGTGAAATTACCCCTGATTATCTTGTTTTTAAGTTTAAAAGCAATCAGATTCCCTTAATTTGACCAGAGTCAACATTTTAAATCTCATCAATCTGGCAAGAAAAGGTCCCTTACAAAGTTGCTGTTTGAGTGAGACAATCTGAACAGTCTCTCACTGGTATTTTAAATTTGAAACTGGCTAAAAACACTCTGCTGCTACCTGGGGATCATTAATAGAATTTGAATAACTTCAATTTCTCTGAGCTGTAGGTGGATAATGATAAAACATACAAATCTGCTATGTCTGAAATATGTTAAAACTACCTGGATGGAAGTAATTTAAATGGCTTTTAAACTTTGCTTTCCTTCAGATTCTTTTATAAAAAAAAAAAAAAAAATCCTGTTCAGTTTTAAGTTTCTTTTATGTTGGTTTGCAGTGTTTTGTTTTTATGTTGCTAAAGCAGGGACATAATTTTCAAAATACCTGTGGCAGCGGAAGGAGTGTGGCAGACAGAGCGGGCTTGCCTTATGACTAGGGCATAATAGACGATGTAACCTTTCAGTGTTTGAGTAATTATACTGGTGTAGGATTCTGTCCAAATTCAGCTATAATCTTGGCTCCCTAAGCCTGCTCAATTGCAGTCTTCAAGGAGGTGAATTCTTTTATAGCTTCCCCCTTTGGAAATACGAGCTCTGGGAAGGTGTACGGTATACCCAGCCTTCTGTGTATGTGTCTCCACAACCCACA
Organism: Anser brachyrhynchus; assembly: GCF_964034855.1. Classification (NCBI taxonomy): domain Eukaryota; kingdom Metazoa; phylum Chordata; class Aves; order Anseriformes; family Anatidae; genus Anser; species Anser brachyrhynchus. The sequence continues at coordinate 57,586,909 of NC_137695.1, read as the reverse complement.
GACTGAAAATTGAGTGAATTGCCTTCTGTAAATTGAGAATTTGTGACCAAGTATTCCTGAGAACTTTTTCTTTTCTTTGGTGTTGATCCACTGAATTTTTTTGGATGGCAAATAGTAAATCAGAACTGAGGGGGGTTTACTCTGCAATAATGTATAGAGAAGCAAACAACCTTTTTCCCCATAGGTTTAGGAAGTAATAATCAGACATACGAGGGGCTTTTGCCTGTTACTCAGTTACGAACTTCTGACCACGTTATTTTTAATGGTCAGTCAGGAAGAGGGCTAACTTCCAGCCAGATTCATCTTCTCAAGGTCATTTTTTCATAATTTTGTGAAGTTTTTAATTTTCAAATGGAAATTCTGAATAGGTAATGGAGTCATTCTCAGGTAAACTTTAAAATGATTGCAGTGTTAATTCAACTTGTGATGTTAGGATAGTCTGGAAGAAAAAATAATTTCAGTGAAATATTTTAATGTAATAAAATGTCATATGGTAAATGTCTATCTTGGATTTGTACAGGGTCTGTCTGGGGTCTGCCTATAGTAGGACTGCCAGCATGTACTATTTTAGAGTTTTGTAAAGGTGAAAGATGTGATTCACTTTGTGTATCAGTCAGAGGCTGCCTTTACAATCATCCTAGGCACACTTCACAAAAGCAGAGACAGGTATTAATGTGTCCAAAAGCAAGACTTTCGAAAGAAAAATATTCTATAATAGTTTAATATTTACTGATCTTATTCAGGCCATTAGAGATTTTTCTTATCTAAATGTCTTCATTTGTTATTTCATTTAAGATTAAGTATCGTACATTTCTCAACACAATTACTGTATGAAAACTGTTAGTTTAAAGGAATAAGTGTCTTGATTGTGAGCTTCTCACTGCAAGGTCAGTGTCATCTTTCGTCTCTCTAAAGTATTTAAAAGAACAGGGCTCAGGCAATGCACTGATTGGTCTTGAAACACAAGCCAATTGTCCTTATCCTGATTCAAGCTTTTTTGTCTCTACTGAAGTGGAAAAATGGTGATTTCTGATGCTGGATCTCTTTACTCAGATGATAAGGAATTTTATGTAACCAGCTCAGCTGTGTGCTGTCACTTACTTTGTCCATCTATTTTGATTGTGAGTGGTTTACAGAAAGAGAACTCATGATAATAAATCCCTAACACAGGGTAGATCTATTTTTTTCAGAAACATGCATAGGTTTAATAATGAGGTGATTTCATGGTCTGTATGGACCATATAGGAGCCTGGCTCTCTAGCCCCTCCACAGATATTTGAACAGCTTCACTCACAGTCATTCCACTTTCCCCCAGAGGAAAATATGTCTGTGCTACAAGTCTGGTATGAAACCAGTAATTGCTGTTTTTCTGAACTCTCCATTGCTGGATAATGTGTGCTTTTCTTTCTCTGTGCAAGAATACTTGTTTTTTCAAGGAAAAAGGAAAAAAAAAAGATTTTATTCATTGTGGAGACAGTTTTTGAAATGTGTACTGTTCTGTCTCAAAAAAAAATAGAAGACAAGAAAAACTCAAGGTATATATACTTATGATAGAGTTGTGGTCCTATGGGCAGGTCTACTATTATGCTTGCTTTAAATGCAGCTGAAAAGTAGGTTGGAGGTCTGCATGGCTGGGGAGATGGACTTGGCAAAAAAATCTTATGTGAAGTTCTAAGTCTACTAACGTCCATGTACACTAGACATGACTTGCAAATAGCTTACAGTATGAATTTTTATATATCAGAGTTAGTGAGCTGGGAGAAAAAAAAAGGAGTGAAATAATGTGCAGATGTTTTCTATTTAACTCAGACATGAAAGTATATTTATCTGCATATTGCTACTTAAAGGAATCTCATCATTGGAACTGCTTTTGCATTTTATATAGTTTTTGGAAGCATCTTTTGAAGGCATAGGCAGAATAAGTTATTTAGGGCTACATCCTATTTGTGTTCAGACATGCTGTTACTAGGGATGTTAAGAGATCAGTTTGATATTTTAGTCATTCCTAAAGTCAGGTGGAGAACATCATCTAGAGAACAGATTCTCAGGTGGAGAACATCATCTAGAACCACCTAGAAATCTAAAGTGAGGTTTTCTTGGTTGGTTGAGGTCTTTTTTTTTTTTAACTCAACTCTGGATTTTTTTTTTTAATCTCAACTTGGTTGGTTGAGGTTTTTGTTTTTTGTTTTTGTTTTTCTATGTAAAGACTGTCACTGCCTAATTTCTAATAAATAAAATATTTTGTCCCTTATCCATGTTTTTAATTTTAATGAGAGGTACTATTGAGTGCCATAACTGATGATTGTGCAACTCTATGCACACCTTGGCAGTCTTCCTGCTTACATGCATGCAGTAAACCCACCTATGCAACACTGATTGGCCTAGGACTCTCAAAATAGAAAAAGATTAGTGGCATACAAAGACTGTAGTAGTCATATACCTCTAAACTGGATTTCTACTGCATCAGGTAAACTTCAGAAACTTTACCTTTATTTTGCACAGTCCAGACCTCTAGAAATAGAACAACAGTTTATGGGATTTGTGTAGGAGTCGTATCAGTGGCTTGCTCTGTTTCATAATACTTCAGAGATTTTGTTAATTTATTTGACATTTTCAGCTAGATAAGATGTAGCATCATTGAGAGCCAGGACTTGGACCACTTATTAACATAATTTGTTATGGTGGATACTCGGTGTCAAGTTGCATGGGAACTTACTTTGGTCAACTGAAAAGTATGAAAGTTCTACTTTCATACTTTTTGCTTCCTTGTTTCATTTGCAATGTATAGGTCAGCCTGCAGTTCATCATGCACTTAAAAATTAGTTTCACTAAGGTTAGTTTTGAGCAGAAAACAAAATATCTGAAAGAAAAATGTTATTTAATTTAGAATGGGGAAATTACATCTGAAAGTGGCTTTCTTGATCTGAAATTTAGGTTATAGTTTTACTTACTGTGGACTCACAGGAAACTTCACGATTAAGAAAGACCAACCTGGAGATTTTAGGTGAAGTCTTGGCCCCATTTAAATGTTCCATTAAATTCAGTAAGAATGTATAATCCTTGTGCCTGGTGATTGGAAACTCCATTTTAAAACAGGTCTTTACTGTTAGCATTTTTGTAGTTCTAAAGAGCTATCAATTGTTCCATGGTGCATCGTATTATCTGGTAAGATGCTTGCTTTCACACCATTAAACCAATAAACAGAAACTATCTGAAGACAGGAAATACCAGTCTAGATTAAAAGTAGCTACAGTGTAAGTTACAAAGCTAGATGAAAGCAGAGGGGAAGGGTCATATATAGGTGGCAGATACTTCCAGACACTGGTTAAGCATACAACAGTCCAGGCAAAAAAAAAAAAAAAAAAAAAAAGATGAGTTTGTAACTTCTGAAGGAGTTCAGTACTCTGATTCGATTCCACTCTGGTCTGAGTGGAAACCACCTGCTTTAGAGTTTTCTTAGGAAAGGGAAAGCTTTGCAGGCACCCGAATGCCTGCTTTAAAGTCCCATTTTTTCTGGTCATATTCTGAATGCCCAAATGCATCCAAAACAGTGACCAGGAAAATCCTGGTCATCTAAAGTAGAAGCAGTACACAGTGGAAAGTGTTTTTCTGGTACTAGGAAACTAGTAACAACTTCTTCTCTGTCAATGTTAATTCTATAAGTCTTTGCAGATATTCCGTGGCTGACAAATTTGTGTTCCTTGACTGAAAGATTCCCATTCAAATTTTTTTTGAAGTATTCTTATCACACATAAAAGTTTAGCTGAAAATTGTCCTCTCTTTCCACTGTTGAGAGAAACATCCATCCACTTAATCTTTGCCAATAGTATTCTAGTTTGGAATAAGATTAGTGTTTTGTATTGAGAAATGATTTTTTTTTTCTTTAAATGAATATTCATTTGAAGATTTTTTTTTATTTTCCAGGAAACCTACAGTGGCTCAACTAAGACACAGATTTTTCTGTTTCAAATGAGCTTTGTGAAATTCCAATTTTGTTCTAAAGAGCTTACACAAAGGAGACAAGGAATGTAAAGATTTTCATCTCTAGTGTATAAGTGAGATTAGTAAAGGGGAAAGATTAAAGACTACACATTTCTTAAGTGTTTTATTTGAATAATTACTTTCAAAAATACTGGCTTAAACACACTGCCCAGAGGAACACAGAAAGCCCTTGATTGTGATGGGAGTCAAATCCAAATCTAGTTTCTCATTCCTTCTCCTCTTTTGTTCAATATACTGTTTAGGTCTTTTTAATATTAAATTCTATAAAAAGGAACTGTAAATTCTTTTTGATACCATAACAGCGACCTGTGTATTTGAAATGTCAGCTACATTTATGTCATTTATAGAGTGATCTATATATGATGTTATGTTTGAAAGAAGCCTGTAAATTTCAAGTGCTACTGAAATGGAGATCAGTGCTGTAGGGTTTAAACTAGTTGCATGTCTTTACAGTTAGCATGTTTGAAGAGCTATCAGTTGTTCCATGGTGCATTGTATTATCTGGTAAAATGCTTGTTTCCACACCATTACACCAACATCAGGACCAAGACCTTTGGTTCAATCTGAATATAGGTTTGAGTGTGGGTTTGAATGTAGTGACATGCAGCTATTAACCAAAATCTGTTTAGTTCTCTGTTTCCAAATTAATTGGGTAAATCCTCTTTTCTCTACTATCTAGCATGTTAATCATATTTGTACCCTTTCTTCAGAGGATTGCTGTACCTCCTTAGTGCATTACTTTACCCTTTGTCTTCAGCTCATTAACCTGGTGCCTGGTGATTGGAAATATCAGCTCTGCGGTAGCTATAAATAATGTTTAAATGAAGTGATGACCTTAAATATGCATGACCTGTATTTCAGAGGCACATTCTTACAGTTATGGCAGCTAAAGTCATGAGCTCACAAAAGCAACCGCTACACATCTTTTGCAGTAAGGTCTTGCAATGTGAAGTACTGACTGTTTACTTAGAGGCTAATTTTGGCATACAAGAGTGAAAGCTTTTATCATTTACAGAATATAACGTGCTACCAATTTTCTCCCTACCCAATTCATACAAGTTAGGAGCAGGTAAAATATTTGCTACAAGTTGAATTTTAGATGTGTTTATCATGCCTGAGTTGCTGAAACCTAGAGAATATTGAAATGACCCAGAAAAATTTCCACCAGAGTTGAAGAAGTTTCAGGAATAGAATATAGATCAAATATTAGACATTAATTTTGATTGTAAAACCAAACCAAACAAACAAACAAAAAACATTGCCCACACCACAGTTTTCTAATGAATACCAGCTGAACACACCTAGTAATAAGGACTGAATTACTATGAGAACGTAAAGCATCCATTGCAGAACAGAATATTTAAAATGTATTTATTAAAAAAACAAACAAACAAACAAAAAAACAAAACAACAAAACAAGTATTTAAGTCTCTAAGGTGCTGGTATTCACAGTAAAATGGTACAATGATAACTCCTTATTTCCTAGGCAGGTTTAGTGATATACCTATTTAGACTCAGTGTAAATGACATGCAATATAAATGCTCATGCATTGCATGAATGCCTTTTATAAAAGTTCACTGGCAAGAAATTAATGCCTTAGCAGAAATGTATTGCTATAACATGAATAATGATATCAGCATACCAGAGGCATACTGCTATATCAAATAAAAGTTTTGAGTTAAAAACTGCTAGTGTAGTTCTTATTCCAGCTGTTGCTGCAATGTTCCTTCAATGATGAGTTGAATTTTCTTATGTAGTTCATAATCAAAGATGCAAGTTCATCAACAGTCAAGGCTAAATTATGTGTGCTGAAATCTTAATTTAACAATTTCAACAACACTTAGAAAAACAATTGTAAATGGGTTATGTTAAAATTATTCACATGAATGCTTAAAGGTAAGTATAGAAACTATCAGAACTGAAGAGAACAGAAGTCAGAGAAAAAAAATTGTGTTTGAGACTTTGAGACTTAAAAGGGCAAAGAGACTGGAAGACATTACATGTAATGGTAACTACTGAGTCATTATTGATAAGCAAAAGGTCAGTTGCTATGATATATATATTTTTTTTTCAGAGAAAAAAAAAAAGGAACAGAAAGCCACAGGACTTGTACTTGATGGCTTTCTAGCACTGTGAATTCAGTTGCTATCAAGACAGAAATTGCAATTATACTAAGAAGGCATGCTATTGCCCTTACCAGAGACTCTATTTAAAGGCAGACATAAATTCAGTGAATGGTACAAGATCAATAGGATTGAATATGGTAGTTTGATTGGAGGAAAACTGAAACATATTAAGAAATATTCTGAAGTCTTCTGACAAATTTTGACTGCTGGTGATACAGTTTCATGTAGAATAAAACAGTTATAGGACACTTTAGGGATCTTGGAACCAAACAGATGAGAATGACACTTCAGGTGATTTTCTTTTGGTCTCATGAGCATGAAAATAAAAGCATTGGAAACCAAATTTTAAGTAAATGACAAGTGTGAAGACGAATGTTTGTTTCATGAAATATTGGTCTTATTCCAACATAGAAATGGGGGTATGAGTACATGTGATAAAGTGAGATTGTGCCTTACAAGGGCAGAGGCAGTTGCTTATGAGCACAGGTGAAATTAAGCTAGAAAAATTTGGAGAAATTCAAACTTGCAACAGAGAGGGAGGAAGGTAATGAAGATAAACAGAGTGCAAACTCAAAGGAAACTTTGGAAACAAACTGTAATAACAACAAAACATAAGGAGAAGAAACTGAATTTTTTCAAGGAACTCTGGTCAGAAGGGAGAGAAACTAGACACTTTTGTTGTGACAGATTTTAAAATTCTGGAGCTCTGGTAGAAATGATTCACATAGTGAAGTCTTAAATCTATCTCCAACTTGATGAAGGAGTTATAAGTGAACAAAAAATTTCCATCCTGAACTAAACATTGGACACTATGACTCATTTTAGAGTTCTTGCCAATTCAAAACTAGAACATTTTGACTGTGGTTAGTAACAAAATCTGTAATAGTTGGAATCTTTTAATATCGTGTCAAACTACAAAATCATGTGAGTTGTTCCTTGCATATTTGCATGTAGCAATTGGAAAAAAATACGCTTTTTATTATGAGAAACTTATTTTGGGATTTCATATCCATCCAACAATAAAATTTTATTGAAGTTCTCAGAAATGGCTTGCTTTCATTAATATAAGAAGAATGGTACCTAATTAGTTGCACCTGTTGACATGAATAATATTTCACCTGTTACCAACTTTTTTTAATTTGGTTGTATTTCTTTTGGACAAATAGAGGACATCCACCTCCACTCATGTAAATTCTCAGTTCTTCAAAAATTTACTTTGCAAAATATGAGAGGATGAACAAAGGGAAATCAGTTATTTCTGCATTCTTGACTTATGCAAGAATGTATCTCTTTGTATCCATATAACCAAATGGTTTTGAATATGGACTGCAAAGCTAGACCATAAGGTGACTGCAAAACTAGTTAGAACACTGGACTCAAGGTGGTACAAAGTCAAACTGCTGGCAGGTTACCAGTAGCAACCCTCAGGGACCAATAAGGACCCAATATGTTTAAAATCTTATAAATGGATGAATGGATGGCATACACCCAGCAACTTCACAGATGAATTGTGGAGCAGCATCTGATGCTCTGAAGGTCAGAGCTGCTACTCAGTGTGGTTTCAATAGGCTGGAGAAATGGGCTAACAGAAACCTTATGGTATTCAAAAATGGTGTGTGCTGAATCTTGCACCTGAGACAAAATATGCATCATTCCATGCATCATTACATGCTGGAAACTGACTGGATAAAAAGGAACTGTGTACAAAATGTACTAGACAACAAGTTGAACAAGAGTTGGCAGTGTGCACTTGTGCTATCAGTACAGCTAACCACTTAATGGACTGTACTAGTGAGACTGTTAGCAGAGGGCTGTGGAATTGATCCTTCCCCTCAATTCAGCATTTGCAAGAACATGTCTAAATTTCTGTATTTAGTTTTGGGCTCCCCAGCTCCAGAAGGACAATGTAGAGGCATAGAGATGGTCCCAGAGCTGCAGCATACAGTGTATGGGGAGTGGTTGGGAGAACTGCATTTGTTCATCAATGCTGAATGGAGACCTTATTGTCATCTGCAGTTACCTAAAGAAAGAGCAGAGAAGATGGATGCAGACTTCTTTAAGGTATACAGAAACAGGACAAAAGGTAATAGGCACAAGTTGCAGTACAGAAAGTTCTGATTTAGATGTGCAAAACTCCTTTGCCACAATGAAGATGGTCAAAACACTAAATCAGGTTGCCCAGAGAAGTTACTAACTCTTCATCCTGAGACATGCTGACTGGACACAGCCTGGACACTGAGTAAGCTGACCTAACTAGACCTCCTTTGAGCAGAAATTTGGACTAGGTGATCTCTGGAGGTCCCATTCAAATTAAGCTCTTCTATGATTCTGAAATATTATGAGTAAAATAAGTAATTAAAAGTGAGAAATGGCGATAAATATAGAAAGCATATTTTGGATGAGAAGTGAGACCTTTTCCGGAGAATTATATGGCTAAAATTCCATATTGCAATTCTGCTTGGCTCATATTGCAGCTCCACTTGGCTGGCTCAGTGGAGTTTGGAGTCTTTCCAAACAAAGATGGAAAAAAGAAATTAAGATGGATACATAAAGCAAAAGGAGTGAAAGACAAACAGATGGAAATTAACAGAAAGTATACCGTATGAAGTATGCCATTTTGATGAAAATATCTAAAACAGAAAGCGGAATAACTTGGCTGGTAAGAACAACTGGGTGAATTTTAAAACATTCCAGGAAAAAAAGGAGTTAAAAAAATAAAAAAGAAAAGAAAAATCAAAAGAATGTTATCCTATTTTAGAGGAAGAAGATTAATTTTTCAGTGGTACTAATATGAAATAACACACATATATATATACTCCTGCTTTCTATTTGTAAAGGAGTAGGATAATTTGCTTTTGCCACAGTAATATGATAAAACACCTTGTATTTGTTCACAAAAATAAATTAGTAATTATCAGTGTTGAGAAGAGGTCAAAGAAACAGCAGGGTTAGAGATGTGAAAATATCTGAAATCTCTGAAAGCCTGGGATTTTTTTTTTTCTCTTTCATTTTGTCCCGCCTCCCCCAAGCCTTTTCTAGTTTATGGAAAGATCTAAATCACTATAGTAATTACTTGCTTATTGAAACTAAATCTTATTTACTTTAAGAATGAGGAATGCTTTATGAATAATTTATTTAAACGTTGACAGTATTTAAGAAGTACTTATGCATGCTTATTACCTCCAAATAATATCAAATACATCTAGCATGAAAGGTGGAGCTGCACTGTGCTCTAAAATTTATACTTTTTATTTATTTATTTATTTATTTCTAAAATAAACAAAAAAATAGAATAGAGAATAGCTTGTCTGAAAGCAAAAGACTTTTGTTATATTTTCATAGAACTTAAAAGCTATAGGTCTGTTGTTATAATGCAGCTAAAAACACTATGATATTCTGAGCTAAAAACACTATGACATTCTGAGACATTACTTTTAGAATGTAAATGCATTCCTCCTTTCTTTAAATGATAAATTATTTATAAAACTAATTGATTTTTTTAACGTAAGTATGCACATATGTTAGAAAGTGTGTATATGTTTGTATGAATATATGTGTGCTGTTTTGGTTAAATTTATATAGTTTAAGCTCTAAGAAGAAATATCAATGTATTTTTAAATTGTAGAGTAAAGATCATATTAAGAGTTATATTGTGACAGTTTAGTGACAACCATTGTGCTAAAACAATTCAGGGGGCAGGTCAGGAGAATAATTAAGCAGCAAGATGAGAGCAGATCATAAGTTCAGAGAGTCAGTAGTTATTCAAAAAATAAGCACCAAGGGGAGCAGAAAAAATGTCCACTAGTTGTCTTAACAAGCCCTCCTTACCAATCAACAAAATGTTAATTCCTTTTTTTTTATTTTACAGCTGTGAATAACCTAACTAAGCACCTGCTAAATCTTCTAGGTATATACTAAATCCAAACTTTACAAGTAGTTTGTGTTTTCTTAGTGTTTTGGTAGTCACTTTGGTTAACTGTTGAGACTGACTGATAAGCATTGGGAGAGTGCTAAGGTATGTATTGCCCAAAGGTGAATGGGAATTAAAGGAATGTAAATCATTGCTGAAAAAGAGACAACATCAGAGCAAAATCCAGAAATAAAAATGCAGAACATAACTATGCCTAGGTTAGTCTAGCCCGAATTTATAAGAATCAAGCAGAGAACCTGACTACTGGGATGCCACACTATCAACCCTCATAAGGATAGGATTTATGAATTCAACATCAGAACTAGAGTTTGAGTTTCTGGTGCAAATAGGTTATACAGACCATGGTGGGGATTAAATCTAAGGCATTACCAAAGGCCTTTTGCTCTGTTTTAACCTCAGGTATAATATAAACATGCACAGTACTCATAGTGAGACATTAGATTCCTCTCTGTCTTACACTGAGTTTGCAAATCTGCTTAATCCTTGGCCTCGGATTTGTTCCTCGTGAAGCAGCTAGAGGAATTTCAACAGTTTTGAATTCCCCAATCTCTATTGTCTTTTTATTGTTGTTGTTTTGATTTTATTTTGTTTGTTTGTTAAGGAGTGTGAACAGAAGTTCCTGATCCCTCTGTATTTTTATCAGGAACTTTCCTTACATCCTTTTTGGGTAGTCTGTTCTCCAACCACACTTTGAACCTCTTTTGTAAGAGACCTACTTCATTATTCTCTGTCAGGTGTCATATACCACAAGAGCTAAGGGGTTGTAGCAACTAATACTGCCTTGTGCTATTTGTGCTCCTCATCACGTAAGAGAAAAGCAGTCACAATGTCTGTACCATCTGCATCAAGACTGTATCTGAGCCATCTCCTGGCCAGAGTTGCCTCATTAACCTCCTCTACAAGAACAACTTTGCTCTTGCTTCTTCCTGCTTCCTATTTCTTTGTAAGTAGCACCAGACACTGTCCCAGCCTCCTAATTACATTCAGATGGTAAGCAAGTCTTTGATACAAGAGCAAAATGGACCGTTTGCAGGATATATTGCTAAGTGGAACACAAGTGCAGGTTTTCCAGTAGTTTCATTACATAATCACTTCTATTTAGTCCTGATTCAAGCAGTTTCAAATACATACACTCATAGAAATGTAGGAATTTAAATTGATTGTTTTACTCTGTAGGAATTTTGCATCTTGACTATGGGATCTTGTTTTAAAAGTGGGTTAAAAATTCTACTGTTAAAAAACTGAAACTGTATTTTCCAATATCTTAGAATCATAGAATGCTTTGGGTTGGAAGAGACCTTAAAGATCATCTAATTCCAACACTCCTGCCATGGGGAGGGGCACCAACCACTAGACCAAGTTGCTCATAGCCACATCCAACCTGGCCTTGAGACATCCACAACTTCTTCAGGGAACCAGTGCCTCACCACCCTCTTAGTAAAGAATTTCTTCCAAATATCTAATCTAAATCTACCCTCTTTTATTTTAAAGACATTACTCCCTGTCCTATCACTGTGCTCCCAGATAAAGTGTCCCTCCTCAGCTTTCCTGTAGGCCCCCTTTAGGTACTGGAAGGCAGCTGTAAGGTCTCCCTGGAGCCTTTTCCACGCTGAACATCCCCAGTTCCCTCAGCCTGTCTTCATAGGAGAGTGTTCCAGCCCTTTGATCATCCTTGTGGGCCTCCTCTGTCTTCGTTCTAATAGGTCCATAATATATCTTCCATCTTAAATATAACGTGGGAAAGAATGTCTACTGGCATGTGACAGTACCAAGATCACCTCTTTAAGGTGTCAGAAATGAATAATTAGCACAAGAATTTATCATTAATATAAAATACGATCTTCCTCACAAAAACCTTGCACTAGCACACATCAGTGCCTAATCTATATAGAGTACATCATGTAAGATAGACACAAATCAAAGAGGAAGATTTATTGGCACTTTCTTTTGCTTGATTTAGAGCTTTATCCATCCGACTGCTATCCTCAATTTAATGGGTAAACACACATTTAAATTGAACTACTAATGAAACTACTGAGACTGATTTTTAGTGATTTCTTGCACAGATTTATGACATGTATTGCCCTGTTTAATATGGCTTCCTCGTTGTAAAGATCCTAAATGAAATCAGAAAAATTACAAAAATGCTGCTAGGTCAGAATGTTTTTAGGTATGAATTCAAAAGCACTCCAAAATAGCAAGCCTTTTTCTTTTTTCTCTTTCTCTTTTTTTTTCTTTTTTTTTTTTTTCTTTTTTTTTTTTTTTTCTTCCTTCCTTCCCTGAATGGGACTTTCAATGACAGATACACAGAAAGCTTAGGGGGCAGGTATGTCTAGAAACTACAAATTCTTCCTCTTAGAGAAGAGTGTTCTGTCTGTATTTTTTTGTGTGTGTTTTCTGGTTGTTTGGGTGCTCGGTTTAGTTGTCTTCCCATAATGTACTAAAATGTTCTCATGAAAATAGAATCAATACATCTGGCTTTTATGTGTAATACATATATACGCATATAGTATAGCATATGCATGTTTTTGTTTGTTTGTTTTCTGTACAGCTTTATTTTTATAGAAACATGCTTTGAACTACATCCAAAGGACTTAGAAATATATTTTGCTTGCTACAAATAAAAATATAAATATCTATAGCATAAAAGGAGATATATTTAAAGTTTCACTTCATTAGATTCATAGAATAAACTCTCATGTTTATTAAGCTACTGCAGGTTAATTTCATCACCCAAGATCTGCTCTTGACTGAATCAGTGTAACTAACAGCTTGCTCTAGACATCAGTCTGCAGATAAGTAAACCAATAACAATCTTGTGTGACACTGCAATGTGAAACAACTGGAAACAATTATTGAACACTAAGTATAAACTGCAGAAGCATCAGATGTATCCAAGTGATTTCAAAGAACCTGATGAAAGAAAGTGTTACACTTTCTAAAAGTTACGGAATTTAGTGGTAGTTATGAAATATGAGTGGTAGTTTGAAATATGAACTCATGAAACGCTGGAAATGCCAAGTCAAAGTTCTGGAATTATTAATATAACAGAAAGTAACGGACCTTCACTATCAGGAAGAGAATTCTTTACAGAAAACTGTTAAGTTCATCAAGAGTTATTATGATGTCAGGTGCTTGAAGTGAACTACTTACAAAGTGTATATGCCAAACAATTTTATTCTTTTCTCCTACTGAAAAAGCAAAACCTGAGGAACAGTGACAGGACAAAGCCTGAAATCCTTGAAGAGTACTTTAGTATATTTATATATTTGTACTTAGAAGAGGCAGTTGTTAATGAATTTCATGAAGGTAGAAAAATCATGTGAATAAACTTGTCCTTTTAGGTGAATCATATAAAGTCACGCAAACACTTTTGCTAATTGTTATGGGTTAGATTTATTAATATGGTGAGAGATTCCTCAGCTGTGACAGAAAGCCCTGGAGACAGCAAAATGTTATATTAGCTTAACAATTGGTACCATTGTCAGACATTAAGGGAGCATGCCTGGTTCAGTTGAAGCTGTCCAGGTGATCATACGCAGCTGTATCATCTGGGGCTATGCATTCGTCAGTCGTTATAAGTAGGCTCAAACGTATTTGATACCTATTTATATATATATATTATAGAATAAAACAAATCTATAAAGTGTTGTGGTTCATTAAGATAATTTTAGAGTATTTTTTTGTTTGTTTGTTCTTGTTTTGTTTTGTTTGTTTGCTTGGTTTTTAGATTTAGACTAAGGAGTAAATATTACATAATGTCATCTATCACCAGTCACAGTCACATGGGTCTGGACACTTCCATCACATATCTTAAATGCTGTCTCATCTCCAGTGTACTTCTGAAATAATTTTAGGGCATTGTTTACTTGAACCAAGTTGCTCAAAAATGCAACTTACAAGATGATCATCTAAAATCCACCTCTTCTGTTCACTAGAAGAGGACAATAAATCAAAAGTTAACTGATTGATATCTTCTCTGATTCAGCTGTTCCTATTTAAAGGTCTGCTGAAGTTTCCTGTTGACACAGTAGTGTTCCTGGGCAAAAGGCTTTTGTTGTGGTTGCATTTAGCTGTTGTCCCTGTACTTGGTACAGATTTTAGGAATGAGAAATGGTGTTTGTTTATGCCAGATGGTATACAAATTGTTCGTGAAGCATGCTGGGATCATGAAAGTTGAAATAGTACATGCACGTATATAATTATCTTTCTATACATTTTTAATGAGTGTATTAATCTGGCACCTGGGGAGAGTAGATATGGCTCTTATAATGGCAGTTCAAAATGATCAGATTACACACAGAGCTAAACATGAACTTTTCTTTCCTTACCCTGAGAACTCTGTTAGAAATAGAAGGAAATCAAACACTATCTTCTAGTTAAACTGTACACATTTCATTAATAAATTAACATTGGAGACATAGTCTCAATCTATAAAACAACTGGGAAAATAGCAAAGAGAAAATAAAATAGCAGACACTACTCAGAAGAAGGTCAATCAGTCTGAAATAGACTGAGCAGTAGATTGCAATATTAGACAGCCTGTGACCTTTTAATATCTTTTTCTTTTCATGCCCTGAACACTTAAAATAAAATGTCATAATTTGCTGTGGCATATAGAATACAGTGCAGAAATGATTTGTTCTTGATGTTTTTATTTATTTATTTATTTATTTTGTCTTTAAAATCAATGTGGAAATTTCTCTTTCTGTAACTTGAGAGTGCAACTTTCGTTTTTTTTTCTGATTTCTTAAGGAAAATCTTTCTTAAGCTACTAACATTAAGAATATCAAAATATTATAACGTAATGAAAAATATTTGATGAACATTTATTTTTCTGAGCATTGTTTTTCTGAGCAGTTTAATAGAATGGTTGCAGTATCCCTTTTTCATCATTCAAAAGTAATTGTGTATCAATAAAGCAGATATCATGACTGAAGAACAATTTCTAGACATGTATCCGTACTACAGTAGACTGATGATTTTCCCAAGATACATGTTTCATATATGAAAGAATGAAACAGAGAAAAGCATAAATCCATCCTTCTAAAAATGTCAACAGATAGGTAGGACTATTTAGTAGATTAATAATGAGAAACAGCTATTATATATGAAGCTGCTTTCTTAATAATAATAAAAAAATAAATCATTGGTAATAAGGAAGATGTTGTTTGATAGATCAGTTTTCATAGTCAAGATTTTTCTTCACAAATCCATCCTTTGCAGAGGACTTCTATTTCAGAAGTCTCAGTTAGAAAATGAAAAAAACTGAACTAGCCAAATCAGGAAAACATTTTGTAGTTAGTCCTTCCCAATCACTGGTAAGGCAAATTTTACAGAATGTGTCAGGATGCCTTGTGCTTTTGTCTGATTTTTTTGTTTCCAATAATAAAATAGAACTGGACTGATATTATTTTTGCCTGTCTTGCAAATATGAAGAAAGAGGAAAATGTAGTGGAAACTATAATCACAACAAGCTATACAGAGTCCCTCCATTTTACTAACCATAAAAATATAAGTTGAAAAAAAAAATGAATTGGACTCTTTATTTCATGAATACTAGAAAAAGTGCATGGAAGGGGTGACAAAATTTGCATATTGCTCATGACAGAATTCCTAACTAAAGCAGATCATAGATACTTAAACTTCTTGCTTCTGTGCTTGGTGTACTTTGTTAAAAAATGGAGAAACAGAACAGCACTTTTTAAAGTTATATGCTATAAGAAAATGCAATGAAATTTAAAGCAAATGTTAGAATTTGCTGTGAAGGTCTCGATCAAGGTAAGAATGTGGAACAGCTATTTAAAAATATACTTCCTTTGTCTTAAGCCTCTAATTCAGTATTCGAGTAATCAAAAAAGTAGTCTGTTCTTCAAAAACAGTGCATGCAGAAATTCCCCATTATTGTGATGCTTCTTTTTTTTATTTCTAAATACCAGATATTTCTGGCATTTTTAATGGTATTTTAGTATATGTATATAGATGTAAAACCATTGTGACTGTACAACATATATAGTCAACACAGATTTAAGTCTAAAATATGACTTACTATTACAGAAATATCAAATCTTCCTTATGTCCAATGGTTTATTTTACTACAGAGACATGGACAATGTTAGAGGGAAGAAGTATTATTCCTTAAGCCTAATGTACTGAAACATGTTAAAATTACTTCATGTCATGCTGCCTGGAGCAGTTTCAAAACTTGTTGAATTGTTAAAGCTTTCTTTGCAAAACCTGAAATAGCTAAGGAGAAAATGGTTTTCTTTTACCCTGTAAAAGTGCTGACTTGCCTATTCACATATTGAAGTGCTTTGTAATGCACAATGTAGTCTGGAACAGGAAATACACCTGGGAAACTGAAAAAAAACAAGTGCTATCTACTATTCTAGATTTGTATGGAAAACAATGTCACCCTCAGGAAAATGTCAGTTGTACCTACAGCACAAATTGCATTTAGGAATTACTTTACCTTTTAGTAATGCAGATCCATGAGAGGAAGCAAAATTTTCAAGAAAATAATATAAAAATAAAGAGCATAGGAATGTGAAATTTTGCTGTGACATTCTCTCTTACAGTCTAAGGCATATACAGAACATAAAATAATGTTTGCATAAGACTTCCAACTCCTAACCTCAGAGTTGTGTTCTAACTAAACAACACAAGTGCCTTTCCTTTTGCTCTTTAATTTAAAATGTTTGTTCCTACCCATGTCACTGCAGCTTCTGATCACATTTATTAAGGGACTTCCTTCTGCTCATGTCTGCTTATGCCCCAGCGCAGTTTTCTTACCTATTGTATTCGTCCTTGTTTGACAGGTTTCCTGCCAACTGTTGGTGGATTTTTCTTTCTTTTTACTTGCAGATATCATCCCAGTGGCCACAACCTCATTGTTAATAATTCCTTGAGGCAGCTCCTTTTTACCTGCCTTTACATTCATCCATGTGCTTTACCTTCAGCAGCAGCCTGTCTTCACTTCCCAGTAACTGCACCCTCCTTCCCTCATTACCTTAGGAGCTTTCATTAATGTCTTTATTAGAAGAAATACCTTCTCAGCTTTATGTTCTAGTACAATGTGTGTGAAAAACAGAATATGGAGGATCCTCTGAAACAAAGTATGTCCAAACTGACCCTAGTGATTAGTATACATATAAATACATATGCACATACATATCATAGAATCATAGAATCATTAAGGTTAGAAAAGACCTGCAAGATCATTTGGTCCAACTGTCCCCCTACCAAAAATATCACCCACTAAAACATATCCTGAAGCACCGTGTCGAACATTTCCTTAAACACCACCAGGGACGGTGATGCCACCACCTCCCTGGGCAACCTGTTCCAATGCCTAATCACTCTTTCTGAGAAGAAATGTCTCCTAATTTACAATCTAAACCTCCCCTGGTGCAACTTGAGGCCACTCCCTCTTGTCCTGTTGCTGCTTATCTCTGAGAAGAGGCTGACATCCATCTCCCCACAACTCCCTTTCAGGTAATTGTAGAGAGCAATAAGGTCTCCCCTGAGCCTCCCCTTCTCCAGACGAAATGAACCAGTTCCCTCAGCCGCTCCTCATAGGACTTGTGATCTAGACCCCTCACCAGCTTTGTACCATTTCTCTGGACATGCTTCAGGGCCTCGATATCCTTCTTGTAGTGAGGGGCCCAAAGCTGAACACAGTACTCGAGGTACAGCCTCACCAGAGCAGAGTACAGAGGGACGATCACCTCCCTGGTCCTGCTGGCTACACTATTCCTGATACAAACCAGGGTGCTGTTGGCCTCCTTGGGCACCTGGGCACACTGCCGGATCATGTTAAGGCGAGCATTGACCAACACCTCCAGATCCTTTTCCAGCACAGCTTTCCAGCTACTCTGCCTTGTAGCTTGCCTGTAGCGGTGCATGGGGTTATTGTGGCCAAAGTGCAGGACCCGGCACTTAGGCATGTTGAACCTCATCCTATTGGCCTCTCCCCATCAATCCAACCTGTCCAGGAAATCATATATTTGTGATTTTCCATTTTGATTACAGAAATCTTTTTCACTCATCTAACCATTCTGACACAAATTGTTAACTCTAATTCATCTTTGATATGCCTATTAAGATCATGTTCCATATTTACTGATGAAGAAACCCTAGATGCTACTTTGAATCTTTCTTCTGGTTTCCCCTATTACATTTTAAATTCTTGTTTGCATATCTTGCATTTTCTTATTTATTTAGCCTTCTGCTTTATTTCATGCTCCTTTCTGCACAGCCCCTGATTTTTTTAGGGCAAGGGTACTCCACTACATGATATATGAATATTATATTTTAGACATCCTAAAATGAATAATTATGAAATGTCCCTCCAGATTACTCTTTCTCATAGATTTTCCAGTGTCTACTTAAGGCATCAGCGGTGTTCATCCTTGGTCCAAACAAGCAAATGGATTTTCTGTGAACAAAACCCTGTCAATAGGAAAATATCAGGAAAAAATGAAAAAATAATCTGTCACTGACACATGTAAGAATATTTTGAATATGGATAATTCTTAGAAAAGAGGGTGGGAATCTTACTCTTTTGATGTGCTTGGACTGGCTCATGGACCGTAGGTGGGGTGTCTTTTCACTTAAGAGAAATGTTTGCAGTTAAAAATTTTTAAGAGCACATTTTTCTTAGATTTAGACTAGTAGAATTGTAAATATTTGTATAAGTTATTTCATGTTAACCACAATAAAAATGTATAATTTTGGCTTCTAGGATGTCAGACATTTCTATCCTAGGAAAACAAACTATTTTCAGACGTCAAGTTCACATTGTTTTTCTCACTTTGCAAATAGAGACCACTTCTGGGAAACCACTTCTAGTGCAGGAAATGTTGAAAACTACTGGAGTGGGTGTTTGCACATGAATTAAACATCAAACGACCTGGTATTTGACAACTGTTCCATTTAATTTACTGTAACTGTGATCGAAGCTACAGCTAGCAGTCTGTCAGAAATCCATTTTCTTGTTTGTTGAAGCATTCTGACACAATCCAATCATGAAACTTATTGAATCTCTCTAAAGTGACATTATAAAATATTTTAAAATTTATTTTCAAGTTAAAAAACAAAACAAAACAAAACAAAAAACATGTGAGCATACGAAAGGGATCTGCTACAGACCTGTTAGGTGATCATCTAGGTCTGAGCTGTTGCTAGCAATGAGATTCTACCATTCCTTATATAAACGTAGTCTCCCCCTCTTAGGTAGATTGCTTAGCCCCATTAACACTATTTGAAGTTTATGCCAGGATTTCTCCCCTGCTTTTTTTTGTTTTTTTTTTTTTTGTCAGAAAACTTTTTCCAACTTACAGCTTAATAATATTTATGAATATTTCATAACTGCTGCATCTTTTATCACCTTTATTATTTTGTCTTGCTAACATTTACTTTATTCAATGTTTTCATAAACACTACTCATAGACTACAGACTGGGTGCCTCATAAAACACACTCCTAGTTTCCCTGAAAGGGAAAGGTTTTTCTATATACCTTTTTCGTGTTTCAGGGCTAAAAAGATGAATTGCCCAGACTATGAAGAAAGAAGTTTTACAGTGCTTTACACACTGGCATTAATTTTATTTTCTTATTTCTTCCAGGTGGGTGGGGTGGGGGAGGACAAAAAAAAAAAAACAACCAAAAAAAACCAAAAAAAACCAACCAACCAAACAAAAAAACAACATACATTTGAAACAACAAGTTCAAATATAACAAGATCAAGTTTGCCTTTTCTATTGCAATATTGGAGTCATTCAATGAAGTGAACAGAACAAGAACAGTTAAGTGTGACAATAATTAATCAGATGAAAGATCCATCTATCATATTCCCCACATTGTTTGTAAGAAAATGCCTCTGAAAAAAAAAAAAATGGAGGGAACATATATGATGCTTCCAGGTAATGTTCTTCTACCTTTAAATTATTTTCAACTCAAAGATTTAATGGGTGGTATTATTGTGTATTTAGGTAACCCTTATTGGACTCTTCCCTACAATTTCCCAGTTTCCATTCTTAAACCCACATAAGACTTCAGTAGCCACAACCTTTTTGGTAAAATGTTTAATATGTCATCGCCCCTTTCCTAAATATCATCTCCTTTTGTTCATTTTGAACCTATGTTAATTTGCTGTGTCTTTAACTGAAAAGAGAGCATGAAGAGTTGATCTCTCTATGCCTTCTCCACGTTACTCAGGATTTTGTAGACCTTCTTA
This sequence comes from Anser brachyrhynchus, assembly GCF_964034855.1. NCBI lineage: Eukaryota > Metazoa > Chordata > Aves > Anseriformes > Anatidae > Anser > Anser brachyrhynchus. Next base: position 57,566,613 of record NC_137695.1, on the reverse strand, counting down.
ATTTTTCTTTTAAGTAATTTATTTTTCATATTTTTACCATCCATATTTTTCAAATTATTCTTTTTTTTTCTCATACAAAAGTCTTATTCCTTACCTTTATTATATCCTTTTTGAGGTGAGTGGACTAGAACTTCACTTTATTTTCAAATTGCAGGTGAACCTTGGGTTTACAGTGGCATAACTATATTTTCTGTTTCATTCTGTATTCCTATACTAACATTTAATTTACTTTTTAACAGCTACTGAACATTGAGCTGACAGTTTCATGGAACTACATATTACAATCCTAAGGTCTCTCTTCTGAATAGTAATGCTTAGCTCAGAGCTCATCATTTTTATGTGAAATTAGGATATATTTTTTTTTTTTCTCCCATGTGGCACTTTATATTTATCTGCACTTAATTTCAGTCATTCAGGCTTATAAGGCATATTCTGCTGCAGTTCTTCACTGTGCACTCTTACCCTTACCATTCATTCCAAATAATTTACTACCATCAGCAAACTTTCTTATCTCTCTGCTTACCCTCTTTCCTACTTAATTTATGAGTATGTTGAATACTACAGTTATCAGCACAACTGCTGTGGTGATTTCCTCTGTAGAACTCAACAATTTTTACTGCTTCTCTTTCAATCAGTTATTTTACCATTTAAGAACTTTCTTCTTATGCTGTAACTGCTTAGTCACCTTGTAAGTCTTCTGTGAGAGATATTCTCAATAGTCTTTTGGAAATCTATATCAATTATATTACTCTGCAAGTAATATTCGCTCTGTTTCTACCTGAAACTTTTGAAATTCAAGCCTGTCTAGTAATTACAGTAAAGAAAACTGTGAAAATACACAGTTTCTTCACTATGCAAACTTAATAAAATTCTGGGCAATACATGCAAGGCATCATTTATAAGAAGCACTACTGTGCATTCTTTGAGTTTGTTATCCAATTGAGCAGGTGGTATTGGAATTGTCTGCTGTTTCTGAAACACGGAATCAACTTCTAATAAACTGGACACTTAATCAGACCTAGAACTACTCAATACATCCACTAATTTATGATTTCTGATGTTCCCAGGACTTTGTCAACAGAAGTTGGCAGAAGCATGGACATATTTTCAGGCTCAATTTTATGACTTTTTTTTTTTTTAAATTTTTCTCTTCCCTTCCCCACTTTATTATTTTCCTTGGTATTTAGCATTTGAGATCTCAATAGTATCATTACAGTACTTAGTGTTTGACTCCACAAAACTCTGTTCATTTGTGACTTCTTTTAATATGCATCAATGTATATCGTGAAGAAATAGATTCTGAGAAGACATATCAATTTAAAAATCAGAATTTAGGTAGAAATATAAATAGCGTATAGCTTAAATATGTATGAATTGATAAACTTTTCTCTGATTGGAAATGCAGCATCTCTCTCAGACCTAGAGAGGTCCAGCCACTCATTCAGATATTCCAAGCATTATGACAAGATGTAGCTGTCAAAGGCAATTGTATAGTTAGAGCTCCACACAATTTTCCACTGTAGCCCTATGGGTTTAATTCCGCTTTCAGGAATATAGCATTGCATGGGTGTGATTAAAGCCAGCTTCTTATATATGCTTATCATTTATTGCTGTAGTTCCTTTTCCCTTAACACAACAAATATACAAGAAGTCCGCACTCAGATTTCTCATTTATAGATGATGTGCAGTGAAAACAGAGCTGACTTGCTGATTAACCTGTTGGAGTGAAAGAAGGTTCTTGGTATTTGTGCTGATAAAAACTCTCAATTCCTTCTTAGGAGCACTTCTCAGAAGTGAGTTAAACTGGTTACTAAACACATGCAGTGACTTAGGCGTCTGGGTATTCTACTGAGGTACACTCGGGTTATTTGGAAGCAGAGACAAAGAACCTGCACTACAGTTGTAAAACAGAAATTAACATTCAAGCACTTCTCGTGTATATTCCTTAATAATGACCATTTATATCTTACATCTGCTATCTTACACTGAAACATAACTCAGGTATATTTTGATTTAGTAATTATCTTTAACGTGTGAAAAATTAGTATAAAACACACTATTTAAAAATAGGTTTTGTTAGTATAGATTAAATGACGGCCAATAAGAATATGGTATGTGGTATGGATTTCCTGTACCTAGTACTCTAATAATACTATTTATTTAACTGTTTATTTAGTTATTTATTTGGAACAATCTCATTCTCTATTATCTGTCTTTATTTCTGGCATGTAATTCTTCTATTTTTCTGTTTATAGTACATAGATCTAGGTTAAGACTTTAAAATGTCCTTTATTTTGGACTTATGGGTGGAGTGCAATGTGTTCTGGGTCACTTTTTTTGACTCTGTAAAACCAAACACAGTGATTAATTTTTCAGTCTTCACCAAATGGGACCAGTTTTCGGTATTTTTGTTTCCAAGCATTAGTCTTCTGCAATCACTGAACCCAAAGGCAAAAATACTCAAAGGTGGATATGAATTTGCATATGCACCTTCTACTCTATATGACCCTATAGCCTAGAATACCTGGTTTCCTATGTACAAATAATTGTTATCAGAACATTTGGGTAGATCTTTATCTGAACTTTTTGTGTGAACTAAGTTTATATTGTTAGAAGATAAATAGATGGCACTAGGCAGGATTAATCTCATACACAGACAGATGTGTTCTAGGCACCTAGGGTCAATTCTGTTTCTGAATTTAGGTACCTAGCACCAGCTGAGACGTCCGCAGGCATATTGTCTGGCTAGCAGCTGTTGGCTCATCTCAGACCTGGTACTCATTGTATCACATCTGCTGGGCTGATAGGGATATCTTTATAACTGCAGCATGTTTGACACTAGGCACATAAATTCAGCTCCTAAATTAATTTCTTGTAGTTCAACCCTTTTACCCCAGTTCAGAAAAAGCATCTCATTTCAAGATGACATTTTAGTTATTTAACTTAATTTAAATGTCTGCATGATATATAATTAAGTATGCATTTCAGATTAGCTTGAGTTATGTAATGAATTCATACTTCTGTGTCTTGTTTCTATCTTGATTCTGTGTTTGGGATTGAACCTCTAATGTTAGATGTAGGGGGTGCCCCATTCCTTGTAATTATATGATGTGGCAGCACTACTTACCAGAATGTCACTTTAGCTTTGCAAGTTGCAGCATCTGACTTGCAGGGAGTGGTTTCTGCTGCCTCCAGTTAATCAGAAAAGACCTGTGAGGGAGAGATATATTACTCTTTCTGTGATGCATACCCAGGCATGAAGGGTTAACCTAGTCACTGTAGTTAGGGAAACAAATAGGACTGACTATCCCACTGCAGCCTCTGGGGGAGACATTAGCTCCTCTGTGAGATGCTCTCTGCTGCTCCTTCTCAATGTTTAGCACCATTTGCCACTCCAGTGTGGCACAAAACGCAAATCATGCCAGGACTACAACAACCTATTGAGAGAAAAACTTTATTAGGATACCTATTCTGCCTTCAGCCCTCCCTCTGGATTCCAGAATAGTGGTTGTTGTATTATGTGTTGACATGGTGTTGAGCAAAACTAAGGTTTCCTGAAGTGCTCTAATTCCAGTAACAACATTAATACTTGAGATATACAATGCAAAGCTCTTATAAAACCCAGCATAGTTATCTGCAAAAAGCTTGCAAAAAGAAATTCAGTAGCATCTATAAACATGTTCTTTAATATTTCACTCTACATTTCTTAGGGATAGAGGATGTTCATCATTTTACATACATCAATGCAAGCACAATTCAACGTAGTACTGACATATAGTCTAATTGGCTTTAAAATGGAATTTTGTTTTTTGAGTGCTAATTTTCAGGTAATGACTTTCTAATTGATTTTCTCTTTATGAAGGACCATTGATTCGTTCCCTTCAATGAAATTCAGTTAGCTTCCTAAGAGAATTTATGAAAAGCTGCTGAAAACAAGGATCTGTCACTGCTGCTTTCTTTCCAACTTTCTTTACTCTCTGCTCTAAAATGTGTTCTTTATATTCTTCCCTAAACAAACTTAGACTGACAAAGCTAAACAACTGTAATGTATATGTGTGAGCATGAAATGTGTTCTTTCCAAAAAAATGCATCTGTTCAAAGATGGATTGAACTCCTGTGACATTCTTCCTAAAAACTGGGTATTCACCATGTCCTCTGATATATTAATATGACAGTTATTTAATGTTTGTACCAGAGTTATTCTAAGCAATCAGACTGAATTGCACACAGATTATCAGAACTGATGTTATTTTACAAAAAGAGAAATTACAATTTTTAAATGGCAGTATGAACTACTGTGTTATCACATCAGTTGTGTTATTGCGAGTTAAGTTACAGCTGATTTTGTATGAAGCACACTAGAGACTGCCTGAAAGTTTTCTGCTACGGCACAATATACAGTCCCAGCTAGATAATAATGCATAATGAGAATGATAAATTTAAACATTTTAGTGATATCATTTAAGAAGGGATTGGACCCTAATTTTTAAGACCGTGACATAGCAAAAGAATGAACACAACAAAAAATGAGTTAAAAAACATGCTGTTATTTTAGTCTGATTCTACACATCCATCAGTTACAGAGGAAGAAAAATTAATAAAAAATAAGCTAGTATCTTTAAAAGCAAGCCCGTACAGCTTTTGCAAACAAGATCATGTTGTCATTTTGCAAACCGTTCCAGGCAAGCTAACGGTTTGGCTTGACTATCTGATTACTCTGATGTTCTGGAAGTATGTCAATGTTGTCTCATCTTAGTTTGCCAGGTATTTGCAAAGGATAAGGCATCCATGACAGTGAACCATTTCTTAGATCAGGAGCAAAAGACTGAGATCCAGTGGCTGGAGGAAAAACCAGACAAAACACGCATAGAAATAAAACATATTTTTAACACTAATTAACTATTGGAAGAACTTCTGTAGGGGTGTCATAAATTTGATTTTCCATTACTTTCAGTTTTGAAATGAAGAGTTAATAAGCTTGTAAATGTTGTAGTGTAGCCTTGACTGGGAACTCATTACTTGAACTATTTCATGGAAGTCTGTTCTCTGTGTCTACTGAACCCCTGACTAGATTTTGATAATGCTCTCTTTTGGCCACAGGAATCAATGACCCTGTCTCTTAATTTTTTATTAGTTATTCTTTAAGAGAGTAAGGATGCAAAAACAGTGCGTAGATTTTCTTTTTATTTTTAAAGGATCTGTGCATAAATAATACCTAATTAATTCTGAGCAAACACTTCTGAGAATATTGTCTCCATTTTATAGACAGAGTGAGGTTCAGAGACATTGGGTTGTTAATCTAAGTTCGAACAGTATTTAAGCAGCAAAGGAGACTACCAACAGACATTCCTGGCTTCACTGCTTGTACTATTACAAGTATTTAGAGAGCTTTATCAAGCCACTGTAAAGATATTTCATGCAGGTGCCTCCTTCAATACAACAGAAAACAGAATAACATTAAAATAGAATTGAAGACCTTCAGATTTATTCTGAACACTTGCAAACATGGTTTCAAAATACTCTCAAGAAGTAACTGTTAATTAGTTAGTAGTTAATCTAGAAGGCAGGGAAGACAGGGAGATCATTGTTCCTTTGCCTTTCCACTTTTTCTTCCTAAAAAAAAATAAAAAAATCACAAAGAGTATTTTTGGTTTCTCTTACATTAATTGTACAGAAATAATAAATAGCATAATATTAATAGTGAATATCATAGAGTGTTCCCTAAAAAAGCTGGTAATAGTAACAACCTGCCCTCCTGGAAAATGGTAATGTCCGTATACTGTATATATGGTAAAAAATATGCAAGAAGATTCAATGTAATATCTGCCAATCCTTTCCTGAGGAATTTGGGCCTTTGTATAGGAAGAAAACCACATCCCACCTTTTCTTGTGATATAGCAAATCCTTTTTACTGGTAAGCAATATAGAACAAACACTGGGTCTCTGTATTTGTATTATCAAAGCTTCCATTGTCTGTTTCTACACCAGCAGGAAAACGTGAGGCACAGGTGTACTCTGTTGACATCTAAATTTTCCTTTTATTCAGTGTCCATAAAGGCTGTCAAACCTATTCAGTGATATAATCAGGAGACTGCTGCAAAGCAAAACTAGACTCAGTGTCACTGCTTCCTTTTTTCAAAAATCTTGTCTGCCAACAATAAACAAACAAGAAATATCTGAATCAGATAAAATTCTCCACGCTGCATGAAGAAAAAAATGACTTGCAAACAACTAGTGATCAATTGACTCTAAATGTTCAATCCTCTAAGATTTATAACACAGCTTAAAATTAAATTTAGGGAGTTCCTGTTGCAAACAAATTAGGCCATTAAATCATTTTACTATTCATTTTATGAGTTGTCTTTTATCTATTGGGAAAAAAAGAAAAGAAAAGAAAAAAAAAGAACAACAACAACAGAGCGGGGGGGGGGGGGGGGGGGGGGGCGTGTTGGAGCTAGCAATAACACCAGGTGCATATGCCCAGGTAGTGTTAGGAGCCTGCTGGACCTCTCTGTGAGGCGAGGCCAGGGCTGCCCCATGCTGGCTCCAGTGGTTCCACCACAGGGCCCGGCTGAGCCCCTCGGCCACGGGTGGGCTCCTCGGGGAGAGCGGAGCTCAGCAAGGACCAAACGCTGCCTGGCAGTGAGGAAAGGAGTGCGAGAAGCAGCCCTGCGAGCAGCCAGGGGAGGAGGTGCTCCAGGTGCCCAGCAGAGCTTGTCCTGCAGCCCCTGGAGAGCCCAGGCTGGAGCAGGGGAGAGGTGTGAGGAGGCAGGGGCAGCACAGAGGAGCTGCTGGGGGTGACCGCAGCCTCTGCTCCCCAGCACCTCTCAGGGAACTTGGGGAAGGTAGGAGTCCAGTGGGGTGAGCCTGGGAAGCAGGTGGGGTGGAGGTGTTCTGTTTTTAATGTTTGTTTCCCTCCATCCAGCTCTATTTGGGAATAAATCAAATTAATTTTCCCCAAGGTGAGTCTGTTTTGCCTACAGTGGTAATCAGTAAGTTATCTCCTCATCTTTGTCTCAACCCAAGAGCTTTTATATCTTATTTCCCCCCCTTTCCCTGCTGAGGAGGGGGAATGAGAGAGCAGCTGGGTGGGCTTCTGGCAGCCAGCCAAGGTCAACATATCATGGTAGGTTTTGATAAACAGGCACATGGGAAACTATAAGCTACAGTGTTATGAGAGAAAATAAGCCCCTTTCTGTTAGCAGTGTTGTAAATAAAATAAGTACGTAAAGTTTCTGCAAATTAAATGAATAGTTTTTTAGTTGTATTACAGGTCCTAAAAAATGCTAATATTGCTTTGCATTTTCAGATTTTTTTTTTCAATTCTGTTCCTGCACATCTAGACCACTAAACTTAAGTGATCCTTCTCTGCAATTGCAAAACATGAAAGAAAGTTGTATTTGGCTTTTATTGATTGTTTAAGTTAGATTTTTAGTGGTTAGATCTGTCATATAAGCTGTATTTAAAATATTTATGATATTAGCTTTTGATATGCAAAACAAGAAAATGTAAAGCTTGAGAGGGAAGAAAGAGCGAGGTTCTGTGGATAAGACAGGTTTAAAAATAGATATATTTAGACTTCAAGTTTGATGTGATTTTTATTTATTTTTTAACTAAATAGATTAGATTGGCCGTTCTTTGAATTCCGGAGCCTTGCCTCACATCTCTTGAGTATGCCCCCATGCTTTAATCAGGCTTTTTCCTCACCTGTATGTGACATTGTTGACTGTTTCTCCCCGGTTTCTCATGTATGTTTAAGGAATTTTTTGATTGCATCTGATAAGAAAGTACAATATTGTCAGATGTTTGGCTTTACGTGAAGTCATTGCGTTGCCTTGCTATGCATGATTGGATGCCTTGGTGCAATAAATTTAATAAATGATTCACAAAGATAAAAAAAAATTATGATGTATTTGGCATAAAAATTTGAGAGGCACATCATAAATTACGGAGCTATACTCCAGGCTGTTTTTTCCCTATTTTTTTTTCCCCTCTCTATCATTTTCTATATGCAATTAATAACTAGGAACTTGATTTATTGTCTCATTTCTACGAGAGAAAGCCAGGCTCATTGCTTGTGAGAAACCAACATTCAGCAAAAAGTTGAAAACAGTAATGTAAATTTCTCACAGTTTTTGTTCTCTTGGATAATCTCTTAGCACAGGAGGCTAGAGAGAAGTTTCAATCACTTTCTTTAAGGGACTCAACAGTAGATTGAAATTCCTGTACAGAAACTACACTGAAGAATTGTTTCAGCAACACCATCACCAGTATTGTATACCTATTCACAGTTCCTTAATGCCTGAATAGATGAGGTGAAATTATTCTCATAATTAACCCGGTCCCTATGAATAAAGCCTAATTAGTGTAGCCCCAGAGCATCTAGTAGTCTTTAGAATTCTTTTACTTCTCCGTGATGATATAACAATAAAGGTTTAAATCATTTGCTCTGTAAGGAAAAGTAGTTGAAACAGGTGATGACAATTTTAAAACTTTTCCACTTCCATGTTTTTTGTTTATTTTTTTTTCCAAGTAGATTAATCTTTGCTGGTTATTAAAGCATTTTTTACATATGAAAGTGCTCCTATTTCAGATCCTAATAGCTATTCAAGGGCATTTGACCTAAAAGACTTTCAAAATGTCAGAATAACATTCTTCATGTAAACATGATTGAAACAATATTATAGGGAAATTACAGAGTTACATTACAGAGACATATTATCTCTGTCAAAGGAAAAAGTAACTCTTGGAAGAATACAGTTGGAAAAGAAACAGTGGTATATACCTTAGATTTAAAGTGTCATTTACCTTAGATTTAAAGGTTATTTACCTTAAAACAATAATAACACCTTCAGTATCGTATGTTCATTCTATTGTTGTCTCCTACGTTAAGCCATTTAACAGTTTGTTATATTCTCAAGGTTTCCAATAACAGACTATTTTTTACTCTAAACTTCTAATATGGGTGTCAGACACCTTCTGTGTGAAGACTGAGTTGCAATTTCACACTGTCAAGATGAACTTAAGAAGAAATACAAGTATTCTGCTGTCCTTTCAAAATCTTCCTGTGTTTTTTTTTTTATAATACCAGAAAAAATAAAAAATAAGAACACAAGTGAAAGAAATCCATTAGGAGAGAGGTAGTCTGTAACAATTGTCACATTCCTTTATGCGTTCCTTTATAAAATATTCTTGTGGCTTTTTGGTATTATTTCAAAAGACTAAATGCTTAGAACTGTCTTTGTGTCCCTAGAAAGGAGAGCGCTTTTAGATTCAAGTTGAAGCACGTATAGGCATGTTTGAAGACTGTCACAGATTGTAATTCTGCCTCTAGGGAATACACAGTAACAGTTTTGATGATTTTGAAAGGAGTATTCTAAAGAGTTCTACTCAAGTTATTCTTTCTGGGATAGGAATTTTGTGTTTGCCTGCAGGTTTTCTTATGACTCTTTGCATTCAGAGCCCTTTTAGCCTTTTACTGAGATTTAGAAAGGATCCACATGCTTTTCATTGATGTATCCCATTTTTATATTAGGTTTACACTTACTTTTATTTATTTATTTATTTATTTTGCTCATATCCTGGGCCACAGAGCAAAAGGTTCTAAACCTATGGTCTTCCATCAAGGAGATATTAAGTAAATGATTTTCAGTGTATGAGCTCTACCTAGGGCAAATAGGAGAAAAGAAAGGGAAAATGTCTAGAGATTTCCTATATCATAATCATTATTGGTAACTTCAAAAACCTTTGGAACTGCTCACTTTAGTGCATCTAAAATATTTTAGAATATTTATATTTTTATATTATGTCCTTATATTGTGGCAAACGGTACTTGAGGTGAGGCTGCACCAGCACAGAGTAGAATGGAACTATCGCTTCCCTTGCCCAACTAGCAATGCTGGTCCTGCTGCACCCCAGAATACAGTTGGCCCTTTTGGCTGACAGGGCATCTTGCCATTGACAAGAACCCCCCAACTCCCTTTCTGCGTGGCTGCTCTCCAGCCTCTCGTCCCCCAGTCTGTACATATAGACAAGGTAGCTCCTTCCCAGGTGCAGCATCCAGCACTCAGTCTTAAATTTCATGCAATTATGGAGAACTACAAATACTACTTGCAACTTACTGTTATCCTAGCATTAAATGGAACCTGAAAGTATAATGGTGAAACAACTTATTGTTTAATTTTTGTCTTTAAAGTTTAATTTTATCTCAGTATGCAATATTAACTTCCAAGTTTAAGCAATTAATACGTAATAACCAGACTTTCTTCTCCATTATTTTCTTTAGCTTGATTTGCAATTGTATTCCTATAACAAACTATTTCAGGTAGGCACATGTTTTAGTTAAGGATTGTTTCTTGCACACTGATAGCCTAGGCAGAATTGCAGTGATCTGAAAAGCAGTCTTGGACATTTCTGTGATTTCACATAGGGGTAAAAAGAACCTCATAACTGAGAACTATTTAGCTTAAAATTTGACCATCCTGTTTTCCCCATCAGGAAGGAAAGAATATGAAAAGAGCAAGCATGGCATTTTTGATTTACAGTTATAAGTTGAAGTTTTTCTATTAAGGGAAGGGAAAAATGTATATATTAATATATAACTAATTGAGTTTTCAATCCTTATTTACTTTCCGTGTTCTTACTGACTATACCAGATTCTTCACAGTGTTTAAAATAATTTTTGCCTTTATGCTTTTTTTTGGAATCTCAGAATTAGATTCACTAAGTTGAAGAGGTATGGAATGGCATTACTCACATTTCACTTGACCCTCAGAAGTGTGCTTGCTAGTAACAGCATCAACTTCTTGGGTTGCAAAGTTTCATGGGAATAAACCAGTAGATTAGTGGAGTTAGAAGACACAAGAAACTTTGAGACCAGACTGGTGTACAAAGAATACATGCGGTTCTGAAAATTATTTAAAAGCTATTTAGAAAGTATTCAAGTGTGTGACAATAGCCAAGTACATCAGTACCTGAGAGGAAGAAAAAACAGGGATCATACTGTGCTTGTCCTTCTCAGGGCTAGAGCTCCTGTTGTTATTGAGCTCTGTAGCCCAGCAGTCAGTGATCAGAGACCTGTTGGTGTGATGATTCCAATAATGATTGCAATTGTAAACACATTTTTCCTGTTTCCTTCATTCTAGAGCAGGAGAAAGGAGATGTAGCAAATCTAACTTTTGTCTATTAATGAATAAAACCCCACAACTCCCTTGGAGATAAGCAGTTTTTATTATTCGTCTATAACCATTTCAGACTTGCTTCTGTATTCTTTTTCTTTTAATGTCGATCAGTCACTTGGTAACTTTCAGAATTAGGTTGATTATATTCTCCATTTTGTAGAATACATTTATATTACAAGTAGGAAAATTCATGTTTTACTATGTAGCCAGTGAAGAGTGGCAAAGTTTTAATTTAGTTCCTACTAAATCTTCCACTTTGCTTCACTGACCACAAAAGCTTAGGTTTCTAATTTAGAAACCCATGTGAATACTTGACTAAGTGCTTAATAAGGATTATTTTATTTTTTACAGCCTTATAAAATGAATGTATTTTTACTCTATTTTATATGTTCAGCTGAGATGCTGAAAGATTAAGGCAAAACTACCTAATCATTTTGGTGCCCAGGAAACTGCATTAAGTGCCACTGAAAATTTTTTGCAACTTATTTGCCTAGCATCTCATGGGAGCTCAGGGACAGTCACAAAGAGAATGCAGTTCCTGTGCTACTGGGCACAGGATTGTCTCTATATTACCTTTGTGGGAGGCTGTCCTTTCTCATTTGCCCACAGATACATGGTGGACACTACGAGATACTATGAGATACGCATCTCATGTTGTCCACATGCTTGGTCACCATGCAAGTTTCAGATCATCATGTAAATAAAGGAACTATTTTAAATATATCAATCTTACTCTTTATGAAACTCCAAGTTATTCCTGGAGTGGGTCTACTCTCTGACCTGAATTGTCTGAGCGTTGAAATTTGTTTAGTTTATTTAAAACTAAGAACAAGTTAACTACTACATTAAAGACTACCCCATTGTGTTAAGAAAAAATGTTACTAATGATGCAATCAGTTGATCATGACAGCAAAGATGTAATATTATTTGAAGACTGAAAGGTTGTATTTTCACAAATTTAATCTAGATGTAAATATTGGATCTTAAATCCTGGGAACAAATTACCAAAGTATAAGTTTTCATCAACAAATACTTCCAAATCGAATTCATCCATTTTTGTTGTTGAATATAGAACTGGTTCAAAATGAAAAACAAACAATAACAACAACAAAAACCTCAAGGTACGGCAGCCTCAGTTGTTTAGGATAGCAGGATGGATAATCATAATGATCTTTTTAATATTGTATGAATCTCTAGGGAATAAATAGCTTGTGATTATGGAAATAAATTAATGTCATACTGTTATTCAGAAATTCATTAAGTCTCTGCAGGAAACATTACTTCTAACCTTCCAGTGTTGACTTCACAACCCTAATGTTATTTTAATATATTTGGTGTATATTTTAGGTTTAAAAAAGAGAGAGAATTTTCATCAGTTTGTGTCATCCTGACAAAATTCGCATGATTCAGCACAGAGGTTGAAATCTTTTGTTCATTATGCATTTCTGAAAAGTACCTGATAATTTTGTGAATAGCAGCAGTAGAAGTCTGTCATCTGTTATATTTGATATCCACACCAGAAAGGAAGTACCTGATAATTTTGTGAATAGCAGCAGTAGAAGTCTGTCATCTGTTATATTTGATATCCACACCAGAAAGGAATCAGATATTTGCTGGTGAGATCTTGCAGATCTCTGAAATACTATGTACAGTTTCAGGATCTGGAGAAGCATGTGTCTGTTGCTACCGTTGCTGCACTGCCACCTGTGATGCCCCCTAAAGTAAAACTTAACAATATCCATATGTTTCAGTGTCCTCTTTCTTGAGTCTAAAGTTTAGCAGGAGAGAGGGGTTTGTGGCAGAACAAACAAACAACCTATACACAGGTGCATTTTCAGATGTCCTGCTTCAAATATTTGTTATGTAAAGTTAACCAGGGATTGCTGTTTTGTACCTGAAAGCAGTCAGTTCACTTAGCAAAATGCACAAATAACGTGGTAATATTTTTGCACATAAAGTATGAACAATTACTGCATAGAAAGATGACAAAAGCAACTCATTCTTGGGCTTAAGGTGTATGAGGAAGGTGGAAAGGTAGTTCTTTGTTTTGAATGCTAGCTTTATGCTTCATTACTCCAACTAAATTAAACAAAAAATAATGCCCTACAATACTGCTGGAGGAGAAAAGAGCAAGTGTTTTACTTGCATCCAGTTAATATTAATCATCTGGAAACAGTACTAATTTTTGTGTGGTTGTTGTTTTTGTTGTTGTCCTGGTTTTCTTAAGAAAACTACAAGCATCAATATTCAAGGTTAAAGCTCAGTGATAACTTTGAACATGAATCTTGTATCCTAGGTATCATATCTTGCTGTACTATTCCTCCAAATCTGTCTTCAAGTTTTAGAAACTTTTTCTCTATGAATTGATGTACAAAACTGGTATCTCTAGGAGCCATCTGTCAACAGAAGTCAGATTTCTCTCTTAAATACATATTGAGGTTTATGTTGAAGTAATACAAAATAAACATTCCTGTAAATGAGATCAAGTTATTTTTAAGAGTAGCAAAGGTTAAGCAAGTTATAAGATTTAGCCTATAGTGTTATAAAGGTAACGTTGATGAATCATGATTTTAGTTTAATATGTGAAAAACTAAAAGGCAACAAAAACAGCGTTCAGCATTATTATTCCAATGCATTGGATAAAATGGCATTATACATCTGATTATACACACATGGCTATAATATGTTTTTAGCATATAATGACAGGGTTTGGGACTGAAGGAAACCCCCCAGGGAATCAGTAAAGAATATAATGGAACAATGTGACCAAAATTATAGTTCTATTTTAAAATTGCCCAGAAGTATTTGGGGCATAGAAAAGAGCTGCATTCAGTATATCAGAAACCTGTTACTAGATGCAAATAAGATGCATATTTCATCCTAATGACTACCTTTTATTTTGTAAAACCTTACAAAAACATGAAATATTTAGATCTCCTTTTCATCAAATGTGATCTAAATTGACTTAGTAAGTTCCAAAGTTGAAAATCACAGAAAAGCACATAGATGCCCATACACATTTTCAGTACAAGATTGCCTAGGAGCTGTGTTACTAATAAACCATTTTTAAGACACAAAGCAAATAATTATTTCTTGATGTAAATTTAAATAGGAGATTGATACAAATGCAGTGATCATTGCTTGTACATTGGATTTTAATGCTCTTTAATTAACGCAATGAGAGCAGAAGTGTCTCAGATACTTTTCTTGACCTATTAAGCTGTTTTTCTGCTTTCTCTCATCAGTATTGTTACAGTGGAAATCATTCCAGTCCTTATATATGAATTTAAGACCTGATTTCAACAGGATACTTAACAAGGCTTCTAACTTCTGATATGTGAATAGTTTCTCAGGAATCGGCACTATTATGCAACGTGGGTGATTTGCTTATCTGAAATAAGTGGCTGACAGAAGGATATAGGCAACTGTGATGAAAATGGGAGTTTACCGAAGTTACTAACAGTAGAATCAAGCTCATATTTGCATAGAATACCATTGGAAGCATTAGATTGTTTAGTTTATCCGTATGTTGTTAATCCTGAGTTCTTAGGAGCTCTGGTCAATTCATAAGCAAGTCTCAAAACTGAGATTCAGCACTTGTTGGAATTATCTTTTGAGTTTTCATATTTTGAAATAAGGAAAATACATGTTACAGCTTTTAACCACTTTCATATACTGTTTTTCTATTACCATGCATTGCTGTGTGAGATGGCTATGAGGAATGCTGTAGAAATTTTGTTGTTTCTGTTTTTCATGTGATTTATTTATTTATTAGGGAAAGACTACAGTATACAAGCTGTAGTATTACCAATTGTTCTGTTCAATAGACAGAATGAAGAACAGGTTCTTTAAGCAAAATATATGACTCTTCTATCAGTATTCTTATCTTACTCCAGACCTTGCTAGGACATGAAAATAAAATAATGCTCAAAACTGAGCTGAATTAACCAAACCTGAATTTGTTGCTTTCTGATGTATTCCGTTTTTTTTTTCAGTTTATTTGATGTTTTTATTTCCTTATGCAACTAGTTTTTAGTTTTTTTTTTTTAGCTTTGTTTTTTTTCCTCTTCTTTTTCATATTAATCTCATAACATTTTCCTTTATCCAGTCCTTTTATTCTTGGTTGTGTTTTTTGTTTGTTTGTTTGTTTGGTTAGTTGGTTTGGTTTGCTTCCCTTCAGTTTACATCATGATTTGGGCTGGATTTTCAAAGATATCCAGCAAAGAAGTGTTTCAGCATCAGTGAGGTACTTAACTAGGCTTGACTTAATTTTCTAATGAAGTTATGTTTTTTACAAGAAAATGTTGATGTAGTGAGACCGAATGCTTTGTTGAAACAACTTGGTTTCCCTGGGATCTACTAATTGCAGTCAGCTAGTCAGCTTGTGCTGAACCAGTACGTAATGTGAGTTTTCCAAGGTCTGTAGATTTGGACTTGCTGCTATGTTGAATGGCCTTCCACAGCCCCACTGACTGAGGTTTTCTTTTTTTTTTTTTTGTGCAGGCAGAGGGCTGACAGCCATAACTAAAGCTGTCAAGTTGTCAAGTCTGTTATCGTTCTTGTGTCCTGGAACAGTATTTGGTTTGGGATATTGGGGATTTTTTAAAAAAACAGAACATTTAAGGCTTAGCCCATTCCATGCTTAACTCACCTTGAAGAAAATACAGTTTTGTTTTCCACAGATAATTTCTATCTGTCTATGGACATTTCCATATTTCATAATAATGTGCTTTTATTAATGTGTTTTGGCATTTAAAAAAATATCTGATTACAAGAGATATATAGATGTAATACCATGGAACATAGACTTTTAGTGTTATCACTATTGTTTCAAAATAAAGCTAGAAGCCTAGTTTCCCACCCCCTCCCCCCCCCCCCCCCCCCCCCCCCCATAAGGTCAGACCCATAAATTATTCCCGTTATTTCCTATGCTTAAAATGCCAGTGACAAAACATAAAATTCAAGAAATATTATAACAAGTGTATAATTAAAGTAATGAAAACAAAAATAGACAACAAAAAAACACAGTTCTTCTTTCTCTTTTAACTGGACAAGAAATGTCATTCTACTATGCTATTCATTGCCACACATTTACATCACCCTAGAAAGAGCATACATTGAAGCAATTTTAACACTTGTCTTTGCATAAATAGTTAATTTGGATAGAAAATTCTTTACCTGAATTAAGTCATGTTTGGTTAAAGAGTTTTTTTCTTTTTTAAACTTAATAACATTTCTTTTCATTCAGTCTTGAGCCTTCTTATTTCAGAGATAATGTTTCAATTATGAGAATTCCTTTTTAATTTTTTGTTCTAAAAGGTGATGAAAACTTTTACTTAAAATAAGATTTTGTGATGTACTTGCTGTATCCATAGGGTACTGAATGATATTGCAAGTCTGTCCTTTTACAGAAAACTAAACACATTTTTTCAGTTTTACTTAATTTTATTCTTGAGCTGGATGTTACTGACATTTTATTTTAAATTTATAATTTAGCTTTGGCATTTATAATTACTGACTAGAGTATTATTATGGTGGAAGCATAGGAATTAAAATTGAATCTGAATCTTAATTTTCCCTAACTTTCCACAGGTCATTAAAAAATTACTTGGACTCTCTGTTTTTGCCTTTTTTTTTTGTTTTGTTTATAATGCAAAAATATTATACTGAATGTATAGTGTATATAAGTGTAGTATATCTATATGTATAGTAGTTTGGCTGAAGAATATTAGTAAAGCTAAAGTGAATTTCAAAGATCATACAGGTTTAATTGCTGATGCTTCTGCTGAAGATAATTCCTGTACCAAAAGCTTATCTATTTTTTCAATGTAATTATTTGGCACATTAAAATGTATTATCTATTCCTATAAACCTGCTCTAGCAACTTTTGAAAAACTTATCAAATTGTGGTCTTAAGGAAGCTAGTTATGAAACTCTTACTGAGTACTTTTGAAAACTCCATTCAACATATGCTCAAACCTATTATTTAGAAAGGAATTGTGGGCATATTTTCTTTCCTTTCTTCGTTCTTAATACTTTACTGTCCTGTGGAGTTCTGTCTTTAAGAAAAGTGTTTGTGACTTAAAACACTCTTGATCTTTTTGTTGCAATGTGAGCTTACAGCATAAAACAGCTTAAAGAATTTGGTATCCAATATTGGAACAGAAGTGCTTGTAGAAAAGAGGATTTCAGAACTGGACTGATGAGACAGTGCTACCTGTTTTACAGACACATGATCCATCTTGGTCATTTTCCCAGTCTGGCTTAAAGAAAAACTCCTTTACCAATGAGGAGAACACTTCTGGCAATAATACTTCAGTGAGTTTATGAGTTTAATAAGCTGGATATTTTGTTTAGTTTATACAGGTATTTCCAGCTTTTCCTGAAAAATGGTTTTGTAAAGGAGGATTCTTATTGTACATTTCTGTCTTTTTTAGTCAGAGACTCATTCCCCGTTTAAAATAAAAATAAATAAATAAATCTCCAGTATGATGTGGGTCTGCATTATGCTTTTAAATCTTATTAAACTGTTTGTAACCTTGGCTTTGCAAATTGTATAAATTCAATTTTTAATGAAAACCTGAATTTCTGAGCCTGTGTACAAATCTCAGTAGGAAAAAGAAATTTTACAGCAATGGTACATAATTCACAAGTTCCTGTAAATTGATTTTGCAGCCTTGCAATGATGGATTTGAGCCTGGTGTTTGCATTATCCACAGAGCATGTATTACTGTACCGCATTTATCTAAATGAAGGCTGTATTTAAAGGATATTGTTCTGCTGGAGACTAAATGAAATACATATTAATTTTCCAGGAAATTGATGACAGAGTACCCCATTCTCTGTTGATGGTGTTTATACATTCAGCAGATGTTACTGGATCATAGACCAAAAGGAACCTTCAAAATGTCAAACACCTGCTGGTTTGTGCTCTGCCTTTCTGACGAAGGATTGGTAAAGCACAGATCATAGAATCATAGAATCATTTAGTTTGGAAAAGGCCTCTGAGATCATTTAGTCCAACCTTTAACCTAGCACTGCTAAATCCACTGTTAAACCATATCCCTAAGCTCTCTACATCTACACGTTATTTGAAGACTTCCAGGGATCATGACTCAACTACTTCCCTGGGCAGCCTCTTCCAATGGTTGAGTTAAGAATGTTTCCCCTGAGCGTCCTTTTCTCCAGGCTAACCAGCCCCAGCTCCTTCAGTTGCTCCTCAGAAGGCTTGTTCTCTAGATCCTTCACCAGCTTCATAGCCCTTCTTTGGACGTGCTCCAGGGCCTCGATGTCCTTCTTGTTGTGAGGGGCCCAAAACTGTACTTGAGGTGTAGCTTCATCAGAGCAAAGTACAGGGGGATGGATGATCACCTCCCTAGTCCTGCTGGTTACACTGTTCCTGGTACAAGCCAGGATGCCTTTGGCCTTCTTGGCCACCTGAGCACACTGCTGGTTCATGCACAGCTGGCTATAAACCAGTATATCCAGGTCCCTTTCCATCGGGCAGCTTTCCAGGCACTCTTCCCCCGGCCTATAGACTTGCATGGGGTTGTTGTGACTAAAGTGCAAGACCTGGCACTTAGCCTTGTTGAACATCATACAGTTGGCCCCATTGGTCCAGCCTATCCAGACCCCTCTGCAGAGCTTTCCTACCCTCAAGCACATCGACACTTGTGCAGAACTTGATGTCGTCTGCAGACTTGCTAAGGGTGCACTCAATACCCTAGTCCACATCATTGATAAAGATATTGAATAGAACTGGCCCTGGGGAACACCACTAGTTACCAGCCTCCAGCTGGATTTAACTCTATTCACCACAACTCTTTGGGCTCAGCCACCCTGCCAGTTTTTAACCCAAAGAAGCATACACCCATCCAAGCCAAGAGCAGCCAGTTTTCCCAGGAGAATGCTTTGGGAAATGGTGTCAAAAGAAGAACGAGTTGCCATTCAAAGGGACCTGGACAGGCTGGAGAAGTGGGTCCATGTGAACCGCGTGAGATTCAACAAGTCCAAGGTGCTGCACCTGCGTCAGGGCAATCCCAGACAGGAGTACAGACTGGGAGAAGAACTCATTGAGAGCATCCCTGTGGAGAAGGACTTGGGGGTTCTGGTAGACGAAAGGCTCAACACGAGTCAGAAGTGTGTGCTTGCAGCCCAGAAGGCCAACTGCGTCCTGTGCTGCATCAACAGGAGTGACCAGCAGGTGGAGAGAGGTTGTCCCCCTCTACTCTGCCTTTGTGAGGCCCAACCTGGAGTGCTGCATCCAGGTCTGGGGACAACCAGCAAAAGAAAGATGTGGACCTGTTAGAGCGAGTCCGGAGAAGGGACACGAAGATAATCAGAGGACTGGAGCACCTCTCCTATGAAGAAAGGCTGAGAGAGCTGGGGATGTTCAGCCTGGAGAAAAGAAGGCTCCAGGGAGATCTCATTGTGGCCTTTCAGTACTTAAAGGGGTCTTATGAAAAAGATAAAGAAGGACTCTTTATTCAGATAGATAATGATAGGATAAGGGGAAATGGTCATAAACTAACAGAGGATAGATTTAGACTAGACATTAGGATGAAATTCTTCACTGTAAGGGTAGTGAGGCACTAGAAGTTGTGCCAGGAGAAGTTGTGGATGCCCAGTCCCTGGAGGTGTTCAAGGCCAGGCTAGATGGGGCCTTGGCCCACCTGATCTAGTGGGTGGCATCCCTGCCTATGGCAGTGGGTTTGGAGTTAAATGATCTTTAAGGTCCCTTCCAATGCAACCCATTCTGTGAATCTATGAAAAGCCTTATTGAAGTCTGGGTAGATCACATCCACAGCCTTTCCCTCATCCACCGAGTGTGTAACCTTAGAAGGAGACCAGGTTTGTCAAGCAGGATCTGCCTTTGATAACCCATGCTGACTGGGCCTGACCACCTGATTGTCCTGGAAGTACTGCATGTGATAGCACTCAAGATAATCTGCTCCATTGTTGTCTGAAGAAGTGGATTTTTTTCCATGGTGTGAAATAAGCCAGTTCACACACTCAGGAGAGAGACTGCTTCTACTCAGGCCTCAATTAAACATAGACAGTACCTCTTCTCTTCCAAGGGAGAGCTTTTCCCTTTACACCATGAGCTTCTTGGCACCAAGGTCAGACTGACAGGCCTGTAGTTTTCCATATCCTAATTCCAGCCCTTCTTGTAGATGGGCATCGCATTTGCTAGCCTCCAATCAACTGGGACCTCCTCTGATAGCCAGGACTGCTGATAAATGATGGAAAGTGTCTTGGCAAGCCTTTCTGGCAGTTCCTCAGTACCCTTGGGTCGATCCCGTCTGGCCCCATAGACTTGCATACATCTAAGTGGAGTACCAGGTCACTAACCATTTCCTCATGAATTAGGAGGGCTTCATTCTGCTCCCCATCTCTACCTACCATCTCAGGGCATAAAGTATGGAAAGGTACAGGAAATAATTTGGATTTTGAGAATTAGTCCTCATCATTCATTTAATCAAATTATATACAAAATATTCATCCCTCCTGATCAGCTGATTTTGCCCCTAATTCTCTTAAATTTAAAAAAAAACACACCTGTGTTAAGACAGTCTTGTTAAGATTACAGCAAGCACAAAACCAAACAAAACAAATTTTATCTTGAAATTTGGAGCATTGCCTTGCATGCTCACAAAATATATTTTTTTAAGAATCAGCTTCTTTATTCATTGCATAAAGTTCTGTGATTCCTGGAACAGGACTCAAAGAACAGGCAGCTGTTCAATAGGATTTTTAGTCCTCATTCAATGTATGCTTTCTGTTGTTTATTGTCTTCTGTTCAACTCAGAAGACAGAACTGTAATTTTCCTTCTAAATGATTACCACTCAAAGTGCATCATAGACATTAATTATTGTATCTAACAAGCTCTTCTATGGAGCAATGAGTGTCATCATAATTGTTTAGCACATTAATAGCAGCAGTACAGAAAAATTGAGGTGAACATAACCACTATTACATGTCGTAATCCTGTGAATCTTCCTTACATTTACCACCACCCGTATCTATTGTGCCCTGTACAGAATAGGTATTCATCTAAGATATCTATTGTTATATCTGTATGGCAAGGGTCAACTTAAATTTTGTCTCTTTCAAATTTTTGATGGCTATATTTTGTAGTTGTATTCCTTACCGCCCAGTTGTTTCTTCATTTGTTTTTAGTTCTAGTATTGGAATATATTACAGGATTTTATATGGATTTATTAAGTGGCAAAGGTCACCTTTTCTTTGTTTGTTTATGACTACCCTGTTCACTGTCTCAAGATCCTTATTTCTGCTGAAAATTACTTATGAAGGGGTGTGAAGGGTCCTTTGAAAATATTGAGAATAACTGAATAGTAGTCTTTAACATCTACCATCAGTGAATGAATGGTTTGTGCATAAACTGACGACAAAAAACAGAAACCCCACTATCATTTTAAGTGATAGGTATTGTTTACTTTTAAGCTGGATGCTATAAAAACTTTTAGCCAGAGGTAGAAAACTACAAAACAAGCACTAAATATTTATTTCAGTCATTTTTAAACACACTTGAGAACTGTCCTATACTAACTTACAAGGTATTACAAACCAGAGACAGACTTTCCTATGGGTGACAGCTGTGGTTAGGAGGGAAACTGGACACTCATTTTCCAGTGGTTAGTACATCTAGAACAAAGGAAGATTTTTGTATTCTTGGAAATTTGAGAATTGAAGTGTTCCATATCTATTGTAGGAAATGGGTTATGTCAGTGTTTCTATTTACAGGAAGATGACTAGTGTGTGTAATCTAATTGTTAGGGGATGGATATCTTCTACAGAACAACCGCTCTGGGTTGGACACTTTTATTAACACAGTAATAACTGAGTAACAGATCAGTGATGCAGAATGGAATACTTGCTTACCTAGCAGCAGCTGTTATGTGAGTTCAGCATATCTGTTGTGTAGAAAGAGGACATGAGGTCCCAGTGCTGCTGTTTTGGTATTGTTCTGAACACTGATACATTTTAAATCCACTATTCATTTGGTCACTATCTCAGAAAACATTTAAACTAAATTTAAGTGTTACCTAGACACTCAGAGGACTTTACTGCCTATGCTTTCCTTCATAACAGAACCTTTATAGCATGTGAGATAGATTTAATACAACAACTTTCTTCTTCTCCCTTAGGCATTTCCTGGAAATACAAACTCCGATAGTGTGGTTCGACATGATTTACAACATCCAGTTATCGCTCGCTATGTACGTATAGTTCCTTTGGACTGGAATGGAGAAGGCCAAATTGGGCTGAGAATTGAGGTCTACGGCTGCTCCTACTGTAAGTTTTTCCATGATCACCTTTTTTTTTTTTTTTTTTTTAATTCTGAGTAGAAACTGGATCTCAGATTAAATCTGAATCTCAAGTACTAATCATATTGCCTAGTGCTTAATTGAGTATTGTAACCTTAACTCTGAGTTGCTTGTTATTTCTTTTGTGGGAGATTCAATACTGGAATTTGTGATAGTTCTCTGAAGTCAGTCGCTCCTTTTGATCTTCATGGCTGTTTTTTTTCAAAAGACTAACTATTATATAACCTTGAACAGTCCAGTTGAGGAAACGACAACGTTCAGACAAATATCATGTTGGGTCTTAAGGGGAACAGCTGGGAAACAAGACGTAATTCATTGCCTGGTGCTAAAGATAAAAATAAAGCAAATAAAAATTCTATCAAAGTATCTCAGATTGTCTAAATATATGACGTTTTTCAGAGGCTTTTCCATTAGTATTTGTATATGACTTTAGAATTTCCTTTGAAATCCAAATGAGGAATGGTACAAATGGTTAAGAGCAAAACTGATTATGTTTTAAGAGAAGCAAGAGTCGTTTCTAAATGCCATTCCTACAATTTGATCCTGCCGGTACCTAAGAAAGTCTACAGGCTTGCAAAAACATAAGTGTCTGATGTCCTATTTGTATTTAATATTAATGCAGTATCCTGCTTGTAGGTATTTTAGCTGCAAGGAGATATTTGAGATTTGTTTTCTTTTTAAAACAAAACAAAACAAAACAAAACAAAACAACAAAAACAAACAAAAAAACCCAGGTGTTAGAATAAGTTAAGGAGCACCCATCTTGAAGTCTCATCCATTGTCTTCACTGGGTGATTTATGAAATATTGGAGACCTTTGCCATCCTAACTAGCAATTGTGCTAATTAACTAGCAAAATGCTTTGTGATTTCAGTCTGTTAGGAGATCCGTTGTTTCCCCAAGCAGAGAGGGTTTCCCCAGGCATCTGGAGTGAACTTTTATTTAAAGCAGCAAAATTTAATGGTGCCCACATATCAGCTCAAGCAGCAATCCTCCAAGAAGAGACCCGGCCCAAAACTTTCCCTGGGTTGTTGTACAATCTTCATTTCATTCACTACAGTCCAATCGGTTCTTGACACATGAGTTACATTCCTTCAGATGGGTGGTTCTTTGTTGTGAGGCAGGCTGTTTTCTGTTATCTGTTGGGGCAGGCTCTCATCTGGCAACCTCCTTGGTCAGGACATCACCCCTTTGCCATCAGCACCACTCAACCTCTCCCACAACACTGCTCTCTGTTACTTAATCACCGCTACATGCCAGTTTCAGGTTATGGGGAGCTTACGGGGAGCTCATACTGTGGCCTAAGGCTTCTCTAAATTTACTCTACTAATGTCAAACAGCAGCTCCCCCAATTCCTTACAGCAGCTTGTTTTCCTTTTCACATTTGTTGATTTGATTTGGATAGATAGTCTAAAGGCATATATTCTTTCATTAAACACCAATGGGAACCACAAAGAATAGAGTTCTGATATTATTTTTCCTATTTCCTCGCAATGATTTAACCCCCCCCTCCCCCCTTTTTTTTTCTTTTTAAACTTCAAATAACTTCCGAGCAATAGCTGAGAAATAAATAAAACTTGTGGTGTTTGTAGCACTGTGCTGAGGGCCCTCATGGATGTTAGATACATTAAAAACAACAAAAAAAAACACAACAAAACAACAAAAAAACCCCACAGTATATTTGTTATCTGCAGAACCATAGGTTATTCTGATATTTCTTACTCAAAAAGAAACTAAGCTTCTGAAGTTTTAGGTAGCACTGTTTGCACGGCTCCTAATAAACAAATGTTTATTAGCACATTCATAAAATGTTTTACAGGCTGTTTTAAGCAGAGCTAACATTGCAGCATAGTTAATTTTTGCAGCATGATGAATATTTACTTGTAAGTATATCTACTTCAAATGCAAATTCAGGTATTTAATGCAAGAAGCCAACATTTAGTTTGTTTTGAAATATGACACTTTTTAACAGAAAAAATGCCTTTAAATAGTGCAATAAAACAATAAAACTCATGATCTTTGCTGAAATATTTACAGGTAAAAGTATTTTTTTATTAAATGGATAGACAAAGTGTTGTAGATACATAACAAGACGCTTTTAGAGACTTAAAGTAAATGTGAGAAATAGCAAAACATAGCTTGTTGACAAACTGATTTCAGTCATTCGATGAAAAGTTGCTTGGTTGACAGACTGTATATTTCTGGAGGAGAATAAAAAGCTTCTGCCAAGGAAACAATGTGTGGGACTACAAAAATATTGATAAAATGTGCATTCACAGTTGAAATGAGGTAGCCAAACATAACATTGTAGCTTTGCTCAGAGAGTAGTGTTAGTCTGCTGGCATTATCAGTGATTTCATTTTTTTTAATAACAATAATAATAATATTTTACATTATATATTTATTGGGACTTTTGTTTCAAAAAGCTCTCTTAGAATGTTGTATGGATCTTAGATGCAGGAATCAGATAGGATGTCCCTGAAATTCAGTATCAGTAGATAGCAGAGCAGTTGAAAAGAAAAACTAAACCTCACTGTATTAAAAGAGAGGAAGGCAGCACCTTAGTATGACTATCAGAACAATGTAGCAATGTGTATGAGTTCCAGATTTGTCTTCAAATGCATCATTTGGAGCCAACTGTGTAAAAAAACTCAATTGTTCCATGTAGACGTGTCCTATGGCAGTTTTTAGTCTTATGATTAGAATAAAGCATGAGTTTCACTCTACAACAAGATTCAGAATTAACTTTACATTTATCTCTGTGACTAAATGGTGACATCGAATTTGAAAAAGGTTTTTAATTCTCCCTAGGGAAAAACTGACAATTCCTAATTAATAATAATAAAAATGATAATAAAAAATAGTGAGTAAATAACTGTCTTATTGGCTATGTTAACGGAAGAGTTGCATGAGAAAAACAAGCTTGGAAAACAACAGCAAACAAATTATTATATGACATAAAAACATATTTTAGTCAATGGGAGTTTTAGGTTTCATTTTAAAAGAAGCTACTTAAGACACTCAAAAGGGGAAAAGAGTCTTTCTTTATGCTTGCAGTGACATAATTTTTCAAAACGCAAATTATAGGGAAGAAAGCAATATAACCAAAGGCAAAGTATCCAACCAGTTAAGGCAAAACCGGTGGCAGATTTTCATTCGTGCTCTTTTGGAGACAGAGGGCAAAAGGATGTGGTATATATCCTCCATCATGTCCAGTTTATGAATGTTGACAAACTGAAAAGTCATGGCATCTGGAGGCTCTGGCAACTATAATACAGTACATTTTACTAACAATTTTGAATATCATAGTAAGTTCCTGCAAGATCATTGATGGCAATGAAGGATTAAAAGAACTAATGAATAGTCCCTTTCATCTCCATCCTGTAACAGATGAATGCTTACAAAATGGAAATAGCATTGCATAGTCTTTGGCTGCACTTTTTAACCTATCCTCATAACCTTCTGGGTGCTGAAATCCTGTGGTATGCATGGAATGGACTCACTGATATCTTTGTTCTTGGGCTTTTTATGATATGGCTCTGTCGTAGATTTTCTGCATCTAAACTCCTTGCCTGAATCTTTTAGACAAAGTTGTACAGCTGATAATAAGAATTCGCAAATTCCAAATGGTTCGCGTCTGGGGTGTAGGATATACTTGAAAAAAGTCACTTGGAGACAGCAGAAAGTCATGCAAATAATATAAATAAGGCAAATAGAGAGCAGGAACAATAAAGCTCTATGAATGTTTGCAAACTGAGCTTTTTCCATTCATTGACCAGATCTATTTGCTAATACTTATGAAGCAGTGAAAGTGAACAAATGTCATTTGAGCTCTGTTAGCAAATCTGTTCATTTCAGTTGTTAGCTATACTACTTGTAGCGTGCTATGTCAAATGCTACTGTTTCAGTTTTATGCTGGATGACTGATTTTTTTAGGAAGTGAGGGAAAAGAAGGAAAAATAGCAAACACAGACCATAGAGGTTTATGAAATAATGATTTTGTATGGAAAACATTCACTGTACGGATAGTACAGTGAAAAAAACCTTGGTCATGTAAAAATTTACAAGAGCAAAAATAAGGTTAGGAGATGCTGTTGAGGGTTAAGCCATGAGGGTTTCAAATAAACATTTGCAAGAATTGATTTGGGAGTACTGAAGTGCTAAAAATTATGGGTTGAACAGATCTTGGACTAGTTAATCCTATCTGCCTGCAGTGACCTAAGCCATTTTTTCCCTTGGTTTCCCCCTGTTAATTCCACATTCGGCTGTACTCATTATTAGGAAATTTTCTGTGATACTTGAAATCTCCTTTGCTTGGTTTCATGCTGTTGCTTCTAACTACACGTCTCCTTCATTCTCTCATGTGGTTGCCCTACATATCTAACAAGAGCTCCATCCTCTTCAGAATTATTTATTGCATCTACACATCAAAGGGAATATTTAAAGCAGGTAAGAAAGCCACTGTTATTTCACTTGTGTGGAATCTGATCAGTTTTCACTTGGCCAGATTCACTAGCATACACTGGACATTTTGTTTCATCAGCATAGCATTTAAAAACAAAATAAAACACTAAAACACATGAAGAAAAGTCTACTAAAGTGACATGATTGCTACTGGAACACCCTATGCTGTATAAAATATATTTCCATATGTCTATGCGTACATATTTATTCTATTACACTTTTCGTGCCTATGTGAATATTCACTTAAATGGTGAGGATACTGATTTGGTCCCCAAATCCATGTAAACAATTCCCTACCTCCTCTCATGATATTTTATTACTTATAATAAAGGTGCAACTAAGTTGTCCAGGCAGACTTCTTTGACCATCTAAGTGGTGCAACTGCATAAAAATATTAAATAATAGATAGGAAGAACAATTTTGAAGTGTATATTTTGTGCAATCATGTTCTCAGATTTGTAGCGCAATTTTATTAAAATATTGTAAGTAAAATTGCTTTTAATTTTGGGTAAAATCATAGAATTGACAAAACTGTTTAGCAGAGGTCCGTGTGAGCTTAATAGCTTTGTTTATCACAGTGGATGGGACAGTTAGGAGTTCTCCTAAGCATCCAACCTTTTTTTTCCCCCTATTTCTATTAAATGTCAGTATTTTTATACTGGGTAGATGTATACATATTTAGGTCTATGTGTTTGATTTTTAGACAACATCATTGCAGTTCAACAGGTGCAAGCATAACTTGATATTCTCTCTGATATTAAAGGTGCATGGCTGAATACTCAGTTAAACTATGGAGAGTGAGGGAAATGAACTGTTGAACTTTTAAAGATTTATTTGAATACATGCTCTATTTGAAAGCTTACTTCGTTGTTAAGATATTTTCTAGCTTTTTGACATGGAGGGGATTCCTTTTTTCTTAAGAGTCATGAAAATTGATACTTTTTATTACCCATACATTCTTAGTTCCATGGTAGTCTTTAAACAGTTGAGTTCTGCAAATTGAAGATAAATTATGCCATCTTTCTTTAGAATTGTTCCCAATATAGATTGCTTTCCCCTACTCACTCCCCAGCAAGAGGTGGTTGTGATTGTTTCTGTGTACGTGTTCATTTATTTTGGTATGAAAATTAGAACAGGCTTTTGTTATCCCAGCCGATTTGTTACCTCTGGTTGTTAACAGTAATAAATACAGACCCATTTTGATAGTAGGTAAAAATACAAATTTAAAACATTTGTGTCTTCTATTTTAAAATTAAGAAAAAAAAATAGCAGTTTTGTAGTGCATGAAAAATTATTATTATTATTATTATTATTTAAATCAGAAGATTGAGATGGAAACAGAAAGAAAGTCCTTGGAAATATTTTTGCTTTTCCTAGAAAAACAAACAAGCAAAAAAACAAACAAAAACAGAAAATTAACCTTAATGTTTAATTTGAACTGCTTTTTGTTTCCCTAAAAAGAATATTTCAGAAAGATGTGACATGAGCTTCTGCTTTGAAAATTAAATACATAAATAAATATTTTCTTCAAAAAATAAATAGTGTATTAAATAGAAGAAGAGCACTCTTCTTTTGTGTAATGGGATAGCCTTGGCTATCCCACCCTGTCGCTAAATCAGGAACAAGGAAAAAAAGCTTCTGGGTTACAAAAAAAAGACAGGGAGAACACTTATCAGTTATAATTACAAGACAGACTCACCTTGGGGAAAATTAATTTGATTTATTGCCAATTAAAATATATTCCAATATTGAGAAACAAACACAATCATTATAACAACACCATCCCCTATCCTCCCTCTCCCAGACTCAACTTCACCTCTTGATTCCTGACACTCCTGTCTGCCCTGTAAGCGGCATGGTGGTCTGGGGATATGGTCATTGTAGTTCCTCTGTGCTGCCCCTTCCTCCTCACACCTCTCCCCTGCTCCAGACTGGGCTCTCCAAGGGCTGTCAGGTCAATCTCTGCTGGGCACCTGGAGCACCTCCTCCCCTGGCTGCTCGCAGGGCTGCTTCTCGCACTCCTCTCCCCACTGCCAGGCAGTGTTTGGCCCTTGGTGAGCTCCGCTCTCCCCGAGGAGCCCACCCGTGGCCGAGGGGCTCAGCTGGGCCCTGTGGTGGGGCCGCTGGAGCCTGCATGGGGCAGCCCAGGCCTCGTCTCACAGAGAGGACCGGCATTCCCTGGCCACTGCCTGGGTGCCTGCACCCAGTACCATTTTAAAGTTAGATCTTAAAACCTAACATATATGTTTATTTCTTATTCTTTAACTTTTAATTAGTTTGGCACAATGCACATATTTTTTCCTATCAACTTTTTGAAACTGGCAGCAAACTGAAAAGTCCATTATTTTTCCATTTCTAGTTATAATGAGGTTACTGGTAGATATTCTCAAGCACCACAGCTTTGTGAACTGCAACAGCAATGTGTTCTTTACAGGTTCATTTGTTAGCTGGCAATGAATGTATAATCAAAGTCAGAGAAAAACAAGTGTATTTTCTATGAATACATGCCCCACCAACTTGTTCAACTGTATTCTCAGACAGTTTTCAATTACATTTGAACTTTTTTTTTATTCATTTAATATTTCCTTTAGAAGGGTGTATGTAGCTGGTTCATTTGAAAAAGCTTTTTTATGAGTTTTTTTTTTGTGCAATGTATAAACAAAATGTAAGGCCAGATATGATAAAATCTTGCAGATTTTGTAGAAGGTTTAATAAAGTTTAATAAAGGCTCTTCTCTTGTGGAAAAGAGCAAACATTTTCTATTAGCTTTTCCAATATTTACCCATACCCCCCACAGAAAGGTATTGCATAGTTGTCTGTAATCAATTTACATGAGGATGGAAATTATTATTAGGATCCATAAACATCTAGAAAAGTAGAAAAAATAAGTAAGGTCCTAGTATCCTTTTTAATGAAGAAAGGAAGGTAATGTTCAGGTAAATACAAATAAAACTTTCAGTCTAATCACAGTAGTTTTGCCTGTAATGTTTTTTGCCTGAACAGATGCTTTTAATGGTTTTGCCCAGCATATACTGTTCTTGCATTTCTTTAAGTGACCATAGATCTATTTGTCCATGATGACTTATTCCCTTGAGAAATCAAGTGGCTCTTTTCTCATAAAAACAAAACAAAACAAAAACAAAAAAACAAACCCTACAGATATCAGACTATGGTTTTGGTTCTGTGCCATTGATTTAGAGCACGAAGGGCTTCACTGATAAATGTTTTCCTGCATGTCTGGATTAAAACATATATTAAAGATGCAGTATCTTCTAGGCTTTGTTCAATTTATTCTGTTCTTTCACTAAAGTTTAGCTGAAGATGACACATTCTGTATTTTTCTTTTAAGTAAAATGGTAGAGTCTTACTATTAGTAAATTTTTGTCTTTTCTCAGTCAAAGGTAATGATAGGGTTCGCTGATACAAAACTGCCTATATTAAAGAGTCAACATTGCTAAATGGAAATAACCAAAATTAACTCTTCATAATAATGTTTTTATAAAGTAACAACGTACTGTCAGTATATGTCAGTATATACGCAGTATATTCCCGTAGTTGAGTTTCTACTCAATATCATATTTTAAAGCTGTCGTCCCATCTTTTATGAGCTTTGGGAAATTAGGCAAGTGTGCTGCACATTTTTCCCTAAATCCTCTAAAACAGGGAAAATGTTCTTTTTTTTTTTTTTTCCCCACCCCATAAGAATGACATGGTATGCCATCTCTTGTGGCTGAGAAAGGTCTACCTCATGCTTCTCTCACTGCAGGGTGAATGCCCTCTGACAGGGTGCACCTACTGTTATCTCTGGCCTCTCCTCAAGGTGCAATTAATGGAGAATGGGTACCCTTAGTGTCCCACTGGTGTTTGTTCAGTCCAACAATTCTTGTAAATGTTAAAGGTCTGTAGGAAAATAGGCAGTCAAACAATCTTCTGGGTCTGTTTCATGTACCACTGAATTACATTAAAGAAAACAAATTTTCAGCTTGGCTAAGCAACCCCCTAGATTCAGTGGCTTCAGTTATAATGGTGCCAGGCATCACATAAGCTTTCTCAGATTGGATACTTTGCTGCTGTTCTTTTAGTTAGTGTAAACATTTCTAAGGCTGTCAAAAGAAGTTATTAATTCAAAAATGTTAGGGGAAACGTCTTGCAGAAATGGTAAAATATTTCCTCTATTCAGATGTAACCTTTTTTTTTATTAGAAGATGACAAAAAGTTTTAGGCTCCATGATGTTGCACAGCAAAACAATGGAATGCTGAATATTTTTCTCTTGAATATAATTCATATTATTATCTTACTATAATTACATTTTAGTATGGCTTCAACTGGATCTTTAGATGGCTTCATAGATTGTCCATTGAATAGACAGAGATCATTCAATAAGTGTTCATTTGTACTTGTTGCAGATTGTGGTAGATGTGAAAGAAAATCATTAAAAAACCCAATAGTTTTGATTTATTATTATTTTTTTTTAGAATGCCATTACACACAGGAGATGATTAGAACCTGTGTGTTTTCCTGTGTTTATAGTACTTGTGACTTTAGTAAAATGGGTATATATGAAAAATGTTTCTGTATTTTAAAGTTTAAGAATTTAAGGGAAATACACACTTGGTTTATCCTTTAGAAATTCACAGTAAAATTGGATAAATACTATATGAAAAAAAAAATCCTTAAATAAATTCATGTGTTTATACATATCAATTATGTTTGAAATTTGGAGTTAAGATTTAACAATTGTTCAGTCAAGGTATAAGTTGAAATGACAATTATGAGCAAAAACAAAAACTTCAAATTTTGAGGTAACTGAGTGGTTTTTGTCACTGCAGATTGAATTCTGAGTCTACATTCACTAAGAAGAACTTAAAAGTACAGCATGTGGCCCAAAAATGTATACATGTAAATCTATATCAAGTGCTTTACTAAGTCTAGATAAACAACTAGGTTTCTAAACTAATAGTAACCTAGAAAACTCACCTTTTCACAAAAGTGCTTAGCGATTTTTTAATTTAAAATTATATCTTTAATAAAGTAATCTGAACAAATTTTAAAAAGCGTGTAGGTAATTTCCAAATTCAGAAAAAGAAACAAAATTTTATACTGTCTCAATTCTGTGTATTCACCAGATTTTGCCATCCACAATTTTATAAAAAATAAAATAAAATAAAAAAATGTTTATTTCTTGCATGGCAACGTCTCTATTTTTTGTTTACAGATGCATAAGGTAATTGAGCTTTGATTATTTCAATATGGAACTGTTCTCTCTCTCTCTCTCTCTCTCTCTCTCTCTCTTTTTCTTTCCCATAGAACATAAATATTTAATTGCCATTTTAGCTTTAAATAAATTGAAGAACTTGGGAAGCTGGCTTTCTAAAACTGCAGCTATAAAAAGCATCCTTACAGGAAAAATTATTTCCTTACCTAAAATAATAATGATTGGTATAGCAACAGCTGGCATTTATTTAGCAAGCTCTTACGTAAGCTTAGTGATACTGCTTGAAGT
Source organism: Anser brachyrhynchus (assembly GCF_964034855.1). Taxonomy (NCBI): domain Eukaryota; kingdom Metazoa; phylum Chordata; class Aves; order Anseriformes; family Anatidae; genus Anser; species Anser brachyrhynchus. Next base: position 57,534,117 of record NC_137695.1, on the reverse strand, counting down.
CAAACAATTTGTAAAGCAGTGAATGTTTTTCTCTATCTATATCTATTTAATACCAGCAAGTAAATGCCTTGGGTTTCTCTGAATTGTGATTAAACTGTGATTAAACCTCATAAGTAAACCTTTTAAGGTAAAAAAAAAAAAAAAAAAAAGAAAATCCAAAATATTTTGTTAAGTGGTAATGAACATTAGAGAGAAGAAAATTTTCAATTAACATGTACTAGTCAGGGAAGGTAGTTGTTCATTTCAGGGAAGTGGTTGAGTCGCCATCTCTGGAGGTCTTTAAAAGACGTTTAGATGTAGAGTGTAGTGATATGGTTTAGTGGAGGGCTTGTTAGTATTAGGTCAGAGGTTGGACTAGGTGATCTTGGAGGTCTCTTCCAACCTAGATGATTCTGTGATTCCGTGATTTTCTTTAAGGTGGGGATTTTTTTTTTTTTCTAGTACCTTTGGTATAAGGTGTTGTCAATGCCTGATCTGAGAAAAGCCTATTGGGCTCCAACATACTGAAGGGGATCTATGGTCATAAATTCATCTGAATTCTCTTGTGCTGCTGGTGACCTGTGACTTAATACAATTAATACAATTAACGATTGTATTAATTGTATACAGCCTTGATTTTAGGAGCAAATCAACAGAAAAATTATTCAGGCATTGAGTATGTCTGTGTAAACCTAGGGTAGGTGGTAGTATTTCACTCAATGTGTAAACTGGAAGAAGACAGTACTATGCCTTCACCTCTGCTGAAGGTTCTTCCTAATTTGGTGTCAATTTTGGAGGTAGCAGGGGGAAGGAAGAAGCCTGTGTTACTAGTCTTTCCTTTGCAAGCTTGTTAAAAGGCTTGGTAGCTTCACACCGAGTTTGCCAGCTGTTTATAGAATCATAGAATAATGGAATATCCCGAGCTGGAAGGGACCCACAAGGATCATCAAGTCCAACTCTTGGCTTTGCGCAGGACAACCTAAAAATCAAACCATATGTCTGAGAGCATTGTCAAAATGCTTCTTGAACTCCGTCAGTCTTGGTGTTGTGACAACTTCCCTGGAGAGCCTGTTCCAGTGCCTGACCCTTAATGAATAACCTAATATCCTATCTGAACCTGCCCTTACACAGCTCCATGCCATTCCCTCAGGTCCTGTTACTGTCCCCAGACAGCAGAGTTCAGCACCTGCCCCTCCTCTCCCCTCGTGTGGGATCTGCGGGCTGCCATGAGGCCTCCCCTCAGCCTGCTCTGCTCTGGGCTGAACAAACCAAGGGACCTCAGCTGCTCCTCATACGTCATATCCTCCAGTCCCTTCACCATCTTTGTTGCCCTTCTTTGGACACACTGTGATAGTTTTATGTCCTTCTTGTACTGTGGTGTCTAACTACACACAGTACTCGAGACGAGGCCTCTGCAGAGCAGAGCAGGACAATCACTTTCCTCAACTGGCTAGCAATGATAGCCCAGGATACGGCTGGCCCTTTTGGCTGCCGTGACAGACTGTTGACTCATATTCAGTTTGCAAATGACAAAAACATGTTATTAAACACTTAAGCCATTGTTATGCAATGCATCTTCATATTTTCTCCAGCGTGAAGGACTTTCAGCAAGTCAAGCAGTCTTACTTCTTATACAAGCATAAATGTATTAGAGGGCTACTTTAAGCAAAACAGATTAAGTGAATACACTGTGCTGCAGGTGATGAGCTGTGAGACTTCAAGTCAAATACATCTTTCAATTATTTGGAAAAATCCACTGAAAACCCTTTGTTTTGCATTGTGTCTATTTTTATTTTTATTTTCCCTAAGTTTGGCTGATATGTATTAGAACATCTTCAGACACGGTGAATGAAGTATGTATTTATAGCAATGTATTTTTGAGAGATAAGGTAGGGGGATTTGAGCGATTGATCTTCTGTCATAATGCAGACATTAAATACTGGATGTGAGTAGGCCTAACTCTTACTTTTATTACATCCTGCTGTAGAAAGAAACTTTATCAAGTCAGGCTAGCACATACCCCCTAGAGAGATCGTGACTATCTGATCCATGTACTTTAAGTTTTATTTGTGTTAGTAGGTGGATAAAAAGTATTACTCTTTGGGTGTAGAAGTTTCTATGTTTCCAATAGAATCCCTAGACATGAAGAGAAAATATATGTCCAGTTCAAATCCCAGTAAACCTTGGAAAAGCGTCCTTCTGAAACAATATTAGAATAGGCTGAAATGTAGTTTTATTATTTTCTAACAATTTCTGATACTTTGAAAAATTTTCATGCACATTATGCAAGAAAAGTCAATAATTATTACACATTTCGTACCCGTTTATTATACTTGTCATTTTACATTTCTTCTTAAAAGTTGAAAACATTTAGCCACATTGTTTAGTTAAAAACAAAATGAAACAATGTTTCAATGGTTAATAATCTTTTTCTCTAAAATAAGAAATCTATTATCCAGTTGTCACACACTTTATAAACTGAATTTATTGCAATTTATCTTTCTATTTTCTGATTTTTTTTAATTGACAGTTTTAAGTCAAAGCATCAATAAGTTCTGATGTAAATGTATGCTTATGTAAAATTTTCATCCAGCAGTACTAAAACCAACAGAATATTTATAAATTTATGCTATCTTTTCTTTAAACGAACAAACAAAAATCCTTATTTTTATTTAGGTGCAATTTCCCTTGATTTTAAGAGAACAATATCAAAAGTGTAGTTCACAGTTGAAGTGAACACAATATTTAAATTCATAAACAAAAGAAAATTACTATATTTATATATTTTTTTAACTTACATGTTTTCTGATACACTGCGTAACTCATCAGTGGAGCTCATGTAATTCATCTGTTTAAAAATGCTCACATGAAAGATACTTTTAACCAAGTTTTTACATCTTCAGTGTTTCAAAGTTCTTTCGTTACTTCCATTTGTTACTTTCAGCTTTCAGGCTGAACATTGTTTCAGCCTTGTTTCTCAACATAGTTTCCTGAACTGAAACATAACTTAAATATTCAGTCAGTATTATCTGGTTGTAAACTGTATTCACTATCAGGAAATAAGGACTAGAATTACTGTTCAGATACTATTAGAAGAGACTGCTTTAAAAGAAGACTTTTCATTTTTAGTGAGCTTTATTAAAAGATAATATAAACAAAGAATTATAATAGCAATATATTAAAATATTACAATAAAATATCAAAATAAAACAGAGTATCAGAATAAAGCTAAAAATGGTTCCAACATAAGTTACTTTATCAAGTAGACACATCACTTGCGTATATAGGTATATCTGATCCTGTCAACTGCTTCGTTGACCAAGCAAACATACACCAGGGCTGTGTTGTTGAAGACATTTCTATTTATAGATAGCTTCCTTATTCCTAGCAAAGAAATTCGTGGCCTTATCTATATAGAAGATTCTTCTTAACAAATGGAAGATGGCAAAAGAAAAAGAATAAAAGAATTAAAAAATATATGAAATAATTAATAAATGAATAATTGAATGAATAAATAAATAAGTAAAGGAAAAAATATGCTGGAGAAGGAAAAGATGAATGGAATAGAGAAAGCTGGAAATCTCTCATTATAGGGGCTGTCCAAAACTGGCTAAAAGTAGTGGAGGGGCAACAGGATCTTTTCTATGGCTCTCTATGGCCTTACACATCCTGGCTTCATGAAAGATATCATGACCCCAGAATAAACACAGTATTAAAAAAAAAAAAAAAAAAAAGGAATTGGTGTTTTTTTTTTTTTAATAAATAATCTATAATGACATATTAGGAGAGAGATTTTTTTATCTGCTTAGGGATCAAAAGCTAAAAATGTTTAACAATGTTGCCACAATTGAAACATATGTACAATTACTACATGCCATATGCAATCTGTGCAAACCTATAGAGCTAGAAGTTCAAAACAGAAGAAAAAAGAGAGAGAGAGATTCATAGCTGTTTAGTCTTAATAAATTCAAGATTTAGAACACTTTTAGAACAAACTCTTATGTCTCAAACTACATGAAATCAAATGCTTTGCAGAAGTTCATTAATACTGGTAGCAGAGGTGAATTAGTTTCTTTCAGTCAGGGTTTTATAAACTTCTGTCTTGCAACCCCAGAGTTCAAACTACATATGTCATGCATGTTGTTACTTGGATAGAGCCCTTGATGGATCTTTATGATCATCACCCTTTTCAATCTCATCTGTAGTTAACTAGAGGAAAACTGAAAACATTGAAAATTGCAAAGCTAGAAGTGTCAGGAATACACAAACAGGTCGGTGCCCCTCCTGTGCTTGACTTGTGAACTGTATGGATGAACTCTACTGGGAAAGGGTTGTGTTGGCGGGTGAGGGTAGTTAAGCTTTGATGTATATTTTGACAGTGTGGCAGGGAGAGAGGTAGACTTTCAGATTCTTGGCTACATTTATTTATCTTCTTAATGTTTTTCACAGTGATAGGGTCGTGAGCATTTCTGAATCTCATATAATTCTTTGAAATTTGTATAACATGCTTATTAGAATTCCAGTTAGAAATCCTATGTATTTCTGTGACTGTGGGGAAAAAAAAAATAAAATGTATTTCTTGATCAATCGTATCTAGGCCTTGAGAGTCCTGTTCCTCCAGAGTTGAAGACTAGGAACTAATCTTGTTGCTTTGTTATATGATGAAAACAATAAACACTGGTATCAAAGTTTGCATGCCTATTCTTAAATTTCTCGGTCCATGTTTGAAGATTTAAAAGGAAAAAAAAAAAATGATGTTTTTCTCAACCTTCTAGCAAGTGCCTGTTTTTCAGAGTGATCAGCTCTTTCTCAACAGAAACAAATGACCAGCTGGCTCCTGCAAGTTTATCATTCCAACATGAATAAAATGCAAAACACTGAGTTATTTCATACTGTATAGGTATAAATAGAACTTATATAGTTGAACTTTAAAAAAAAAATAAATGTTGATGGTCTTATACAAACTAACACTAAGGGATAAATGTTTAATTCTTACAATTCCAAATATTTTCTTTACAAAAATTTAAATAATATGAACCAGATCAGATTTAAACAATATGCCACTTAAGAATGTACTATTAAAACATCGGCAAAGAGCTCCTAAAAAGAAAATGTAAAACTTTTGTGTAAGTAGTTTTGAGGTTCTGATTTTTGTCTCTTACTGCCTCGTACAGTACGTCAGGCACTCAGATCAGTTCATTTTCACTTCAGATGATCTGCAATTTGAAGACAGAGAGGGTTAAATTTGGTGCAACTTGTATTCTCTTCTCTGTTTTCTCACATCTGTGTATTTAATCATATTCCTAGTGTTCTTTCGTATTTCTATTCAGGAGCTATGACACAGATGTTAATGAAGATAGTTGTTCAGCATTTCTTAGGTAGACAAAAATCTCATTAATTTCCCTTATATAAAGATAGAGACTAGAATTCATAATGAAGTAATTTCTTTCATAGGATGCATTCTTGGCAGAAATTCATTTGTGTAATGGATAAATTAAAGAGTCTTTGGCCTCTATACATCCATCCGGTGCTGCTTGCTTATAATGATAACTAAATATTTATTGCCTAACCACACCCTTCAGCATTTTCTCTGGATGACACAAATCACAGAATCACAAAAAGGCGGAAGGGACCTCTGGAGGTCATCTGATCATGCATGGCAACCTTGATCCACTTGCCCAGGACCACGTCCAGATGGTTTTTGAATCTCCAAGCGTGGAGATCCAACAACCTCTCTGGGCAACCTGTGCTAGTGCTTGGTCATCCTCATGGTGAAAAAGTACTTCCCGATGTTCATAGGGAACCTCCTGTGCTTCAGTTTGTACCCATTGCCTCTTATCCTGTCACTGGGAACCACTGAAAAGAACCTGGCTCCATCCTCTTTGCACCCTCCCCTCAGTTGTATTGATAAGATCCCCCTTGAGTCTTCTCTTCTTCCAACTGAACAGTCCCAGCCCTCTCAATCTTTCCTCATAGGAGGGATGCTCCAGTTCCCTTATTTTCATGGCCCTTTGTTGGACTCTCCAGTATGTCCATGTCTCTCTCATACTGGGGAGTACAGAACTGGACACAGTACTTCAAGGTGTGGCCTCACCATTGCTGAGTGAATGGGAAGGATCACCTCCCTCAACCTGCTGGCAATACTTTGTCTAATGCTGAGCAGGATACAAATGTTTCACAGAAGTAAAATAGCCTGACAGTTTCTTTTGTTTGTTTGTTATTCACCCTTTTCTATCTTTTCTACTTTTCTAGTGGAATTTTTCAGTGCAATCAGATCTGATTGGATCATTGTTTAGAAATAAACTTAAATTATTGATGATATGTATATATAGCTAGAAGAACCATAAAATACTTGAATATGTTCAGAACAGCAACATTTAGGCATTTAATCACTAGATTCTTTGAAAAAACCTAAGTAGTATCTAGCATATTAAAAAAAAAAAAAAAGAAAAACAAGAAAAAAAAGGAAAAAGGAAGCATTAACAACAGAAACCAACAACGACAAAAAAAAACACTCTTAAATAAGATCCACGGTTCCTGTCTTATACATTTTTATAGTTAACATGCAGTACAAACTGCAAAGAAATTTATCTCTGTCCTGGAATATGTATGCACAAAAACATTCTGATTCTGCCAGAGAAGTCTTCTGAGACTTTGTGTTTATTTTATATAAATGATTCTGTTCTCCGGAATTTTATTATTTTTTATATATATACCTTTTGTTTTTGTTGTTGTGGTGGTAGTTTTTGTTTGTTTGTTTTGTTTTGTTTTTAAAGATACGTGGTTATCCTAGGATGCTTCTCTTACACCTTAAGATTTTTCAAAATATTTGAATTTTGGAAAAGTTTTAGTAATTTTCTAGTTAGAATGATGCAGTTACAGTACTCTTGAATGCAATACTATACTCAGCTGAAGCAAAAACATCAGCAGCACACTCTGACAATGTAATTTATCTAAAACTTCTATGACAAATTATGAAAAGATGTTCATTTAAATATCATATTGTATATCTTTGTTCTCAACAGATGGGTGAACTGGGTTAGTTGGAGTTAAGATCTTGCTACTGATGCATGATGTTATTTCTCTACATACCACAAAATAAGTAGTGTTCTTATTAGATATACAAGTGTATATGTGATAACATTTGGTAAAAAGAGCATAGCTACACATAGATTTATACTACATACAAAGAGAAATTTTCTCACAGAATGCTGTTCCCACCAGAGTACATACCTCCCGTAGATTTGCGTCACGCTCAAGTCTACTTCGTGTAAAATTCCGGTACAGTCAAACTCTTCTGGAAAATCCAGAGCTTCCAGGCTCTTTGTACTTATGATCATTACAAACAGGACTGTAAAGTGCAAAGTCAAGGACAGCCAAGTTTCTGGTCTCCTTATTATCACAGAAACTAGACAAGAAGCTGCGTTTTTTCAGAATACTCTGAAATTCACCAAAGTCAAACAAAAAGAGTGAATGGAACATTTCTAAAACCTTGAAAAGTTTCACAAAGTAGAAACTAAAGTTTAAGTAAATTATGATTTTTCTATGTATTGCACAGTAAAAAGGAAGTACTTTGAAAATACTTGGTTTTATTGCTGTGAAATATCAAAGCACAGAGGAATTCTGACAATATTCAGAGATTTATTTTCTTTAAATCTCTACTAGTTACCATCTCTCCCTTACATTACTTAATCAAAAATCATTGAATTACCATTTGTAATGGTTCACCAGAACAGATTAAAATATATATATATATATCCAAGAAATAATACATGTTGCTGTTCAAGAAGCATGAGATTCTTCCATGTTTACCTTTGCTGCTAGAATAACATTATTTTTCAACTGGGTGCACTATGTAATGAGATATCAAAAAGACTATTCATACAAAGGCTTACTACTTTTCCATCAGTTCAGTACCTGTCATACCAGATTCTTATTTGATATTTATTATAGTATGTCCATTGCTAATAGCAATATCCACACTTCTAAGATATTTTCTTACTGAAATTCCATTATAGTAGTTTGGAAGGTGTCCAAAAGTATTATGGATTTTACAAAGAAAATGAGACAATATATATTACATAAACATATGGGGAGAACTGAGATACTCTGAAGAAAAATTAAGAAAAATAAGTCAGAAGACACTGGTCATTTTAATCTGTCCATACTTTCACAACACCTGTGTCTTTTTGTGTCTGTATAGCAAGCAGAGCCAGACATACCTTCTTGCACTTTAATGTTCCCCAGTGATGAAAGCTTGCTATCCATCAGGTACAGTACATCTGCAGTCTCTCATTAGTCACTGAGCAGTTCAGTTATGTCTGTAATGTACTGTATTTTGCTTTCATTTATGTTTTCATGAGGATTTAAATTGTAGACTAGCAAGTGCTCTTGTGGTCATAACATCCTGATAAAAAGACAAGCAGGAAAAACTATTCTTATGTCCAGTTTGTAAACTTATAGTCTGATGTTTCTGATACAAAATATTAGTGTTAGATTCACAGACTGAATTTGCCAAAGTCATATGTATAATAAATCAAGAAGTTATAAAAATGATTCATATTCTCAAGCTCCAGGTATTATCAGTTGGAGTCTGGATGACTATCAGCATGTTCTCTAGTGGCTCAAGGGCAAGAAAATAATAAGATTTTGAAGAATAAGGCTAAAGATAAATTATAAACTATAGATTTAGCCAGCAAGTGTTGCACTGGGATCAATATTTTCAAAGAAAACTATGTAAATTATTTGATTTAATCTTGTCTAGTAGTCTAATGGTGGCAGTGGTGATTTTCATGGGCATAAGGATTTTATTTGTGTCTGAGTGTGGCCTAAGCTACACAAAGGAAGAGATTAAATTTAGAAACAGAGCAGTGGAACGAATGCTGTATGGTATATTTTCTTTTCAGTACATTGCAGGATACATTTCTTTCCATACTTAGATTTTAATTTTGATATCTATTTGTATCAATAATTCTCCATAGCTTATAAGAAAAGCAGAAAGAAGTCCTATAGAGCCCAGATACTTGCTGAGGCCTGATAAAAGGGCATTAAGACATAAAGAAGATTCTTTCTCCCCTCCCCTCCCCTCCCCTCCCCTCCCCTCCCCTCCCCTCCCCTCCCCTCCCCTCCCCTCCCCTCCCCTCCCCTCCCCTCCCCTCCCCTCCCCTCCCCTCCCCTCCTTTACTACCGTAACAAGTTTAGTAGATATATCATTCATTTTTTTATATTTCTGCAGAGGAATTTGAGGGCAGATACTACCCCCATTCAAGCATCTATACCAGCATACTTTAGGTATTCTTGTCTTGCAGTTCATCTTCTTATGGTTTCAAATTCTCTCCCTAGGGTATGACAGTTTGACTGTTAAGCAAGGATGTAGAGTCAGTGTTTGAGATTATCTGGTATGAACCACTTTAAATTTGCACTATGGACCATAATAGTGTATGAGCCCATCATAAGTCAGAGCCTTAAATGGACAGTCAGTTATAGAGCTGGAAAACAAGAAAGAAAAGTATATTGTATTAGAAATGGTAAAAGCTGTTCACAAGATGTCATGCTCCCTCCTTGGGAAGAAGAATTCTGCCCTGTTGCAGGCCCAAACTTTTGGATGTTGCTTAAAGAAAGGATTCATTTTCTTGTGATTATTCTGGCTTCTGTGGAGATTAGTTTCTGATCAAATCTAATTCTAACAGAGTTTTTTTTCCATCCAAACTTTTTAAACTCTCTTTAGAATTTTGTCATCAGTCCTCCAAAAAGATATCAATTTGCTAATAACTGAGAATTTAGAAAGTTTTCCCAGAAGTAGGAGCAGTCAAGAGAGTTTGGTGGTTTGACCCTGACCAGCAGCCAGACACCCAGCCTGCCTTTCACCTACTCCACTTTCCTGAGGGATGGGGAGAAAAATGGAAGGAAGGTAAAAAGAGTCATGCATGAAGATAACGACAGTTTAATAAGAAAAGCAAAAGCTGTGCATGGAAACAAAGCAAAAGGAGGAATTCATTTACTACTTTCCATTGCAGGCTGCTTCCTGAGAAGCAGGGCCTCAGCACACCTAATAGTTGCTTGGGAAGACAAACAACATAATTCTGCATGTCACCCCCATCCTCCTCCTTTCTCTGAGATTTAACATCTGAGCATGATGCCATATGATATGGAATATCCCTTTGGTCAGTTCAAGTCAGCCATCTTGTCTAGGTGCCTTCCTAACCACTATGAACATACTGGTGGTGTGGAGTGGGGGGCTTCACAGTGCAAGCCCTGTTCAGCAGCAGTGAAAACACTGTTATCAACACACAACTGAAAAGCACAGCACCATTTTTCCTGCAATGAATGAAGTTAACTTCATCCCAGCCAGACCCAGTACAGACATGTAAGAGGAAAATTTTCACTTCAAACATCCTAATGGTTAAAACTCACCTGTCTACCTATCTTCCAAGATGTGGGGATGGAGGTGGGAGCTGCTTCTGAAAGAGGCTTCAGTCTCGTTGGCTGGAACATGAAATCCTCTGTACATATTGGGGAGATTTTGAAGTTGAAAGAGCTTCTTTTTGTCTGATTTTTCTAAGGACTTTATTTCTGATATTAACTCTGAACTGATAATCAAAGTAAGTGTCTGTTTATTTCACTAAGATAGATAAATATGAATTCCTTAAGTCAGAATGAATTAATGATGCATTTATTAATTTCCAATCAAATAATATAGCCTATTATAATGACGAATGTCTTGTTTGTTAGTCATCTATTTTGAATGGCATTATAGGTTAGAATTATTTTCAAGCAGTCATAAAATACAGCAGAGTATATACTGGCTTGTGAACCTAGCAGCAGGATACTCTATGATCCAAGTGCAGGTATTCTATAAAGATGATTTTTTTGTCTTTTATTTTTTAAAGGAATACTGATCAAATTTAATAAAAATACTTCAATAATGTTATAAAAAATGTTTCAGCAAAGTGTCATTTACATTCGTGTTATGAGTTCTAAATAATCACTGTAGGTCCTCTAGTCTTGGTATTTTAATTTCTGAAAAGTGCTCAGACAGAACACTTATTATATTTACTCTTGTAGTGGACCAGATGATCTTGAAGGTCTTTTCTAACCTTAATGATTCTGTGATTCTGATTCTGTGATTCTAAATGTTTAAATTCATAAGTGGATCCACTTTGTTTGCTCTTGTAAGCATATAGCATCTTTCTACTGAATTAGAGGAGTTAAAGAGGGAGTCAAATCATCTTCTCACTGTATATTACTTAGTGGATTTTGAAAAAAAAATAAAAATAAATTCAGTAATTTGTGAGACTCACATTTGGCTCTGATTTAGCAGGCATTGTGGAATGGCTGTCACAGCAGCCAATATTTCTGTGTCTAAGGTATATTCCATAGTTACATACCAAATTTCCATACATGAGTTTATATGATTCCATGTACCAGAGAGAAACATGAAACGATGTGGTAGATGTGATATGTATATGGGAGAATAAATGAAAAATGAGAAACATACTGCAGGAGACTCAACTATGATTGGAATGTGCGAGGACAACTCCACAAGCTCTGAGAAATTTTGTAGGTTTTCATGTATGTTTTTGCATGATTTCCAACAAGTAAATTTTCCACAGTACAAATACTTTCTTCCTGGGACAGCAAGGTAACTTTCGTGTAAGACTTCTGAGGAAGTTATCTTTCACAATATTTATAGGATAGCCATAAATCTTAGCCTTGGTTAGGTAAGATGACAGGAAGAGATACACAGATTAATAAATATTTTTTTCTAAATGTTTTACAGACATGGTGAGCCTATCTGTTAATATTCACATCAGCTTGCAAAGTACATGGCTTTCCTCTACAATTTGATTCAGAGTGTACTTGATCTGAGGGTTGGCGATGTTTTGTTGCTTATTGGAGGAACTACTGAGTTGGTTGCCTTCACTAGCAATATTTATTTTAGAATAAGATAATCTGTCCTTTACAATTTTTGGAATTATTTGCATCAAAGTACTTAAGGCTATTTCTACAAATCACGTAGACATCTAAAGATTCATATTTTCTCAAGCTTACAGATAGGAGTATGTCTTCATGATTTTGAAAGCTCTTCTAGCTGCTATTCTGAGTCTTCAGGATTTGTATAACTATTAAATATGTGGACTTCAGATGCTGAATAAAAAGACGGGTCTCTCTCCAGACCATTAATAATTAGAACAACCTACATCAAATAAAACATTTCTTCCAAGCTTCATAGTTCTTATATTTCATATGTTCTGACAAGTAATTTATATCTATTACTTGTATGAGTGTTATATTTTAAATATGTTTCTGTGATAAGCTACATGTTACCTGTGAAGATAGAAAATAATGCTCAGTGAGGCACATAACTTTCAGTTATGTAAGAAACACCCATGTTTCTACAACGTGAATGTGAGATACAAGATGAGTTAGATTTAATTTTACAAAACACACATATTATCACACTAAGGTCTCAAACACTTCCATATGTAATTACAAAATAAAATATTTTAATGACCTTTTCTCCGTGTTTATATGGCACCAAGTAACTCATGCAAATCTGTCTTTAAAAACAAAAACACAAACCTTAGCTTAATAAAATAATAGATTTCCTAGTGGGCAGGAGTGAGCAAAAATAGTTTTTAGAAAAGGTTAAGCAGAGTTTCTTAGAATAAACATATTTTATCAGGATAAACTACTCAGAATTTAACAAGATTCTGGTGCCTTTCGTTTGCTTTCTTATTTTTTTTCTTTGAAATATTAGATGTTTGATATAATTCATTAGCAGATTCAATTACAAATATAAATATATAATTGCTCTGGACAAGGGTTTGTACTTTCCACCTTGTCACTACTTGTGATAAAGACTTATTGCAGTCACAAAACTACATTTTAGGACACATTCTACATCTTTCAATATTATTATGGCCTAAAAATGCAAGGTGCCAGTGCAGAGAGAAATATTTTCCTTGTGCATGAAATGGAATCTGTGTAAGATAGAGGGAAAGCCACCTCTGAGTGACAGAGAACATCATAACCATTGTAAATGAATTTAGTTTCCAGTAAGCCAAGATGTATTGATACACTTTTTCCCACCTCATCATAATCTATGCAGTGTATAATGTCATATGAAATGCTTTAGTGATTCCAAAGAATTACTCTAAATTGTATAAACTACTCTTGCAGAGTATATAGTGTATTATGGTTTTGCTGATTCTTTTATTTTTTCCTAGTTATACTTAAAATATTTATATTTAATGTGAATTTTAATGACAAAAGCAAGATAGATTTTTAAATGAAAAATCTATTCCTCTTAGTTTCAGACATTTCATAGCTTTTGATGCCAGAAGAAACCCTTAAATATAATCAGTTTCCTGCATAGAAATATTAGCAAAGGTCTAAAACTGGGTCTTTGTGATGTATAAAAAAGCTTACAAGAAGAATCAAATACTAATTAGATGTTTGCTTTCATTTTTTCACTATCAACAAAGAATAAAGAAATAAATAAATAAAGGTTTGTTTCAGTTTAATAGAATTTTATTTTCAATATTTAAAAATGCAAAGAAAGCTATCTGATTGGATTTATTTCAGTGTGGGGAGGGGAGGGGAGGGGAGGGGAGGGGAGGGGAGGGGAGGGGAGGGGAGGGGAGGGGAGGAGGGGAGAGAGGCTTACTAGCAAGAGTAAGAATCATTTATTGAAAATGAACTACATCCTTCTTGACAAAAGCCTGATAAGGGTGTGGGTATGGGTGGAAGAAGAGGAGACAGTAACAAATCTATGTGCATCACAGATAACAAATTCTAACAATAAATATTTCTGAGCCTCCCATCAACCTCCTCCCCCGTATTTCTTTGTAATGATTTCCCTGATTTATCTTAGTAGAAAAAAAAAAATCCCATTAGATGGGAAAGAATAACACCATAATTAGCAGATAAAATAATGGTATTAAGCAGCAATACTCTAGCAACTCACTCTGGTCTTCCTAATTAGGCATCTCTCTCTGCATGAAGTTGAAAATACAAATAACATAACATAACGTAAAGGGTAAAAGGGCCCATTTTGCTGGTAGACAGTGAAGAAAAAAGAAAGAGGAGAAAAAAAAGAAAATCCCAGAACACCACTTACCCTCAGTGATCTGTAATTGCTTCATAAATTACACTAAAAATTATAACAGATTTGTTTTCAGAATATTTGATCCATTGTAATGTCATCTCATCCAGTTTTCTTGGGAAAAGCATCTCAGAGTAATGAGAGTCTAAGACCAGGGATAAAATGTTGACTTTGTGTTGTCTTAATTGGGATAATAGCTGTGTAATTGTTTATTTAGGCAATTAGGTAAAATCTTTCTGCCCATTCTCAGCTGAGCTGAGCTGGGTTTGGTAGACCAGTAAGTTTCTTTTTATTTCAATGTACATAGCGGTTTCTCTTTACAGTTGTATATTTATTTGATATTGCTTTATTGTTACATTTTTATATTTTAATGCTTGAAGTTCAGTGTAAAAGGCTTGAGTCTGTAAGTCCTTACGTACATGAAGGACATGTTGAGAAATGAGCACTGAGTTCACCAAGATTTCTGCCATTGCTACCTTAAGGCAATGCAAAATTAGTATTACTAATTTTATTATTTATTTAAAATTTATTTTAAATAATTTTAAAATTTTATTATTTATTTAAAATTTATTATTTTAATTATTACTATTATACTAATAAAGTATAAACTGAAAAGATAGATGTCATACTTTCATATGTCCCATGAGCAAAGAATACAAAACGGGCCTGTATATCATGCTCTGAAGGTGGGTGGCACATCTGAAAGAAGCAAAAGAAGTACCTTGCTGAGGTTAACAAGAACCTGGAAAATCCAGACTTTAGTATAAAATATAATTTATCTTACAGTATGAACCAAGCATAAATCTGTTGCTCAGTCAGTAGTATACAAAGCCTGTAAAAGAAAGAATAAATGATTATGATAACACTCCCTTTGTCAATGAGATGGTATATTTGTTGTCTCTCTGTAAAGGTCAATTTAAGTATAAGTATTGTTAAACAGTTCATTTCACCTGTGTAGAAGCAGTGAAGTGCTGTTCCTCAAATGATGGAAAAAGATTCCCAGTAGGATTTGAACAAAGACTTGTTCATTATGCTAAAGGACATTTTGCAATAGACAAATAAAATCTACTGTTACAAACATAGATGGTTAACAGCATGTGAGCATACATGCATGAAAGTACTGATATAGCAGACCAATCTAGGCTAACATTTAAAGCAATACTGATACTGCTGCAGCTAAAGTAGCTTTGGTAGTGATGGGATTTTCTTGTAATAATTCTTCAGTGTAGACAAGGCCATCTGAATGAAAAGAGTATGCAGCCCATTTGATCTCTTCTTGGCTTTAATTACTCATCTTGGTTTCACATCAGTGCTCCTAGGGATCAAGGATCTTTGGAGGAAAACAGTTCTAAGTACTCTGAAACTTACTACCCACATTGATGAAAATAAATGAGTAGTAGTTGCTGTCGTGATATTATTTTGTTTTGTTTTGCTTTTTGTGTTTCTTTCTTAATATTTTAAGTTTTATTAAACCTTTACTTTAAAAATAAGAAGTTAAACAATAGATTAATAGCTTTATGGACAATTAAATTAAATTTTATATAACAATTAGAAAATTTAGGAGGTGAAAAAAAACAGTTTTCTTTGGAAAAATATTAAGAATTTAAAGACAGGATGTACTGGGAGTCTCAGACTTTATAATTTTATAATTTTTGGTATAGCTAAAGATTTTTTTTTCCAAAAGTTTTAGCCCATTAGTGAAAGGAGAGGTACTCTATTGTTTTAGCATAAAGTTCACAGAGCAGCTCTTACAAACCCATATATTTCAGTAGTGTGGCATTTTCCTATTTTTTGAAATGAATAAAGATTTGGTTTTTAACTATGTATTGTGAGCATACCTCTTTGAAGCAGTATTACTCCTTTGTCCCAACAGTAGTTTGGTATCTGTCAGGCTGAGCAGAATGAACTTTTGGTTCAGTTCCCCGTGATGTGATATATCAGATTGAACAGTCTCCTTGCAGCCTGGAGATTGATTTTCAAACTGCTCTTTTTTTTTTTTTTTTTTTTGGAGGGGAAAGGGGGTAATAGTGCACAGTGGGAAAATGAGAAAGTCTTGAAACTGTGCAACACGGCTTAGCAATTGGCAAAATACTGGTGTGTTATCAACAATGCTTTAGTCACAAATTCAAAACAGCACCATATGGGCTGCTGTGAAGAAAATAACTTATTTATGAGATACCAAACTATCTCATATAATATATTATTACAGTCTATGATTTCATTTTAAATTCTGTATCACACAGCTTCTAAAACAGAAAAGATTCCAAATCTTCTCCCAACACTTTCAATTAGCAAAAAGTACAGCTTTTAATTCAGATATTACTTTATATAAAATCCTCAACATGAAACAAATGGACTTGCTTTTGTTGTTTGAAAAACTAAGCAGGATTTATATGATGTACGTTGAAGGTATTAAGTACCTTGATTTTATCATCATGAAAAGACTATTAGTTTTTCCTTGTTATAGAACTTTAGTCAAAATACATATATATATGTATATATATCTTTTTTCTTTCATTTTATTTATTTTATTTAGCTATATTCTTGTCTTGCTCCCTTTCTCCCTTCCTTCCTCTCTTTTTCTCTCCCACCATCTGTTAAAGAGTTATCAGAAAAGAAATCTGTTAAAGAAAAAGTCGCATCTTTGTTATAGCTATCAGACACCGAGCAGGATTTTGCCTTTTGATATTTCAGATAGAAATTCGTGAATCTATACTTGTTCTGTAAATTAAATAGTTAAATGCACAGAAATTTCTCCCCAGAATAAAATATTTTTAGTAATCAAATATGAGTCTGCAGCTACACACTTTTTTTTCATATGCAAAGGAGGATTATCAGAAGGAAAATACATGTAATTTACGAAAAATGAGTAACGCTCAATACTGACAAGAAGGGAAATGAGAGTTCTATATACTAAGACTAACTATTTTGTTTAGAATAAACATAGCTGTTCCTAGAACAGGAACTATTCCACATCACTTTTGCCTGCTTTTCTACAGTTAATTTCACTTTTCTTCAATAAACCTCAAATTCAAGACTAATCAGATGTGTGGCATATTATAACATGCACTCAGAGCTTCTGCAGATACGTCAAGACTGGATTTCTGGACTGCAGAGCTAAGTTTATTGTTCCTAGAGAAGTGTGTCATTCCTAGAGAAGTGTCATTAGTTTTCCAACAGAGGAGGGAAGCTGTATGAGGCTGATGTGTACTGTACATAACATGGTAAATTTTAAAACACCTGAAAATGTTTAGACAATGCGTTTCTTTCTCTTACCTATATATAGACCTATGCTGTATTACCAAAAGCCAATATAAATCAAAAGAAAACATCTTTTTAAAAAATAAACTTACCTTGAAGAGAGATTTCTATTAAAGTTACTTTGAGTGGTAACATGCACCACTCTATGCATTTTCATTCCAGTTACACAGAGCTATTTTCCTAAAGAAAAAATGACAGACTTGAATAATGGCAGATTTGCACAGATGTAAACGCAGACATAGAGAGAGACACTGAGATGACATCATTGCACATACAATCTTCATTGTTCATGAGTATAATTTATATCATTTGCTGGTATTGTTTATTTTCTTACTTGACTTGGAAATGAAAGTTAAATAAAAGATGCAGACTATATAATAGTCTTATGAGCAAGTAGATTTTTGTTCTTGTAAAGGAAAACAGTATGGATTTTACTACTTAAAGTAGAACAGTTTTTTTACTGAATCAAGGCCATTTTCTCACTTTATTTTTAATTATGGATAAGTACTGATTCAATTTCACTTGCTATGCAATTAAATATTTTCTGCAGTTCTTGTCTGTACAATACTGCCTTGTAAGTCTTATATTTTCAGTTAGCAATTATTACTTTTTTGATGAATCCCCCTCCCCCAGATATTAATGGGTCATAAACCATAAGTAAAATTAAAAGTTTGAAAAAATTCTAATAATTAAATTATCTCATTTCAGTGATCGGTGAGGTTTTTCAAGACTAGAATATTGCAAGCAGAAAAAAAATATAGGAGTATTAATGCATTGAATAGGATTAGTGAATTGTCTTTATTACATATATGGAAGCCTAATCCTTCAGTGGTATCTGTCTAGTCATTAAAAATTAATATTCTGATAGAATTTAAGAAAGTCAGGATTCAGGAAACTGACATGAGATGTTTTCCTGCTGCTTCAGTGATGCTTCCAATAGTGAAAAATTGGTGGACAAAATGAACAATGGCACTGGCTATAGAAAGAGCTATTTCATGCACAAACTAAACAAACTACAGACCTGTTAGTTTAACCTCAGTACCTGGAACAGTTGTGGTGATTATCCTAGGGGGTACTGAAAGGCGGTTAAAGAGCAAAGCTACTATCAGGCATAGTCAACAAGGGTTCATCAAGGGAAAGTCCTGCCTTAGTCATTTGGTCTTCTTCTGTGATAAGGTCACCCACTTGATGGATGAAGAGAAGGAAGTGGATATAACCTTTTTGGATTTTAGCAAGGCCTTTGATACCATCCCTCAGAGCATCCTTCTGGGGAAATTGTCCAACTGTGAGATAAACAGGTTCACACTATGCTAGGTGATGAACTGGCTCAACAGCAGGTCTCAAAGGGATACATCTGGCTGGTGACCAGTCAATAGCAATTGACTCGGTTCTAGGCACAGTTCAGGGCTCGGTTCTAGGGCCAGTTCTGTCCTACATTTTTATCAGTGATCTGGTTGCAGGAGTGGAATTCATCCATAGCAAGTTTGCTGATGATAGGAGGCACTAGGAGGCACTGTTAACTCCTTGGAAGGATGAGAGTCCTTGCAGAGGGATCTAGATAAACTGGAACACTGGGCAATCATCAATGGCATGAAACTCAAAAGGAAAAATCCTGAGATTTGCACCTGTGGTGGAGTAATGCTGGAAACAGATACAGACTGGGAGACACATGGCTGTAGAGCAGCCCTGCAGAAAAGGATTTGGGGGTACTGGCCAACAGTAGACTCAATACAAGCCAATGGTATGCCTTGGCACCCAAGAGGGCAAACCTCATTTTGGGGTGCATTAAACACAGCACAGCCAGGTGGTCAAAAGAGGTGATTCTCCCTCTGTCTTTAGTGCTGGTGCAGCCTCAGCTTGAGTATTGTGTGCAATTCTGGGCTCCACAATATAAAAAGGATGTTAGGGTACGTGAAAGCGTCCAGAGGAGGGCAGCACAGCACGTAAAAGGGCTGGAAGGCATGTCCTATGAGGAGGCTGAGGACACTTGGATTGCCTAGTCCAGAGAAAAGAAGGCTGAGAAGAACTTCGTTGTTCTCTACACCTTCCAGAGGAGGGGAAGTGGAGAGGGAGGTGCTTGTCTCTTCCCCCTGGTAACCAATGACAGGATAAGCAGGAAAGGCACAAAGCTGTGCAGGGGAAGATCAGACTAGACATTAGGAAAACCTTCTTTACTATGAAGGTGGTCAAACACTGAAACAGGCTTCCTAGAGAGGTGGCTGATGCACCATGCCTGTCAGTGTACCTGAGTGTACATTTGGACAATGCCCTCTTTAATATGCTCTACCATTTTTGTTAGTTCTGAAGTGATCAGGAAGTTAGACTTGCTGATCTTTGTAGGTCCCTGCCAAGTGAGCTATTCAGTTCTATTCTAACATGAATTGTCAGGTTTGTACCCTCCATGTGCTTTTCATTTACCAAAGACCCATACATTAAAATATTCAGACAATACACTCTGAAATGCAATTTATTGATGCTTCATTTTAGAATGATGGCACACAGACCAAAAGAGTCCACAAAAAACTTATGCATACATACTTGCTGCCTTAGTTTGGATCTGGTCTCACTGCTAGGAAAAAAATGTAATGGGCAGGAATAACACTATTACGAAGTTTCCCATTTAGATAAAGTCTCCCATCCTGTATGTCCATGTGACAATCATTTCTTAAACCCCAAAGGAAATAATTTTCCTTTACAAACCAAATCTAGTACATGTGTTTTAGTTGTGTATAGCTGTCACACTGCATACATATTAATTCAGGTTATATTTCAGTGCAGTAAACCAAGAGAAACTTGTCTGTTACATGCTTTACTTATTTGATTTATTCTAAACAATGGTGACTGGATAAAAGGTAAAAATAAATAAATAAATAAATAAATATGTTCAAACACTGTATGCATCCCACACAAATCTCTATGAACAATTTCTCTGACAGCCTTGTTCCAGCACAAAGGAACAGCAATTTCAAAGAAGGGAGCATGGCAATTCTTTGCAAGATAAGTTAGTTTTCCACATGCCTGGATTTTAAAAAGCCTTTTCCTCTTTTATTCATGTGTGGCATTCATTGCTTTGTTTGAATAGCAGCATCTTTTGAATATGAAGTTGTTTATACACATGTATATGCATTTCTTACCTACTTGGACAATCTTGAATGTTATTGTCCCTTTGCTTATTAAACATAATAGTTTATACCCTAAGTAGTGGTTGTGAAATTTCACCCATTGTGTCAACACAAATATTTGGTAAAGTGAAAGTATCTATCTCACAGAGCTGGTTGAATTGGTTTTAAAAAGCAAATACAGTCTTTAGTGGGTTTTGGGAAATAACAATTGAAACAGGAACTTCAGTATTTTCATTATCTGAAAAAATCTTGCATAATTTGAAGACAGAAAGAAATATTCTGTCAAATCATTTGCAAATATATGGCTGCTTTTAATAACGCTAATACAGGCAAAATGCTCTGATCTAAAAGAAAAGATATAAATATATTGTTATGAAGCCTCCAGGTTCATACAAAAATAAAATCTAATGGATCTTGGAGACCTTTATTTTCTTGGAGGTATATTCATACTATACTTTGAGCTTTCCAGACATTTCAAACTGAAAAACAAAACTACCATTTCCTTCCCTAACTTAATCTGGCTCCATTACTGAGCAAGAGATTTAAGTTGTATTTCCCCAATCTTTAAGTGAGTCTTTTGACGTCAGTCAAGACATTTTCTGTCTTGAACTGTGCTGAATCTTAATCAAGTTTACTCACATGGAATTGAGCAGCGGTAGAGATTTTACCATAAACTCAGGCTAGCATTCAGAGTCCAGTGGTGACTCAGTGGCCTTGAGGGAGCAGTTCAGAGCCCCGCTGGAGGTGCTGAGCGTGGGGAGCCTGGCTGCTCCCACAGTCCTGGTGATAGACCCTGCTGCCCCCATTCCCAGTGGCCTGTCCCTGTCGAGAGGCAGCACAAAGCTCCCCAACACCTCTACTGGTCCTGGGCAGGGCATCCAGGATGTTCGTGGGCCGTACCCAGTGCTCCCTCCCCAGTTCCTTCTCCAGGCCAAGAGAGCTGATCTCTCAGCACTTTTTTTTTTATTTTTTTTTTATTTTTTGTTTTTCCTCCAAGCTAGAGGGGTTGATGCCATGTGGTCAGAGAGCTGTGTGTGTGCTGCTTTGATACACCAAGGGTGCTTTCTTTAGACCTTGGGCTGAGGCTCCTGAGAACACTGCTTAACTTAAAGATCTGGGAATGCAAGGAGGACTGCTGTCTTCTAAAATAACTCCTCGTATGTAAAACTGTCTGCGTGTTTGGTCTTGAGATAATACAGGACTGTTTCCTGCTCCTTACAGGCAGGAACCATTGTAACTTTTTGTTGTAGCACTGTAACTTTTGAGATAGACAATCAAAAAATGGTTGAGGAAACAAAGCAATAGGTTTGGATTCTACTGTCTGTACTTCAGAGATTAAAAACTTGAATGAAATTTACCACAATAGGCCAGATGAAGTAAAATGCCAGTGGATGAAGAATTGTAATTGCAAAAGCAATATATTTCAATCTCTATGACTGTAAGTATTGTACCTGCTGCATGTTAATCCTTCTTAATAATGCAACACGAGGGAGTTCCTTATACTTTTCCTGAAAAGAAACCCTCATCTTTCTGGCTTCCTTCAGCTTTTAGTGATGGAAAGCAATCCAGAGCTGAGGAGACTGGACTGATGGTGCGGACTGTGCGGAGAAGCTTGAAATGCATGGTATAGGGGAGGAAAAGCCAGTCAGCACAGCTGAGATGCCGTAAGCACCCTCACAGTAAAGAAAGGATCTTTAGGACTGTTCTGTCAAGTATGGAATTTGAAGGTCTTAAACTGTGCAACAGCAGCAAATCTTAAATTGTGAAGCATGCTAGAAGTTATGGATAGGTCATGTCAGGGAGGCAGGGGGCACAGTATATCACTGACCTTTGAAAGTGCAGCCTCATAAACACAAGAAGGAAAATCATTTGCTGGTAAAAGCAAATGTCCTGTTTTCTTGTCTCAGGCCAGGAAAAAAAAGTGAAAACCCAGTTAAATTCAGTTCTTCTAGTAGAATGTGACGTGCAAATAGGTTGGAGTAAAGCATGCCTCACTTCAGCTTGGCTTTGAGCAAGTGGATTAGACTAGATGATTTCCAGAGATCCCTTCCAACCTTAATGATTCTGTGAGTACATGCTTTTACCTCCTGTACTACCTGTTACGGAGAGCACCTCCAAAACAATGTAGTTTTTCCTCCCAGGGAAATAATTACCTCACTCTAAATAAATGCTTGTTGTAATGCAAGATAAGCATTTCATATTGCTGTATATTGACTCATTCGGGGATTTTCCTTCTGTGGATTATAAACAGAGTTGAAAGTCATACCAATGTAGTAACAGATCCTTACATTTTTTACTGAGTGTTATTTAAATAAAGCCACTGTTCACTTAAAATTGGCAACTATATGCTCTATTAAAATAACATACCATGTTAGAGTAAATGATTTTACTTTCACTGAGGCAGAGAAGAACTAAATCAAATCATCTGAAAAAGTCCAGGCTCAATGAGCTCATAACCATCTTAAATGTGTTGTTTGTATGTTTATTTGTTTGTTTAAATATATGGACTGGAATACATACAAAGGAATGGGAAAAATACTCGATTAAGTTGCCATCAAGTTCACCACTTGATTGATGCAAGAAAGAACTTGAGGCTTAAAATTTATGACTTGCAAGTTAGAGGCTGATACCATTTCTTACACACACACACACACACACACACACACAAGTTAAGATGACATTGAGTAAAAACATAGTAGAGAAATGCATGATCTTAGATATGCTGTATGTTAGGCAAGGGGAGGAAAAAATAGTTGAATTACTAACCTTAAATTATTTGCCTAACAAGTTCCAGTGGTTTTCTTTTATGATGCTGTGCTGTGAGACAGGGTATTTGTATCTAGATAATTTGGAAATACAATGATGAAACTGAAGATTATACATGCATTAAAGGTGGTCTTTAATGATACTCATTTGTGTGTCTTAGACAATAATGAGGGTACTCACCAGAATAAATGTGAGTGTCTCCAAGCAAGAACTCAGACTCAGTCTTGCACTCCTTGATTTTTAGGGTCAAATAATGACAGCAAGATTTTTACTTTGAGATTTAGTTAAGTATAGCAGCTTTAAACTGTTTCTGCTGCATATTCCTTAATCAGTGTGTATGCAACTCCTCTTGAATGTTCAATTTAAATGTGAGCTCCATGGTAGGAAGAAATAAACAGCATGCATTTAAGAATGATTATGTGAATAAAGGGTATAGAATGTGAGTTAGAAAAAAGAATTTAGTCTTGAATAATGAGTACTCATAGAGCATCAAGACATTAAAGTACATGTATGGAAAGGTTATATAACATCAGATAATTAAATAAGGTAGCATTGGCTCAAAAAGATAAATTCTAAATCAGTATTTGTAGGTCAACTGTGCATCTTCCTGTTTTCATACACTTAGAAACATTAAAACAAGGGCTCCGTCCAGTCATGAATATACTTAATGTTTTAATAGACTGTCTTTTCCATTTCATAGCCCATTTATTCACTGAGTAAATAGAATGTTTGATGACATGGTACAAATCCTTTGTTCACTGCTTGTTGTTGTTGGATTGTTTGGTTGTTTGTTTTTCATTAAGTACTGAGCAAGTTCAGCAGTTTAATATGGATTGAGTTCTGTTCTGGCCATTTACTGTGTGAGAGTCAGTGTTGTCCTTTTTTATTGTCCTGAAGCTCTTGTGATTTACTTTTTTAATAAACAGTAAAAGCATTAGTAGAGTCTAGCTACTTTCAAGTAAATTAAGTTCTTTACTGTACCTGCTATCAGAGTGTAATTATACACTTTAATGTTCCCATTGAGAACCAACATCAGATGACCAGTTTCACAATTAAGGACAGAACGAAATATATTTACAGTTGCAAGGAAGGTAAAATTGTAAATCAGCATGATAAAATACCAAAATGTTGGATTTCTTTATAATATACATATGGTTTTACCAAATTTATTTGACAGCACCATAGCTGGAGAATAATAAAACAGTATAATAAATAAATAATAATAATAATAATAAAATAGTTGCAAGATGCTTGAAATTTAACTTTTACAATCATATGATCCTGTTAATGATGTAGATAATAAAAACTTTTTAAAGTGTAAAAACTCACATAACAAACTGCTTCTGTTTTGTCCATTTGGTAAATGCTATTGTACTATGACCTGGAAAAATATTAACTGAAACATGATTGTTACAGCCAGAAAAACTGAAGGAGGTTTTAGCAAAATTAAATGATTTTATGAACTAATATCTCTCACTTTGTCACTTATGAATACAGATGATGTTCATGCCAGTGTAACTTCAAGGAAATGAAGACTGTGCATTTTAACTTGCATCTACTTGTAGCTCAAAGTTAGTTGAAAATATCCAGGGTTTCAGGTTTAGGATTTAACAGGCCTTCAGCACGGCCTTTGATTATTATTTTTTTTTCCCTAATTTAACCATTTGAATAAAGTTATTTTAAAGAGAAGAAAGCATGCACCAACAGTATTACACATTATATTTTCAGGACAAAATACTTCTGTTATTTATTTATTAATTTATTTTTATAAATTATCAATACACCATACAGGTAACTTTAGAGATTTTCTGGTTGGAAAAAAAAAAAAAAGAAAGAAAAACTAGTTGTTCGGGAAATTAAATAACTGGAATTTGGATGAGAAACACGTTGCCATGGAAGTTTGCTATCTCCCTTAGTGGAGTTACAGACTGCAATTCATACCATGCACCATAATTGACTTTCTGGAGTCAGAGTAGGTTATGAAAACAATAGTTTTTGTGTGCCTGATGATCATACTGAACTGCAGTTTTACTTCAGTTTTCTCTGGCACTGCTAGTAGCAATAGCAGTATATAACTAGTCAAACATAACTATAACACTATATAACTAGTGTTATAGAAACACAGACCAATTCAGTATGGTCTAATTTGTATATTGCTGTGGTTAGGGTGCAAAAGCTAGGTGTAGATTAAAGCTGAATTGCAAAGTATAGTATAATCATGTTTATTGCCTCATTTATCAAACATAATATAAGCATAACACTTTCCCATTTGGTTTTTAAATAAAATTATCTTTGAAAAGCTGAAGAATTAATGAAATAAAATTTATTTGAGGGTCTTGTGTTGCATTAGAACTGGATGAAAATGATCATCAGCCATAGAGTTAAGTGCATGAAAAATCATCCTACTTATACAGACCCTTAAGACAGTAACTTCATGGCATATTTGGAAGCTTAGTCTGAGTTTAGAAGTCTTGCTTTCCTTCAAATATCTTAGTTCTTTCTTCTGTGTATTTTGTAAATAACGCCTTGACAGACCTCCAGATTTTCCCAGAAGAACCTGCTTTTTTCTTACATGATACAATGCAGAAATTAGGTGTAATACAGCAGTGCACTGCACTGTTATGTACACTCATCACAAAATGATTGTCTTAAGTAACTGTTAGATTGTATAGCAATTCAGTTGAATAACTACACAAATTAGAAGAAGAATCTAATTGTCCTACAGAAAAGAAAAGGGTGAGGGGTTTTTAGCCGTGGTCAATGGATTACATTTCTTTATATATTGTTTCCTTTTTTATTTTCTTCCACTGCTTTTTAATTCATTTAATTAATGCAGTTTTTGCATTTTTGCATTTATGCATTTTGCATATTATCCAAGACAAATAACCACACATTTAGAGACAGATTTGCACGAGATCTAGCGAAGTGCAGGTGTTATTAGTGTACCAGAATAATAACAATAGTGAAATACAGAATAATAGGAAATAATAAAAGGAAAAATATGCCTGTGCTTCAACATTCAGAAAGACCTAGGAAAGTGCAGAGAGCTGCTGGCGTATCTTCAGCAGATATTGCACTCACAACTTGGCACAATATTCTCACCACCTTAGGGAACAGTTCTTCACGGATTTATTTTGAAAGTTCCTGGCAGGCATTTTTCATTTTATAACATAACATATATTTTATAATATAAAATGTAAGAATAAAATTTGTGCATTTTACCCATGAATTGAGTTAAAAATAGAACTTGACACGTCAATAACATGTATACATTTTATCTACTGTAAAGAGAAACAAAATCATAAAAACTAAACTAAGAAAAAAATAAATCAAAACCTAATAGCAAATGTATTTTTTCTTTTTCAAGCATTGACATCACTTAGGGTTGAATTATTTGACAAATACAACAGGATTCAGATTCAGTACACTGGAAGCTAATCAGGCAACAGAAACTTAAAATTGATTTTTCTTCACCTTATGCTTCTAGAATATGAAGAAGTATGTGCTCTTGTATATACAAAGTACATCTGTATCCGTATTAAGTTTAGTGGTTTGCCCCCCTTGTGGCAGATGTATTGCCTTTTGAAAAACTTAGTAAAGGCAGTGTCAGTTTTACTGCAGCAGATTTCAAACCAGTGAGTTGCCCATGTCCTTACAGCCAGACTGTAGTGCCTGAAGGCAGTGTTCAAACACATTACCTTTGGCTCTCTACTCCATTGCGAGAGAGCATAAAAATGGAGACTCTTTTGACTGATGTGCTGGGACAGAGCTTCTTCATTTTTACTGGTGCAATGAGATGTAGTAATGTATCTCTAACAAGAGATCAGCTAACTTAGTAGTACTGAGATTCAAACTGCAAAAACTCATGTGGCAAATTTAACATGCTGTCACATTGACACTACTTGGGACTCCTGAAAAAAATAGATTAGGATCTTCTGAAGTAATTTCTCTATAGGCAACTTGTCATGGGTTGCAACAAGGAGGTTTTTTCTTATGATTTTGAGCCTTACCCCTTGTATTAGAATGGGAAAGCTTCAATTTTTGCTGTTAAAATATGTACATAATATACTGTTTATGTGCTTATATTTGCCATAATGATATTTTAGTACCCATGATTAAGAGTGACAACAAATGAAACCATGCATGTGGAATACTGTGGCCCAGCCAGAGATGCTTTGATGAATCTCTGATGTTTTCAAAGGATAGATGCTTAGTGCCTGGTTAATATTTTTTATTAATACAGTATTCGTATATATGTTAGTACACACAGCAGGCATGAGGCTCACATCATACAGTAAAAAAAAAAAAAACAAACAAAAACACAAGGATCTTTTCCCTAAAAAATATTTAATCTAAAAAGAAAATTAAAGTAGATGAAATAGAGATAACGGAGAAGAGATAATGAAGATGCAAAAAGTGATAAAATTTCACCTATGCTGGGAATCAGTAGTACAGAACCTTTGTATTTTCAATCCCAGAGATTATTTTGTATGTACTGTGTAGAGTAGATCGTTTAGAGATCATTAGCAATTTTTAAATACGTGTACATGTTAAATTTCCGATGAATCTTGTTGAGTTTATTTTCTGCATGGTAAGCATTTCTCTGGAAAGTACTTTGCTGTTCTGATCAATGTCATTTTACTGATATCCCCGATAGCAGGGATTTTTTAGTAACTCCAGGCAGTACATTAAACAAATTAGATAAGTGGCTGTGCTGAAGTCAGTGTTGAGTCTTTATGAATGAGCACTTCTGTGTTTTTCAGATGCTGACATTGAGGATACAGTTATATTTTTCTCACCAGAAAGAGAGGAAATAGAGAACTATTGGAGCCTGAGTCTGATGTGAAGTATTTCTTAATTAATTAATTAATTAATTTGGGAACTCCAATCTCTTTTTACAGATTTGGTTCCCTGACCAAAACTTACCAAATTCTGCAAGTGGCCAAAAGTACAGGACAAAAGTGCCTGCACAGGGCTACTTGTGTCTGCTGCACAAGTAGTAAGACCCGTGACTGTTGACTTCTCCTTTGAAATTTGTGAATGGGGTCCTAACAATATTTTAAAGGTTTTCTGACTTTATTATTCTTCAGAGGAAAACTGAATGTGGTGATGTCATTAACTAATGAAACTGTGTTAATTGTGCCATCTCAGAAATATACTTGAATAAGGCCTAACACATCTTCCTGGACAGATAAAAGTAGTGTTGTATTTTTAAGATGTCAACAGCCAGCATCATCCAGGCTATTCAAGAGTGGAGAAGTCAGATTGAAAGTAATCAGACTTGTACTTCCTATTTAAATTTTTATGTTTTTTAATAATGTCAATTTCTTTTTTTTCCCCCTCTTACCATATTTTTGTTTCCCTTTCTCCCTTTCCCTCTTTCCTAAACTCATGCTTTCTCTTGTGATATATATATATATATAGTCCATTGCAACAGTAGCCTCTGAGAACAATCAGACCTCACTGAATGTATGTGAATATACAGTACGCAATGGCTTAGGTCTCTTTCCTACAAATGCAGGCTAGTTCAGTGGCTAAGGATGAGAAAAATTATATATTTACACTGCAATTATAGGAATTATGTGGTTTACTGTCTAAGTACCATTTCTCATCATGGTAATTACCATGATATTAAATAGCTGAGTGTCATCATAGAAGGAACACAAGTCATTACCACAGTTCTACATACGATAACTCTTAAACATAATTGCTATGTAATCTTTAGGTGATTGAATTATCATGCAGGCCCATGTGCATACTGCCAGCATAGCTATGCATAAAAGAAAGCTGCTTAATCAAAGATTACTGCTGTTTCTTTTTTTTAATTGAATGATTTTCTAAACATGATAATTCAGGGGCAGGTTTTGAAAAAAAATGTGTTACTTTTACTCAGCTTTGTAACTGTGCGTTATGAGTTTGCTTCAATGAATAATGAGAAAAACATGTCTGCATGTTGGCAAGAGTGATCTAGGTACAAAAGGGATACTTGCCTTTTCAGGGCTAACATGTTGGGAGTCCATAAACCCACAGAAATCAAGTCAATGTCCTGAACAGATCTTGGTCGCATGCTTGACAGTTATGGTAACTTTTGCAGATGTTACAAGGAGGAACAGCTGGCCGTAGGGGTAAGGTGATATACTCCATATAGGAGATCCTATAAACAGCAACAAGTAAATCTAACAAATATTAAAGGAAAAGGATCTATGATTTTGTATATGGAACTATTTTTTATGATGAGTATTTGTTACGACAGTTGCTTAAGCTATAATATCCATAAATTTCTTTAATTTGTATCATTTCTTCATGGCAGTTGTATGCCAGTTTGGAAGAGTATAATCTATGTAGCAGATCTGCTTTACATAGAAACATGAATTTGGTAATTACACTGTGATTAAAAATATAACCTTCATGTAGATTTTTTTTTTTCTGTAAACAGTTTTCATGCTTTTCTAAAATTTCTTAATACCCACAAAAATCTTGAGAAAATGTTTATTGGATTTTTCTTCAAGCAAAAATAACAGGGTTTATATAATCTCTTTTACAGTATTTTTCTATCAAATTTCTTTGTTTCTACAAAATAAACTCCAGAAGTAATTTATTTTCTTGAGTAATGACAGTATACAAGACAACCCCACCTCTGAACTCACATACTATTGCTTCTAAATACACACTCAGAATAGGAAACAGAGCGCCTTCATTTCTGAGAGCAGCACCTTCATCTATGCCTGACTAAATGTGTCCTTCTTACATGCTGATAAATTTTTAATGGATTTCTTGCACTAAAATCAGTGTGCCATTCTGATATTTAATTTTCAGTTGATTCACTGTCCAGGAATTTGTCATTCATAGCTATTAGATCAGACTCAAAGTTTTAATTGAACTTGGAGCTTAATGAGTATTTTTTATCGGAGTGTATATGGCAAAGTGTGGTAAGAAAATTTCTTCCCCATTCAGTTGACATAACGTAGGTCAGAGTTTATTGTTTCATCAGACATCTTTGTATGTTTAAGGGAAATTTGGGCTAGTTTCAAGTTATATGGTTGTAAACTGTTCAGTATGTATTAGATGGACCAATAGACACCATGCTTCCCTATATCAAACTTAAGAACTGTAAACGGAATTTTTACAAGGTAACTCAGATCTTGAGTTCTTCAATTTGTCATAATCCCCAGAGTCATGTCAACTGAGGACTATGACCATATTATGATTATGTGTATAGATTTATTAAGATCTCTGAAGGTCAAATGACAATATCAACCAGAAACAGGTATCACATACTTCATTGTAATGCACAGGAACATTGTTTCAGAAAAACAAATGTTCTGGAAGTAGTATTGAACTATTTATTATATTAGTGATTTGTGGGAAAAATCCTGAAGGATAGAAATATAATGTGTTGGTCTTTATATTTGAAAACTTGCTATGCTTAATGATGTGAGGTTGTATGAATAGGCATTTAATCAATATGACAGCAAGCCTTAGTCTCAATTGAGTGTGTTTTAGTTAATGAATACAAGATGGGATGTGGATTTCGTAACAGAACAATGAGAAAGACATCATTTATGAAATATTGGTTATGTTTCTACCTACTTTTCAGTACAAAATAAATGCTAAACATCATGAAGCTTGATTGAATCCTTTTCTTTGAGAATCAAAGAGCTCTTATATCCCTGTGAAAAGTGTTTCTGGAAATTACAGAATGTGAAAAAGCAATCTATACAGGCGCTATACATAAGCAGTCCCTTTATAGTAACTGATGACTCAGCACTAGTAAAAATTGACTCAGCGGATCATTTTGGTAGTCATTACATTCTCAGATGGTTAGGAATAGATGTAACTACTTCTTATGGCACTTCTCTGAATCAGAATGTAAAATAATATTTCAGAAATTACTTAGCATTTTAAAGTGCATGTTTGATATATGTTGTCAAAAACAAAGGCAACAGTTTTTAACATGATAGTTGATAATGTAGCCCATACAAATTCAGATTGAAATATATACATTTATTTAGGCAGAGTGTACAAAGTACTTTAATGGAGTTTCAAAAGACTATTTTGCATTAATTGCACAATGTGAGTGTTTTTGAGGGAGTCTGAAAGATTTAAATTACTTTCCATCATAATAGCAAAAATAAGTTAGGATTTTAAAAAGTTGCAAGTAGTCACCCAAGAGCAGTCCATAGAAGTAGGCAAAAATAAGAAAGCTGTGATTGAAGAATATATGATAAAATGCTATCCTTGATTTAATTCAGAGCATGAAATATGGCATGGTATGCCAATAAGTGTGAATGCTTATGAAGAATATAGGTGGGAAAGACTTTTTTTCTTTAAAAAAAATATAATTTTTTATTAATCCTTTCTAAAGAATATTGCTTAGTGGCCATTTAAATTATTAGTTGTGAATAGTGAGGATGAAATCCTGATACAAGTAGTAGCTAGGGCACTAGTGACTCAGCACAAATTAAGTGACTCACAAAGAGGTTTTCTTACAAATAGTAGCTAGGTCACTAGTGATTGATTACAAGTTATGTGGCTCAGAGAGAGGTTTTCTTAAACAAATCTGTACACATTTTTAGAGATCTGAATGTTTACAATCTTTTACCGAGCTCTTCTTAAAAGAGAATCATAGAATCATACGGAAACATTCAGGTTGGAAAAGACCTCTAAGATACAGTCCACCCTTTAACCCAGCACTTACAAGTCCACCACTAAAACACGCTACTAAGTTCCACCTCTATACGTTGCTTGAAGACCTCCAGGGATGGTGACTCAATCACTCTCCAGAGAAGCCTCTTCCAATGCCACACAACCCTTTCAGTAAAGAAATTCTCCTAATATCCAAGCTAAACCTCCCGTGGTACAACTAGAGGCCATGTACCCTCATCTTATCACTTGGTGCCTAGGAGAAGAGCTCAGTCCCCACCTCACTACAACCTCCTTTAAAGTAATTGTAAAGTGCTATAAGATTTCCCCTAAGCCTTCTTTTATCCAAGCTAAACAACCCCAGCTCCCTCTGCTGATCCTCAGAAGACTTGCTCTCTAGACCCTTCACCGGCTTCATTTCCCTTCTTTGGACATGCTCCAGCACCTCAATGTCCGTCTTGTAGTGAGGGCCCAAAACAGAACACCGTATTCAAGGTGCAGCCTCACCAGAGCCGAAGAAAGAGGGACAATCACTTCCTTAGTCCTGCTGACCATGCTATTTCTGATACAAGCCAGGATGCTCTTGGCCTTCTTGACCACTTGAGCGCACTGCTGGCTGATACTCAACTGGCTAATAACCCATACCCCCAGAAAATTCAATACTCAGCAGAAGTTTGTCTATTTAATACAATCAAGTTCCATGGCTATTATTTCCGGATCTTGCCTCCAGAAAAATGTAGAACACTGTGGCTCATTCTTTAGAGACTTAAAGAAAGTAAGGCTACATCAAATTTTATGGTATCATTATGCAACTTTTTTGTGAATACTGGATTAACCTTAAATTATAATGATTGCATCCTTTGATTTTCTTCCCTGATTTTGAAAAGAACCAAACCTAGAAAAGAAATCTTAGCCCAAATCATGGAACTTTTTTTCTCAAAATTAGTTGAGGTCATGTCTTACAAAACATGTTCATATAAAACTGAATTGGACAAGGTTTATGCCTATGGTTTAAATAAAGATTGAGGAATCTCTTAAAACTCCTAAGCAATTTCCTTAGATTCATGTCTTACTGCTCACAGTCCTCTCAAATACATATATTGGATTTTTAAGAGGTATAACATGAATTAGTAATAACAACTCAGAAATTTGCCTCTCATTTTCAACTATAATTGGGAAAATGTGTAGGAAAGCAACTATATTAAGAGAAGCCAAGATAAGCTGAGTACAGTGGTAGTGTTGTCCCACAGACTCTGCTTTATAACATCCAATGAATTAAATTTATGCTCTTCCTGGTTCCTACTTTTGATAGTATTAAGGTATGGTCAAGAGAAAATGTATTTGCAAAGCATTGCACAGGTTTTTATTCTGTTCAAGTACAGTCCACATACGGCATGTCTCTTTTTCCAGTTGCTAAAGGAATATATAATCACTAATCAACAATGTTATTTGTTTTTGTCTTTTAGGGGCTGATGTTATCAATTTTGATGGCCATGTAGTGTTACCATACAGATTCAGGAACAAGAAAATGAAAACATTGAAAGATGTCATCTCTCTGAAATTTAAAACCTCTGAAAGTGAAGGTGTAATCTTCCACGGAGAAGGACAGCAAGGAGACTATATCACCTTGGAACTCAAGAAAGCCAAACTTGTTCTAAATTTAAATTTAGGTATATTTTGATTGTCTGGTTTTGTGCACTTTTTAACTCTCCAAAGAATTTACCTCCTTTTTTTTCCTCAGTAATATGGCAGGCCACATCATTTAATTAGAACATTTGTTGAAAACTTTCCTCATTCCTTTTATTATTATTATTTTTTTCTTTTCCTGTTCTATGCCTCCCCATTTACTTCATGTGAGATAACATGAAAATAAAATCATTAAAAAAAAGATCAACAATATATTGTTATAAGAAATTTGTCACAAAGATAAGAGTATTAGTGGAATAGTTTGGTCTTCTTCATAGAATCACAAAATAGTTGAGGTTGGAAGGGACCTCTGGAGGTCATCTTGTCCAACCCCCCTGCTCAAGGAGGGTCACCTAGAACCAGGAACATGTCCAAAAATCTTTTGAATGTCTCCAAGAATGGAGACTGTCATGGTCTTATTTGTAAGAAAGTAATCAAGTGTCAGTATGAGAGAAGGGTGCTGCCTTTAATTATAGAAGAATAAGGATCAGCAATCTTCAGGAAAAAAAAAAAAAAAAAGATAAGCCTGGGAAGATATGTGAGGTTGAGGCTCAGTGACCCTCCTAGAAAGAAGTATAGCTTGAAGGTAGGCAGAGAGAAGTGTTTTGTTTTTGTTTGTTTGTTTGTTTGTTTGTTGTTTAAGCTCTTAATATGAGGCAAAAAGACAGTATGATCATTTGTAGTGAAGTAATGTCTTAAGCCATGGCAGTTTGATTTGCCAGAATGTGTTATCAACACGCACAGCCTTAGTGTCTGAATTGCAGGCATGCTCCAGAAATGCTTTAGGTTCTCATGTATTCAAAACATGGAAGAATGCACTGAGTTATTGGGCAATGCAGCAATTTTTTAAACTTATTGCTGAATTTGTCATTTGCTGCTTCAGTTGAGATCTATACTATCAGCCTTTGCTGGCTTAACTACGTCAGTCAGCATACAATGAGAT
This sequence comes from Anser brachyrhynchus, assembly GCF_964034855.1. Lineage (NCBI taxonomy): Eukaryota > Metazoa > Chordata > Aves > Anseriformes > Anatidae > Anser > Anser brachyrhynchus. Next base: position 57,499,610 of record NC_137695.1, on the reverse strand, counting down.
GTGATTTCTGATGAACATAACTGCATTGGCAAAAGTCCCTGGAAAGAACAGCAGTAAGCTGCAAAACTGTACTCTTGCAACTAGTTTATTTGACTTCAAGAAAACTAAGGCTGATACAGGAGAAAAGACTGAAATAAGCTATGTTAGCAAAAGACTATTTTTTTTTTTTTTCTGCAGCTTGATCAGTCTTCATCGAGTCTCTTCCTATACAGTAGCTGGTCTAGTTATATAGACGGAGTCTACAAAGTATTGAACTTATTTGTTTGCAGTTATCAGACCGAAAAGACTTTTTGTTACCAGAGTTTATTATCACTCACAGTGTCCTCACCAATCAGTACAGTTCCATTGAAGCTCAGGACCTGGCACAAAGGCTATTCTGGGAAGGGTGACAGCTTTTCATTTCTGTTGGACAGGGATCAAAACACAGAAAACCCTTAGATGAAAACAGTTTTGCAACTGAAAGTACATATTGCTTCTCTGGTTCACCTCCGAATAACTATGCATAACTATTTATACAGTTTACCAATCTGATACTTGCTGTATTTGATCTACCTATCTGTATTTACGGCAACAACCCTCCACGGTTTGCTTCATAGTGGGCTGACTTGCTCCAGCCTCTTGTGTGTCCGGTATGATTCAGGTAAAATATTGACAGAATAAAAGGAAAATGTTTGCCTAACTGGTGTGAGGTGAAAATTGCTGTTGTTTCTATTCTTATTTTAGGTAGCAACCAGCTTGGCTCTATTTATGGCCACACATCTGTGATGACAGGCAGTCTCTTAGATGACCACCACTGGCACTCCATCATCATAGAGCGCCATGGAAGAAACATCAATCTCACCCTGGACAGACACATTCAGCATTTCAGAACCAATGGAGAATTTGATTACCTGGACCTGGATTATGAGGTAGATGGTGATTTTTTTTTTTTCATTTTCATTTAAATAGACTTTAGAAAGAGAAGTTCAATAAGAAGGAACGAGAAAATTAATATAATTAACTTTTTTTTAACTTTTTTTTGTTTAGTTTTAATGATCGTTTTAATTAATTTTGTCTTATATTTCATGGAATTTTATTTTGAACACTGTTTCCTTTTAGGTGTAAATTTAGTTTCCCTTCATTAATCTAACAGATAACTTCTATTATAAGGCTCGTCTCAACCTGTTGTTCTGAAATGGGAGGTCTATGTAATTCAGCAAGCTAATGCTTCAACTAAGCAGCTGCTGTAAGCACAAAAATAAAAATAAATAAAAAAAAAAAAGTTTTTTACTTAATGACCTTGATCTTGCTTTTTTTTTTTAAGCACATAAGTACTTCCTTGTATTTTCACAAGCACACCATCAATAACTAATTTCCAGAAAGAAATAATAGAGCTAGAAAACTTCCAAGAAAAATTTTGTTTAATGAGTCAGTTAATAAATACAAGTGTTGGTAATAAACTACACTACACTACACTACACTACACTTTCTCTTAGCCGAAAGGCTGAGAAGTGGTTTTAGAAACCAGGGGGGAGAAACTGGATCAAGGAACATTTACCTTTAGCACAAGAGGATCAAGTCAGAGAATGCTCGAGCAAGGTGTACATACATAAGTCCATAGACCCCGATGGACTTATGAGGAGAGGAAGAGGAGAGGATGAGGAGAGGAAGAGGAGATGAAGAGGAGAGGAAAAGGAGAGGAACAGGAGGGGAGGGGAGAGGAGGGAAATGTCACATGTACATACAGAATGGGAGACTTTTGTTATATAGACTTTGTAAAAGAACTTTCTTGCACTCTTTCCTGTTTCTAATGAGAATTAATGTAGTTGCCTGAAGCACATATAACTATTTCCACCTTTGCAACTTCAGAGAGAATCAAAATGATGTAACAGGCAGGAATCTTTGAATTAATTTTTGTATTGATTTTTTTGCAAACATTCTTTTGATCCAAAAAATTATATGTGCCTTCTTTATTAGCACTAATGATGAGATAATACTCATTGAAAAAATGAGCACTCAAAAATACTCAATGAGCATATTTGCCTGTACCTGTGATACTAATGGGACATGGAAGATCTGAACTGAGCTACTGAAAACTCACATAAATAGACTTTATTAAAGATTTTCAACTGAGTGAAATATAGAAAAAGGCTGAGTGCCTTAAGTCCTTGGGCATTTTGCATATATACATGTAACATATTTACATAATAAATGTATTGTGTACAATAAAGTTATTTATAAGTGAGGGGCAAATCCAGGAGATTAAACTTTCTCCCTTCTTTGACATTAGAGACCTCACTGGCAGTTCTCAAAGATAAATTTAAATCTCCACGTATATATATAGATTTGCATATGTTTAATGGAACTTATTTGATTGTGTGGATATATATTCTGTAGTTTGTATAAATGCAAGAGCCTTGAACTCTTCTCCTTCCTTTCCTCTCAATTAATTCACTGGTTTTGGAGGTTAGCCATCATAGGCTACATTTAGTTGTGTTGCACTTGTGATAAGTTAATCATCGTAGATAAAACTCAATGAATCAAAACAATTTTTCATAGAAAAGACAAAGCCATAACTCCAAATATCTCCACTTTCATCCTTCCTTCAGTTAGCTTTTGTTGCTGAGCGCAGTGTCAAATGTTATGGGATATCCTTTTTGTCAGTTTGTGTCAGTTGTCCTGGCTGTGTCACATCCCAGTTTCTTGTGCACCTCCAGCCTACTCACTGGTAGGGGAACATGAGAAACAGAAAAGGTCTTGATGCTTTGTAAGAATAGTTCAGCAATAGCTAAAATGTTGGTGTGTTACCAACACTGTTTTGGTCACCAATCCAAAACATAACACCACATGAGCTATTATGAAGAAAATTAACTCTATCCAAGCTAAAACCAGTGCACCTTTCTATTTTCTCCTTTCTTCTTTCTGTCCAAAAACATGACTATAACATGCAAAAGAATGTTTGACAACAATTACTATATTACAATCTCATTCTTCAATTTGTGTAAGATGGTGTGTCTTTTCTAAAGTCAAATCAAATCAATTTATAACATCTGAGGATGTGTCTGTAAAAGGCTTTTATGTAGCTGGTATGGACTATTTATAAAGATCTTAGTTTTCAGCTATATAGCTTTACTTCTTATATGCTAAGTCAATACCTCCTCTTTGGGATAGAAAGTAGTATCTTACATGCTTTTAAAATGGAAAATGAGTCCCTTGATCTGCATTTTTCTGCCTTCAGTAATATCCAATGGCATTAACAATGAATGATATTTAAAAGCTTGGTTCTGCCAAATCTCAGCAGCAGACTGCAAGCAGAAATATTTGTGAGCTTTCTTGGGGTAGGAAATCTAGCTGCTATTACTATTTATGCCATCATCTATTTGATATAAATACTTAACAAAGATTGCAGGGACTAATCTCACGGGTCTTTTATTCTTCACGACTCGGCTGCAAAATATTAATGAAATTAAAGACCCTGGCAGGGTAGAGACCTGTATAGTCTCTATGGGGTGACAGGGAGAGATGAACAATTCTAGTTCATAAATTATTTGTTTTTCATAGTGTTTTAGCGCTAGAGATTCTGGATAACCTCGTGTTTTAAAGTAATGAAATTCAACATAAAGAGAAAAACAATTCTTGTTTGTTGTGCTAAGTCATGTGGTAACTTCTCATTGACTATAACTACATGATAAAAGCGTGTTTTCAATAGTGGAAGGTGATCTTGTCTAACCAGAGATAGTAACTTTAACTAAGGGATTCTGTAAAATTCTTCTAGATAAAGTAAATAAGTAAACATTAAAGGAAGCAAATGTATCATACTGAAGCCCACAATTGCCGTGTTGTAGTCTGAGCTCTGAATCTAACACGTTTATACTTAAATGTTTCAAGTAAGGCTATTTGTCTGGCTAATCTTGTATCTACTCTTGTTTCTGCTTGAAAAAAATAATGAAAAGGACAGTTATTCCAAGTACTTGGTTATTTGAGACAAGTATTATTCAGTAGCAGTCAGAAGAGCAGTCTGTTATGAGTAATTGTGTTGTGGGTGTGCTCTTTATTTGGAGAAGCACAGTAACAATTGAGATTTGCTACCATAAATATTTGCAATCACAAATTCCTTATAGATTTTTTTTTCCTGCTTTTGCAGTGCTTGTTTGGAACTTCCTTTTTATGGTAAGCAGTGTTGCTAGCTATCAGTCTCTGTGTTTGAGTGTTCAAAGAAAGCAAATGCGTCTGCAGCAGATATGTTTAAAAAATCTAAGAAGTCTTTGCCCTCCAGTAACTATCTTCCATTTTTTGTTGCATTCAAAGATAACCTTTGGAGGCATGCCTTTTTCTGGAAAACCAAGTTCTAACAGCAGGAAAAATTTCAAAGGCTGTATGGAGAGCATCAACTACAATGGCAATAATATCACTGACCTTGCCAAGAGGAAGAAATTGGAGCCTTCTAATGTGGTGAGAACATAATTTAATGGTCATCTAAACTTCTGCTTGTCATTCTAGGGAAGGTTTGTGTGTGTGCGTGTAGCAGATACCCTTGTGATGTACTGTAATGATGTAATATACAAAACAAAGTTTATTAAGTGCCCAAAGTTCTCATTGTAAATACTTTTATGACTTTTTTTTTTTTTTTAATATTTTAATTTTTTATTATCTCTGAGCATTTTACTTCTGGGAGTTAAGTTTCAGCTTTTCAAAATTAACCTTCAGTATCATATAACTAGTTTTTAAAAGAAAACAGATGGACCCCATCATAGTGATCTACAACTAGGGTAGACAAGATTTATTATTAAATCAATTGCAGGTTTCTCATGGCTTTAAATCCTGGTATTTTCCATCTGTGCAGAGCTAGTTGGATTGCTGAAGTGAAAAATCACTGGAAAGAGATGGTTCTAGATCCCTTTTCTGGTAGCTTTAAAAAGCCTCAAGGTACTCATCTTCAAAATCATTATTTAGCTTATTAACATTACAAAGTTTAATAATATTTTATTCTGGTGGTAGTTTTTCTTTTCTTTTTTTCTTGCTTAAGCACTTATAGTTGCTTTAAAGCAACCTTAAAACAAGTTTAAACTTGTGGCTTTATAGGCAGGCTGAATAAGAAAAGCCTTTTATTTGTATATCTTTAAGGTTCTAAATGTTCCTTAAAATATTTGATGACTTACACAGGCAATGTGGGTAGGAAAAGAATGTATTATTACCGTGAACTTCAGATGGCCTGAGTAAGTTGTTCAAGGCCTTCTTCTGTACAAGATTACAATCTTCACGACCCCCTGCTAGCAATATGTATGGTTCCACTGTTGCTTTTTTTTTTTTTAAGTATTACATAGTAAAGATTTATACATGCAATAATGATAAAGTTCAAAGGGTTGATTACCATTTCATTATTCCTTGGATAGTAATATTGATGTTTCATGTAATTGTATGAACAATATGGCTAAATGAGCAAGGTTATAAGGAAGGATAATTCTGAGTATGTGATATAAATCCTGAGTCTGTACAAACTCAGTAATATAGCCTGATATTTAGAACCTTTTCTATAAATGATTTTTTTCAGCGTTGTCAAAGGCAAAGAGAGTGATATATATGTCAAAAAAAAGAAGATTACCCTTCTAGAATTTTTTTCAATTAATTTTTTTTTCAAAATCACCTGTGATTTCCTGCTTGCAGTGCATATTAAACTTGTAATTTAAGCACATTTTTCAAAGATTGATAACTAATTCAGGAAAGGATCTTTGTACACGAGAAGTTTTTTTTTTCCCTTTTTGCACCAGTCCAGTCCACTGTAAGTTAGTAGGACATTTTCTTAAAGTGTCTTCCTGAACAGAAGTGTTACTTAAGAGATTTCTGTAGCAGAAATACCTCTCAAGAATTCAGCATAGATAGCAGTCCTAAAGTCTCTGTAAAACCATCTCTCTATTTTTTTTTGGTTGTATTTTTAGTTTGTGTGGGTTTGGTTGGTTTTTGTTTGTTTGCTTTTTTTTTGGGGGGGGGGCAGGGGGAGGACAGGATTGTTGGTTGTTTTGGTTGACAGGACAGGCTTGTTGGTTGGTTGTGCACAGGTTCTTTTACCTGTAACATGAAATCAAAATCCACATCTGTGGCTTTGTCAGTGTTAGTGCTTCATCAAGAGGCTGTGACATGCTAATTTAATTTGATGACTCTCTTGATTTCCAATATTAAGAATATCTATAAAAATAGAAGTGACCTTTGCTTTCAGTAATATAACTTATATTGCTTCGACTCTTCAAAAGCAAAATCTATTTTACTCTAATTAAATCAACATGGATTTGTATGTTTCTTACAAAAGACTTTTTCTCCTAGTTTTGAGCCTGATTTTTCATAAAAAATAGAGTTGGTTGAGACTACTGTAGTTGATAATCATGTTTCTGATGATGGCTCTTAAGTAATCCAACCAGGATCAAAGCTCCATTGTAGGAGATACTGTACAGATGCATAATAGTTGGCACACCCTGCCCTAAACAGTTTATTATATGAAAAAGCAAAACAAAATGTAATGAAATGGAACAGAGGTGAAGTAATCAATATGTTTATAAGAAGTAGCACAGGGGAAAAAAAGAAGAGGAAAGAAGAATATGAAAGAGGTGTGAGACAGAAGGAAAGATGTTCTTATAGGCAGATTTCAAAAGTCACAGAAAAAGGAAATGGACAAGTTAATAGAATGAGGAGATCTAGACAATTTAAGGAGATAATCTTGATTTGTCTCTGAACAAAAATAAAGTTAATAAATAAAAATCTTTAGGTCTCTCATACATAGGTGTTATGACTATGAGTGCACCACCAAGAGTCTTCTAACATTTACTTAAATGATTAATTCCTTTTAGCTTTTGAGATTAACAATATAGGGAAAAAAAGGGGGGGGGAGGGCGGGGAGAGTGTCACGTCCTCTGTGATAGAAAACATAGCAACAAATCTTTGGGGAGAATGAGTAAGATGGATGGCCTTGAACAGTTGTTCTTACTAGTGGAACCTGATTTGTTTTCATATTAGATAAATGAGACAAATGATAAACATCTCCAAAAGGGAGAAAAGGAGAGCCACGACAAATAATAAAAGTGTCTGCTTTTCCTCTGAATCAAGTTGCAAACAAGAGTTGGCAGTGACTAAATAGAACAGTAGGTGCTAACTCTTTTTTACAGCTTGGTTCAGGTCTAAGACAGAAATAAAGACCATGCTTACACAAAGTCTTGCAGTCCATCTTTTCTGTGTTTATCTAAAAGAGTAAGTTGATTTATGGTTTGTTTGTTTGTTTACATTTACAAGCACTAAAGTGTAATATGCAGCACTTTCCCAAAGCCTGTAACAGAAAAATTCTGAGAAGAATCATATTTGCTGCCCTCTGTCTTTACATACATTAGGCCTACATTCCACCCACTTCAGCAGCTGCTCTACCATGTATTACTGAGAGCAATCATGTGCAAATTTAACATAAGTGTTTTCTTTAAAGTATTTGCATTTGCCAAATATTATGTTAGGAACAAAGATGAGTAATAAGCTATTTTAAGAAAAATATTGAAACAACATGACAACTATTAGCTAGAATATTATTGCCTTTACTGTATGCTCTAACTTGATTTAACAGGTACTGTAGTGTTAATAAACTCATGAGCTCTCTTTTGCAAGATAGGTATTCATCCATTATCTCTATTAATTTAGAATTTTTTTAAGGCCAGGTAGTGTTTCCACAAGGGATAAGATCTGAAAGCAAAAATCCTTTATAAAAGGTAAACATGAAGCTAACTTGCAAGACAGAGATCATGATACAAAGATCAAACTGACCAAATTGAGATATTTTCATAATTTCCCTTCCAATGTATTATAAGTAATTCTTTAATAAGGCCAACAGTTTTTCAGTATAAATGCACATATATGAGTATAAATGTACACTGTATGTTTGATTTGACTTCCATATCACTGCCCAGAAAGGTATTCAGCAAATTATTATAGAATTGTAGAGTAGTTTAGGTTGCAAGGGACCTTAAAGATCATCTAGTTCCACCCCCGCTACCATGGGGGGACACACACCTTCCATTAGACCAGGTTGCTCAAAGCCCTGTCCAGCCTGGCCTTGAACACTTCCAGGGGTGGCACATCCACAACTTCTCTAGGCAACCTGTTTCATAACCTTCATTCACCCTCTGAGTAAATAATTACTTCCTAATACCTGATAGTAATATGCTCTTTTTAAAAACTGTTAACCCTTGTCCTGTCACTACACTCTCTGACAAAGAATCCCTCTCCTGCCTTCTTGTAGAACATCTTTAGATAATGGAAAATGGGTTTAAGGTCTCCCCAGAGCCTTCTCTTCTATAGCCTGAAAAACCTCAACTCCCTCAGCCTGTCTTCATAGCAGAGGTGCTCTAGCCCTCTGATCCTCCTCATGGCCCTCCTCTGAACTCATTTTTGTGCTGGGGACACCAGAGCTGAATGCAGTACTCCAGGTGGAGTCTCACAAGAGCAGAGTAGAGAGGGACCTCGACCTGCTGGCCATGCTTCTTTTGATGTAGCCCAGGGTACGGTTGGCTTTTTGGGCTGCAAGCACACATTGCCAGCTCATGTTGACCTACTTGTCAACCGACACCCTCAAGTCCTTCTCCTCAGAGCTGCTCTCAATCCATTCACCATCCAGCCTGTATTTGTGATTGGGATTGCCCCAGCCCAGATACAGGACCTCGCACTTGGCTTTGTTGAACTTCATGAAGTTTGCACAGGCCCACCTCTCAAGCCTGTCTAGGTCCCTATGGATGGCATCCCTTCCCTCCAGTGTGTCAACCACACCACACAGCTTGGTGTCATCAGCAAACTTGCTGAGAGTGCAATTGATCCCACTGTCCATGTCACCAACAAAGATGTCAAACAGCAACTGTTCTGATACTGAGTGCAACCATCTAGCCAATTTCTTATCCACTGAGTGTGCCATCCATCAGATCCATGTCTGTCCAATTTAAAGACAAGGATATCATGGGGGACAGTGTCAAATACTTTTGCACAAGTCCTGGTAGATGACATTAGTTGCTCTTTCCCTATCCACCAATGCCGCAATCCTGTTGTAGAAGGCCACCAGACCTGACCATTTGTCAGGCTTGATCTGCCTTTAGTGAAGACGTTGGCTGTCACCAATCACCTCCTTATTTTCCATGTGCCTTAGCAGAGTTCCTAGGAGGATCCATGATCTTGCCAGGCACAGAGGTGAGGACTGATGTGACTGTACTTCCCTGGGTCTTCTTTTATTCCCTATTGAAAATTAGGGTTATGTTTCCCCTCTTCCAGTTACTGCGAACTTCACTGCACTGCGATGACTTCTCAAATATGATGGACAGTGCCTTAGTAACTTCATCTGCCAGTTCCTTCAGGACCCATGGGTGTATCTCATCAGGCCCCTTGGACTTGTGCACCCTTAGGTTCCTTAGGTGGTCACAAAGCTCCTACAGTGGGCTGTTCTTCATTCTCCCCATCCCTGCCTTTGCCTTCTGGGGCTTGGGATTCAGAAATTATTGTGAATCTACACAGAAGGATCTCTTTCTCTTTGAAAAACACGGATGCTTTTATAGAGACAAGCTGCAAATTAGTTCTAATTTTTAGCCTAGACCTAGTGAACAATGTGTATCCAATGGGCTTAAATTAAGACAGTCCTTTTGTGAAGTACAATCTTAGTGGGAATTGGGAATCCAGTTGAGATTAGTGTAAATGTTTCAACAGGGAAAATACCATTTTAGCTAACAGAGAAATTAGAATTATATGTTACTTCCTCAAGAAATCTCTTATGCAGTTAGTGTTTATGATAAATGAGCTCACTGATGTGAAAAAGGATTTGAATGGATTCGGTTCCATTAACCTTAATAGGTGTTATATGTACAAGTGTCTCATGCATCAGGATATGAAAGCCTTAATTTGTAAGGAAATTGTTAGTTCTTCACAGTAACAAGACAGAAAGAGAAACTTAAAAATGTCTAACAAAATGCTTTCTGAGTGCTTCTTGTCATCTGTGACTAGTGTCTCTGACTGAATTGTAAGATGCAAGTTCTTACAAAATGTTATTGTCCTCTGTGCCTACACTGAATTACCTTATCTATGTAACAAAATATATTTCTAATCCATAGTATGACTACTACACTGAGAATGTTAACAAAGGGTTGCAGAGTGTATTTCATCCAAATTCCAGTTTGTTTTTTTTTTTCTGTATGTAAAACCTATGGTTTAACCAAAATATGTGTATCACACTTGGAAATATTCAGACTGAAAGTATCCAAACAAATGTGTTAGCATTTCAACATAGTGCTTAGTTGGCTGAAAGCTTGAAATGAAAATCTCTAAGCAACTTTTAGACTGAAATAAATAAATAAATAAATAAAGTCAAGCTGATCAGTATCAAAGCAGCTAAAGGGAGGTCCTTTGGCTTTACTGAGAAAGTAGTTATTTCTGTAGTTCACACTCCAATTTGAAAGATTCCTATAGTTGTTTTAGCTAATCATTTTCCTTAATCCTTAAATGTATTTTGTTACCCGTGGAACATACATGGTATATGAAAAGAACATGGTTTCTGATGTTGCAATTTTATCATAAAGATAGGAACAAATCTTTTTTTGAGATCAGCAAAGAGAAATCTCTTCTTTAGTTCCAGAGTAATGGAAACTCCAATGTTTTGTGATTGATAATGGAGGTAACCTGATAGTCTAGCTACTACTTGTATTACTGACTAATGTAAGTAGACTGTGTAGCAGTATAATTTCTGACATTCTGTAGGAAAAAGAGGTAGTTATGCAGAATACATCTAAGAATAAATCTGAGCGCTCAAGAAAGTCTTTATTATTTTTATTTTGTTAGTTGTGACATGGCGATACTAAATAAGAAACTGAATCTGCCACGTAGGTGTATCATGCTGTGACATAAATAAAGTGTTTTCATTCCTTTAAAAAGAGATTTTTTTAGGACTTTGTCTAAATTAGTCATGTCTATAATCAGTCATGTCTCAAAATGTCTGTTAGTACACAGACTTGCTTCCTTATGACATTATCTAGCCCAATTATCTATCCAACTGAAAACAAGTACTTCTAAGAAAATTTACTTAGGTCTTCCACCCACACATCTTAGAAAGTTACTATCTGGCATCCAAATGCTCTAATTTCCCTCAAGGTGATTTTTCAGGTGCATTTATCCACTATGAATAATAATAAAAAAAAAGTGTTTGTCATGAAAGGAATGATATGTAACAGAAAGTCAGTAAGTTGCAGTTTAAAATATTTATGTGCTAAAAATTATGTCTTACTCTGACTGGGATTCTGAACAGTGCTCAGATGAACCTTCTATCTAAATATCTAAGTACCTCTGAAAATGTTGTTCAATCCTTAATAATTTTTATTGTTGAAGTAAGTGGCAATGGAACTGCTGCTCTGATCATCTGATACTGCATCAGACAAAATCTTTCCTTATCAAATTAAATTGAAATTGCTACAGAGTATCATTTTGCCACAGTGCATCAGAAAACTTAACCATAGAACAAGGTCCTCTTTGCCACATGGTAGAACAGTTCTTCAGCAGAGCAAGTCTTCCTGTTCTATTCAATGAAGCATTAAAATATCAGTTCTGGACAGAGATCTCCTTAGAGGAATGTGGTTTAAAATAAGAGCTTTACATTGCTTATTATATTTAAGGAAAAAAATGATGTCTATAATACAGTCTGCCATTGTGTTCTCTTATGAGAAATGACATCTGAACCAGAGTGAAAAATTTATGTCTGTAACTCTGGTCTTATTTACAAGTATGTTTTAAAGCTTTTGCGATCAGTATACCTGACTGGATTTTTGTCAGTTTCCCTAAGACTGAAATTTTATAGTGTGCAAAACTCAACTCCTTTTACAGAGAAAATGATTAATTGACCAAAAATATTAGGCATTGTTCATGATCAGCCACTCCAAATCATTCAACTTCATGAAATAAAGTATTAGCTTGTCTAGTATTATCCATCAGAAAACATAACAGAGAAGCTAGCTGTTCACAAGGTATTATATGTCCTTCTTTTACAACCTCACACATTGTACTGATTTGACATGGTGATATAAGGGTATTTTGAAAACTTTATTTCATGAACTATTGCCCTCTTATAGATTCCTTTGGTTACCATGAACAAGTTCAAGTTTCTCTTGGATTCATTTCATCATCTTTGAACTGGGAATATTAATGCGTTCCTCTAAGCTTTTTGTTAGACTACAACTCTTCAGGGCAGAGACTGCCTCTTACTATGTGTATGCACAGTGCAAAATATAATTAGGCCACTTCTTTGGCAGAAGCCTCTAGGCAAAACAGAAATGTCAACAAACACCTTATAATAATAACAATAATGATAATATTAATAACACATTTTTACATGGAGCTTACATTGACTACAGTAGTCTCTGGATTGAATGAAACCTAGAATGCTTTTCTAGAGGTAGCTATGAATTTAGTGGAATCTTAAAATTTTGCTTATGTTGTTGCTTTTTTGTGTGTGTTTTACTTAGGGAAATTTAAGTTTTTCTTGTGTGGAGCCACATACAGTGCCTGTCTTTTTCAATGACACCAGTTACCTTGAGGTTCCTGGTCGCCCAAGCCAGGATCTGTTTTCAGTCAGTTTCCTTTTCCGAACCTGGAACCCCAATGGACTTCTTGTCTTCAGCAACTTTGCAGATGGCCTGGGCAATGTTGAGATTGACATTAATGAAGGCAAAGTCAGCGTTCACATCAATGTCACCCAAATCAAGAAGAACCGAATAGACATCTCATCAGGTAAGTGTGTTTTTTGTTGCTTTTTTTTTTTTTAGTTGATATAATTTGTGTTGGTGTTGTTTAAAAGAATAATGGAGTTCAAAATTGGAAAAATTGCTTTACAAAATTTAAAATTGAAGTTGCAACAGTACACTTATTCATACTTAAGCAGATCGTTATTATGCGTCTCAATGAGTAAGAAGTAGAAGAAGAAAACAGTTGTTAGATAAGAGACAAGTATTCTTATTCTGTGATCAAAACAAGAAGACATATCACTCCTTGACTGTGAGGCAGTGTTGCTTCTTACTTTCTTTTTTTTTCAATCAGTCTTTCAGTCTTCTCTGCAAAAATATGTGCTTTCAACAGGGGATGATATTATATCCCTGTGTGGAGAGTAGCCTAATAATATGGAAGCTCTCTCTCTCTCAAAAAAAAGCAAGTTGTTTTAACCACAGGGCTGGTGTGAAAAATACCATGGTATTTTCTAAATATTCTGCAGAGTCATGCTGGAGAAGTAAGAAAGCTTTCAGTACCTGTCTAAGGAAGTTTTGGAAAAATACTGTGCAAAAGAATTATAAATCGTTAGGTTTGTTTCTGGAAGTTAAGGTGTGTGTTTGTTTCAGTCTTTTAAAAATACTTGATGTATCCCAGGGTCCTGAGTGAACTGGTTGTTGTAGTTACCAAAACACCCTCCATCATATTTGAAAAGTCATGGCAGTCAGGTGGAGTCCCTGGTGACTGGAAAGGGAAATGTCACTCCAATTTTTAAAAATGGTAGAAAGGAAGACCATGGAACTACAGACCACGCAACCTCATCTCTGTGCCTGGGAAAATCATGGAACAGACCTTCTTTGAAGCCATGTTAAGACATATGTTAAGGTAGGGAGGTGAACTGAGACAGCCAACATGACTTCAGGAAGGGCAAATCATGCATGACCAATCTAGTATGGTCATCATCTATCTTCAGTGATGGAGTGACTACATCAGTGGACAAGGGAAAATTAACTCCTGTCATCTACCTAGACTTCTGTAAGGCCTTTGACATGGTTCCACACAAGATCCTCGTCTCCAAATTGGAGAGAAGTGGATTTGAAGGGTAGACTATGCAGTGGATAAGTAACTGGTTGGATGGCCACATCCAGAGAGTTGAAGTTAATGGCTCTATATACAGGCAGAGATCAGAGACAAATGGTGTCCCTCAGGGGTCTGTAGAGGGACCGCTTCCATTTAATGTCTAGTAATGATATAAACAGTGGGACGGAGTGCACCCTCAACAAGTTTGTGCATGACACAAAGCTGAGTGGCACAGCCAGCACAACAGAAGGAAGGGATGCCATCCATAGGGACCTAGACAGGCTTGAGAAGTGGGCCTGTGCAAACTTCATGAAGTTCAACAAAGCCAAGTGCAAGGTCCTGCATCTGGGCTGGGGCAATCCCAATCACAAATACAGGCTGGATGGTGAATGGATTGAGAGCAGCTCTGAGGAGAAGGACTTGAGGGTGTTGGTTGACAAGTAGGTCAACATGAGCTGGCAATGTGTGCTTGCAGCCCAGAAAGATAACTGGAACAGGTTGCCCAGGGAAGCTGTGGATGCCCTTTCCTTGAAGTTGTTCAAGGTCAGGTTGATGTGGCTTTGGGCAGTGTGATTTAGTGAGAGATCCCGGCCCATGGCAGGGGGGTTGGATCTAGATGATCATTAAAGGTCCCTTCCAACTCAAAGCATTGTATGATTCTGTGATTTTGCTAAATCGTACTTTCCATCTAAATATGGGCATTTCTGGTTCAGCTATGGCCAATATGATGTTTGCAATGTCACGTCCATTTGTTAGCAAAGTCATGACCTAAGTATGAGTTGGAAAATACAAAGTTGATCGCAGATAGGTCTAGATATACACACACATATACACAAAGTATTTGAAGCATTGTATATGTCAGCCTAGTTACTTAGCCAAAATTTTTCTTCATTCTATAGTGCAGGTATTTCAGTCTTCGTTGATAGCATTGGCTGCAATGAATGGCAATGTTTTTTATGTCTACTGTTTGATTTACTGTTGAAAATATATTATCTCTGTAGTCAGTAATATAAACAGGGAGTTAAGAAAATGTAAAAAAAATAATAAATATTTTAATGAGAAAAGGTTAAAAGGAGAGTAACAATTCATTTGGGAAGAAGTTTTCTCTTTTCACCCCATTAATGAAATAGAGCTGAGCATAAGGTGAATTGAATTGTTTAAATATAGAAGTGAATAATATTTGAATAGTAATTACAAGAAATCAGAATTCACCTGTTTTGTAAAATGAACATTTTTAATGAAAAATATATTAAATTTTCTTCCACCATTGGAATTTTTTTGAGCACAAAAATCAATACTGTAGCTTACAAGTTAGTGTTTCATTGCCTTGTTATATAAATACACTCATGAAAGAATTAAGTACTGCTTTGGTTATACTCTAGGGTCTTGAACACGAGTTTTTTTTAAGGTGCTGGCATTTCATAGTTAGGAAAAACAGGTATTCATCAGCCTCATGCTTTCTTATTTAGCTATGTCTACTCAAAACTCCAGCTTACAGATAGAAGTGACTAACACTGATACTTCTTCATGTGCTTCCTTGTACCTTTTTGGTCCTGGAAAGATTTCACTGTTGATTTTTTATCAAATATTATGGCAAATAAAGATTTTACCAACTCTCTACTAATTTTGCTCAATGGTTATCTTGTAATGAACCCAATTTTCAGATTGCCTTAAGTTTGCATTCTGGAAGGTAAACACACATGAAAACTGCTGAAAGGCTAGGTTTAGTTTCTCCAGACCTTCCCCCACAGCAACAAAAATTCCCCAAGTCCTGCAACGTAAAACCAAGTTTCATATTCTGAATTTATTCTGAAATAATCTGAATTGAATATTCTTCGGAGTAAATCTTTTCAGTCTATTTCAGTCTATTTTCTATTTTCTATTTCAGTCTAAATCTTTTCAGTCAGTTCACATAATATCCCAATGATCACATGCATCCATTCATTTGTATTGCTGTAACATTTTTCTTACTCTCCATACTTAGTCCAATATCATAGTTTGGATATCTTGAAGAGTTAGTACTTTCATTTGTCATTATAGTTTTCACCATAATAAAAAATAAATATTTTATATTATATTATGGACATTTTACGTTTGCTTAGTTGTCCTGTGAAAGCCTTGATTTTTTCTTGCTACTTAATTCAGTGCATGTGAAAATAACTGTATATGTGAATGTAAGACAGTAAAATATGACACCTGCCAGGGAAGACTGCAGAATGAATGCCACTGTTTTGAGCGTAATGTCACAGCAAGCTTCTTGTTACCTTCTTATGCAGGGAATTAATAGACTTCAGCATATAAACCAGCTGGACTTGTGTAGAAGTCAAAGTTGTCTGGCTTTAGCAAAAGACTTTCTGATTGTTGCATTCCTATACAAATAAGATGCACACTTTTTTTGTTTGTTTGTTTCTTTGTTTTGTTGTGCTTGTTCTGTTTTGTTTTACTTACAGCTGGCAAAGCAGACTTTTCTGTAAAATCAAGTGTGCATTTTTTTATTGTAACTGCATATGCAGGGTAGGAATAATTTTACTTTTGTCTATTGGGAGGTACATAGAATTAAGCTAACTAAAACCACAACCTAGTTGCAGGTGTTTTTTGAATTTCATAGCTTCGCTGTACTTATGCCTGCCACCTGTAACAGCATATCTTTGCTGGTGGAAGCTAAAGTCTCTTAGTTCTTATTCTACACCCATGTCATAATTTACCAACTTTCTTTCATTAGCAGCTTTTAATGTCAACTTTCCATGTTAACATCGGTATATCAGCATTTCATTGTGGGGCATGATCTAAATTTGGCTGTAGAAATCATTAGTTGAAGTAACTGGTAGGAATTACATGAAAGAACTGTATGCCAATGTGCAGGTGGCAGAGTTTATTACTGCAAATTTCTGCACTAATGATATTGGCATGAAACAGAGGTCCGGTTTTTCTGTTTTTCAGTCTCATATGATTCCTTAAACACATGAAGGAACCATAAGATTCCCCTAAAAGTTTCCTAATTCTGTATGCACTGTCTCAGGGAGATCTAACTTAACATGAGTGGATTTCAGATAAACAGGGAAGTCTACTCTTCCACTATATCAAATATAGTTGGATTCCCACCTTTCCAACTCATAGGTGGGCATTGCAAACTTCCATAATGAACAACTTTATAAAAAGTGTTTTTTGATGTCTGGGAGGGATTAGACTGTTTAAAAAAGGTTCTTGTTGGCTTACTAGAATTTTTATACTTCATTCAACACAGCATATAGTTTAACGACAGAAAGACAGCTGTAGCTTTAAATATTTTGATGATACTTTACAAAAATGAAAATGAAATGATGTGTAGAATGTAGATCTAAATGAGCTACACTTCTAGTCCTATATAGAACATAGGTCTGTGTTTATTACTGACCTATACGGTCAGTAAGAAGCATAGTTTATAGGACATCGTAAAAAGTATTGGAGACACCTGTAAAGTTTGGACGCAAGAAAATCAAATGACGAACAAGCAGAATCAGTTAACTGTTAAGAATGTGATAGCTACTACTTATCTGAGAAACCAAAAGTAGCTTTACGGTTTTTCTTTGGTGTCAGATAATTCTACTTTTTCTATTTACTATGGTGTATGAAGGGATACAATACGTTAGGGTGGTCAAATAGAAAGTATGAGTGAGGAAAAAAATGTAACGTGTAAATACGGTGACAATGAAAGATTTACATAGCAGGCAGTGGAAAAAAAAGTTTCAATAAATTGTAGGCAATTCATTGGAATATGGAAGGGGCTATTGTTTTGCATTTAAAATCACAGAAATTGAGAGTTGCCAGCAGGCAGTCTGTTTTAATAGTTTTCTTTTGACTCCAGAGATCCTTGCCTGCTGTCATCAGTTGTCTTTTCTGTTTTTGTCAGGGATATTCTTTTAGAAGATCACAGCAAGTGCTTTTAGGTCTTATTTGTTTTTGTCCTGTGGTCTTTTAAGAAGTATTTAATTGGTTTTTCATTTATTTGACCCCATGCTCTACCCACTGAAGATTTCACTTTATTCATGAACTTCTCTTGATTTCTTAATCTAATGTCTTCACCTTTATTAGAACTATAAGTCATCCCAGTACTTTATTCATGAAATATTTAAAAAATAATAATAATTTTATTATCAAAATGGTTTTGTGTATCTGAAGCTTTTCATTTGGTGGGTTGGAATTCAAAATTTGGCCTAAGTAAAAGGCATTTCAACTGTCTATTGTGCCTTAATTCAATCTTTCATTCCATTGTTGTGACTAAAAAAATCACGAGTAGTTGATATCAGCATTATCAGTTTCTGGATAACTTTCTGAAGTTATTTTTGCTTTGAAAAAATGAATTTTATTTTCTTCTTTAATGATAGATACCATGTATCTTGCTTTTTTCATGCATTCAGTCACTTTTTTCAAGCCTCTGCCTAATCTCTATACCTCTGATTAAAGCATTTAATAATCTGTATTATGAACATTCCATTATATTCATAACATTTTCCATTAGTGTGTTGAAAAGAAAGAGGGTGGTTATATTACAGCCTAGTACATATTATTTTTGCACTACCAGAAAAAGGCAACAGACTTTGTGTTGACCTGTCAAAGCAAAATTTCAGGCTTTACTTGAGATAGCTGTAGTTTGTTTAACAACAGAAAAACAACTAGTGTCTGATCCCTGGGTTTTAGCTAGGTGATGACAATAAAAAAATTGTTAATAACTACTGATAATTTTTTGACTGGATTGCTAACGTGTACACTCCTTTGCCCATAACAAAATTTTGATTATGACAGGATATTTTACTTTAATATGTAGCTTAGCCTTCAGTTTTCAGTGCATATGAAAGAGGCAAAGGTAAGTCTTGAAGACTTAATGTCTTCTGAACAGACTTTCTCCTTTTTCTATGATCTCGATGTTTGCTCCTTTAAAAAAGAGCTCTGAACATTAAAAAAAAAATAATATTAAAAAAAAAAATCCCACCCAGCATTCCATTAAATGTTTAGTAAACACAGTATAGCTGTGATCAGACTGGCAAATCTGTTGTACAAAGTCAACGGCGCTCGATTTTCCTTTTTCTTACATTGGTCCTATTCAAACACTACCACCATTTGATTGCTTACAGATATTATAATAAACTGCTGTTACTAAGAGAAAAATCAGGCCCACTGGAAGCTGAAATAAAAAAGATTTAATTAGAAGAAATAAGCTATTGACAGTGGAAAATTACACAGGTGAATTACTTAAAGCTTGTGTATAAATTGAGTTAAACATTCTATTGACTTTTCTGTACAGAGTAAACTGTGATTAATATCTTCACAATTGTGTATCTCCCAGCATAATAATAGGAGAGAAATAGTCAAGAGATTTATTTTTACTGCTCCATATAGTTTTGGAGCAAATTCTGCTTTTGGCATCATGGACACACATTCAGGGAAACTTCCTGGAAATTGTTGGATTTACCCAAGGGAGTGATGGTTGCAGTGCTGGGCTATGCAGGTTAAAGAAAGAAGTGTTATTGCTTTCTGGAAGAACTTTTAAAACACAGTCTAATATAGTTTGCAACACCAAAGAATTCTGATTTTCTGCTTCATAAAATCATTTCATTTTAGTATATGCCACCTGTTTACAACCTACTCAGAAATTGTGATCTTAAAATTAGAGGTATAAATTGTTGATAAAATTGTATTTATTTATAAGCTTATACATGCTGATGTCTTCTTTCTTGAGCACAGAAGAAATCAACAACTGGAAAATGTCAGACTCCCATGTTTCTCTTTTCCAAAAAACTCTCACCATATTTCCAAAAGTCACCTGCAAATGCTGTTCATTGCATAGTGAAGTCACAGTCTGTGTCCCAATTGCCTTCTTTCCTTCTGCCAAGTTATATCTATCTGTTTCAGAAACTTTATCCAAATTCTTTCCCAATGAAGCCAAAGTTTTCGAAAGCTTTCAACATGTGGAAAGCTTCCAACCCGCTAACAAAAATGAAGAATGTTGCTTTGGCTGAAGAAACAATGGTAGTAACATTCAAAACAGCAGTCCTGAGAAATCATCTAGTTGCTTCGTGACATTCTTTGACAGCAAACCCCAAATCCTTGTTTTAGTATAGAAAACAACTTCTGTGCCTCTGGAGAAAAGGCAAAGTTTTCATGCTGACAGGTAACAATAAATAATCTCTTAATTTAATCAAGCATATACCTTCTCACTTGACGGCTTTTTGTAGACTGTTTCAAATCTAAAAAGAGATCTTTCAAATCTAAACATCGTCTGCTCAACTTAAGTAGAACAGGCTCTGTGAAGATCCTCTGGATTCTATCCCACAGTACAAATCATAAGTCGCTGAAAGGGAACATCTTCTTTTGCCCATAATACCTTAACACAGAATTTCTCAGTGTTCAAAATCTTCTGCCATTAAATTGAGTTAATCTGCTTGGAGCTACTTTTTTCCTGTTCCAATTCTTCTAGTTAACATCTTCTGTATCACAGCTGCTGCTCAAGGCTGTCTTTAGTTCCTCTTCTCAACCATAAACTTATTAATACTTGGGATATGAGTATCCCATTTTGTCATATTTATACACATTAAATAAATAAGACTTCTCCCCATGGAATCCTTTTGGGAAGCTTTCCACACCTCTTCCTGCTAGGTCTCAAGTCATCTGAATTGCAGTTCAATTATATTTTAGACCTCAGGTTAAGATAACATCCTCAAGGTAATAACATGTTACTGTCTGACAGATCTAAAGTTGCACTCTTCCAGTGAAAATTCCCAGGGGTGTTTATGTGGGAATTTAGAAGTACTTCTGCCTATATTGCTGAATGAGGGTTTAAATAGAGAATGTGTATACATGGATCAAAAGTGCACTTCTGGTGGAAAGATAACATTTCCCATCATGTCTTTCCCATATTACTGATACTAGGTTATACACTGAACATTGGTAAGTGAAGGCAGATACCTGTGAGACACTTTTCAGAAGGATCAAGATGACACAAATTCTGTCCATGGAAGCTTGATGACTTAGAAGAGTCTGAATATCCCTGTTGTTTGTTTGTTTATTTGTTTTCTTCCCATACATGCCTCATTTTGTCTCTCTATTTCTCTTTATATATTTATTTTTTGCTAATGACTTTAAGCAGTGAATGCAGCTACACGAATAGTTTGTTTGTTTATTTATTTATTTATTTATTTATTTATGGATTACAGAGAACTGAGAAACAGACATACTTGTAGGGTTCATTATTCATGGTTTTCTTGTCTCTTTCTGCATCTCAGTACAGTATGCTCTCAAACCAGTCAGAGCAAGGAATAGAGTTCTTGATTGAAGGCTTTTTCTACTTAGAAAACTGATTAGTTAATGTTTTGATGAATTGTGCTTCAGCAGTCACTGATTTTCACTGGAGAGTTGCCCACCAAGCTATGCATTCTAAAATTTAGGTGGTACCATTTTTGGATACTTCACTGAGAAGTGTTATAAAAGTATGTAACTGTTGGTTGCACTGGTACCTTGCAAGGATGGAGAAACCTGAGAAGAAAAGAAAGCAGACTGTCTATCTTAACAAGCTTCCTAAAAGTGTACAGGAGTCTGAAGTTCAGTTTACTTATTTTGGCCTCGTTTTCCTCTGTGCTATAGAAGAGAGTTAGAAGGGACCTTTGCAGGCCACTCTGTAATTTAATACTGCAAGATGAAGTAAGGCCTTTTGCAACTACCATTTGAGCAGTCACTATGTTGCATATTTGTATATATTTCATTCAGGAAGAGGTCCAATAGTCAATAGCTAAATGGGAATTTTAGCTTTCTAGTGTAAATTATGTCAGTGGAGCTGGACAGAACTATTTGGAAATTTACACTTCTGACTGGTTTTTAATTCAGTAAATTTGACAGGAAACAGAATCAATTTCTGTTCCTTTCCTTGTTACCTTTGCTTACTCCATCCACATCAGTAGTTGCCAGGCAGGCTTGAGTCAAATCAATGAAAATTTTCTTGTGACTTCGATCAAAGGTTAGCCCCTTAGTTCTGAACACTACAAAGCTGTCTAATATCATTGAGTTACATAAAGCAGATGAGTTTTTACTTAAATGGCTACTTTGTCTGTATATTTTTGTTGAATAAAAACTAATTTGGCTAGAAATCTCCCTGTGAAGGTTGGTTTAGTAAGCTAGGGTTCTTTAGTTAAAGCTAGAATTACTTCTTGGATCTGTAAGAAGGTACTGTGAGAAAGGACATGACAGAATAAACTTTTTTGTGTGTGTGTGTTTGAAGGTCTTTCAGGACTTGCATGTGCTGATTAAGGTAATTGAGTTTTTTTTTCTGCTATTATTTTCATTTTAGTGGAGTAATAATTAAACAAAATGATACAATAGAGACAAGAGCTGTAAATGTATTTGTTGTGTTTGTGCACATCCTGATCAGACAGAAGTATCTCAAGGGAACCATGGAGTATTCATATAACATAAAGAGAGATTAAAGGAATGTTTTCTATTATGTAAATTACTGGATATCAGAAATGTTATGTTCTTTCCCCCAGTTTAGTAGTTTACCAGCTCTCCCTCCTCTTCCGTAAAAACAGCACTTTAAGAAAGCCCATTTCTGGCACTCATATACCTATGCTGAACATTGTTTTTCATAGGTGATAGTAACCTTGCAACAATGTCAGCGAATTCTTTCAGCACTGACATGAATACCATTCAGCACCATAGGCTTATGTTTTCTAATTTCATAAAAGACTATTTTTCTGTTAATGACAGGAAGAGATGGTTCCTGTACACTTTTTCTTGGATGTTAATATTACTTGAAAAAAATGTGTTTGGACTTTGTGTTATGTTTTAGGGCTTCAGTTCACCTTGTTGTAGCAGATTTAATTTTTACTGGACTAGTGAGAAAATGTAGCAATAGTATATGAACTTTACTTTTTACTTCACTGTTATTTCAGAGAGAAAGCAGTTGGCTAAATACATCTTGTGACAACCTGACATATGATTAATCATCTATAATAACTTAAATACTTTTACTTGCTGGCACAATTGTAGTTGCTTTTCTTGTTGCCTTTGCTTACTGCATCCACATCAATAACTGTGTTGGGCAAACTGGCCAGGAAAACAGAGATAATTCCCTGGTCTTGATTACAAGACAACATAGACACAGCCTGTGGTGTTTCAGAAACAAAAAACACAGAGGGTCAATATTGTATTTACAGACTTGAAGTTTACTTACAGAAGTAGAAGCAAAAGGGAAGTTAACGGGTTTGGAAAAGTGGCCTACTACTACATAGTATTCGTTGTTTCAGAAAGGAGCTTTAGTGGGTGCAAAAACCTGCTGGGACAAGAAAACAATTGTTTTTAGGGATTTAAAAAAATCTTAAAATACTGGAGACACAGTTACACAGTTTCCACTTAACAGATAATACTTTTATTGTCTTTACATGTGAAAATATGTTAAAGGACAGGCTGGGAAATCAAGGGTCTTGAACCATGATATGTGCATTATTGTTGGTTACGTGTATTATGTTATATCATTTTTAAAAATAATAATAATGGCACCAAAACTTCAAACTGGGGGCACATAACAATGTGCAGAACCACTGTCAATGAATTATTTAAGTAAATTAAAACTCCCCGTGTTACCTTTTCACCTTCTCCAAAAGCAAGAATAAAAATAGGTTTTATTTTGTTTTAAAGTGGGTATTTTCAGCATTTGTACTTGTAATAAAACCAGAAATACTCTTTCTAGTGGAAATGTCCTTGAAATTTATTTGAGTTTGCATGGAATTTTTACTGTTTTGAAACTTCTAACCTTATTTATCTCTAATCTTTAGGTATATGTACCACAATACCACTAAGCAATTAGAGAAAAAAATCATTAAAATTCATATATTATTTATTATTATTATTATTATTATTATTATTATTATTATTATTATTATTATTATTATTATTATTATTATTATTATTATTATTATTTTTTGGTAGGGAGGAGAACATGGAACAGGCATGGAACTTTAATTTATGTCCTGGAAACTGACACTCAATATCTTCTTTTTCATTGCTATTCAGCAACTTGGGCAAATAGATTATTATCTGTGACAGGTTTCTGGCAGTCCCTCTTGGTTTGACAGTGTTATTTTAGAGAGAAGAAAGAGTCACTTTTGTATATAGTGAAAGGAAAAGTTGTCAAGCATACATACATATTTTATGCTGCATAAAATTTATGTGCTAGAGGAAAGATTCTGTTTTCAGTCATGCCATTTAAAATTCACAGAGCTTCTGCTGACCTCCAGGTTTATATCAATGACACAGGATGGTGTCTAGCCCAAAGGCTGAATTTATTTTTTTTTCATGGACAAGGCAGCTCTCGTAAACCAGCCTAGCAGTAACTGGTTTGGTTATTTTTTGGTTAGTAAGTCATATGTTTTATCATTTTGCCATTTTCTACTGACATTGACAGAATTAAAAGCAATTTCTGAGAGTGTGCTTCCTTGAAATGGTGTCATCTATAGTCTGCACTGTCTAGTTGTTGATTTTTCTTCTGACTAGTTCACAGGAGCTGCAAAAATCCTTGGGTCACAGTACACAGGGCTGGGGGGGAGAATTTAGTTGTATGTCGATAGCTCTGTTTTGAAAAATATTGTGAGTCCCTTTGGGCATTTTTTGCACATTGCTTCTTTTCATTTTCAAATGCTGCTGAAGCAGCAGCACATGAGCACTGAGGTGAAACAGCAACCAAAGTCCTTTGGATTCTGTAAACTGAATGGCAGAAGACATTGCCTTTGGAAAGCTTGCTCATTAAGTTTACGTATTTGAATGGGGAAAAACAAACAAACAAACAAAAAAACACTCTTAATTGCCTTGCTGAGGAGCAGTGACTATAAAATACATAGTTTATTTTAATATGAATGGGGATTTTATGGAGGTTTTTCATGGAAGAAAAATATTGAAAATTCTACACATCTACTTTATAAAATATTTGCTTACTAAAGAAAAAACATGTTTAGAGGCATGACTTCCCCTGTATCTTTTCTGAGAAAAGAAATTTATATACAATACTTGAAGTCTCCATTCTTTTAAAATGCAAAAATGACTTTGGTTTTATTGTTGCATATTTAAAATAGTGGAATGTCGTAATATAAGCTCTTATAAATGATGATTTCATTCATTAACCTTTTGTAATTCTCTTAACAGCTCTTATGCATATCGTGTAGTTACATTAACACATGCATTAAAATCAACTGCCAAGTGGAATCATCTTTATCACAGAACAAGCACACAGATTTCCAGGAAACAAAACAGCCTTTTTAACATTCTGATGTTGGTACTTAGGCAATTACCTTTTCAAACAATTACAGCAAATGCCATGTCTCTGGGATCTGGAATTTGCAACACAAGGCAGATTTTACTGATAGCACTAGATCTAGGACAGAGTAGTGTGGTACTGAGGCATATTTAGGAGACTAAGCCTGTTTGTCTAGTGTTAGCAACAAGTGATGTGCCTGATCAAATTTACTTTGTGGTAAAGCTTTGCTCTGTATTATACAGAAAATCTGGTGTCAGGAGGATGACCTACATGTATTGAAGCATTACCCAAAGGCACAGAACTAGGCAGAGTACAGCCCTTCCTTCTTTGCCTTCATTGGTGCCTGTTAAACAAATATTTAGTTTTACAATATTAATATACTGTATAAATACATTTATGTATTTATGTAAAATACTTAAAGCTTAAAAATATGTATTTGAAATGCCCCAAATTCAATCTTTTCCTATTATTTTCTGCTTTGTTTTGTAGGTAGATCAGCATGTTTAAAAACAAAGCCAGAAATCATTTTTATTTAGTGCTTTTACACCTCAGACAAACTTAGATTGATTGTGATTTTCAAACAGCCAGTTAATAATTATTTCAAGTCTTTGAGATGAAGTCTTGTCTCAAAAGAAGTTCATGGGTCTTTGCTTGACTTCAGTGGCAATAATGTTTTGTTCAGAACTTTAGCTGTGTTTCCACCAGTAGTTTGAACGATAATCTTTTTCCTACAGTAAAATGTAGTCAATTGCTTGCATCCACACTTAAGTCAAAGTGTTGTTCTACACTTACTATAGATGTTGCAATTATATAATTATTATAATATAGATGTTACAATTACAAAAAGAAGGGGCTTTATTATGGTTTCAGTTGAAGCTGCCTGAGATACTGAAAAAAATAATGTATATAAGAGATGCTCACTTTTCTACATTATGACTAGAAAGGCGTAAAACATTATGATACAATAAGTATTCACTAATTCTCTTTCTTGCAGTGGAGAGAGAGGAGAGTGTTGAACTTTCCCTGTACAGTTCAAAAGGAATATCAAATAAAGCAATGGCATAACATGTCAGGGCTCCCTGGTAGCCAGTCTTAACTCTTGAAATCCAAAACTCTGTTTATTCTCTTTCCTCACAAACATCAGGGCATATTGATAAAGCATTAATACGGAATTGTGTATGTGTAATATAATACAACATATCTCATCAAATTTATAAGTAATCTTCTTAGAAGACTGCTCGAGATACATAGGGCCACATAAAAGAATGTTATTTAAAATAATAATAAAACAATCCTCAAAAGTTTGAGAGCAGAGCTAGAGAATGCTGTTTTGCTAACAGACCACTTAAAAGCAAACAAGCAAACAAAAACAATAAATTACTGAACCATTTTGTTTTCTTTTGGCAAGATAACATTGGGTTATTTGTTTTTCTGTTGAACAAATTTAGAGCACATAGAATGTACTTACTTCTGCTTGTACCTATTTCTTTCTTGCTTTGATCAGTGTAGTACAAACTTTGCTTTTCAGCTTTTGTTTGTAGTAAAATGCTGTAAAGTCTGTGAGTTTTAGTTCATGATTTTTTTATTTCTGATCTCTCCTAATGTAGGCATTTTGGTCTTAGACCCTTTGTCTTTAGCTGCTTAAATGTGGATTTTTACAACTCAATTTTTGACTGGAAGTAATGTTAATAATAATATTACAATTACTAACTAATATTACTACTACTAATAAATAGTTATGTTACTAGAAGCATGTCCCATATGCCAGTCAGTCACATTTGAATTTTGAGTGCTGTTGCTTAGGAACCTGTGATCAGTGTTATAAGTCTCCTTAAGGCTATTCCATAATTAGAACAAGGTTTTGGCTTTTAAATAATAATATTAAAAATAAAAAAAAAATAAATTAAAAATGCAAAGTGCAGAAACAAATATCAGAATTATGACCATCTCAGAAGAAAGATCATCTTACTCAGACAATGCAACAAAAGCTCTGAAGCTGATCACAACATATTGTTTTTTATTTCTTTGTTTGTTTGTTTGTTTGTAGAATGAGTGAGCATCCTTTTTATCCTTTTTGTTTTCTGAAAGCTTCTTTAGGTATTTTCAGCTTCAGGTCTCCCTGGGCATTCCCAAGACAGTGAATCAGAGACATTGGATGTCCCTGCTAATGAAAGCTAATATTTTTTCAGTAAGTAGTGAGCTATTTAACAATCTCATGATAGGGGAATGCAGCAAGTCCATGGAAAACTTTTTTTTTTATGTGTGTTTTTTTTTTTTTTCCTGAGCAGAGTGTGTTCCCAGAATTGTTAAGGTCTTGCTTTGTGTCACTGAAGCTCCATGAATCTGTGTGAGATTGGGCAGAAAAAAGTTGTATGAAAGAAAGAGCAATTAGATGTAACTGTACACTGAGGCAGATTGAGGCTGAGAGAGAAATTAATTGTAGATCAACGATAAATAAAGGTTATGGCAAATAAGCTTTTTATATGTAGATAAATAAATACCAACACTTTATTTGTTATGTGTCTTTTATTGCTAGCTCAACAGAAAGCTAGAATATAATGTGTTATGGAGGCTTTTATTCTGCTCTGGTTTGTTAACTGAGCTGTACTCACTTATTTATCAGTCGCTTCAACTTCCTTAGAAGTTTTCTCACGTATGGTGCTAAATTCCAGTTGACAAATATTCAGAGAAAATAAGCTTTGTTTATGTACAATCATTTGCCATGTACAAACAACTGAAGGAAATAGCTACTTTTACCTTTTAAAGTTTTTTTGTTTTGTTTTGTTTTGTTTTTTATGGAAATGGTCTGAGGTCCAATAGAGTATGCTTTAGATTATGCCCTCAAAAAAATTTCAGCACCAATATTAAATATAAAAGTACAAGGGGACAAAGAAATTACACAGTACTAGCTAAATACTGGTTTTTTTTTTTTTTTTTTTTTTAAGGTAAATTAAACAAGTAGCTCTTTAGTTTGTTTCTTAAAGTAAATTCAACTCTCACAAAACTTTTCTAAACAGCCATGAGGATATATCCTCATCCACTTTTAATGGAGAAAAAAAAATAACCCAACAAGCTTGAAAGAATTCTGTAATGTTTCAGAAATCTGTTTTAAATGATAAACAGAAAAACATTAAGTGCAATTCAGTAGTAATGTTACTTTTATGTTCATATCACTTTGGTTGGCTTTCTCATATCATATTTTATAGGAACAAGAGAAAGTTTTTCTTTCATTTAAATATATACGAAAGTACATTTATCTATTCAGTCATTCAACCAAATCTTGCTAAGAAGAATTATGGAATAATACTATTAATATTTATTTGTTTGTTTGTTTGTGAAATTCATTATGGTTTTGATTTGGTTTGGCTTCAAAAAATAGATATGTATTGTCATTAAACTGATGAGAAAACTAATGGTGTAAAATTTAAGAATGAACTCTTACATTATTTTAAATTTAATTAGTGTTCTAAATTTTCTGGTTATCATTGACATCCTTACAACAGAGCTAAATAGAATCAAATTAATAGCTGAAGTTCAGTTTGGATCAAAGCTTCCAGCTCAAATCTGTTTTTGTCATTTGGGAGTTTTAACAGGCATGTGGGTACCCACAATCCTAAGACAAACATTAAATGTTTGGAACTTAAAGTTCAAATTAAGCTGAACCCCCAAACTACCAAATAGATATGAAAAATTGAAATAAAACTTTTTTTTTTTTGTCCGT
Organism: Anser brachyrhynchus; assembly: GCF_964034855.1. NCBI lineage: Eukaryota > Metazoa > Chordata > Aves > Anseriformes > Anatidae > Anser > Anser brachyrhynchus. Next base: position 57,470,805 of record NC_137695.1, on the reverse strand, counting down.
TCTCTTTGGTGATTAATACATCTAGGCATGCAGAAGTCTGAAGTAACAATGTGGTCTAGTCTCCACTCATAACCAGCATAATCACATAGGAAATTTGATATTATGTTATTTTGAGTTATTGAGCGCCCTAGTAGCTGCCAAATAGACTCAGTTCACACTGGAAACAGTAGAATTCGAAAGCCTTTTGTACAATGCAGAGCAGAGCCCAGAAAGAGCGTGATGCTGCCACATCCAGTACTGAAATCAGTCTCAGGCCAACTTACATTCGATAAAAATTTGAGTCTGACAGCTTCTGAGAAGGGTATTGCAATATAACTTGTTTTTCTTAACACATTTTTTTTAAAGTTACTCTGTGCATTATCTAAGTGCAGCAGCAAGTGGTTCAAAAATATATAAGGTCCATTCCCCTACCATGCATTGCAGCTCACACCATGTCAATGCTGCTTGTCTGATGCTTGTCACTACTGCCAGGACTCACTGCCTGCCTCTGTAAATTCTGTTTCCAGTTTGTTGCATATTCATTTAATTGAAAAGTGTGTGTGTTGGGGGGGGGGGGGGGGGGGGGAGCTGAGAGAAAGAGGGTGGGAGCAGGGGTCACAAAGCCCTTCTTCAGTATGTCATCAGTTATCAATTGATCCTTTAGGACTTAATCTGTCAACTTAAATTTTAATTTCATAGAGGGAACTCTTTAGTTTGAAATCTTTGCATTGCAAAGAACTGGTTGATGATATAAAATTTGAATAAGATCTGCAATTTGATACAAAATACAATTTCATTGTTTTTAATATGGAAATTAAGTTAGAGTGGAAATACTGCTACCTCAAAAAGGAATATAGCATGTATTTTTTTTCTACATATGAATTAGCAAATAGAAAGGGGTTTGTATCAGTAGAATACAATTTATATGCTATTACTGGGTGAGTCTTACAAATGTTACTGCAATCATGCAACAAAATAAAAGCTCTTATTCATTTCAAATTAAGTATGAGCTCAAAATACTGTGTTGTGCCATCTAGTATGTTACAGTGTCATTAACCTAATTAAATTTTGGTGTCAGATTTTCTGCTCCAAATAGGACTTTTTAAGAAGGGTCCTCACTGTAGCAGGTAGATCTCTGGTAGGGAAGATCTAATAGGATTTTGCCACTTGCACTCGAGAGACTGCTTGGCTGACTACAAGCAAATGCCAGCTGTTGCTCATTCTCATGTGCCAGGAATCCCACACACTACTCTGAAAGGCAAAGAGAACAATATTTTAGAAGCTGCAAGAAAAGAATTAATTGGCACTAAATTGTCAAACCTTCAAGAGCCATTGAGGAAATTATACCATGGAGAAACATCTTAAAACAAAAACAAACAAACAAACAAACCCTCCTAGCTCCTACAGAAATGATATACATTTTGTTGAAAAGTAAGATTTCTGCAATTCTCATTCATCTAAAAAAAATCCAGTCTGTTTAAGCACTCTTAAAAGATAAATATCCATGAGGGAACCTACACACATACACAAAGTCCTTATCTTCTCTATTGCACTTTCTTTAAAATCAATGGACAGTGCAATTCTTCACACTTCCCATTGATGCCAAAGCAAGCAGAGTCCTTGGGACTAAACATTAAGAAATTTTCTTAACACTGTTCTTTGTCATTTAAGAAATTCTTAACACACAAGAAGTAGAAGAGTTGTAGCTCTATGGATAGCTAAAAGGAATATGATCAGTCTTTACCTCTTTCTCTTCCTCCCCTTCTTTGAGCACAGGAAAAAACAAAAAAAAGAGATGTGGATATTTTACTCCTTTATAGTCAGTTAACTGTAACTTCAAAAAAAAAAAATTGCACTATTAAAATTACCGTGGGAATAATCCACAATGCATTGTCCTATATGAAAGAGGGACACAGCTCTGATAAAGTGCTTCAGATCATCCTCCTATATTTCAACATTCATTAAATGTTCTAAGCTATTGAAGAACATTAAAAAGATATACTGATTGAGAGTTTGTTCTGTGCTTGTTTTCTTTTTCTTAATTAAGAATGAACTTAATCCAATTTTAATGTTGCAAAATCAAGCATTCAGAAGTTTTCTCATGAAAATATGCTGAGTGACATTTCTTGTCCTGTGCCACTTTAGTCAGTCCTAAAATGATTTTCAGAATAGTAACTGTGGAAAATTCCACATACACTATGCATAACATCACCAAATTTCATATATTTTTTTTATATGTCTCCTCACACAGATAGTATATCTTTGAGATTCTACTGGTTTGTCTTTCCAGAAGCAAATTATTAATATGAATAAATAAATTAAAAACACAGGTTCAACATTATTATTTATCATTGTGAGAAATGGTGCATTTTGAAAAAATAATCCTAAGAGAATTCTTAATTTGTTTTTCATAAACTGATAAGTGTTATATTGGATTGTGTTATAATTAACCAATTTATCAGAAAACACTAACATTATCAAACGCTTCTTACTTTGTCATGCAAGCTCTTGCAGTGTACAAGCATACAGACGGATGGGAAATATATCAGTTGAAAACCTGTCCCATGAATGTGAATTTTTAAGCGACTTTTCAGATTTTAATGGTCTTCAACAGAGTATTTACTCTTTAGAATCTTTTCCTGTATTTCTACTTCATCCATCACCTGAAGCCTGACATAGTGCCACTCTTCTGTGTCATTCTGACAACAAATTATGAAAACCCAAATCATAACATAAGCAAAGCATATGTAGAAGGTGGGGTAAGATGAAAGGAGCCAAACTAAAGTCTAATAAATTAGATAATAATTTAGATCTCTCTAACTTGGGTGGTGAAGGTAGCAGAGAACTTTATCCACCAGTTGGTAACATTTTAGGCTCAGTACTCCTGATGCCTATGTGACATAGGGATTACCTAGATTCTCAGATTTTTTACAAAGGTGGAAGGAAGGAAAAGTCCCAGGATTTTTAGGTACAAAGATTATGAATCTAAAGGCTTTAGCAGAATATATTATCCAGCAACAAAAGTTTGCAGCTGGAGTTGAGTGTCCTTAAAATAAAATTGCAGGATTAGCACAAAATTAGAAGTTTTAAAATATTATGCGCCCAATCCTTGCACATTGTGATATTGCCTTTGAAGTTAAAACTGCTGTATTTTAACTCTTCTAATTTTCTTTTGCTTTTGGTTTCTCAGAATTAAAGTGTATTGTGATGATTTCTTCAGTGCATTTTGTTTTAGTGGTAACTAAGATACTCCTGTAATCACTTTTATCCAGGAACTGTGTCTGTCTGTAAGGTCTAAGATACATTAAGACATGATAAAACCAAAAGAGGCTGGTGCCACAAAATTTCTGTCTTTTGTTACATCTGGGAGGAATATGCACTACTTGTGTCTCTTGCTAAGTTCCCAGAGAAATATGCCTTTTCTACTGCTGGTTTCTTATTCTTCAAAAGGCAAAGTAAGTGAGAAGAAACATCTCAGAAAGCATGAAGAGAATGAAGATCAGACTGTGAGTTCCAGAGGCCAGATGATTTACCCAGACATTTCCAGCATTCTGTGAGAGCCACATATTACAGACTGGAAGTATCAGGTGGGAGTTGCTCTTTGGAGTGTAAAGCTGAAAGAAAGCTTATTTTCTTCAGCAGCAGGGAGCAGGATTAAAAGATGTGTAGATGGAGGGTGGTGCAGGAAGGTGGAAAAAAGAGAATGAGAGGATTTTTTTATAAGGAACACTAAAGATGTGTATTCTTACAGCTAGGCTTAGATGAAACCTATTATTTCAATTCAGTTACTACTTGGTAGCTGCAGGTTTCCATATCCAAAGTAGCTTCAGCTTAGTCATTTGAACTTGCAAGTTGCTAGCACTGTAGCTATGGATATACTAGATCAAGTATAAGCAAATTGCCTAACATAATTACCATGTTTGAGGAGTAATTTTTGTAACCCACATTGAGATACATGACACCAATTACACTGATAAGTAGTACCCTACAAAGTTCACTTAATTTATTTGTAGATACTTGATCGGTGTGCCATAGAATCATTGAGGATGAAAGAGACCTTCAAGTTCATCAAGTCCAACCATCAATCTGACTGAGTACCATCAACTATCTTGGAGGTCTTTTCCAACCTTAATGATTGTATGATTCTATGAATGGTATTCCACATGCTGAACAAAAAATATGGGGAGAGTTGGCTGGGGGGTGGGGAGATGCCACTGCTTAGGTTCTGTCTGGGCATAGGTCAGTTGGTGGTGAACAATTACATTGTGCATCACTTGCCTTTATGTTTTCTCCTCCCCTCCCCTCCCCTCCCCTCCCCTCCCCTCCTTTCCCTCCCCTCCCCTCCCCTCCCCTCCCCTTCCCTCCCCTCCCCTCCCCTCCCCTCCCCTCCCCTCCCCTCCCCTCCCCTCCCCTCCCCTCCCCTCCCCTCCCCTCCCCTCCCCTCCCCTCCCCTCCCCTCCCCCTCCCCCTCCCCCCCTCCTCCTCCTCCCCCTCCCCCTTTCCCTCCCCCTCTCCCTTTCCCTCCCCTCCCCCTTTCCCTCCCCTCCCCCTTTCCCTCCCCCTCCCCCTCTCCCTCCCCCTCCCCCTCTCCCTCCCCCTCTCCCCTCCCCTCCTTTCCCTCCCCTTCCCTCCCCTCCCCTCCTTTCCCTCCCCTTCCCTCCCCTCCCCTCCCCTCCCCTCCTTTCCCTCCCCTCCTTTCCCTCCCCTCCTTTCCCTCCCCTCCTTTCCCTCCCCTCCCCTCCCCTCCCCTCCCCTCCCTCCCCTCCCCTCCCCTCCCCTCCCCTCCCCTCCCCTCCCCTCCCCTCTTCTCCCCTCCCCTCCCCTCCCCTCCCCTCCCCTCCCCTCCCCTCCCCTCCCCCTCCCCTCCCCTCCCCTCCCCTCCCCTCCCCTCCCCCTCTTCTCCCCTCCCCTCCCCTCCCCTCCCCTCCCCTCCCCTCCCCTTCCCTTCCCTTCCCTTCCCTTCCCTTCCCTTCCCTTCCCTTCCCTTCCCTTCCCTTCCCTTCCCTTCCCTTCCCTTCCCTTCCCTTCCCTTCCCTTCCTTCCCTTCCCTTCCCTTCCCTTCCCTTCCCTTCCCTTCCCTTCCCTTCCCTTCCCTTCCTTCCCTTCCCTTCCCTTCCCTTCCCTTCCCTTCCCTTCCCTTCCCTTTTTTTTCTGTCTTTTTAAACTGCCTTTATCTCAACCCATGAGTTTTTTACCCTTTTTTCTATTTTTCTCCCCTATCCCATGGTGGGGCAGAGAGTGAGTGAACAGCTGTGTGGAACTTAGAGATTTAAATTAGAGGTTAGGAGAAAATTCATCACTCAGAGGGTGGTGAGGCACTGGAACAGGTTGCCCAGAGGAGCTGTGGATGACCAATCCCTGGAGGTGTTCAAGGCCAGGTTAGATGAGGCCCTGGGCAACCTGGTCTAGCGGGTGGCATCCCTGCCCATGGTAGAGTGGTTGGAACTAGATGATCTTGAAGGTCCTTTCCAATCCAAGCTGTTCTATGTTTCACTGAACCTATATCAGGGAGAGTTACAACAACAAAAACAGTTATGGGAACTAAGAGAGAAGAGGGTCTGCACAATATGTATATATATATACTAAGTTAACCTAAAAGAACATGGGCTGTTTCACAAGCACAATTAATTTTAGAAGAGAAATATGAATGTTTTCTGAAAATATTTCAGTAGTGCAGTTGTCAGGGAGGTATAATAGCTTTTTAATCAAGAGCATAATTAATGGCATAGTAAAAAGTGGATATAAACTGGTCATGAATTACTTCAGACTGTAATTCAAAAGAAGGCATTTAACAAGTAGAACAATAATATTCTGGTGCATGCAGACAGTAACAGCAAGAGGTAGTCCTACTTAGCCCTGAAAAGTTAAAAATGTGAACTCTTGCAGAAGAACTTCATAGCTACAACATGAAGGAAATGATATTGGTTCTTAACATCCTTTTTTCTTCTTAGAAAACTCATCTTCCAGCATAGCTGTTTTGATTGATTTGGTTTATTTCTACAATTCAGAATTCAGAGGTAAATTCTGACAAATTAGTCAACTTGTTTGAAGTATGGTAGCCTCTGATGATTTCACTGATGATTTTTGCTTCTGGAGGAAAAAAGAAAAACCAGTCTACTACAATTATTTAAGCACATCTTCCCAGTGATGATACTATTGCTAGCTCAGTAAGCCATACACCACTACATACTTTCCAGAGACCTTTTCACTAGCTTCAATTTTCTTGCCAGGGTTGATAGGGTTGCCTGTTTTTTGAGACAGATTTTCCATCCCTTGCCCAAATTCTTTTATCTCCTTTACTGAATGTAGTTACCAAGCTCCTAGAATATGAACATTCATTGATCTTTTGTGACATATTGTATACTTTTGCTTCTGTGTGCTGTTGGGTCATTACATCCATAATTTTATCTACTCCATCCATTTTTTTTTTTACTATTATTTTTATTTTTCACCCAGCAAAGGATTTCTCTGTTATCTTCAGTCTGTTCTTGCTTCTTTGCTCCTTTTGCTTTCCTTTTGATTTCTAACAAAGATACTGAAAGCCTAAATTAGACATTTTTCAAATTTACCTTTGTGTTGAATTTTTATCAGGGAACCTGTTGTGTTGAAAGTATAGCAGGAGGTGTATTTTTTTAATAACTCAGTACTGTAAAATAGTCTTTTTTTTTTTTTTTTTTGGATAAGAAACGACTGAGGACTTTTTGGCCTAGACGTTTGCCTATGTTGGGTTGTATACTTATACAAAATGTTGTGCAGAGTGGAGATGGGACTGAATCCTCATGTATATATGTAGCAAAAGAGCAGCTACCCTGTTTAAGAACTGGACCTTGCAGTCATCAGTAACTGATATGCAGTGTTTCCATAGATAAGGGTTTCTGTTTAATATTGTTAATATTGTTAACAATATATAACTTTTGGAGTCAAATCATCCTAACTGGTTAGAGCCAGCTTTTCTTGCGTTTGCAGCAGGCCCATTCCACAGAATTCATAGTTATCAGCATGTAATCACATATGCCCTATCAGAAAAGAACAGGTGTGAACAAGCATGGGCTTACAGAAAGTCCTATGAGCTATATGAAAATCAAATGGAAAATTTTCCTTTACCTCAGATATGTACTGCTTCTGTTTAATACTGAATACATGGTAGGGATTACTGTTTTACTCAACATATTCCTAATGGTAGTCATCTCACAGGTAAATGTATTAGTTCTCAACAGCTCATTATAAACACATTTGTTAATGTATATTTAAATGCATCTTTATACATTATTTGTATATTCTTAAAGAATGTTTAAGCAAAAGAAAATTTAAATCCCATGTAGGTCCATCATCATCCCCATCATCATCATCCATCATCATCATTCATGGTCCTTCCCCATCATCCCAACATCATTTGCTACCATTACCATTGTTCAGAGTTAAAATACAATTTTGAGGTGGCTTTTCATGTATGAATGAAGCTTTATATTCTTAAAAGCATATTTTATTTTTCCAGGACTTTTTCCTACTTTTTAATAAGTAGATGTTTTTATCCTTGTGATATTTAAAGCTTTTTCCTCTTTGTAAATCAAATCTAGAGACCTTCTGCCAAATGGAAAACAACTTCATTACAGTTTGAGGAAAATTAAATAATATTTTTCACCTGACAAAATGATTGTGGCCTTAGTTACATTATTTATGCTGAGTTTGTTACTAAAGATATATTGACAAGCAAAAAAGCCATTTATAAAAATGAAACAATGCCTGTACTTATATATATTTTCACTCAACAAAACAAACAAACAAAAAAACTTTTGTATGATTTGTTAGAAACAAAGATGTTGCGAGAGTTGTCAATTTTGAATAAAATGGTATTGTAGATTTGAGGAAATTCTGTCCCTTGTAATATTGTTGGATACAGCCTTCACAGTAACAGCTAAAGAAATGTTCACATTCAGTTAGCTATCCCATCCTATCGTACCTTTAAGGTATCTCAGGCATAGAGAAAAGATATTAAGAAGACAAACCCAGATTAGCCAATGGCAGAGGATCAGATGATCTGTTCTCTCTTCAGAAGACTAATGAGGAACACAGTCTTATGGATTATTACCAACAACTTGCTGTAATAAAACCAGAAAGAGGTTGCTTCACAAAACAGAGACCTTCTTCTCTTTATTTGTTTATTTGTGTTTACTTCAATTAGATCAGCTGGTTCATTTGGGAAAAACAAGCAAACAAACAAACAAAACCAACACAAAACTACAATATAAGTCCATTCCTCAAGCCTCAAACCTGAAACTATGTCCAATTCTCCAATTATATCACTTTATGAAAGGTAATACCTCTGCACGTTTGGTTTTTTTTTTTTTTTTTCCTATGTCCTTTAGTCATCACAACTGTTCAGATACTGTAAGTGCTAAAGCAAAGCAAACTGTTTGATAATCATTGGTGCTTATACTTAAATTCGTCAGCCAGGTATGTAGTCTGTTTTCATATAGTTTTCCATGTTGCATTCCTGTCCCTTGGTGCTGTACTGCTTCATGAGACCAGATATGGTGCAGTATCTCTGCCAGAATAAGAAAATCACAGTGCATTGTGCACACTGTGTATGTTACGCGTGTAGAGATATGTTTTTATATGCTGCATTCCTACTGTATTTTGTGGATAACTTCTTTGGAAGGAAAACAGCTGTCTTGCAACCTGTTTTGCAGCAATGAGGATTCTTCAGAGTTTGTATGGCTAAAAACTGAACAGTTCAGTAGGACTGTCTTAGTGTTTAGGTATTTATTAGTTTGTGCTTATCTGTCCTTTTGTTTCTCTTGATGCTAGAGGGCGAAACTCCATTCTCAGTTTATATCTGCTTTTTAGGAAGATAGACATTATCTAAAATCATTACAATATAATATTAATATATTAAACAGTGTCTACAGTGGTAAACAATTCCCCTGCCAGAAGAGAAATACACTGCTAAATGAGATCATATCCTGCTATTACCTTTTGTATTGGTGTATATACTGATATGTCAGCAGTTCCCTTATAAACCTGTGGCTTTGTAAACAACTAACTCAGCTTCTGAGAGTCCCTTTGGGCTAAGCTTGGCCAACTAATTCTTAATTCAAAAGCTAAAGTTCCAAGAAAAGTGGAAAAAATGCCTTAAACCTAATTTAAGTAAGTTTTACAGTTATAGGAAGAAGAGACTCAGAGGTGTAGCTGATTAAAAGGGAAATTTGACAAACAGTTACCCCCCAAAATAAAATTTGTTTGCTCCTAATACTGGAAAAAGAAGAAACTTTGGAAAGCTTTTGCTATAGAATAAACAAATATTTTTCAAAAGAAACATCACACTTTCTGTATCATGTGTTTTAATCACCTTCCTATTTTGCTTTATTTCCTGATTCTAAAAGGGATTCTCCCCATTAGAAGGAAAATATGGATAATATTGGGTTGGAGAAGAGCATAGTTAGAATATTTTCATATTATGGGAAGATCAGATGCTGATGTGGCTGTGTTACATAACAGTGTAGGGTGTGTTTCATTTCCATCTGCTGCTGCAAAGAGGTTGTAAAGTCATTATGATGGGATGAATCAACTCCACGTTTGTCTAATCTCGCCGTATTCTCCAATATCCATTCTGCATTTTGTCCCTCATTCTTAAAGACTAATGTTTAGAGATAGAAAAAAATCCCCGAATTTAGTAAAAAGATTCTGTTCTGAAGGTCATAAATTATATTCCATGTCATGCAGATGTGAAATTTTGGCATCTAAATATGCATCTACAAATTATTCTTATATGTAGGTTTAGTAGGCATTTAATTACAATTATCATCAGGAGATCAAAGTTAAAAGGACTTGTCTTGATATGCAATGAAGGTTTTACTGTCATGATTTTCTCATTTTGCTTTCCTTTTAAAATAGTGTAAAGTTTACATTATACATGTTTGGAGGACCAAGGAAGATGCACCCCCTACATGGAAGACTACAAATTTCAATTCACCTAAGTCAAAGCAGCAATAGCAGAAGGAAAATGACCTCTTTATCTTGGTGATAAGTGAACTTCAAATTCTAAATTAGTTCTTTTAAATGCTATATGAAGAACTGCAACATCTTTTTTTTTTTTTTCCCCAGTTTTCACTTAAAAAATAGAATCAATAAAATTAAAAGGAACAAAACCAAAGAAGGTTCACTCTCTCAGTGAGCTATTAAATTAAAAGGAAATGGTAAAATGTTCTTGTGCAAAAGAAGTGAATGCTTTGCTTACAGCATTCACACTTTTTTTTCCCTGATCATTTCACTTAAATATTATTGCTTGTCTTATAAAAATGGCTAATACTGGTGCTAAAAATGTGAAAAACATTCCTGCTGACAACTGTCCTACATGCTTGGCTGAAATACAGAGGTTGTGGTCTGTTTCTGTTCAAAGCAAAAAAGATTGATGCATTCTACTGCATCCTAGTCTCACAAAAACATATTTGTGAAACTTATGCCTACCTTTCTTAGGCTTAATCTTGGGCATGAAGGAAACTCTTTGGACTTATGTGCTGCCGAGGCTTGCATGCTGCCTGGTTTACCACTGTTGTTGTAGTAACTAAGCAAGTTGCTATCTATCTATTTCCTTATGTTATTTGGGATTATATATTGCAATTTTTGTTGATGGCAAGGGCAGATGCCTCCAATTCAGCTCCAGTTCATCAGCTCCATTTAGCCAATAGAGCTGCTTGTCTAAATGTCTTCTTTGTGAGCTCTCAGATATGACTGATAATTTTTGATGTGTTTGTTTGTTTAACTTGACATTATTGATCTGGTTTACAGCACAGCTTTATAAGTAATTTCAATGATATCTCTGGAAGAACATTAATTATACCAGTAACAAGCTGTATTGCTGGATGAATAGTAACCTATGATCCTACCCTGAGTGGAAGAAGGATACTGTCTCCAGTGGTCTCCACGAGATTAGGCAATTCTCTGATCTGTTAGTGAAAGAGAAGTACATATTTTTGAGAACATTATTGTGGCATTGTGGTTAGAAGATACATCCCATGATTTTACATTGCAAATAATTTTGTAGCAGTTTTGGTGTAAGGTTGTGCTGGGTCTTGCGGAGGTGGAGTTAACTTTTCCCACAGCAGCCAGTATAGTAAGACAGCCTCATCTGTTCCCCGCATAACAACCAGTACAACTAAGAAAAAGCAATGGGTGATAATAGTAGGTGACTCTCTTCTGAGTGATACAGAGGCATATATATGCTGAACTTACCTGCTTTTGAGAGAAGTCTGCTGTTCACCAGGGACTCGTATCAGGGATGTCACCAAAAGACTGCCAAACTGTGTACAACCTGAGGACTATTTTCCACTGCTGCTCTCTTGTGTGTGCACCAGTGGTGCAGCTAGGAGCAGTCTGAGGATTATCAAGAGGGATTACAGAGCCCTGGGAGCAGCAGTAAGGGACTCAGAAGCACAAGTAGTTTTTTTTCATCAGTCCTCCCAGTCAAAGGGAAGGGGATTGAAAGAGCCAGTTTAATCAGGCAAAACAGCTGATGGTTGATGGTACAGCCAGGGAAGCATGGCTTTGAGAAACACGGCATGCTGGGGGCTGATGGGGTCCACCATCATCTTCAGTCATAGGCTAGCCAAGCTGGTAAAGAGGACTTTAAACTAGAGTTGCATTTTTCTCAACCTATTTCTCCTTTTGTTCTTATTCTTTTTGTAACTAGTTTAACTCACCTGGTACTACAGATTCTTTTCTGGCTTGTTTTGTATCTGCCTTTCTCAGGCAGACTACAGATTCATTGAGATAATCTTTTCAAAACTTCAGCATTCCCTTGGCTAGTTGCTCCCAGTCTTTTCCCTTCTCCAGTATCTAGTCATCTTGGCCTCCCACAATATCTAGTTTTCACTTTTAGTCTTGTCCAACCACTTCTGTCTCTCAGTCCACAATCAGTTTCTCTCTTCAGGTTCTGATTAGTCATTGTTTATTCTTATCCTAATTTTTCATTCCCCTTTTAGAGTCTTTGCTAATTCCTTCCTTTTTGTACTTGAATCTGCCAGTCACTTTTCTAGAAGAAAGTGACTGGCAGTAGAGAGATGGAGTTCTTGCCTTTCAGTAGTCAAAATAAATAAATAAATTTTAAAAAAGGTGTTATTTCTGATTGATTAGAGTGATCATCATGCTGCCCTCTGGGAGTGGCTTGGTTCTTTCTAGTTTTAGTGTGTGCTGGGTTCAATATATACACTAAGAAGAGTTTATTTTCTGAAATCTTAGCCATTAATATTGATTAATTCTCACTGGTCATCCACAAATTCCATTTTTTTCTGAAGTTAGTTTATGAGTCAAAAAAGGAAAAAATAACACAGATCAAATGTTATACAGATATCATTTAAGAAATTTCCTATAAAATTTCAGTTTTTTCTCACAAGTTTCTGAACCCACCCCCCCCCAAAAAAAAAAAAAAAAAAAAAAAAAGAAAAAGATAGCCACAGATTGCATTAGGCAAACATTGTATTTATCTTTGTCCCTTTTAAAAAGCTGTACTGTTTGTCCTGAAAGCTTTTTGATAGAAAAATAGTAATTTGAAGGAAACAATTATCATACTACATTTCTGCAAAAATAATTAAAATTTTAGAAACAACTAAACAACTGAAAATTGAATTTTATGATGGCATGAACTTTATAATAAAACCTTAATTTAATATTCTTTTTGAAATTTTCATACGTGTTCTCTATATTTGGATGTTTCTGAAAGAATATCTGACAAAGAACTTTTCTCCTTACTGTGTACTCAAAACTAAAAGTAAGTAGTATTTGAAATGAAATGCCCAATATGCATTCCAAACATGTCATTGTAGACTTTCTGCAGGATATCAAACAGCTTTAGTCCTTAGTACACACTAATTTTAAAATTATGAGGACAGGCAACTTAATTTAGGACAGCCTTTCTTCCTGCAGAAAGACTGCCGTAAGAATGCTTACTACATAAACTTCTGAATTCTTATAAAAACTGTGCATTCATTCTTTTTCAAAGTTAGTGTTGCATAAGAAACTGTGTAACATGAGAAAAATAAAGAAGCCTTCCTGCTTCTGAGGGAAAAGGTTGTGATTGGACTTAACACACCTGCACAAAGTAGTAGCTAGGAGAAAATAAACCTTAACAGTGTGGTGGATTTGAGGGTGAAAAAGGAAATCAGTACTCTCAGTCTTGCAGCAACCACTTTTTTTCTGCCTCAGACACATAACCAGTGAATGGCAAGAGACTTGCCTTAGTATTCCAGTATACCTCCAACAGTTGCGGTATCAATAAATAATCCATTCTCATTTTAATTTTTTTGAGGAAGGGAAAAAAGTGTCAACTATACTTGCGGTTGCTTCACTAACCAGTTTCTGAACATCTTAGCTATTCCTATTTATCCTATTCCCTACCTTGGATTAGAAGTAGTACATCAGTTAAACCATATAAGGTTTTTTACATATTCCAAACAACTGATAAATTCTCAGGTTACAAGGCATAGATTTTAGAAATGAAATAAACATCAATTTTACATTTCATTCTGATTATTTGTTTGCTAAACGGTGGAAGAATATAGGGCAATAAAAAGATACAAAATGTACAGTGAACAATATTAGAAATGCATTTAATCCAAATTTCTCTTCATGAATTTTGTGGAAATCTATGTGGTTATATGACACAAACCTTCTTGCTATCCGTAAGGTAAAGAAATAAAAATATATACATATATACAGACTATTCTAATGTGCTTTTTATGATCTGATAGATGATGTGGCTTTGTACACATTTTTTTTTCTTTTTTCTTTTTTTTTTCCTTTTTTATAAATGGAAAAGCTTTGTTAGGATGTTTTGTAGAAAATGTGATTTAGAACAGTACCAGTGTTCCAAGTAAGGACATTACTGAGCTCTTGATAAAGAAACAGATTGTGCATGAATGACCTCTGGAATTACATTAGTTATATATTCATCTTAGAATTAGTTGTGTAAATGAAATGTGTGTCTGGTTTGATCATCTTTTTATACACTGATTAGCCTTATGATTTCATTAACAGTCATCTCAAAATCTTAACCCAGCCTATATACCACTCGATGCCAAAATTCATTTTCAATTATGTGGTCTCAAGCCTGTCTATAATGTGTTTCATAAAATCACAAATTAATTCTTAAAGTTAGCAAGTGATTTCACTTTGCCCACCCTCTCTTACTGGAAGTTAATCTATGCAATAAGTAATTTTAGAGTCACACTGTCCTCTTCTGTTATTGTGTTTATTCCATTATGTTCTCATAGACAACTTATATTTTAACCAAAAGGCTTTTCAAAGAAGGCCAACTTATTTCTATTTAATAGCCTATTTCATAAAGTACTGGTTTTTTTCTTTGAATGTAGCCTATAGCTACAGGTTTTGCTTCTTGTGTTTTTGTTGTTGTTCTGCTGGGGTAATATAGGAGCCAATAGGGATTTATGTATTTGGCTTAGAAGATACATTTTATCTTGTGAATACAGAGACTGTATTTTGAAATTCATTGTGTGACTCATAAGTCACTAGTCAGGTCAACTCAGTTGTAAACTGAATATAAATATATTGAACTTTAAATATTGGTCTGCTTGTGTTCAATGTTAGATCCTGTTTCTCTCTCCTAAGCTGTTTCTCTCTTTATTTTGCTCTTTTTCTCAGTTACTTCAGTGGTTTTATAAAACAGACAAAATTTGTTTTAGACGAGCAACAAAACCTATACTGAAGAGACCTTGCACACTTCCTCATCACAATCATTAAAGTTTGCACGTAAGAGAGTCGCTGGCAGAAATAACATCTACACATAAGCGGCAGTGAGTCTGCTTCACTGTTGAATGGTGATTATTGCAGACTTTGGAGACAGTCTTTGCATTTGAGGCATATTAAGGAGCAAATAGTAAAGAAGAGGAAGCTTGAGGTATAACTACATAACAATTTCATTCATTTCCAGAAGGAGAAATCTCTCATCACTGTACATGGCAAGACTGGTTAAAGCTGTTAGATTTGGCATCCTGCTGACTTAGAAAAGCATGAGCAATTTTGTCTGCACCTTACTAGAAGAGTTACGATAATGACATTGGGTTTTGGATTGTTTTCCTTTGGACAAAGATTTCCCTGTAGTTCAAAAGCTTCTTTTACGTCCATTTCCTTGGAAGCAGTTGAGGTCCTTAAACCTGGAAAGATAAGTAATGTTTATACTTCCTGAAATTGGGAAATGGACAACAGATTCAAAAGTGGAAATACTTCAGTAAGTGTCCTGAGGCATTGGGTTGTGAGACTAGAATGCAGTTGTATGATACTGTATAAAGCATCTCTGTGTAATAATCCTGTTGATAAGAGACAGTCCATGGAGGAAAGGAAAAAAAAAAAAGAGTGGGGATGGCAAAGGGAGACAGTTTAGAGAAGCCAAAGAGTGTTTATATCAACCTAGAGAAAAAATGGACAGAGCCCTGGACATTTGAAGTTTTTGAAAACATAGGAAAAACAGTAACAGGAGAGAGAGCATAGACAGAGGAAATTGTTTTGGAAAATGATTCAAAGAGATGTTCACTTTCTCAGACGTTGCAAGAAGTTACCTAAAATGGATTGATAATATATAATAAATATATTTATTGATTTCAATGTTATATTGATTTGATCTAAGGTAGTCAGAGGTTATAATGCATGAGATAGCTGTCTGTGAAAATGAGGAGCTAGACTTAATACTCTGGGAGCTTTCTTTTAGTCCTTTGTAGCTTGTTTCAGTTCTTCCAACACTGGAGGTGACAATACAGGGAATCATGTTAATTCTTAGGAAACAGTAAACAGATACTTCAATAAGCATGTAGTTTACTTTTCTAAATGAAAATTTATTTACTAGAATGTTGCCAGTAAGTTAAAATTAATTCAATCAAAATCTGAGATTTATCATTAAATGTGTTTATTTTCCCTAGGGTAGATAAAAACAGGGCCAAGATATGCTAAGCCTTTATGTAGGTATAACGAACATTTTAGAAGGCCAGTAAATAAACAAACAAATAAATAATAATAATACTTCTTTGTATTGGGTCCCTATACCTTCTTAATGACAGTAGTCAAAAGAGAGCTTTCATAATTCATAATTGGCTAAGACTAGAGAAACTTTTAACACTCTGTTTTTCTTGAATTCCTTGTGTTAATCTGAGAACTCTATTCAGTATTAAAAAATAAAAATAAAAAAATAAAGAATGGAGCTTTATAAAAGGAAGAATATATATGCATGACAGTCATTTAATCACCTGTGGTTTGGTAGATTCACAGTCTCAGTCTGAAATTTACATAGTGCTTCATGTAGAAATATTAATTGCCCACATTTTTATTTGTTAATTTAATGGGGAAAGAGAATACAACGGCATGCATTTTTCAAAGTTAAAAATTAGGCTTCTTTTATTCCAGATTCATGCAGTGGATTTTATACCCTTGAGTGTGCTGGTAGGAGTTTGTGTAAGAACTCCATGCATAGTGAATCCCAAATATGCAGTTTTGCATAGAAAAATTATTTTCATTCCTTCCCTTTCATAAAGTATACAGTAGGCTGAAAATGAATCTTCTGTGCATCTGTATATTAATTGCCAGCTGTTGTCTCTAAACATACAACTGTATTAAAAATAACTAAAGATTAATATTATAGAAAGACAGAAGAAATGAGAAAAAAACATTGCTAGCAAATTCCCATTCAGTGATTTCCCATTCACAGAATATTTTTTTCTTAGAGAAAGAAACTAATAAGCATTCAAACATTGCAATCTAGGCCACCTCATGATATTTCATCATGATATCATGATATCATGATAACTCACCCTCTTTTTTTTTTTTTTTTTTCAATCCTGAAATCCTCAAAATATTTCAGGGACATATTCCCAAAAGGGAGATTTGTATGTTGTATAGGTGCAGTGAAATTTGAAACAGCCTTTAATACAGTGCCTGTAGATCAAAATTATTTTTTTTCACTTAGTGAGGCAGCAGAAATTTATCTATAACATCCAACTGGATGGGAAATATAAGCATGAATAAAAAAATGGGTGTAGTCTGACCATCCTTTGAAAAAAATGAAGTCTTTGATTATCCTGAATGATAGATTATCCACTGAAAATCAATGTTCAAAATGTCTGTCTCAGACTAAATCACAGAATCACAGAATGGTTGATGTTGGAAGGAACCTCTGGAGATCATCTAGTGACCCAATCACCTAGACCATCTAGGTGACCCAAGCAGGGTCACCTAGAGCACGTTGCACAGGATGGCATCCAGGTGGGTTTTGAATATCTCCAGAGAAGGAGGCTCCACAGCCTCCCTGGGAAACCTGTGCTAGTGCTCTGTCACCTTCACAGTAAAGAAGTGTTTTCTCTTATTCAGCTGGAACTTCCTGTAGTGCATTTTGTGCCCATTGCCTCTTGTCATGCTGCCAGACCCCACTGAAAAGAGTCTGGCCCCATCCAATTGACATCCTACCTTCAGATTAATCTTTCTGTGAATCCTCAGAATGCTTTAATATTCTTCAAGGAAGGGTTTTTAATTAGTAGGTTAATATAGTATGCAAGGTACACTGTATACCCTTTTTATTCACTTTTTTTTTTTAACAGAACAGAATTTTAAAAGAAACCCATTTGAATGTGACAGATCTTATTTTAAGAAAAGTGAATTCTTGTTTAATAGCATTATATGACTACTTTCTTATTATTATTATTTTATTGCATTGCATTTTTTTATTACAGTTACCTCAACATTATGAAGAATGATGGGGGACAAAAACCTCCAAGGCATGAAACCATTTACAACACATTTGCAAATCAGAGTAGACAAACACCCCGATGAGGGTGGAGTGGGAAAAACAAAGATGAGGGCTTTGGGGCTTCTTGGTATGCCTTACTTCTTCAAAGATATGTGTGAAAATTCCCACAGATAACCAGATTGCCTTTTGCTCCTGTTACCCTGTATTACTGTGGGACACAGAGTAGGGATTTAAGGAACTTTGGCAAATGCAGTTTGTGATCCTAAGTCTCCTGTAATTTGCTGTGTTGATATGGCAGACATTTCATTTAAAGACTTTATGTAGCAATTATTAAAGAAGCAGAAAATACATAATTCATCTCTTAGGTTATTATCAATAATAAACTAGGCATTCTTGCAAACAGAGAAACTAAGATTCTGGAAATGAAAAACAAAACAAAACAAAACAAAACAAAAACTAAAAATTCTTTCCTAGTGGAAAAATTCCTCTGAATAAGATTTGATATATATGTGTGAAAATGGTGATCTTTACTGTTCTCTACGCTTTGGTTTTCCTTGCAGCTACTAGGCAATGCTGTACAAGACCACTACTTTTAGGCACATATGTTAAAGAAGTACATTGGATGTATACATACCCACATGAAAGATATAGCTCCTCAGACTTTTTGAATCAGGCATGGCTTCTGCCAGTTTCCTAAAATGCAAAAGCCTGTCCTGAAGGCTTCAACTAGCAAGTGTGCAAGTTCAATGTAGAAGAAAACTGTAAGGAGAAAAGAACTTTTTCTTCTTGTTGCTAAAATTCAATACTTCCAGTGTTTTCTTTTACCTTTACATGTGTGTGCACTGTAGGTTTCTTCATACAGGTACATTTCTAAAATTGCCATTTCAGGTGGGATCCAATCTCCATCAAGAGTGTGTTGCACAAATGAGGACCTATAAGCTGTTTCTGAAAGATTAACCCTTTATATATATGTGGCTGTATACTTCTGCCCCATCATCTGGAATGACTGCAAATTGAAGGATTATAGTAAATTAATCACCCATTAGCAGTTTAGAGCAGAACTTTAAGCTCAGAAGCAAGCAAAAGCCTATGGAGATCATAGAGCATGTGTACATGTCTTTTGCAGTTAATCCCACTTACACTTTCCAATACCCTAAGCTAAAATTTGATTGCCAGCCTATTAGAATGGGGTTTATGTAATGCTATTTTAATGTGACCATACTGGTGAAACATTTATGTGAGAGGACCAATAGGACTGCCAGAAGGGGAATGAGCAAAACAGACATATTGAGATTTTTGCTGTTGTAAAAGTAGCAGTAATTGAAGGCAAAAAAAGATCCTCCTCCAGCAATGCAGAACTGCTTAGCGGTTGCACCTGATTAAAATGCAGATTACATTACCAGTGGAGTGAGATGGCTTCTGTAGTTTTCCTCATAATAAACCATAGTTTTGGGGAATAAGATCCACCAAGGAGCAGAGTTGATGATGTGAGCAAGAGATATATGTTATATCTGCAGATTCTCAGGGATTGTTTCTGTAGGGGAGAACTTTCCTGAATACCTGGAGTATATGTCCTCTACAGAAATACAGATGCAAAGGGAAATGTTTTGTCTCATAGTGGCAATACAGAACACTGTGGTCTGATACTGTGGTTTGATCCTGATACTTCATTTACCAACTTTTGGCTGGAAAAGCATTCTCTATAACTCTATGATGTTTCTGACTTTTTTTTTTTTGGGGGGGGGGGTTCGATGGTGGTATTTTTTGTTGTTGTTGGGTTGATGGTTTTTTTGTTTGTTTATTTTAAGAAGAATTGCATAGAGTGTATTTTCCACCCCTGAAACCATAAAGCTTGTCTTGTGCCATCAGGAGTTTATCTGTAAATGAAGCAGAATTAAATTGAAGTCACCAAGTAAGGAATTAATTTGGTGTTTTATCAATTGTTTTAGTTCTCCCTATGAAAAATATTCTTCTGTTTCCACCACTACTGAAATACTTAAAAAATTGAAAGTCTTTAAGAAAACAGTGCTAATAGTTTTAGAAGCAGCCATTATGCATTTGCTAAGTCAGGTGCAGGGAGAATGGTGTCTCTTTTCTCAATATGAGCACATAAATTGTGTTGTCATCAGCAGGGATTATACACAAACATATCCAAGAGCACAGATTGTTCTATAACAAAACAGACTTCTGTGATTGATGATGCCTGATTTCATGTGTCTGTAAGAAAGTAGCATCAGAGCTCACTGCTAAGTCTTATCAGCCTGGCCAGTCCCCAGAAGGATTTTTGCTTTAGTTCAGTGACAGGAAACGAGACTGGTTTTGTTCATTTCTTTGTTTTGACAAGAAGGGAGTTTCAGTGTTGAGAGTGGAAAGACTGGTGTTTTTTTCCATTTTTTTAAGCAATTTCTTTTTGAAATACTAGGATCATGTTTGCATGGTGATGTGGACCAGATCACAGCTCCAAATAAACAGAGGAAACAACTGCTGCAAGCAGTTCACTGCTCCACTGACTAAAAAGTCATTGCATGGAACTTCCAAGTTCTATTATGTGCAAAGAGTGTATCAGGCTTCAAGCCTCATTTTTAATCCTGGGAAAACATATATAAAAATGGTAGGTACACACTTGTGTTTTGCATTACAAGTTCTAACTTGGCAAAAATTACAGATGTCTGATCTCCTGCTTTTGAAGACCATAATGGAATACAGAAAACTATTTCCAAAGTTCCCTCAAAAGGGACATATATGAATATCTGTGGCATATGGCACATATGTGTTAATTAACATTAATGCTTTTTGCTTGTAGAAATATACTGAAATGTAAAAGACAAACTTCAGTATCTGATTCACATCAGTGTCAAACTAAGGAATCAAGAAGTAAACTATAATATAAAGTAAAGGTAACATGAATTAATCATCAGATTCATATAACCCATGTATATAACATACAATAACCTTGTATATAACATATAATATATGATACTGTTCATATCAAGTGATAAATATAGTTCTTTTTATAAAAAATACCAACACTGAACAACTCCAGACTCTCAGAATCCTCATTTATTGAGGGTTAAACATTTTCTGTCTAATTGGTTCACTGTACCTAGCATGTCTCAAAATTCTCAGTTTACTTTTTTGAGAGCAGTTTTGTACAAACATGCCTTTACAATCCAAGAATATGGCAAGTTATTTGAGGAAATACAAGAAATAAGTATACATATGTGTTATCAATTAAATGTATAAACATACTAATTTATGACTCAAAAGCATTATAGGATATTCATAATAAAGGAAAATAAAGCAACCCAAGCAAAATACAGAAAAATAGAATTGTATAAAGAAGAATGGTTTATCTCGTACTGTTTTCCTCAAACTGTTGTCACAATTCAGTTCACAATTCACTTAATATTATGTTTGGTCATTACCTCACACCAACGAAATTTCTTTTACTCTGGTTGGCACCATCTGCACTGTTGGATGTGGGATATAATTGGCTTTTAGCTTCAGTTTCACAGGATTCAGAGGTATCATCTTCAATTAAACATCACTATTCCTCTTTTAGTGGCATTTCCAGATAATCAAGTTTCAGTTAAAAAATAAAATAAATAAAAAAACGGTCAAGTGAGGCTTGATGTTTAAGCTAACTATTAATTTAAACTGAAAGAAATTTAAGAAGTTTAAGAAGTACTTTTTTGGTTCAGTTTTCTTGCCAGGTTTTAGTTGCTCATGATTCTGATATAGTTTACCAACTTGTTTAAGTGAAGAAATTACCAAGTTTGCACCCTAACCACACAGTTTAAAACAATATTAAGCTTCCTGTAAGTCTAATTATTCCAGTAAGCACAGAAATCACGGGCCATGGAAGCTCTGCTGTTATATCCTTGGAGATAGGCTCCAACAATAATGGATGCATAAGATTAAGAAAGGATGCTTTTTGTATGCTGCTTCACTCTGTCCAAGGATATAGTATTTATGTTCTACATTATATTGGATATTTGCATGTAGATGAAATAATAAATGTTTCCTATTTAAATGATTCCCCTTCCCAGCCTCATTAATCACAATTTTAGTTCTTTCAGGATCTCTTAAAATATTACTGGCACCTTTTACTACCAAAGATTTGGAGAAGGGAAAAATCTTTTGCTTACTCCAATAGAAAAAACATCCTCACTTGACAAAAATAAATAAATAAATAAATAGACTAACAGAATCATAAACATACTGAAAATAGCTGTGCCTGTTTCCTGAAGAAACATACATATTTTTTTTACGCAGACAGTCCTTTTCCTCTCTTTTTGTGTCTACAGATTTACCAATATATTTAAATCAAGACTTTTTCTCTAAAAATTGATTTAGTTTTTCCCCTCTTCTAGCATTTTTAATGTCCTGTCTTTACTAATGATTCTTTTTTTTGTTTGTTTTGTTTTTTTTCCCACTGCTTTCACAATAGCTAGCTTCTTAGTTCCTCTATATATGTGCATGGATACCTGAGTTTACACTTTTGCTTATTTTCACTATTCAATGTTGGAAATGTGATATAAATGCCCAGACTGCATTTATTTCCCCTCTTGCCCTCTTAACTTGCCTTCCAAAAACTGGTCTTACTTAAAATTCATTTCACAATAAATGTAGTTAAAGGAAGCCAGTACATAATGTCTTTATACGTAGATGGTTTCTGTTATCAGTTAAGCTATTCTGATACCATTTTAGAGCCTATCTTAGTATTCATAAAGATATTTTTTTTTCAGTCATTAACTCTCCAGGTTGCAGAACTGTTGTAGTTTAACTCAGCAGGCAACTAAGCACCACACAGCTGTTTGCTCCTCCCTTCCCTTCCCCTCCTCCCCCAGTGCCAAGTGGGATGGGGGAGGGAATCAGAAGGAAAAAAATAAAAATAAAAATAAAAATAAAAATAAAATAAAAATAAAAATAAAAATAAAAATAAAAATAAAAATAAAAATAAAAACTCATGGGTTGAGATAAAGACAATTTAATAGGATAGAAACAGAAAACTATATTCCCTATTATGATAGTAATAATTATATATATATGTATATATATATTTAAAAACAGGTGATGCAATTGCTCAACACACACCGACTGATGCCCAATCCCCCAACCCCTAGGCTAACCCTCCCAGTTTTTATTGTCCCACATGATGCCATACGGTGTGGAATATCTCTTTGGTCTGTTTGGGTCAATTGTCCTGGTTCTGTCCCCTCCTAACTTCTTGTGCACATCTACCCTCCTCAGTGGCAGAGCAGTGTGATAAGCTGAAAATTGCTTGAGTTAGTGTAAGTGCTGCACAGCAACAACTTAAACATCAATATGTTATCAGCATTGTTTTTCTCCTAAATCTAAAACATGGCACACACCAGCTCCTATGAATAAAATTAACTCTATCTCAGCTGAAACCAGGACAATATCCACCCCTTATTCCACACCATTTAGATCATGCTCAGGTCCCATACTTTTACTTCTCATACCTATATTACACCTATTAATCACCATATATATCTTTTGATATATACAGACAGATATAAGTCTATGGGCCAACCCTCTAAAATGACTGTAGAGTTCATTTAGTCCATGACTCTGATCTCCATCTTTCATAACAGTCCTTCTGGGTAGGAGAGATGGTGAATGGTGTTGAATTGTTGCATGCTGAGGCAAGTTCTGGTTCCATCACTGCTGCACTTTTCTGGTTCTATCACTGCTGCACTTTGCTTAGTTCCATCAAAATTCATTCTTCATTGATCTGGCTGACTCTTACTGTATTACCTCTGATGTAACATATAGCAACCATAGGAATGATGACATACAGCATTATGTAGCAATTAACATCATACAATTCAAATCACTGGCTATTCTCACCCCAAGTTAAATCCCTTGAAGTACACATTGGACTTCCCCATCCTTCCACCACATTACCCACCAAATGCACCAAGGTCCCTGAGCAAAGGCATTCCCACAGATGGGTTTGCCTTTGCCTGAGGCAGGAATAACTCAAACCATCTTCACCTTTATGTTTTTTTTTTTTTTTTTTTTTTAATGAGTGCTACAGGGACCTTATCTCCTTCTACAGTATATAAGAGTTTTGATTGGGTATGGCCAGCTCTGTTGGCAGATCTCCTAGTGTTGATCCTAGTGTTGATCTCCAGGTGGCGTTTGCTAATTGTGTATCCCAATATTTGAATGTCCCAGCACCCATTGCTTTCAGAGAGTATTCTTTAATAGTCCATTGTATTGTTAAATTTTGCTGGAGGTTGGTGCATGATAGGGATGTGATATACCATGTGCCATGCTCTTTGGCCCAGATGTCTGTGAGGTTGGTTCAGAAATGAGTCCAATTATCTGATTCAATTCTTTTTGAGGTGCCATGTTGCCATAAGACTTGTTTTTCATGGCCCCGGATAATGTTCAGGTGGTGATATGGGACACAGGATATGTTTCCAGCCTTTCAGTGGTTGTTTCCAGCATTGTAACCATGTGGCTCTTGCCATGGTGGTTTGAGGGAGTGTGATATAATCACTATGAAGAAAATTAACTCTATCCCAGCTGAAACAAGAACAAGAGCAAACAATTTTGGGACACAACATGACTAGGTTGTATGACTATAAATTTTTACAGTGCCCATCAATCTTACTGAGCACTGATATCTTGTTATTACTATGTTTGAGCATTGAGGTTTTGTTGTTTCTATATTTTGTTTCATATTTAGCACACCAAGCTAAGCTAATCATTTAAGAGGGAAGGGGAATCCTCTTTTTTTTTTTTTTTAAATCTTTACACATAAATCATGCAAAGCCTGGAAAAAAATGTCTGATAGTCAAAAATGGGACCCTGCATGTATTCTTTGTAAACAAAAAATGAAAAACAAAAACTTATATTGTAGAATGGCATTATTGTTCTGAAGGTGGAATAACAAACACTTCCAAGTGGAGGAGTCTGAATGAGTCAGAAGGAGCAGAACTCGGATTGTATTTCTTCCTTCACCTAAATGAGGAGTAAATTTATCTGGTCTTGCAGTTCTGTGGGAATTGTCTCATTGACCTGTTCTGTTTCTGTAACAGAAACCTGATCTTAAAAATCCATGAGCAATCATCTGTTTTCATTGTGGAATACAATCACTTGGGTTGTTTATATAGAGGGTTATATACATATATATATATATTCGTTTGTTTTATGTGTTCTTAATGAAATAAAATCCCTCTTATTAACTGCAAACAAAAAGCCCACAAGGAAGAAAAATGAAAAAAAAAAAAAGAAAAGAAAAAAAGAAAAAAAAAAAGCTTTTCTACTTGCATTCCTGCCATTCTTAAAAAGTCTACAGGATCACATTTTGAAAGTGATATAGTCATACCTTTGAGTATTTTGCCATGCTTTTTGAAATAGCTGTGAGTTTTGCTTCCTCAAAAGTTTTGCCTGGTGTATAGTTTGGTAGAGTTTTGACAATAATGTGAACATTTCATGTCTGTTCTAAGGGAAAGTGGAAACAAATTCTTCATCTTTCAGGTTTGGTATTAACAACACCTGCAGTTGTACCAACACATGCAAAAATAGATACAGGCAGAAACACAAAGTGACACTTCTAAACACTGTTGTTTCTGCTTCGCATATGAAAGAACAATACCCTAACACTTTTGTCGTATTCAAAATATATCTCGCACTACAGTTTACTTAATGTGACTCAGTTCTCTGTGTTTCTCAGCTTTATATTATATAAAAAAATAAAATATATGTATTTATTTTTTCCATGTACATTACATAGCATCTTCTTTCATTTCCTATACTAATGACTGCCAACACTGAGTAAAAATGGCTTCTTTGAGATTTATCACCAAAAAAAAGAAATAATCCCATGGACAAACAAACTCACACAAAGGGTAATGTGCTTATTCTCTAGTATATTAACTCTATAAAGGATTTTCCAAATAGTAGAGAGAGGGAGGAAAAACAAAACAATACTTTTTAGTAACCCTATGGTTACTAAATAACATAATAAAATAATTTTCCATAATATCTCATTTAAAAGGCAATCTTGGTTGAGATTGAGCAGAAGTACTAATTTGAGATTGATTTAGCAGAGGTACTAATTTTTCCCCGTAAGATAAGAGTAAGACACAGACTGCAGTTACAAGTTGGTTGGAACAAAAGCAGTTCTGATTTGATATAAAGGGCCAGAGTGGCGGAAATCACAGTGAGAGTGACTAATCCCCAGAGCAGGTTTCTCAGAGAAGTTGTGAAATCTCCATTTTTGGAGATTTTTAAAACTCGACTGGAGAAGACCCTGAGCAACTTGACTTAAGTTTGAAATTGTGTTTGCTTGGTGGAGAAGATTGCACTAAATGACCTCCAACCTAAATTATCCTATGCTTCTTTAATAACAGACCAGGATTTAGGTGACAGTTATATGATCTTGTATGTTTGTCATTCAACAGAATATCAAGACAAAAGCATGCTCTTTTGCATAAATCAGCGTCAAATTCATTTTCATTTGACCAAGTTCAGTTGGAGACCAGGTTTATGTCTGGGTCTTCTTTGTAGCTGAAACAGCTGGAACGTGCTTAAGATTGTTTTGCTGTTTTGTGTGTGTGTTTGGGGGGGGAGGGGGGGGGGAAGGGTTGATTGGTTGGTTGTTTTGTTTTTAATGATCTTATGTCCAAAGCTAGAAGGAAGCACTATATCCTCTCTCCCTCTCTCCCCCTCTCTCTCCCCACCCCACCCCATTTCTCTTTCTGTGTTCCATTCTGTCATATTCTAACCCTATGAAACATGAAAAAATAGTCCGAAGGGCTTTTTACAGATACAGATCAGACTTAAGACTCGGTACATGAGTTTTTTTGTTTGTTTGTTTGTTTTGTTTTGTTTTGTTTTTGGTCTCTTCACCATTATATTCTTTATTTATTGCTTTAACCGCCATTGTTGTGACTTTTAATTATTGGATTGTTTTACTGTCTTTTTATCCATGATTTGACCTTCGGAACCACTCATAATTTTTTCTCAACACTATATTGCAGTAAAAAAACCATCTTAATCAGGGACTAGGGCTCCATCACATGAAATAATGGGATTAGCCTCTCATATAAATAACTTTCATACCTTTGTGAAGATATTGCTTAACAACATGAGGTTTCTAACTCCTAGCTATTGTAATTGCAGGGGTAAATGGCACGACTTCATTTCCTTGAGGATTGGATGATATGAAGAACCACAGAATCATAGAATGGTTTGGGTTGGAAGGGACCCTTAAGGATCACCTAGTTCCAATACTCTTACCATTGTCAGGGACACCTTCCACCATACCAGGTTGCTCCAAAACCTATCCAACAAGGCCTTGAACACTTCCATGGATGGGACATCCATAAATTCAAAAAGAAAGAGGATTAAATCTTATGGCTAGTATTCCTAGGGGTTTTCTATGTGGAAACACTAATTCTAGGTATTGAACTTAAATAAAGAGAGAAATATTAATCATGCTGATATAAAGTAACAAAGAAGCGGCCCTAAACAGCATTAACATAATCAAATTATGTTTTAAAATATTTACATGTGACATTGAACATTAATAACATTTGCTTACTACAAAATAGATTTTACCCCAAAATTTAATTTCTGTAAAATTTGAATCTTTTTCCTTGGGCTTGAAAAGCGGAAAAGTGATATTGGTTATGCTGTGTGAATGTGCGGAGCACATTACATGTCTGATGAGTAAGGAGTGTAATATTCAGAAGGAGCACTATGATTGTAATGAGCACACCTCAATTAATTTAAATCTGTAATTACCTATAACACCTAATAAGCATTCCTTTTTACCTCTGTTAGCCCTTTAAACATCCTACATGAATTCTTATGTTGACTATTCGTGATAAACTGATATCAGCTTAATTGCTAGTGTTTTTTTATGTGACATATATATGTTTTCAATGATGGAAGTACAGGAGTGCAGTGTATCCTTAGCAAGTTTAATGACATCACTAAACCGGGAGGTACTGTTGACTCCCTGAAGGGACAGGAGGCTTTGCAGAGGGATCTAGATATATTGGGGCACTGGACTATTAGCAACAGTATGAATTTCAAAAAGGAAATCCCAGGTTTGGCACCTAGGATAGAGTAATGCCAGACACAGGTACAGGCTGGGAGACAAGTGGCTGCAAAGTGGTACTGGTGGACAGTAGGCTCATTGTGAGTCAGCAGTGTGCCCTGGCAGCCAAAAGGGCAAACAGTATTTTAGGACACATTAAGCACAGCATAGCCAGCCAGTTAAAAGAGGTGATTCTCATGCTATAATTAGCATTGGTGCAGCCTCAACTTGAATATTAGGTGCAATTCTGGGCTCCACAATATAAAAAGGATGTTAAAATACTTGAAAAGTAGCTTAGCAAAGCTAATAAAAAGGCTGGAAGACATGTCCTGTGAGGAGATGCTGAAGACATTTGGGTTGTCTACTTTGTAGAAAAGGCTGAGAGATGATCTCATTGCTCTCTACACCTTCCTGAGGAGGGGAAGTGGAGAGGGAGGTGCTGATCTCTTCTCCCTGGTAATCAATGACAAGATGCGTGGGAACAGCATGAAGCTATGACTGGAAAAGTTCAAACTAGACATTAGGAAAAATTTCTTTAGTGTGAAGGTGATCAGACACTGAAACAGGCTTCCTAGAGAGGTGGGTGATGCCTCATGCCTGTCAGTATACCTGAAGCATTTTGATAATGCCCTCATTAATATGCTTTAACTTTTGGTAAGTCCTGAAGAGGTCAGGTAGTTGGAATAGATGATCTTGAAAGTTCCTTCCAACTGTTCTGCTCTGCTCTGCTCTGCTCTGCTCTGCTCTATTCTATTCTATTCTATTCTATTCTATTCTATTCTATTCTATTCTATTCTCAAATATAATAGTTGCATACTTATAAACCAACCTGCATATTAATCTTTTTGCGTTACAATTTTCTGTTTGTTTAAATTCGTGGAGATCACTGGCATAAGAAAATACATACTAAATGCTATGTCAAATGTAATGACAAGATTCACAATTATGTTTAGAAGAGTTTTCCGTCATGAAGGATTATTTCCCTTTCAATGAAATTTCCACTGCATAAAGACTTAAGGAACTATGTCATGACAGATGTTATTATTGAAATGTCCATAATTCATTTTGGGGAACAACACTGCAGGACAGGCAGCACTTAGAAGATGCTTTCTACAAAAGTAATTAAAATAGCCTAACTGCTAATTTACATAAATTCATCTGTGAAGATCTTTATAATTAACAGCTGACAGCAACAAGCTTAAATTTGTCCTTTGAATGTTTATGATGAATACATGTATATGTAGAGCATGAGAAATTAGTGTGCTCAGAAAGATTATTACAAATAAAATAAAATAAAATAAAATAAAAAGTGTATTAAATAATGGACTTTGCCTTAAACTAAAATGAAGATGGAGTTCCTTTTTTATTTTGGCAATGGAATTTTTGGTAGTCTTATTCCAGCACCTATACATATCTTCCTTAAATGTGAATCTTCCTTTGCTTGCCAACTCTTTCATTTTTTCAGTGGAACGAAACTCCTGTCATTATTGCAGAGCAGGCAACATATGAGGTGGAGCTGTTCAGAGACAGAGATCAGGACAGCATCATGGATTACATTCTTTTTTACTGTAGGATGCCAGTTCAGAGACAGCCATCCTATGACAATGAAATCCTAGTAACCTGTGTTAGCAAACAGATGAGATGTATTTTGAATGTAAAATTTTGTCCAAGGGACACAGGGAATATTTGTTGTTAGCTTCTTTCTGCTCTAGTGGTAGATTTTAAGGAGTTTAACTAATATGAATAAGAGAGGAGGATCAATAATCCTTGCAAATTTCATATTGCAAGAGTTCACAATAACTATCTTTATGACCTCTGCTAACATGAGTGTCTGTACAGCCCATCTTTTCTTTCCTATAGCTTTACTAGTTTCCCTAGAATTTCAGGTCTCACAAAGTTAACATAGCAAGATTGGATGTATGCACTTTGAGTCATACTGTCTTATATCTTTCCCAGTAAATCAGAATTTACTGGTTACTTCTGCTTCAGCCCAAAGGCTGTCTGCATATACTGTGTGTAACCTATTACTGTGTCCATAGGTAATATAAAATAAGTATAGCTCTAAAGTGTGAGAGCTGGTGCTACGTTGCTATGCATGCTGGTCATAGAGCTTACTAAAAGAAAAGAATTATAAGCCTTCAGCATAAATCATCATGAGCAATGATGTACAGATCACCTTGTCAGCTGAGCTTGCTAAGTGCAGTTGGATGGCAAACGGGAGAATTTATGAAGCATTAAACTATGTCACTTTTAGCTGGATTTAATGTATAGTAACATTATGTTCACATAAAGCTCTTTGGGAATGAGACTTGAAAAATGCTAACTGCACCAATCTCAAAGGATCAGCAAAATGAATATGATAGTGTGTCCGTGCTGAATATTTCAACTTAGCTAATCTAAACCTATTACTGTAACTAAAAGACTAAATTCAAATGATGAAAAGGATCTTGAGATAGTATTAGAGCATAAAATCCCCTGGACAAATTCAGTGTCATTGAATGATATATTATCATAAAGAGAATTTTGATTTAATCCACAGATATACTCTGGTATAGTGAGTACGAAATTACGAATTCTAGTGTTTTTTTTTTTTTTTGTTTTTTTTTAAGCGAGATGCATGATCTCATAGTATCACATTCCTGACATTCCTGTAGGTTCAGGACAGCAATTGAGCACCTGGATACTGAAAAAAACCTGGATACTGAAAAAATGAAACCCGATTAAGAGAAATAACAGGACATCTTTGTAGCTCTAAATATACACATTAACCTTCCAAATTTAGCTCTCTGATAGCTCTACTTACTTAATCTAGAATCATCTGCATCTTTCTTAGCAGACCCAAATATGATGATGCAAATGAAAGTCATCTAATGTATTGCTGTACCTGTGCAAACTGATTTGTTTTATATTATTGCCTAAGCATAATGTTCTAGCTGTTTTACAGGGCAGTGTAATACATACTCTAGTCAAGATGGATCTCCTGCCACTCATTTTTCCTTTGGCATATATTTTCCCTTATCAATCCTAGGGAGCAATGCAGTCATGCTGAATGATATGAAATATGGAAAGCACTCACAATTTACTTACCTGTCTCTGGCAGCAAATTGAGAGCCTATCACAATTCCAATCCAAAACACCAAGGGATCCATAGCAAAAAAAAAACAAACAAGCAAATAAATAAATAAATAATAAATAATAAATAAAACAAAGGCTGCAGTGAAATAGCTCAAGATACCATGAGACAAATAAGATCAGAAGATCAAGAAATTTGATATTTTCTTAGAGTATTCCCACCCATTCAAGCTCCTAGTATTTTTTTCAGAGGTCATTCACCCAAGCTCACATCAGGAATTTGATGTTATATTCCCCAAAATCCACACAGTTGACTGTCTAGTATTTTTTCCATGGGCTTTTGGTTTTGTTTGTTCATAACTTCAAAAATCAAAAAAAAATCATCAGTGTGTTTTAGCAATTCATAGAATCGTAGAATGGTTTAGGTTGGAAGGGACCTTAAAGATCAGCTATTGATGATCTTGTATTGATCACAGAATCACAGAATAGCCAAGGTTGGAAGGGACCTCTGGCGATCATCTAGTCCAACCCCCCTGCCAAGCAGGATCACCTGGAGCATGTTGCACAGGATGTCATCCAGGCGGGTTTTGAATATCTCTATGAAAGGAGATATCCTTCCCTCCATGAGGTTGCCCACAGCCTCTCTGGGCAACCTGTTCCAGTGCTCTGTCAACCTCACAGTAAAGAAGTGCCCTCTCATATTCAACTGGAACTTCTTGTGCTTCAGTTTGTGCCTGCTGCCTCTTGTTCTGTTGCTGGGCACAACTGAAAAGAGACTGGCTCCATCCTCTTGACACCCTCCCCTCAGATACAACTTGATGAGTTCTCCCCTCAGTCTTCTCTTTTCCAGGCTAAACAGGCCCAGTGCTCTCAGCCTGTCCTCGTACAACTGGTGTTCCAGTCTTCTAATCATCTTTGTAGCCCTCCTCTGGACTTGCTCCAGTAGTTCTATATTCCTCTTGTACTGGGGAGCCCAGAGCTAAACACACTAATTGGCTACCAAGGTTTCAAAATGCTGTGGCTCATCTATTTAAGTGTCTGGTTTTATCTTAATTATTGGCTAGTGTGCTTACAGTGCCTATAGAATAATGGAATGGTTTGGGTTTAAAGGGTCCTTTAAAGATCATCTAGTTCCAACCCCCCCTGCCATAGTTAGGGTCACCTTCTAGTAGATCATGTTGCTCAAAGTTCCAGGGATTATTTTCTTCTAAGTCAAAGCAGACCCAAGTTGCTTAAGAGAGCAGCAGATACTGCCTGCTGATAACCAAAGCCTTGATGCTCAATACTGAGACATGCAATGTGCTCTCAGATGGAGTAAGCCTGCCCCCTGGTATACTGGGTTTTAAAATAAATAAATAAAAGTAAATATAACTATAATTTAAAATATTTGGATTGACCTTTTCTATGTGTCCATGTCAGCAGTGGAATGCAAGATGGTTCCTACAGAATTCACTAGAATATGGCGATAGGTGGTCATCAAGAACAGGTGCTAAAGTGGGGCTCTTTAAGGACTTACATGCATACTACAGTGAAAACCAGATTTGAAAGATATGTCATATAAGTCTCTGATTAATGAATGTCTTAGCCTAGAACACAGGCACCAAACTCAGTGAAGCCAACTACTAGATGAGGATAATATCATTCAGTATAATTACATCTTAAAATAAGTAAAATCTTTCTCTGAAAGGAATTTTTTTTTCCCCTGTCTTTTCTTGGCTTTAAAATCTTGAAAGGCTGGAATAAGATGATGTACATGCATAAGTAATTGACCAAGAACAATATTAGACTAAGTTATCTCTTAGTGTTTGTAATAAATCAAAAATAAGGTTATAACATCCTTAGAAAACAGTACCCTAATTAGAGGTTATCCTTCAAGACACACAATGTCTTATCAGTGCTTCTTCTATCTTAAAGGTGGTTTTGATAACAGCTTAGTGCTGGGAGCAAGGAGTCTATTTGATAAGCAGCATACATTTTCCAGTCCTCTTGTCATTTTGTGGATGTTCTTCCTTTTCAATTGATGACTATATTTTTAAGTTTAGTATTTTCAGATTTAAAACAATTCAATGTTAATTTTAAAGGTATTATACTGAACCTTAATTATTTTCTTATGTAGCTTGTTCTATTTGATAGCCCAAATATTTGATATCTTATGTGCTATTGCATTGTTATTGCATTGTATTTTGATTATTTTTTCAGTTCAGGAATTTTTTTGTATTTATTATGAATTCAGTTTTCTTGTTTCCTTTTTTAATCCTAAACCTCTCCCCATGTCTCCACTGCACGGACATATTGTCATGATTTTGATCCACTGTGTGATTAAATCTTTACTGACAACTCAAAATTAACCTTCTTATTGGCTGCTTGTCAACCTTATGAAATAATTTTAGAGCTGTCTCTTTCTTCAGAGATGTTTTCTATTAAGTCTTAGGAAGAACATATCTTTATATGTGTTGCAAAGGGAAATTGGTTTCAAATTTGAACAGAGCTCTCTCTAGCATTACCCAACTCTCACCTTCAGTCTTCATTGCTAACAGTGATGGTTTTATGTGGTTTGTGATCCTTCTTCGGGCATTTTTTTTTTAAATAATGAAGCCTCTCTATATGTCCATTAAACTAATTCCTTGTGCATATATTAACTGTGATAGCTTTATCTAACAATAAAGATGATTTGGGCTATCCTGAATGACTTTTTCTAAAACTGACTGGTGCTCTGCTTTCAGTTCCTAATTCTATTACAAAAGGTGGAATGGCCTTTGAAAAGTATCACCTAACAGTTTCACTATGGTTCAGAAATCTATTTCTCTTCATTCTTTAAAAAATTCCTTTTCCTCAGCTTTTTAAAGTTAAATAATAAATAAATCTTGCTTTTATCATAGAATCATAGAATGTCTTGGGTTGGAAGGGACGTTAAAAATCACCTAGTTCCAACCCCCCTGCCATAGGCAGGAATGCTACCCATTAGATCAGGTTGCCCAGGGCCTCATATAACCTTTTCACACCTTGCTTCTGCTTATGCTGGACATGTCTTTTCTCTATGTCTTCTAAAGCTTCCTATTTATTTTTTTTTTGAAGAAACATCGGTTTTCATGGATTATTTATAGCATGATTCAACTTAGAGCTGAAAGCACACACAGTTTCTACATTCATTTGAGGTTGTTGTGCCTTTTTGCTTTTTAAAATTCTGTGTCTGTCTATGAAGATTTAAATATTGTCCTTCTATCCTGAGAGAGAGAATTGTGATAAAAAGCATGCATAACTGTTATTCCTATTAATAGGCGTGTGCTCAGGATGACGAACATCTTAACTGTTATCTTTTGCCTAGACATAAATTGATTCTTCTGATTGTGTTATTGAATTTTTAGTGGTTGCCATCAGTTTTACCATTATAGAAAAGTTTCTCTTTCACAGCAGTGGCCAACGGCTTACCCATTCCCGTACCCATTGATGTAAGGCAAAATGATTTCTGCCAGAAGAAACCACTTTTTACAGCAGGAGCTGCAAAGTGATATTATCAATCACAAGACATTATCAGATTTTACAGTGTAGCCTTGAGGTGTCAAGGTGCATTTTATCATTTGCTTAACGGTCATAATATTCCTGTTACAGTAATAGCATGACCGACAGAAAAACAAAGAAACAAACAAACAAAAACTATATCTTTAGGGGACACATGTCTTTGTGTTCACAAGCCAGTTCTTAAAATAATCGTACACTCCAAGAGGGCTCTTGTATGGCTGCTGTTAACCATGAGTTGCTGAAGTTGTGATCATTGGCATCCACTTCTTAGGAGTGTAGGGCTGGAGCCAAGCACAACAAATTACAATTATGTACCTGTTCTCTATTGTATAAAAAGAATGCAGCTCAGAATCTATAAAGAATCATAGAATCATTTAGGTTGGAAAAGACTTCTAACCCAGCACTGACAAGTCCACCACTAAACCATGCTACTCAGTTCTACATCTATATGTTGCTTGAAGACCTCCAGGGATGGTGACTTAACCACTTTCCTGGGCAGCTTGTTCCGATGCTTCACAACCCTTTCAGTGATTTTTTTTTTCCTAATATCCGACCTAAACCTCTCCTGGTGCAACCTAAGGCCATTTTCTCCCATCATGTCACTTGGTGCATGGGAGAATAGACCAATCCACACCTCTCTACAATCTCCTTTAAGGTAATTCTAAAGTACAGTAATGTCTCCCCTGAGTCTCCTTTTCTCCAAGCTAAACAACCCCAGCTCCATCAGCTGCTCCTTAGACTTGTTCTCTAGACCTTTCACCAGCTTCATTCCCCTTCTTTGGACACACTTCAGCACCTTGATGTCCTTCTTGTACTAAGGTGTCCAAAACTGTACACAGTATTCAAGGTGCTGCCTCACCAGAGCCAAGTACAGAGGGACAATCACTTCCCTAGTCCTGCTGAC
Organism: Anser brachyrhynchus; assembly: GCF_964034855.1. Taxonomy (NCBI): domain Eukaryota; kingdom Metazoa; phylum Chordata; class Aves; order Anseriformes; family Anatidae; genus Anser; species Anser brachyrhynchus. Next base: position 57,435,504 of record NC_137695.1, on the reverse strand, counting down.
TAGCCAGAATGCTGTTTGCCTTCTTGGCTACCTGAGCTATATGATGGCTCATATTCAGCCAGCTATCGACCAATACCTCCAGGTCCCTTTTATCCAGGCAGCTTTCCAACAACTCTTCGCCCAGTCCGTAGCATTGCATGGGGGTGTTGTGCCCAAGTGCAGGTTCTGGCACTTAGCCTTGTTGAATGTCGCACAGTTGGCCAAGTAGATCAAGATCAACACTAACACCTAACTTGGTGTTTGCAAACTTACTGAGGCTGCACTCGATCCCCTCATCCACATCAATGATAAAGATACTGAAGAGAACTGGCCCCAGTACTGACCCCTGGGGGACACCACTTGGGACCAGCCTCCAGATGGATTTAATTCCATTCACCAAGACTCTTTGGGCCTGGCCACCCTGCCAGTTTTTAACCCAATGAAGCCTATACCCGTCCAAGCCTTGAGCAGCCAGCTTCTTTGGGAGAATGCTGTGTGAAACAGTGTCAAAAGCCTTACTGAAGTCCAGGTAGAGCACATCCACAGCCTTTCCCTTGTCCACTGAGTATGTCACCTTAGAGGGAGATCATGTTCAAGCAGGATCTACCTTTGATAAACCCATGCTGACTGGGCCTGATCACCTGGTTGCCCTGAAAGTGCTGCGTGATGACACTAAAGATAATCTGCTCCATGAGCTTCCCTGGCACTGAGGTCAGACTGACAGGCCTGTAGTTTCCCAGATCCTCTTTCCAGCCTGTCCTGTAGATGGGCATCACGTTTGCTAGCCTCCAGTCAACTGGGACCTCCCCTGATAGCTAGGCCTGCTGATAAGTGATGGAAAGCAACTTGGTAAGCATTTCTGCCAGCTCCTTCAGTACCCTCAGGTGGATCCCATCTGGCTTCATAGACCTGTGTACATCTACGTGGTTTAGCAGGTTGATAACCATGTCCTCATGGATCATGAGGGCTTCATTCTGCTCCCCATCCATGCCTTCCAGCTCAGGAGGCTGAGTTCCCAGAGAACACCTGGTCTTGCTGCTAAAGACTAAAGCAAAGGAGGCATTAAGTACCTCAGCCTTATCCTTATCTCTTGTCATTATGTTTCCCTCCACATCCAATAAACAACGGAGATTCTCCTTAGTACTCCTTTTCTTGTTTATGTATTTATATATATATTTATTTTTTATTGTCTTTAACAACAGTAGCCAGATTGAGCTCCAGTTGGGCTTTGGCCCTTCTAATTTTGTCCCTACACAGCCTCACGACATCTTTGTAGAACTTTTGAGTGACCCACCCCTTCTTTCAAAGATCACAAACTCTCTTTTTCTTCCTGAACCCTAGCCACAGATCTCTGTTCAGACAGGCTGGTCTTCTTCAACACCAGCTCATCTTTCAGCATGTAGGGACTGCCTGCTCCTGTGCCTTAAGGATTTCTTTCTTGAAGAGGGTCCAGCCTTCCTGGACTCCTTTGCCCTTTAAGACTACCTCCCAAGGGACTTTGCCAATCGGTCTCCTGAACAGGCCAAAGTCTGCCCTCCAGAAGTCCAGGGTCACAGTTCTGCTAATCTCCCTCCTTACTTTTCCAAGAATTTAAAATTCTATTAATTCATGATTGTTGTGTCCGAGACAGTCTCCAATCTTAACACCACCCACAAGTCCTTTTCTATTTATAAGCAAAAGATCCAACGGTGAGCTGTTTCTCAGCTGGATCACTCACCAGCTGTGTCAGGAAGTTATCTTCCACACATTCTAGAAACCTCCTAGACTGGCCTCTCTGCTGTGTTGTATTTCCAGCAGACATCTGGTAAGTTGAAGTCCTCCATGAGAACAAGGGCTAGCAATTGTGAGACTTCTTCCAGCTGCTTATAGAATATTTCATGTGCAGTTTCATCCTGGTTGGGCTGAATAATAACAGATATAACAGATAATAGCAAGTATAACAGATTCCCACCATGACATCTGTCTCATCAGCCTTCCCCTTGATTCTTACCCATAAACACTCAACCCTGTCATCACCATTGTTCAGCTCTAGACAGTCAAAACACTCCCTTACATACAGGGCTATGCCTCCACCTCTCCTTCTTAGCCTATCCCTTCTGAAGAGTCTGTAGCCGTGTTTCGATGATAGTTAACTTTGTCATAGTTTCTCTGCTGCACGGTGTCTTCCTGTTTATTGTCCATATTGTGTGCATTGTTGTAAATGCACTTCAGCTGGGCTAGTGATCCTGTTACTTTTTTGGGGGGGGAGAAGCCCTAATTCCTGGGCACTTTTGTGATTTCTAACCCATCAATGTCCCTTGTGCCTTTGCTGCCACATGGCTCTCCATCCCCATCTCAAAAGGCACAGAAGACAGGTGGACCTTGCTCTCAAGAAGATGTCATATAATGTGTGGCTAAGGAAAGACAACAAAGGGCTGGCTCTTTACCAAAAATTTAATTTGTAAATGTGACACATATACTATGTATACATCTCTACTTTTACTGGATACACCATCAGCATAATAAGAAACATTATGTTTACATGGGATAATGAGTCTCCGAAACTTTTTTTTTTTAACTGCTTCATATGCATTGCTCCTATTGAGCATGGTAGAATATTAAACAAGTGTCACATGAACAATATCTCATGAATATGTCTAAATTTTCAGTGAGTAGGTGGCATTATGCAAAGGAAGAATAATCTGTAAAGAAACACAGTGGTGTTTGTGTATAGTAAAATTTATGTTTAATGATTAATACCCAAGGTAATGAAAATGTAAACAATGTAAGTCCTAATGATTCTTATAACTGCTGAAAATTTTCAGTTATTTAAGGGGACTGAGTTGCATTTAGCTCTGCTTTTACATGTGAAAGCTGATCAGGCTAAATAAAAACTGTGAAGTTGTAGTAGTCTGAGGAATGTCATAAATACCAAATACATACTCCTAGTCTGTGTGTATATATGTCTGTGCACGGTAATAAAGCACAGGACTGACCTGTGAATGCATGTGACTGAAAAGTCTGTAAATTATTCAGCAGTGACTTCTTCACTTAACGCTTTGGGGTTAAATTGCCTAGGAAACTTGGTTTTCAGCTGGGGTTATTTTTCCTTGCATTAAGGTGAGTAACAGAGTTTTTTTAAAATATGCAGCCTCCTTACTTTTTTCATAGATCTCTATTACCTAGGAAATCCGTAGGAAGCCCACATCAATGCACTGTCTCATCTAAAGGTGTATCATCTGGCTGGATTTGAATATGCAATTTGAAAAAGAGATTAAGATATAAACTATTAAAAGATAAAAGATAAATTTATGCACATTCTAGTATTTGACTCTTTGCTGTTGTTGTTTGTTTTTCTTTCATCGTGTAGTTCAAAAACATTATTCTGAATACTTAAACATAAGTTTTGCACAAATGATCAAGGCAATCCATAACTGTCTTCCACAACACATTTACAGAGCTTTCATGTTTATGCATGACTTTTAAAAAAAGGTTTGAACAGGAGGAGAAAGTAATTTTCAAACACTGATAAGCTTTGGATAAATGATTTCATTGATTTACTTGTTCACGTAGCAAATGAATAAAATGGCCTTTGAATAAAATTTATATTTATCTCTGTGTTTAATTGAATAGATAAACTTAGCGATATCAGAAAAAATCTTCTGTCTTTAACAAACTCCTTCATAGATTTATTGTAATGAAGAGGTGAATTCTGCATTTATTGCTTTTACTAAAAGGTATTTTTCCTTTGTTTTCAAAATTTCAGTGAATGCTTTTAAAAACCATTTACTTTCAGTAATATATAGATAATTGCAGTCAAGAAATAGAAATGGATCATAGGAAGAGTATATCAACATCAATCTTGTATTTTACCGTCCTGCTCTTTAGTGATATGTTTAAGCAAAAAAATAGGCAAAATGTTTAATGGGATAAAAACTCTTCCTCTGATGTTTAAAATGTTACATGAACAATTTCAGCTGCTGCACATTTGGTGTTTCTTATATCATTGTCCACATAATATAAAAATACTTGCAAATATTCAAGTAGCTTGAGAACTTGCACTTCAGCTGGGCTGCCGAGCAACTAGAAATCCTTGTTAAATACACAGAAGCCTCAAATAGTGTTCAGTCAGCATTTCTTTTGGAATAACAGGACACGTCTAGGAAAACCTGTCATATGTTTGCCTGCTGCTGCCAGCTAAGTCAATATACACAGATATTGCTGGGTTGAGGTGGAAAGTATACTGGAAATACAATCTCTGTCTCTCTCTTTTTTCCTTTTCTCTCCCCCCCCCCCCCCCCCCCCCCCCCCCCCCCTTTTTTTTTTCCTCCTACCTTGATGTTTCTGGGTATGACTTTCTACTTTAACAGTTAGATTTATACTGTTGCAGTATAACATAAGGAAAAAAGTTTTTTTCTAAGATAATAGTTTTTTAAACCATCTAAACCTCTTGGATCAAAAGAGTCTAAAATGCATTCTTACTCTAATAGGAACTATACATTTTTTTTAAAGTCATGATGATGTTACACAATTATTTTAATAACTTTTTACTCAAGCTTCTCAACATCCAAGTCAAAAGTGTTTTTTGTTTGTTTGTCTGTTTCAGTCTACTTTGCATATCTGCTTAGTTGGAATCTTTCCTTGTTACTTGCCATTACTGTTTGTTTCATTAGTAAATTCATGTCCTTTAAACATTTCAACAAAAATTACATTAGTTTTACCTGATCTCTTGCAGATAAACGTACAAACAACACTATTATTTTGCAGAGGACCTTTGTTAGTTTTTCAAAGACAATATTAGAAGTACAGATTTTATTGTCAGTGGTAGGAACACACACACACACACTGCCCTAGATCCCTAGATTCCCCCCCCCCCCCCGCACACACTATTGCCCTAAGAAAATCAGAGATGGAATTCAAAAGTTTTGCATACAAACACTGAAAATTCTGTCAATGTCAGAGCATGCATTGCCTTTTCTTACTTTCAGGAAACACTTTGGGAAGGCAGAAGGAACAAGCAATGTATTTATAAAAAGAAAAACTTATAATACCTGAGAATATTTGAGTTATGTATTGATAAAAGAATTTAAGATATTAATTGTTGTATGATGTTTAGAGACAGAAGGGACATTACATTATTATTTCATATCTGTTATTTCACAATGACTGAACTCCTTGGATTTACTCGTAATAAATCAGCAGTGTATATAGACATTTCTATGTTTATATGTCATTATTATTGTATGTCATTATTATTATTATATGTCACATAGGAGAAATCTTAAATATCCTCTGCTACGCTGTAATGAACAGAAAACACAATTTGTGTATCCTTTCAAAATATTAAAAATACAAATATTTTGAAAAGCTATCGCATGTTCATAAAATCCAGGCAAAATGAAATAACTGTTCTATCTTTGAAGGCAAAGATTCCAATAGTAGCTGATTTGCACTTAAGGGTCCTTCTGAGATATGTATTACTTTCAATATCCTCAGCAAAAGAGAAATACATATATGAAATACCTCCTTGTGTAGACTAGGATTTCTGATCAGGTACTTTCTAGAAAGTCACATGACAATATGAAAGGTTGCCCTAGAGGTTGTGGAATTTCCTTCTCTGGAGATATTCAAAACTCACCTGGATGCGATCCTTTGCAACATGCACTAGGTGACCCTGCTTGGCAGGGGGGTTGGACCAGATGATCTCCAGAAGTCCCTTCCAACCTCAACCATTCTGTGATTCTGTGAAATTCAGTCTTGCAAAATTAAGGATGCTTTCACCACGTAATCTAACACCTAAAACATCTAAATCGAAAGGGATAAATGAAAACAAAAAACAACCAAACAAAACCCCACTATTTAAATTTTCAATAACACATCCTACAATATAGAGAGAAATAATCAAGGACCTAATTTGGCTTCTGAGGGTACATGTCAGCCATCATGGATGCAATTGCTGGTGGGTAGATGCCTGAAACAAAATTGTCAAGCAACAGTGACTATTGAGAAGCTGATAGCCTGTAAATGGGTGCAGAAAAGCTGTTATGACATGAAAGCAGAACCAATCTTCTCTGAAATTTTGTGACAATGGAACAAATGGAAATTCTCTCAAGCATAAATCAAAGAAAAATTTCCGTGTCATCACATGTGGGTTGTCAAACTAATGAGCACACATTCAAAAGAGATCAGAAGAGGTAAGTTGGTGGTTTTGTCTTGTTTTGAAGATGTATTCCTGTTAGATTCCAAAACACTTACAGCTTAGTTAGATCTGTCTGCAATTTACAGTATGAAGTATCTGTCAATGCTGAAAGGGCAACCAAAATCAAGTTAATATTCTCTTTTAGTTAACCAAACTGCCCTGTGTTTTTATTGGAACTATTTATGGCAATTACTGTACTATCTTTGAGGTACACTCGTGTAATATTCCCTAGGGTAATTACAGGCTTTGTCAATATTAACTCATCTTGTATCAGGTATCTTCAGTACTAAGAACTGTGAAAGAAATACGAAGATCAACATAATTATGAAAATAGAATCAGAATATTGGGTAAATCTGGGGGGAGTGAGTATGTGCTGAGCTCTCTTTTGCCCCCGTTAGTTTACTACTAGCATTAGCATTTATTACTACAAAGCAGTGTTGGATTGGCTGCAAATTTCAGATCCACCTTGGACTTTTGTTTGTGGTCCCATTGCATCAGTTAATGCAAGGGACACTGAAAAGTCAGAAAAGCTTGACTTTGTCCAAAGGCAAGCTGCAGTGAAGTCTAAAAAAAATAATTTCTAAATAAATAAATAAGGATAAACCTAACGTGCATCACGGATAACCTGGATAACCTGCAGTTAGTAAAATAACTAGTTTAGAGTTACCGGGGTTTCAAACTGCCAGTTTATGGCATTAACCATAAAAAGTTATGTAAGGAAGGGCAAATATTAGTTATGAAGCCTCAGCAAAATGAGGTAATTGCAAAGAAAGGTACTCCACAAAAAAAAAGGGAGTTGCTTCTTGTTTTCCTAACTTCCTTGGAAAATTTTGGAGGGTAGATCGCTCCTAAGGCTGATGAGCATTGGCCTGTTTCCTGGCTACTCTCATGTTAACTGGCTGACAGATTCTATGATTCCTCCTTATTAAAAAAAAAAAAAAAAAAAAAAGTTTCGTTACTGCAAAAGGTTATTTTAATGTGGTTATTTTGAGACAAAAACTTGTGGGTTTGAGTTTTTTGAAAGGAAGAAAATTGTTATGCAAACAAGACGTTAATATACAGGATGGCAGATTTACAAAGTTATTAAATTGTATTTTTATAAACCCATAAAAATTACAGATGCAAAAGGTCTATTATTTTGCAGTTAGCTGAATTCCGTATTTATGGCAGCATTGATCCGTTTAGTGTATTTTTCTGAGCTTTGTTATACTTCATTTTAAATGACCTCAGCAACTGGTCTTTTACACCTTCCCCAGGGAGATTTCCAAGGTCATAGGATGGGAAATTTCAGAGCATTGTATTTATCTATAACAATGTTAATGGAACTAATAATGTATTCAGCACATTTTTTAAGGTTAATTACTTGGTAGTTGATGTACACTTTAGAACTGAAGTAGGCAGTTATTCTGGATTCACTTGAGATTGTTACAAGAGAAGGGCAAAAGATCAGAAGATTCATGGGCTTTGTATTCTTTTTAATTTTTCATAATGCTCTTTTTTTTTCCTTATCTTTCTTAAATATGGTCATTGTCATATAACCACTATATCAATAATATTAACATAATATGTTTTTGCACAGGAAAATTTATGATTCTGCCCACTGAATACAGAAATAGAAATGGTGTATGTTGATAGTCAGGATAGCCATCAGTAACTGAGAATAATACATTTAATTATCTCAGATTTCTGGTATTATTTTGGAAAGCTACTTTTTTCCCCTGTTCATCAGTTTCCCAGCTGTGTTCTAACCTGATGACAAAGATAGATACATATCTTGTCTGGAAGATTCCTGCAAAGCTATTCTCATTCATCTAACAGTATATAAACAGATCCTCAGCTGGACAACCAAGAAGCTCTTCAGATAGAATGCTTGACCTCCAACTGCAAGCTCAGTTATATACAAATACACAGTTTAAGAAGGGCAAAATAAGTCTGTCACTAAACTGGTATAAGAATAAATTCCTTTGTCTTTGTAAAGTATTTGAAAACCTCAGATTTCAAAGGTTTTGAAGAGAGTATATATGAAATATAGTACTTTAACAGATAGGGAATAAAAAATGCTCTTCGGATACTGGACTTTTTCAGGCTGAAGGAGACTGGACTTTTTCAGGCTCAGCCTGGAGAAGAGAAGGCTCTGGGGAGACCTTATAGCAGCCTTCCAGTACTGAAAGGGGGCCTACAGGAAGGCTGGAGAGGGACTCTTTGTCAAGAAGTGTAGGGATAGGACAAGGAGTAATGGCTTTAAATTTAAAAAGGGTCAATTTAGATGAGACATCAGGGGGCAGTTATTTACTATGAGGGTGGTAGGTACTGGAACAGGTTGCCCAGAGAAGATGTGGATACCCCATCCCTGGAGGTGTTTTAGACAAGGTTAAATGGGGCTTAGAGCAACCTGCTCTAGTGGAAGGTATCCCTGCCCATGGGGGGGGAGGGGTGAATTAGATGACCTTTAAGGTCCCTTCCAAACCAAACCATTCTATGATTCTGTGATTCTTCCTGAGTAATCTAGAGTAAAAATATGAGAATGAGGTGCCTCCAGTTCACACAATATAGCCAAAGGCCTAATCTATAATTCAGTTAAAATCTGTGAAATTCTGTGAAAATATACTTAATCAGCATGCAATAGACTCAATGTCAGGTCAAGGTTTGAAATATCCAGGAGAGAATTATTTTTTTCATACTCTCCATTATTAAGTAAAATAAATAACTTCTGTGCTATACAATCTTGTAAAGAAAGGATGATATTTGCATTACATGACATTGCTCCCTTTAACCTGGAAATCATGGAACTCTTCTCAGCCATGAGAGGGAAGTGCTTCATTTCCTGCTTGGACTTAGGCAGAGAAGATTATTTTTTTTCCATCTGTTAAGTGCCTTAACATCGGGTTTCCAATCCATGACAAGTGCCTTAACATTGGGTTTCCAATCCATGACCTGCAGGCTGGATTCTACCTATCTACAGCCTACTATTTGTTTTACTAATGGCACTTTTATATATACTTGCTAATTCAGAATACATATATATATATACATATATACAAATTGTGATTGCTTTCAAAGATGCTTGAACTATGGCTGGGCTCCTTTTTTGATTTCAATTATGTTCCTTTTTTCTTCTCTAGTTAAATATTTCAGCCTTCCATTTAATATTGCTTCTAGTTGTCATAATGCTAGCAAATACCAAAGTTTTGGCAACGTGTAGAACTAGTATCTATTCATTTATCTGCTTTTCAAAGCCCACAAATAACACCAGTTTTGAATGTTTCAAATTCTGTGTAGGAATATATTATTACTTCAATATTGTTGATATAATTTGCAAACATGGTCTTACTGGTAAAAAGCCATGTCTTTTCTTTTTCAGTGTTTTGCTGTTTTTTCACCTTTGCTGTTTTGCAAACACTTTTTTTTTTTTTTTAATGACATTTAACACATTGCTAACACATTGCTAACACATTGATCAAGAGTTAAATAATAGTCTGGAAGGGGTAGTGACATTGCAGCATAAAATCATTTGATGTGATTTTCTACCTTTTATCTAATTCTAGTGCTGATTAGCAGTCATATTCTCAATCCTATTGTGATCATCAGGTAATGGGATATCTAAACCAGGTGGAAATATGAAGTCCTTTGTCCCAGCATCAACCACAACACCACCACCAGTTTGACTACTACTTGATTTCTTTTTCTTTCAAATTATTTTGTGCTATTGATATTTCCCTCTGCTCAGCACTGGTGAGAACATATCTGCAGTGCTGTTACCAGTTCTGGGCTCCCCAGTAAAAGAGAGAGACACATACTGGAGAGAGTCCAAGGAAGGGCCACAAAAATGATTAAGGGATTGTGGCATCTTTCCTATGAGGAAAGGCTGAGAGAGCAGGGACTGCTCAGCCTGGAGAAGAGAAAGCTCAGAGACAAACTGTCAATGTGTATAAATATCTTAAAGGAGGGTGCAAAGAAGATGGAGCCAGGCTCCTTCCAGTGCTGCCCAGTGAGGCAGGCAATGGGCACAAAATGGAAAGCAGGAATTTCCCTCTGAATATCAGGAAACAGTATTTTACTGTGAGGGTGACTGAACACTGGCACGTGTTGCCCTGACAGGTTGTGGAGTCTCCCTTGTTGGAGATATTCAAAAGGCACCTGGACACAGTTGTGGTCAACCTGCTGTAGGTGGTACTGTCTGAGCAGGGAAACTGGACCAGATGACCTCCAGAGGTGCCTTCCAACCTCAACCATTCTGTGACTCTGTGATAAACTGAAACATATAACTTTCAAAAATATTTGATCAAGGAGTATAAAATATGAAAAAAAAAAAAAGAAAAAAAAAGTGCCTACAATTAGAACTGATGACAGCAATACAGAATATTCTCTCATTCAAAACCTAATGCCAAAACTGAAACATACACAGCTCAGTAAGAAAGCTAAAAAGAAGAAAAGAAAGGACTTGCTCTATTTCCACATTTCAGTTTTAATCTATCCTTTGTTTTTTTTTTTTTTTGCTGATGCAGTGACTTTTCTCATTATATTTTCTGTATATTCACTAAGACCACACCAATGTAACCACATCAGGCCTTTTGCATGGCAATTGCTTGAAGAAAGCAGGAAAAGAAACAGCTCTTTTATTTCAATTCCTGGTTGCAAGTCTTGCAAAAATCCTTGTATATCATCAGCTACAAAGCCTTTATAATTTGAAGTCCCTGCTAATTTTATATTGCATTGTAAAAGAAGTAGCTAGTTGTAAAAAAATACAGTGAACCTTATTCAGGATGTAGAAGCAAGCACTATCACAATTGATAGATTGCGGGCAGTATGGGCCTGAGTTTCAAAGATACAGTAAAAGCTTGCACATTGCTGAGTGCCTGAAATAGAATTGCAAAAGAAAATCATTTACACTGATGCCTATTAATAGTTCATGAAGTCTTAAAATGCAAGGAACAGTGGTGGGATGTGTTGTAGCACATATCTGAGAGACTGGAAAAGTAGAGCTTCTTTATATCACAGATATTACTAGAGAAACTCTGGTCAGAGCAAGATGTCCTTAACTTCTTAACTCTATTCCATGCTGTGTCTGCTTGGTTTTATTTTTGTTTTTATTTTTTAATTGCCTGACCTTCTAGTAGGGCTACCAAGAGATTATTCAATAATCTAAATGATCATTTAAAACTTTATATTGTTATGAAATGTCAATAACCCTTTGATTGCTATACATACATGTTTTATGCTCATGGAAAATGAATTGTATTCACCTTTATTCATATAAACATAAAGCTCCCACCTTTCTTCTTCCTGATAACAATCTTATATTTTTCCTTATATATTTATATATTTCCTTATATATTTAAAATACACATTTAATTGCAAAAAGACAGAAGAATCCTTTAAATTGCTGAGATTTTACTCCATGTACTTAGAAAGATAGATCAGAAGTTAAAAGGAACTTAGTAATAATTAATTTGCTTAATAAACTTTTAAAAATAATAACTTAAATATTAAAATAAATGTATTTCTTCAGTAAGAGCATTAAAGAAGGAAAAAAAAAAGAATTAGTAAATTAAATTGTCATGTAATAAAGGCATTAGATTAACCTTGTGTTGGTTTCTAGTCTTTTGTGAAACTGAGCAAATCATTTAATCCTGTGCTGTAGTTCTTATTTATAAGATAGAGATAACAATTCCATTCTTCCTCATTTGTCTTATGTATTTGTTTTAGAAAACATTTGAGACAATTTATCATTTGTTATATATAGGTGCAACAAGAAGTGGGGAAAAAAAAAAAGACTTTTTTTAGCAGTAGGTGGGTCCTATATTAATATTGAAAAGCATAGTAAATTCATTACTGTGAACAGTGTTTGGGGTTTCCAACTAAAAAAAACACAAACAAACAAAAAAAAAAACAAAAAAAACAAACTCTCAGGGAACTCTCAGTCAGGAATTTTAAAAAAGCAGCTCTCCTTCTACTTGTTTCTTTGATTTCAGTTTGAAATGGTTTCTCTGAAATTTAACAGTATTTTTCATAATTTTCAATTTATTTCACTTTTTTTTTTTTTTTGGTACACAGTTGAAATAAACAGTTGGCTTTTGTTTTGTTAAGAACAATTTCATTTATGTAACACCTGATGTTCAAACATCTGTGTTTTTGCACCAGACCTCTCAAAAATATTGCCTTAGTTTTGGAATTAAGCTTAACAGTTGATGGTAAGAGTGGCCAACTTGTCTGTGATACATAATGGTGGTGTTTTAAAGAATGTAATAAGACAGTTGCATCTGTCCTTTTTTATTTATATCTCAGTGACAGTGCTGGAAATTGTTTTATTTCATTCTGATCTCACTGGAGGAGAGTTTGGAATTTTATTGGTTTTTGGTTTTTTGTTTGTTTTGTTGTTGTTTTTTTTTATGTAGGAATGTGTAGGAATTTTTCAAATTAGTCAAATATTGTAGTGGAATTAAAATGGTCTTATCTTATGCCTAGATAGAACTGTGAGAGTGGTGAATTGGAGGTAAGGGAAGAACTACATGATAGTGATTAGGCATGAGAGCTTTGCTTTTCCGTTCAATTTAGTCCAGTGATAGCTCTTGTACACCCATATGCTCCATCTCTGCATTCTCTTTTATGTATGTTGTCTGTTTCATTGAAATAATTCTTTAGAATTTACCAAGAGTTGTTACTGAAATGGTAGATTAGATGTTTTTTTTAACTTGCTGTGAGGCTAATACATCCAGGTCTAGCCAAGTGAGAAAAAGAAACTTCATCATAATTGTGGCTCTTCCACAACTTAAATAGAAGGAATATCAGTCACTGATCAGAGCAACAGTCTGCTGATGTTAGAAGATAAGTCTCTCCAGCAGCCAGGTCATATTTGTCAATTGTTAATTATTTTGAATAAAGAATACTAATTATGTTCTGCGTTTAAAATTTCCTAAATGATCCTAATCAGAGTAAAACACCGTAATTCTCCCTGGAGCTAATTCATCTTCATGCATCTTTGTGTTGTGAACCAATTTTTGATAAAAGAAAGAGGAGACTTCAAAAACGTAAAGAATGCAACAATAGAACTTCTTCAGGAATCCCTTTTCCTTGATCACAGCAGAGGAGAAGCAAACTAACAGTAATTTAAAGATGATAATTTCTGTCATAACTTGACAGCAGATTTGAACAAAATAGAAATTAAATAGATGAAGAGAGTAAAATTGAGAACACAGATTTGAGAGCTAGTGTATGCAGAGTTGGATAATGTTTGTTGAAGCAACGTGACCTTGCTTAGTTCCTATAAATGCTCTGTAACTAAAGGACAGTAAAAGAGATTTATTTATTTATTTATTTTTATTTATTTAATTTGGCAGACAGAATTCTCTTTGACTTGATTCCCAAAAGAACAGAGGATCAAGGAAGGTATTTTCTTCCACATAACAAGATCATTTATTCAGTTCTTCCTTAAAGTAGATATACAATTTTCTCCAAACACTCACCACAAAAACAGCTTAGTGGGAAGGAGGAACAATCGTATAAAGAAAAGAGATACTGTGGCCAATTTAAACACTAAACTTGCTAAATTGTGGATTCTCTGTATCCTACTTAAGGTACTTGGTATGGAATAGAATATTGTTGCACCATGAGCAATAAGCAAGATACTTCTGTAAATGGATATGCATCCATGCATCCATGTATTCTACAGTACAGTTCCTAATAATAATAATAACTTATTTTTTTTAATCTGCTTTAATTAAGACATTTTTTAAACCTCGCTGTATGAGCAAAAAGAAACAGAGAGTTGACTCCTTTTTACTGTTACAATTGCTAAGTGTAATCATTATTTTGTAGCAAATTGACAGAGGGAGCTGTAGTTGTAATCGGTGCTTGTTTATTAAAATATTTATCATAAACGAATTACTGCTTCTGTCTTTAGGTCCTGGTTTAAATTCTGAGCTAATGTTTCCTCAAACAAGGAGCAAATTCTCATTTTAAGATGGTCTGTCATAAAGACTTGCTATTTTTTCCTCCCACTTAAAATGTAAATGTTCATATTTAAACAAGTTACTATAAGAGCTACACCTACAGAGCGTAATATGTATATGTTAACTGTAATTACTCATTTTAATATGCTTTATATTTAGTTTCACATAGCAGCACCCTTTGAATACTCTCATACTTCAACCTAAAACATTGTGACGAAATTTGCCCTAGTGTCTGCAATTCCCCTTGCATAATTCCTCTGGATTCATGATAGGAAGAGCCATTATAAAAAACAAATAGTAGCAGCCTGAAAGCTAGCGCATGGGCATAAGACAGCTGGGAATTTCTTAAGAAAAGCCACTGTAAGTGTATATCATATGTGTACAAGTTGGAACATACCTCATTGGAGATTTTGCTTTGGCTACGGTAAAGCCCAGACTATCAACATGTTTCTGATGGCATTTAACATTGAAACAGGCTGTGGACTTACAAGATGAGTAAATCTTCTCAACCTTCATCTCCCATATTCATGTTAAGGAACTGCAGATTTCTTTGACTTAGAAGTTTAATGGCTCAGGATGTTTAATTTGCAGTCAGTGAGGCTAATAGAGAACGTGTTAATTCTACATGTCTGCAGATGAAACAAAAACCAAACCAACCAACCAACCAACCAAAAACAACAAACAAAAAAAAACAAGAAAAAAACAGAATTCAAACTGTTAGCCAGATTAAATTCTTTTTACTTTATATCTCTTCTGAATCAACTTCCAGTTTTTCCTTCAAAATACAAGTTTCATTGTGCTTTCTCAGTGTTACACCTGAACAAACCTCATTAATTCAGCAGGAATAATTTCCCCCACAGCATGCCATATCTATGGAAACCCAAAGAAAGTTAATCATTTTGCTTAGAAGTGCTGTTTATTTGAATGAACTGTGGAGATTCCTACGGCAAAGTAACAGTAAGAACACGTAATATTACAAATATTACAAAACTACACGTGACTCAGTGATTGAGCCTGCTCTAAACTGTAAGCTTCACTTTAGTATGTGAAGTTGAAATGGTTTTCCTATTGCCAATAAAAAAAAATAAAAAAAAATGAAAGTAAACACGAAGGACTTTGTGTGCTTCCTGATTTTCTGTACTATTAAGAAAATCATTAGTCCTTAGTGAATAGTCATAATTACCAATTAATAATAATTACCAGCCTTCTGTAGTAAATCAGATTTAATTACCAGTTTGGTAGGCCATAGAAGTTTAAAAGAAGTTGGCAAATATAGAAAAAGAAGGTTTATCAAGCCATATTTTCTGTGTTGTTTAACCCACTTCTAAGCGAAGTGTCAGGGAAAGTTGTTTCATAAACAGCTAAATTATTCTACACTGAATAACTTAAAAAGCAATGGATATTATTTTTATATATGTTTAAATTAAACATATTTAAATATATTTAAATTAATTAAATTAATTAAATTAAATTAAATTATTTTAGTAAAAGAGTCACTTGACGTTTTTGACTTCAAGCAGTATTCCTGCCAGCAAGGGATAAGGAACAACCCATAATGAAATCTGATTTCCATTCAACATGCTTTGGAATCTCAGGTGTGTCTTGATTATATTTTAATAACACTACAAGTAAGATGGCATTAGTTAAACCACCAACTTTTCGGCAAAGTTTTGTTTAAAAATCCATTTCCAGATGGTCTCTGTAATGTGAGGGCAAGTCATGCATAAAACAACAAATTTACTGTGGTAAATATGTTTATTTACTTAAGATTTATTTATTTACATAAATTTTATAGGACAATTGCGAAGCTGTTGTTGTTTTATAACATCTTTCATCACAGAAGTTGCTTAATGTCAGTGACAAAGTGGAAAAGGCAGATACATTTGCGTAAAGATGAACAGGTATATTTGTAAGTATGTAACATACCTTCTATAAAAATCAATTTAAGCAAGAAAATCATGTTCCAGTTTTTAAGAGTTCAAAAGTGTTTAAAATGTGTTTATCATTGCCTATTTTATCAATATCAATGGTATCATTGCCTATTTTAAAAGACCATTTTAGGGAATTTTTAAAAACAGGATTAATTTCATATTCAGATTTCTTTATTTTTCTTAAATTTTTGTAGCAACTTTAATATGGTTGTTATATTAAAGAGTAAGCTCATTTGAGATCATATCTTAAGTTTTTGCATTTTTTTTTCCTAATTTGTCACTACAGCAATAAATGATGATTCTAAAACTTCAAAAGTTACACCATTTCAAAAAGACAGGCATTTCTTGCTATGCTGGCATTTCAAGAATGAGAGCAAAGCCAATAGCTGTAATATTTTTTCTGTAAGGTGTATATGTTCTGTATAAGGACTCAGAATTGAAAATAAATAGGTTTTGTTCTTTTTGCTGGTTTTGTTTGCATGTTGCTATTTTTTTTTCCCTGGGAAAAGGAGTTTCTTGTCAGCAGATTCCCAAGAGCTAAAAATACTTACTGAGGCTCTGAATGAGAATGCACACTGATATGACTAGGTCCCAACAGTTCCTCACAGACCTCCAGGCAACCAGTATGGGTATACTTGTCAGTAGCAGCCATGTATTCCTGTTACAATGAAAAAGTTGTACTCAGCCATGTTTAACTGACAGTGTCACAAGGCCTTTAGCAACAGAGAACAGAATGATTTATTACAATTCTGCTCATGAGCTGCGTAGGTCAATGATTTATCTTCATAAAATGCTAGTGACAGCCTCTACTACATATCAGAATGTTGTTAACCCCAGTAAAGTATGATGCAAAGATAATATGTTCTCATGATTTATTGACTGTAGGTCTTAAAATTACTAATCATGCATATGACAGACCACCTGATGCATAAAATGCAACAGAAAATCTGCAATGAAGAATGATTATAGAAGTACAGTTCAAAATTCCTATCAAAAAGAAATTTTTGTGAGGAGTGAGATGAAATTTTCTGACCCTAAGAAATCTATATTTGCCTTAATAATTTTTAATAAAAGCTGCAGAAAGAGGAAAAATGATAAATATCTACCAGATATTAACCTCTCTGTTTTCATTTGTGGTCCAACTTGTGTTCTATAAAACAACAACAACAAAAATATTAAAATGTGACTGGACACACACACACACACACACACACACACACATATATATATAAAAGATGTCTCAGCTACTGATAATTCCTGATTGTATTCAGCAGTAATTTTTTCCTAAGTATCGGATGATCTTGGGAATATTTAATGAAATTTTCATCATCTTCCTCTCCAACCTCCCCCGTCCCCCCCGACAGGGCAGTCTACTAGAAAAAGAATAAATTCATTAAAATATAAAGATATTTGTGAAGTAAAACATGGTAATCATGTAGCTCTTAGAACTGTGTAGTCAGTAAAAAGCCTAAAAAGAAGTTCTGAAATGTGTAAT
The DNA here is from genome assembly GCF_964034855.1 of Anser brachyrhynchus. Lineage (NCBI taxonomy): Eukaryota > Metazoa > Chordata > Aves > Anseriformes > Anatidae > Anser > Anser brachyrhynchus. The sequence goes on along the minus strand of NC_137695.1, from coordinate 57,417,971 downwards.
ATTACTCCATTTGACTGTAAACTGTTGAACTGTTAGAATCTCTCATTATTCTCCCTAACGAAATGTCAGAAGTAAATAGAAAAGAACTCACTATCTATGAACAACTTTCAAACCTCAGCTCAAACCTCAGCTTCAGTGTCTTTTGTAAAAATATTAAATTGAATACCTAGATGTGTACAACTTACAGTATTTCAAATTCATGGAGGAGAAGCTGATTTGTACCAGCTCCCTCTTCTCTGAGGAACAATAGGAAGGATGACAGTACAGTACCTCATCTAATAACTGCTGATCCTTCCACTCACACAAAGAAGTTATTGGAGCTGTGTTGCAAGGCAGAAATTTGTTCCAACGGTGGCTGTGGCATAATTATTGCCTTCAGTAGTGGTGGTTCCAGTTTCTCATAAAGTCAAGGTTTAGTTATTACCTCCAACACTAAGGTACCTCTAGAGACCTTGCAAACTTGAATCACATTCTTCCTTTATATATACACATGCAACTTCCATTCACTGTAGAAGTAGTTGCATATATAAAGCTATTGAATGTCTTTCGAGTATATATGTTTTGCAATGGAGCCTTAATTACTGATCAGACCCAGCCTTAATAGATATAATCATTTAGCAATATTTTATTAGGTGCCATTTACCGGTACTATATTTTTTACTTAAGGACAAATATCTTTAAAAAAAATATTTTTAATTATATTCCATGAGCAAACTGCAAACCAGTAAGATTTGATATTATATGATAATAGCAGTAGATGATTTTGCAGAATCAAGTCTTACAGTGTCACAAGAAATAACATAGAATAACTTTTTTGTTTTGTTTTGGAATACAGATTTTCTGACAGCAAACTGGCTTCTTTCAGTTTGGAATGTTAACTGCATACCTAAAACAGTAGTCTGATACAACTGTCTTTACATGATTTGACAAATAAATATAATAATTTGTATAATACATATTAGTTAGGTTCTTTCTGGTATTATAGGTAAGGTAAGAGGAACAGTCTGGATTTCATTTTTAAAGTAGTAAGGCTTCATTCAGTTCTTCTTACATTTAATGTTAAGCAGCACTACTTTCTGAGTCATGTTGATTATCCTACCTTAGATGCACAATGAAAAGGGAAGTGCACATATTCATATTTTGTTTCTGTGAAGCAATGCAGCAGAAAGCTTTTATCTTCCAGAATTATTATGGTTTCATTTTAATGTCAATTCTTTTCAGTTTCATTTATGGCCAAGGTGATACCTTGTGTCAGAGACCATTTTGCTTATAAGGTAGTGAATGAATTGGTTTGGTAATTTCTTTCTCAAAGCTTTCACGATGCATGGACTATTATGCACACATACAGGCCAGGAACTTACTAACCAAATGTACGAATAAACAGTGTTGTCTTTTGCTGTATTGGTGACTGTTCCTAGGACATAGACCTGCTATACTTGTAACAGCTTAGAATTAAGCTTAATTTATCTGCATTTTCATTCCACAGTGTTTTTCCTTTGTTGGGATTTTTCTGATCATTCAAATATAGTTTATTTAGTAACTAAAAGGTTGAAATATATGCACTTAAAAGTCTTTAATTGGCAGCATTCATTGTATATCTGATATCTGCATATTTTTAATATTTTTTATGCTGTATTACTGACTTAAAAAAGGGGGGGGGGGGGGGGAGAAATAAGAATTTGTCCATCAGCAAGGTCCAGCAGTTTTTGTTCTTGTAATATTTTCAAAATCCACTTTAGCTTTAAAAAGTAAGAATTTTCTGAATCTGGATATATTTAATTGTATACACTAAAAATCACTAGGTATTTCAGCCTATCTAGTGAAATAAAGAAGAAAACAAACCCAATAATTTTCAACATATTTCACTACTTTTTTTTTTTTAAGCCAAAATGTAAAAAACAAAGAAGGTTTAGGATTAAATGAAATATCATTTTTCTTTAAAGTACGACTATATATATATATTTTTTTTTTCAAAATTTCAAGAAAATTAGTGAAACTAAAAATACATTTTTTCCCTTTCCCTTTCATGCTAGATACTATGAATGGATTAATTAATCTAAATGTTTGGTCAGGCAGAGTAATGATGATTTGGAATATTATTCTTTATCTGAAAATAAATATTTTGATATTAGACAATAGGAATCTTAGTTTTTGATTTTCCAAAACATTTTCTTCCTCAAAAGAATAAATTTATTTTAGCATACATTTTGCATGCACCTAGCCTTTTGCTGCTCACTCCTTTTACACCTCTACTGAGCTCTTTGTCCTTTTTTTATGTTGCCATTTCCCATTCCATGAGAGTGCCTGGTGGTGGGGAAGACTCAGCCTCCTTTTTGACTCGCAGCAGAGTGCATTGGGTTGGCTGGTGGAGGGCAAATGGGGTCTCCTGAGGGCACCAGCACACATCTGGCCAGGAAAATATGCCTGCAGGTGCCCAGGAAGTGAGCATGCTCATATAGATCTGCTAGTGCTTTTGCATGTGGGCAAGCAAGGCTGTGGGAGGCAGGCTGGTGAATAGAAATGGACATATGCCCATTTCACAAGGAGACTGGGCAGGAATTTGTAATCAAGTGCTAGCTTTCTGTCTCACTACCAAATCTCCATCTCTGTTTTATGAAGATCCCTTGTTTAATTTGGCTACAAATAGAACGTAGTGGGACAGATTCAACACTTGAGAGATTCACTTCTCTATGTCCTTCTGGTGTGCTCACTTTGAGGAAAATGCACATCTGCCTCCATCTACTGTCCTAACTCAGGGTCCCATCACATCACCCTCCTAAACCTGTAGAATAAAACATTATAGAATCTCATATCATTTTTCAAAGTACTTATATTTCTGAAAAATAATTACTTGTAAGTGTGTACTTAGCAGAAAATTTGTCTTCAGTGACATAGCTATCTATGCAGTGTGCATATGTGTAGGAAGGTATCTTCAAAATAGGTCTGTATATCTTTTTGAAGCATAGAATTACTGTTAGTATGTTGCTTTGCTTTTTTGCCATCCGTTATGTTGAGGTGAGCATTAGAAATTAGTAATTAAAGGATAATAATTTAAGTCAGAGTTGTGATGACCACAAGGGATAAAATACACACTTAATAGTTAAGAATAAGGCAATTTTATATACAAGACAGAGGATGAAATACTTATAATATTCCTACCTATGCCTACCAATTATACATTTTTTTTTCCATTAAACAAGGTTTTAAGGAGATCATACTGTGAATATGATATATCTTTAATATGAATATCTTTAAAGCAGCTATAAAAATACAGTTTTCTACCCATACATAGGGGGAGAAAAATACTGAACAAGGGTCAAATTTACAAAACAAAACAAAAAATGACAGTTATATTTACTTCAAGCTCAGGGGTATTAATTTAATAAAGGTTGATTCCCTCACTCACAGAACAGATTCAGTAATTATAAGTACAGTACGGCATATAAGAATTCAGTTGGGAGTGAATTATTTTGTAATGAAATCTGGTAGCATTTGTAACTAGGAAAAGCTACTGCCTCTCCATTACAGTGCTTTTGATTATCACAGACTGGTAGGTGTGAAAGATATTGCAGTTCATCTAATTCAGCTTCCTAAAAATTTAGTGTTTTGCTTATGCTAGCCTAAATGCTCAGCTGATACAGATGCCCAGAGGTTCAGGACTTCAGCAGAGGTGTTCTACTCAGGTTGTTGTTGCAATTACTTCTATGGTGGGATTAAACACAGCTGAACTCCTTGTAGCTTAAGGCATAATTGTGTGGATCTTTCATAAATGTCTCTGATATTTGAGACAGATAATTTAAATGTTGTATTGATAATATCACGATTCCATATCCTGTAGCCCCTCCATTATTAGCTTGTGATACAGGTATGACAAGTGTACGTGTGTGTGTTACATAGCACTTTGTTTCTCCCCTGCCAGCTTTCCCAGTGTCTTACTAATCATATTGACAGGGCCATCCTATTCCTGGCTCTACTCTGTTCCAGTAGGTATATTCTGTCTGGATTTCAAAGGCAGCATTTCTAGCACCCAGTACTGTATCAATGCTCAGCTCTGATCTCACTGCTGTGCTGAATGATCCACTGCTGTTAGGTTGTATTTGACATAGCTTCCTTTCCTCTTTAATCATGTTTGCGCTTGAGTCGTATTCTAGGAGTCTAGTGAAACTCTACTGAAATTCAGGGTTCATATAATGCTGCAGTAAGGAGCAGCAAAGTAATCAGTGTCTATTTGAAGAATAGATTGTGTGACTTCTTTTTAAAGGCATAAGGTCTAGTCATTTTAAACCACACATTTCTCTTTGGTGAAAGGTGCTAATGAGAGGAAATGCTGCCATATTGAACTGCCAGGGAAACAAAGGAGCTGGACACATTTCGAAGTTTCTTTGCTCCTTAAACTTCCTTTATGCTGAAAGGTTGCTTTCGTTAGGTACTTCCTCCTAAAAGAACACATGAAATACTCTAGGACACAGCTCATTGATGGAGTCAGAGTACATGCTTCCTGCAGCATTTCTTCTTCCTTTGAAGTATAACTTGTGTTGTCCAAAAGTAGTCTGAGGAAGGCAATATTAAGTAAAATGCAAAGCAGTCCTATAATACCTGCATTAAAATTTTTGTTTTGTGATTTTCTTAAAAAACAACTGCCTAAGGTCTGACCTTTATTGGGGCTCTCTTTGAAAAAGAGTATAATTTAAGTATACCTGTTACTGTGCCAGTTTTCCTTAACAAAGAAAACATAATACATAAAAAAATATTTTTAGTTAGTAAAGTGGATCAACTGAAGCAATCATTATATTAATACTTTACTCTGTTTCACTAAGAACTTTATTCTCTGGATTTTGTTTGTATGTTTGTTTTTCAGCTGGTTTTCTGGTTGTTGTGGTTTAATCCTGCGGGCATCTAAACACACAGCTGTTCATTTTCTCCCCCCCCTACAGTGGGATGGGGGAGACAATCAAAACAAAACACAACAACAAAAACAACAACAAGAACAAAAAGGTAAAACTTGGGTTGAGATAAATATGGTTTAATAGAACAGAGAAGGAAGGGAAAAGAAGAATACAAAGTAAGTGATGCACAATGCAATTTTTCACCACATTGCTGACCATGCCTAGCCAGACCCCAAGCCGCTGCCCCTTTGCCTCCCCCCCTCTCCCTCCTCATTGGCCAGCCTCCAAGCTTTATTGTTCAGCATGGCGTTATATGGTATGAAATATCCCTTTGGCCAGTCCACATCAGTTGTCCTGGTTCTGTCTCCTCCCAGCTTCTTGTGCACCCCCTGACCTGCTCACTGACAGGGCAACATGAGAAGCTGAAAAGTCCTTGATTAATGTAAGCACTGCTCTGCAACAACTGAAACATCAGTGTATTATCAACATTATTCTCATCTCAAATTCAAAACACAGCACCATAACAGTTACTGGGAAGGAAATTAACTCTATCCCAGCTGAAACAAGGACATTGGTTTTGAAGGCTTTAACATAAATAGAAAACTAATCTGTCCCAGCAAATACATGATAATGCTGGGGCAAATATATTCTTCTTGGGGCAGGGAAATGCAACTCTTTTGCAAAAAAAGTCTTTTGCAAGAATTTTTTCTTGCAGTAGTTCTAGTAACTTGGAGACTGATATGGTGGGGCAGTGTTTCTATCACTTTTTTTTTCTTAAGGCTTTTGATAGAAGAAAACAGATTGATTTCTTTTCAAATCAAGATCCTGATGTACTAAGCAAATGCTTTCTCTGTTTCAGACTCTGGCTATGTTTGCAGTAGGCAAGTAGCGCAGCATGACAGAAGTGGAGCTGCAATGCAGAACAGTTCTTGTAGAGACCTGAATGTCTGTTCAATGTCATTTACACACTAGAGATTGGAGCTTGTTAGTTTGGACTTAGTTTCATATGAACAAAATACAGTTCTTGGGCTTTGAAACTGATACTAATACAAAACAAGGTCCAATAAGCAGGACAGCTGGATACGTTTCACATGCATACTGTAGTGACAAACTAAAAACTAAACATATTTTACCACTGCAGGTAAACCTCCACCAACACCTCTACAGGTTCATGGTTTATGTACAGAAATGCCTTTATGCAGTTCTGCTCTGTGGAGCTCACTCCTTTTCCTTATGGCTGCAAAACTAGTCTAAACCAAGGTGAAGTGCAGCCTCAAGCTGTCATTAATAGGGTCTTGACCACAGCATGGACAGGACTTTAAGAAAAAATCAATCTTCAGGTGTAGCATTAACTGGTTTTGGCAGTCAATAAATATATTTGGAGTATTCAAAGTAAAGAATAAATGGATTAATATAGTTAGAGTTTAATGAACTACAGATCATGAAGAAAGACAAATTGATTGATTATTGGTATTTCCTAGGTAGCATGTTCCCATTTAGGGCATTTGTTTGTTTGTTTGTTTCTGATGGGGAGCAATAGTTTGGTTTTTCTACAGTTTGTACTCCTATGAGGCAGCAATTTAGCTAAATCCATATAAAAAGTGTTATAGTTTAGAAGAAAGTTGAGTTTTTCTGCTGTTATGTGAGGCATATGTACAATGACAATAAAAAGATAAAAAAAAAAAAGATATTTTTATAATAGGATTAAGGCATGAAAAGGGTTGCTATGTGAATTTACTTTCAAAATATCCTGTGCCTAGAGCTTTGTGTATCTTCTAAAGAAGAGTATAATGAAAGTGTTACAGGTGCTGATTTAAAAGTATTGCTAAATGAGCAACATTAATCTGTTTTGGTGTACCACAAGTAAGATGATAAAACAAGACCAACTCTTCCCCCTTCATATGCTTCAAGCTCTCAAGTTATGCATAGATGACTGCTAGAAAATGTGCACCAAAATACCTGTTCGGATGTCTGAGACATATTTAGATGTCAGTTTGGCAGAGTACTTGAATGCATTCTCAGCTTTTAAACCCTTGAGTAATCTCCTACCTAAGCATGATTTAAAATATTCTTGTTGATTTGAAGCCATCATTAGGAAGTTTATCTCAAAGCAAAGTTACATTTGCTTTTTGTCATTGGTCAGAAAATGTCAATTTACCTGGAGTAAACATGGAGTTATTTTCTGTTTTTTACATCTGCTTACCATCATAGCCTTCCCTGCCAAGTTCTGTTTTGTTTGTAATTAAATATTCTGTTTAAGCAAAAGTAAAAGTGTTCCAGTGGGGCACCTATGGGAAAATCTAGGGAAAGAAGAATTAGTTTATTCTCCTTGTTACTGAATAATTCAGCACCATGAAACAAGAAGATACAGATTCACTTTCCCTCTTCTGTCTGCAATATCTAGTTATCTTATTTTTATGTTATTTGTTTGGCATGAATGTGCAAAGAATAGGTACTTTATAGGTATGCGAACTTGATTAGTCCAAAGATAAGACAAAGTAAAGAAAGTTACCTGCTGTATTCTTTTCATAATTTAGCTATCTAGATAGTAAATATATAGTAAAGCTTATAAACAGTTGTAGTTATACAGAAGGGCTGCAAATTCAGAAAGGTATCCCCCCTAAAAGCTAAAGATATCCATATTTAATATGGATAAATGTGATATGGTAGTTCTAAAACTATTAAGATGAACAGGAAAGCCCCGGTTAGCTCACTTAAATCAGAATATTACTATGTAAATAAATATAAGATATGAAAATAATAATCCAGTGCACAATCACATCTGGCAAGTCACTGTAAAAAACATAAAATTAAGTTAAAAATTTATGAGTATAACGCTGTTTATTATAATTTGCAAGGAAAAAAAATAGAAAAAAAATCTGAAGGTTTCCTATATGAAATGTGTATGCTAGATAAAGAAAAGTCAAGTTACCGGTTTCAGTAATTTAAATTATTTGAAACCTAAGAATAGACTTTTTATTAGCATGCTTGTGGTTTTAAGTGAAGAAGGAAAGTAGATTGTGTTCTATATACTCTTACAGATGTAGATAACTATTTTTGACTTGGTGATGTATAATTTGGATATGATCTACAGACCTGTATATCAATTACAATGTTGTCAGTTAAAAGTAGATAAAGCTAGATGCTTATCTGGAAAGAGTTTTGAGGAATTAAGGAACAGTTATGCTAAATAATCTATGTGTGGCCGTAGTCTATTTCTTAGTAATTAATCCTGGAGTCATTTGTTGAGATGATTAACATTCAGCATGTACAGAATCCTGTACAATTCCAGGGCACCAGATTGCTTTATGTTGTCTTGACATGGAGTTGAATACATGGACAGTGGAAAAACGTGTATTTGTCCATTAACAACAGCATTCTGTCTGTGAGCTGAAACAGATATAGAGATTCCAATTTCCAGGTGTATATATTTTCACACCAAAGTCACAATAACACTAGTATTTTATTTTTTCCTCCAAGAATAGAGATTATGAGAAGAGCAGTCACAGGACGGGAAAAAAGCGTGTGCTTGTAAAGCTAAAATTGGTTCAGCAATTTCATGAGTATCTAAGAGTAGAATTTGCAAAACTTTTTTTTCTTTTTTTGTCGTTCAAATGCAAATGTGTCTTTTTATCTGTTTTTATTAGATTTCAGTAAATGACAGAACAAAAAGTCATTACAAGTTTGACCATTATTTGCCAGGTTTATGGTCCATTTCATTGAAATTGCCAGTTGTCAAGCCTCTTATAGGAACAGGGCTGAACGTGATAGTCTGCAGCATTGCAATCATATATATTCACTTTATTTTCTGTTCAGCGTTGAATAGTATCAACTATGGAAATAGTAAAATGACCTAGTTTTTTTCTTTGTTGTTGTTTGTTTGTTTGTTTTGTTTTGTTGTTGATGGTTGATTTGGTTTGGATTTTTGTTTGTTCCTTTTTGTTGTTGTTGTTTTTAATATATATTCTATATAAACAAGGCTACAGTCATATTTAAATCTAAATCTTAGAATCATAGAATAGAATCATAGAATATCCTGCGTTGAAAGAGACCCATAAGAATCATTGAGTCCAACTCCTGGCACCACACAGTTCTACCCAAAAATTCAGACCATGCGACTTAAGTGCACAGTCCAAACACTTCTTAAACTCCGACAGGCTTGGTGCAGTGACTACTTCCCTGTTCCAGTGCACGACAACCCTCTCGGTGAAGAACCTCTTCCTGATATCCAGCCTGAACCTCCCCTGTTGCAGCTTGACTCCGGACCCGTGGGTCCTATCACTGTTCGCTAAAGAGAATAGATCAGCACCTGCCCCTCCAGTCCCACTCCTGAGGAAGCTGTAGACCACGATGAAGTCTCCCCTCAGCCTCCTCTTTTCCAGGCTGAACAGGCCATGTCACCTCAACCGCTCCTCATATGTCTTCCCCTCTAGGCCCTTCACCATCTTCATAGCCCTCCTTTGGACACTCTCCAAATGTTTCATGTCCTTTTTGTACTATGGTACCCAGAACTGCACACAGTACTTGAGGTAAGGCCGCACAGCGCAGAGCAGAGTGGGACAGTCACTTCCCACAACTGACTAGCAATGCCAAATCTTCATCTTTTTCTTTGGCATTAACTTAAAGAGAAAACTCAGTATAAACAAAATGTCACTGATGGGCAAAAACTTGTCATGTTCATAATAACTGATCTTAAAAAAATACCTCTAAAATACCTCTGGACTCATACGTGAGGACAAAATTTGTCCTAATTGTTTTGGTTTTGCTGGAAAACAGGGTTTTACACCATTAAGATCCCTTCGAGGACTTCATTTGCTACTTAACGTAGCTTACTGATCATTTGGATAGCTGAAAAATGAATAAATAATAATAAAAAAAAAAGTAAAAGACTTTTCTGAATCATATCCTGAAACAGAATTATATAGTTAGTTTATTCTATAAACTATCTAAAGCATTACCATTGCAATAGCTATGGATTTGTCTTTCCAGTTTAAAAAATATGGTTATCGAAACACAGAAAAGCACAGCTCTTGAAATAACATCCTGTGGTTTTTTTGTTTGTTTGTTTTTTTTTTTGTTTTGTTTTGTTTTTTCTCAGTTGACTATCAATACACTAAATCCTGTATATTTGAACACAAGTGAATGTTTCAAAATATTATTGGCTCATTTTCTTATAGTCAGAAATCCTGGTGCAAAGTTGTACTGAATTAGTGAGGGGTTAGATAGAAATAGCAACTAGAACACCATCTTCAGATGAAACATGATGTCTGGCTAAACTGAAAGAAGTTGCAGTCAAATCAATTCCTCTGTCTTCTGCTTCAGACAGAGCAGGTCTTGCCATCAGCAAAGAAACTTTGAACAGACTTCAGGATTTCTGGATTTCAGGAAATCCACACAGCTATTGCTGAATACCCAAGAAAGCCGCCTTGTTTCTAGCACCTCTGAGGTTTGTATGTGTATCTGCATCCTGTTCTGTTCAGCTGTCTCCAGAATAGAATTTATAAGAATTTACTCCTAGGTTTCATCTCCCAGTAGATTTTACAAGAAATTACAGCATAAAATATTTACTACAGTAGTAAAAACTAAAGAGGTGTGTGCAGCAGCATAGTCTCACATTGCTTCAGTGCTTCATGGGGTGCTAATGGTACTATTCTTCCTGCGTCTTATTCTTAAACATTAAATCTCTTAACTGAATTTTACATGTTGGTCACATCAAAATTATGACAAGGTTCTGTTCTGATGTAGCAGATGTTATGCTGTTGACTTCAGAAGAATTTTGTCCATTTATATTAGCAGACAATAATCTGGCACTCATTAGTAACTACTGAATGGGTCGGTAACTTTTACAGGAAGATTTTATCTCACAAGATAAAATTACTACTACAGTTTTCTTCGAGACATAGCTCAAATAGACGGTATCTACGTTGTCAATTATGTATTAAACTCTTGTAGTTTTAGGTATTCATGAATACAGTCCTTCCTCCATGTCTGTAATAAGCAAAACATCTGTTTCTTCTTGTTCAATCAAAGTGCTTACCTCAAGAGTCCTACTTTTAAAATAATGTTATTTAAATAGAAATCCGAGATAGGGAGAATGCATTTCATTAACATTCTAAAATTTGAATATGAAACCAGCTTTTCCAGAAATGAGCAGGGAATTTGTGGTGCTAGCAGTATGTATTTCTTTTTTTTTCCCCTCAATTTGTATACTACAGTAAGATGAAATGAATGCAAATAAATATATGTATCAGCTCAGATAAGAGAAATTAAACTGTAATGAGAAATGATCATTTTGAATTTGGGATGTTCTCCATTACATACGTAAAAACAGAAAATTCTTTAATAGAGCCATATTCTATTCTGAATATTCAGTCTTTGTTTGCTGAAAAATCTCAGTTAAGCTTGGCTTTTTTTTTTTTTTAAAGTCCAAATAGAAATAATTCTGCAGTACATATAAACTATTTAATAAAATATTACAATAAAAATAGGTCATGCATCTATACAAACTTATCCTCTATGGGACCATATGCTATCTATCACAATAACTAAGTCCCTGCAACAGAGCATTACCACATTAAGAAAGGGAAATTAACACTACTGGTTCTAAAACACAGGCATATAAAACGGATAAAGCATGGCAGAGAAAAAAGGTGTTCTTACTTACACCAGTGGGGAATGCTGTTCTGTAAACACAATAGTGAGTACTCACTGAGAGTTGATGAGCAATCTTTATTAGCATCCATCAGTAAACTCCATGGAAAATTATTATCAATAAAAAAATAAGCAAATGCAAAATTGCGATTGAATTTTTCTGCCAACTTTGAGATGGAAGAGTTGGGAATGTTACTGTCATATTGTAAAGCTCCGTGAGGATGGCTAATATATCCAGGTAAGAAGAAGACAGTCTTAACTTGTCATTTTAAAGTCAATAAAGTGCAAAATGCAAAAATAGAAACTGTGTGATCTTTCAGAAACCAGCAGAAACAATACTAACTTATAGGGGTAAATAAGTTTAATACAGTGCTTCTCCAATCATGCCTCTAACAGGCAGCTTACAGGCAGCAGTGTGTCTCCTTAGTATACTTTGATAAATGCTGTGCACACAAAGTTCTGTCTGCATGGCATTAGACTTTGCTGGTAACCTGTATCTCTCCTCATACTTTGATTTCCATTCAATCTGCTCAGCAGATCCATCTGCACCGCTGGTTCACCTTCCCCCTGCCTGGTTCTTTCCTTGAGTCATGGGAATGATTCATTTTTTTTAGAGTGGTGCTAGTGAGCTTGTGGTGCTGGCTGGGGAGCAGGGCTGCAGTCACTCCCAGCAGCTCCGCTATGCCGCCCCTTCCTCCTCACACCTCTCCCCTGCTCCAGACTGGGCTCTTCAGGGGCTGCAGGGCAAGCTCTGCTGGGCGCCTGGAGCACCTCCTGCCCTGGGTGCTCGCAGGGCTGCTTCTCGCACTCCTTTCCTCACTGCCAGGCAGCGTTTGGCCCTTGCTGAGCTCCGCTCTCCCCGAGGAGCCCACCCGTGGCCGAGGGGCTCAGCCGGGCCCTGTGGTGGGGCCGCTGGAGCCAGTATGGGGCAGGCCAGGCCTCGCCTCACAGAGCGGCCTGGCAGCCCCCTGACATTGCCTGGGCAACTGCACCCAGTGTTGTATGTATATTTATATCTAATTCTGTTTAAATGGGCTGAAAAGTTTTATCTGTTTGGTTAACAATCTCAAAAAAATTTATAAAAGCATGAAAAGAAGTGTCCATAAAAGTGGGAAAAGTCAACGTTTTTGGAGAGACATTTTTTGTGTAAATACATCAGACAACGCTGAAACATCAGTACAGAAGCAGGAGAAAACTAGTGACATTTCAGTACTTTTGGGAGACACATATTTAGAACTCACTAGAAGTGTGACATAATTTCTCTAGCTACAGTTTGTCAAGGTACCAAAGCTTATCCTTGGATATAATATGAATTATGGTACAAGGTACACCAATGCATTTTTTTTTCCTCACAGGCTATTGTTTTGTTTCTGTAATATTCCCCTATCCAAGGAATGCTTTAAACATACTTCCCTGTAGACTCATGAATGAACGGCGTGTGCTACCATTTTCATCCCTTGTGTTTTAATAGCAAAGATTTAATTTTGTCCGGAAGTCTCTATTCATTGTTATTGAGTTCAGGGCCACAATGTTCAGGGCAACAATTTGATAAAACCGAAATGGATTTTTTTTTTTTTGATAGGTCATCCTAAGATGTAAAATGGGGATTCTAACTATGATGTAATAAACTTCAGTTGTAATAGAATAAATATGCTGTCAAAATTTTGTCTTGGAACTCTATAAAACAGCATATCTTCTTCCTTTTCCTTTCTGAGTTTATCCGTAGAAAATAATTTTGTGTTGGTTGAAATAAAATGTTTTTCTGTTTCTTATTTGCTTGCCAAATATAATGAAAATGAAAAAGCAGCTCACAAATAGAAAGAAAGCTTTACTCATGTTTAGTATATTAGCTCTTTCATCTCTTCCTACACTAGACTGAATAAGCTCTGGCAGAAACATTTCTTACTGATACATTTTTAAGAGGCATATGCCACTTTTATTCACACTAATAAATATTCCAAGAATATTCCAATATATAACAGCTTCTGTGTTGTATGAGTACTTGATCTTGTATCTTAAACACATAGAAGCAGGTGGAAAAAAATAAAATAAAAAAATCATTAAATGTCTAGGTATACCTGTTTGCCATGAGCATTATTCCTTGTTCATAGATGACACTCCTTGGAATATTTTGAAATTTTGTCTTCCGTTATACTTCTGCTGATATTACACATCCCCTTTAATTTCAGAAACAGCATATTGCATTACACTGTGGTTTATTTTGGCTAAGTTTTCATAAATGACTTGGATGTAGGACTGAAAGGTATATTGAGTAAGTTTTCCTATAATATTGATTTAGGAGGAGCTGTTGATTCCGTTAGGGGTAGAGATGTCTTGCAGAGAAATCTTGACAAATCAGGCAGTTGGGCAACTGCCAACAATCTGAAGTTTAACAAAAGCAAGTGCCGGATTTTTCACATGGGAAGGGGCAACACTAGATATAGGTACGGACCAGAGGATGACAGGCTGGAGAGCAGCCCCTCAGAAAGGGACCTGGGCATTTTGGTTGACAGCAAGTTGAATATGAGTTGCGTGCCCTGGCAACCAAAAGGACCAACAGTGTCCTGGGGTACATCAAGCACAGCATTAATAACTGGTGGAAGGAAGTGATTGTCACAGTCTGCTCTGCTGGTGTGGCCTCACCTTTTTAATATTGTGTGCAGTTTTGGGCACCATGGTATAAAAAGGACTTAAAACTATAAGACAGTGTCCAAAGTAGGGCTGCAAAAATGGTGAAGAGCAGATGAAGTCACTTGGATTGTTCAGCCTGGAGAAGACTGAGGGGAGACCTCATGGCAGCCTTCAGCTTCCTCACAATGGGGCGCAGAGGGACAGGTGCTGGATTCCCCTCTGGTGACCAGTGATAGGACACAAGAGAATGGCATGGAGCTGAGACGGCAGGTTCAGGCTGGATATTAGGAAAAAAGTTCTTTACTGAGATGGTGATTGGGTTCTCCAGGGAAGTGGTCACAGCACCAAGCCTGCTGAAGTTCAAAGAAGCCTTTGGACAATGCTGTCATACAAATCGTCTGTTATTGGGTGGTCCCATGCAGATCTAGGAGTTGGATTTGATGATCCGTGTAGATCCCTTCCAATATTCCATATTCTAGGATTTTATGATTCTAAAGTACAGCTTGCTAAGGTGAAAGCACCTTTATCTAGGTGGAGAAAAAATGTTGTTTTAAAGAGGTGCTATGATTTGGAATTTGCTTTTACTAGAGTATTTGCTACTTATTTGCTGACATCACCAAACCTACCTGCAAAATAATGACGAGAACAAGCCAATACTCTTTTGCTGATCTTAAATGCCAGCTTAATATGCTAGGCAAAATTGCTTCCTGACACGTGCTGAAGACAATGAAAAAATATTTAAGTCCTGTTGTTTTTTAAAAGTGAATGGACAGATCAATGTACATCAGTGCTGTCAGTATAGGATGATGTTCCCCTAAGATTCAGGTTTTTGGTAGACATTTGCTGTTTTTCTAATGGGTTTGTGACTAATGCCACATCTCAATGAGAGCATTATTTGTGAACTCACCTTCCACATGAGTCTTTTCCCTTCCTCTTTTTTCTTTTCTTTTTACTGGAAATATCTGGCTTTTGATAGAGTCAGCAATCACAAGCATAATATGCCCTGTGTGGGCTTGTTACTGGCTATAATTAAATGGTTTAATCAATGTATTTTCCTTTTAAACCTGGTCATAGAAACAATTAAGAGATATTCCTCATTAGTAAAATATGGAATATGGCCTTTTGAAGGGTAAGGTAAGCGATAACATGTATATTTAGAAATAATTATACCTGACAAAATGAACAGTTTAGTAGTTGCAAGACTTGTATTTATGATGATAATGTTCATTTTTTGGTAATAGTTACTTTAAAATAGCACCTCATTATCACTAAAATTAATTCATTTCTGAAGTAGGCTACATTGGAAATTACATTATGAGCTTGGGAGAGACACACTAACCACTTACAGACAATAAATATTGCACTAAGTAAAATATTCCAATGTTTTCTGTTCTTCATAGGCTCTGGTCTCAATGATGGGCAGTGGCATGAAGTTCGATTCCTAGCTAAAGAAAATTTTGCTGTTCTCACCATTGATGGAGATGAAGCTTCAGCCGTGCGAACAAACAGCCCTCTGCAAGTTAAGACTGGAGAGAAATATTTCTATGGAGGTAAAAAAATATCAGAACAAAATCTGCTTATAGTTCTGTTCTCTTTTAAAATGGCTAGGTGCTGCTTGTCAAAAAAAAATAAAAATAATAATAATACTAAGCTTAATTTTACTTTTAAGAATCTTTTACACCTCCTTGTCCTTGCAAAAGAAACCCTGAAAAATAATGTGCAAGAGATAATCCAGTTTAAAGTGATTTCCCAGATCTCCCCTGAATATTTCAGAGACCATTCACTGAATAGGGAACTTCCCAATATTAGTAGTCTAATTAAATGGCACTGAGAAGAGAGATAAGCTTATCTTTTCAAATTTGGAATCTTGAAGACAAAAAAATATCACTGTTCAGTATGGGTCTTAACAATTTCCTCATTTTTTAAGAGCTGTTGTGATTATGAGTAGTTGAGTGCTTTCATAAATTGAAGCCTTACATTTCTCAGTATTTCTGTCCATTAATAGTACATACACCAAAAAAGAGTTCTTTCAGATTATGGCTTGAATATATTTGATACACTGCTATCTTATAGAGGAAGGTTGTTAAGAGTTTTTAAACTCTTGTACAATTATTATATTTGTACTTCTAGCCAGGTTTGTTTTAAACATCCAATTCAGTAATGACTTGCAGTCTTTATTCAACCAGAATTCTTTGTGAGAGCAAATGCTAAGATCAAAAAAGAGTTGTAAGCTGTACCTTTGAAGTGTTCCACACATGTGAGGTTGCACATTAAACCTTTAGACAGATAACACAAATTTTGAAAGTAGAATTTATCAGTGTTGAAAACTGATTTTTTCAAACACGGCTAATCAAAATAAAATGCAAATGTAGTACTATAAATAGTCTTAACAAGCAATAGAAAGGTTATTGAGATATGAAGTACTGTAAGTAGAAAGGGAAAGAATCCTTTCAAGGTTATTCTCATTTCATTATCTCCTATCAGTTGAATCATTAAAAATACACGTAGAAATTAGTGTTTAAATAACGTTACAAACTAACATAGCTAATTAAAAATAGATTCTAGTCTTGCAGATACTGATACCACACTTCCAGGAAACACTGTAGCAATGATGATAATACAGTCTAAGGCAAATATTACCAGTTTAAAGTTGATCTGTCACAAAAGGTGAACTTCTCTGTTGCTGCAACATCCATCTTTTCCAATGTCCTTACAATGTCCTTAAGTCAGCTAACGTCCTGAATAGGTTCTTCTCTCTCACTCTCTCTCTCTTTTTTTTTTTTTTTTAGCATACTGACTCTGATAAAAATTCTAGCATAAACAATTGCAACATGCTAAAGCCTTTTAATTTTCTCATCAAAACACAATGCTGTCACTTTGTCAGAACTGTCTAAGACATTCAGATTAAATGAAGTTATTAAGCATACACAGAACAAAATGAAAAGAAATGCCATACATAGTATCTTCAGTGATATTCTGTTAATTTTGATAGGCAAACTCCCCAGAACACTATTACATTTCTGGAGAGACACTGAGAGAGATTTTTTTCTGAAATGCCTTTTCTCTCTTTGGCTTGTGAGGGATAGATTTTGTAGTTTCTCTAGGCATTTTTTTATATCCTTTTCTAAGTCAAATTGCAGGTTGCTTTGTTGTAATTTCAGTTGGATTCTGAAATCTGAACTTGAAGTTGTTGGCCTATACTTTATAATTCCACCATCCTTCATTAAAAAAGTGTACATGTAGATGTTTTAGTGTGACATGCAAGTCAATCATGAATTCTCTGAAGTGTCATTTCCACATCTGTTCACTGAGATCTGTGGTCCCTTTGCATAAGCTATGTGGTGTTTTGTTTTGTTTTGTTTTGTTTTTTGTTTTCCTCATTATCGTTTATAACCTGAAAGCTCTTCTAAAAATATATCAAAAGGATAACAGTGTCCTAACCTTCATATCCCCTTTTATTTCTAAATAAGGAGTCTGCATTTGTGACACTGCACTTTTGCATTTTAACTGTCTCAAGCTGTGAATCTGAGAAAGCTTTATTTCTGACTTAGATCTGAGGAACCCATTTATTTTGGTATACTCCCATAAACATTCCTATATGCATATACAAGTTTGTTATTTTGCTATATATATCTGTTGATTAGAAATCACTTGCATCTTAAAGTCAGTTTTCTGTATTCATAACAGCAACTTAATCTTTGTATTCACAATCTGCATCTTAGGATGTTAAAGTATTGCTCTTCTATTTCCTTCTATAGTGTATGTGTTCCTCCTTATATTTTTCTATATTAGCATTCAATTTATGGTTGCTAATATATATTACTTGCAAGAAAAGAATGAAGAAGTGAGAAAAGTTGGGAACTTCAAACCTTTGTAAAACTTCATAATTGTCACCAAATAAAGGGTTTTAATTAGTTTCATTAAACTTAAAGGTAAGTTCAGATAACAATCTTTCAAATACTTTTTTCTGCAAATATGCATAAGTGGTTAGGGAAGGGACAACTGCCTCTTGAATTCAGAGGTTCACATATTTGTTTTTGTAAACTGCTTTTGCCAGATGGATAGCAAAAAGAATGATCAATTCTTTGATGATTATAAATTTTCAGTATGAATAGAAATCCAGAGGTTTCTTTGATCTGAGTATAATAGTTAAGGGTATTATGACTATTTAAACTTTGCATATTAAAATTCAAACATTTGTCACAAATGCAAAAGTTAACTGACCATCTTTAAACATAGTAATGTTATGATATTCATCCCATCTCAATGTTATATTTCCTGATTTTACAAAATGCTGAGAAAGCTCAGTCCATTAAATATATTTTTGGAGAGTTTGTACAGCGTTTCTAGAATTCTCTGAATGCATATACTCTTCTGATGTCAATTCTCTTATTTCATCCTTGAAAGGGATACCACATGTATGCAAATGCTGTGTTCTCCAAATTTTCCGTTACACTGACTTCAAAATAAGTGTCTCTATTTATGTTATGGTCTCCTAGTGTCAATATAGCAAATACATACTATATGCAGTGGTGATGTCTTTGCTGAACAAAAGCTTAATGGTTGCATTTCAGCAATGCAGTGCAATATTGTTGCACGTATACCTTGGAGAATTTAAAGAGAAAAGTAAAATGGGTACTGCTTCAAAGTAGTAAGGCAAACATTAGATAGACCTGTTCTGTGAAGATAACTACAGCATAAGAGAAAAACCACAGATTTCACAGTGATGTCTGAAAAAATCCTTCGTTTGATTCATAGCATTTTGACAAGAACTTGATTATGATCAAGTCCTACATAACAATATAAATAAATAGGGGGAATGTAGAGACCCAGGATGGTTGTAAATTGCTTTTTGGCATTAGAAATTTTAGAACAGGCAGGAACAAGCCTGTAAGTCAGAGTTCTCCCTCTCTCTGTACATGCATCTGGGTATAGTAAGGAAAAGT
The DNA here is from genome assembly GCF_964034855.1 of Anser brachyrhynchus. Taxonomy (NCBI): domain Eukaryota; kingdom Metazoa; phylum Chordata; class Aves; order Anseriformes; family Anatidae; genus Anser; species Anser brachyrhynchus. The sequence goes on along the minus strand of NC_137695.1, from coordinate 57,398,857 downwards.
TGAATATGGTGTAGACACTGAATGGATTAACAAGAGTATCTGGTTTGGACACGGAGAAGTATACTGGGCCTGTAATTTTCAGCAGTGTTGGCCTTTTGGAGAAAGCAGACCTGACTGACACTCTCTGAAATCACATTTTCACTCAGAACTTATTCCTAAATGTGTTCCAGTTATTCCTCAATTTGTTCCTTTATTTGCACAGAAATGCTTGTTGTTGACATGTTGTTTTACAACTTGTACAGTAATTAATATTTGAATAAAGGAGATGTGTAAATCAGAATCTTTTGTGATTTCTTCCCACAGAACTAGGTTTGAAACTTTTACAGTTTTAAAACACAGCAGTAAATCATAAGAGGATTCTCCATTTCTCTGTTAGAGAATAAATCATTTTCAGTACCGATACAGTCTTTTTTATTTTTTTTCAATTCCTTTGTGCCTCTCCTGTGCTGTCTCCCAGCACTACTAAGATCCTGACAGGGGACAGACAGTGAAGATGTTTTATTCAAGTCTGAGCTAGAGGAAGTTATGCCAAAGATGGGGTATTTCCGTAGACTGTGTGAATGTGTGCTGTTGTATTTGGTAGAGTGGGTGCTAACTGCCCATTACCCTTCTGTATAACTCTTCTCTCCTCACTGTTTTTGTTTTTCTTCTCTGTCTTGTCTTGAAGTTGGGTTTTGGGAAAGAAGTGAATTTCCTTTTCGTACCTCTAGAGAATGACGTTTCTTTCTTGTTTCCAATTATATGCATAAAACAAGAAGTCAGAGTAGAGAAAGTGAATTGGAAAGTTAAAACAAGTCCTAATTTATACTGTTGGAGATAAGGAGCTGGTATGAGGCATCTTAAGCTTGCACCTAACTACCTAATAGCCTAGGGCCCAGAGGAAATAGTTGATTAGAGACATAATTTTGACTTGTTTCTTAGAGCATTTCATCTTAATTGTGTCTCATTTCCATCTTCAATTTCACGGGCTTAAAATGTGAGAGTTTTCTGTTTGGGGAGGTGAATCTTCAGTGAGAAAAAAGGTATGCAGTAAGCATCTGTCAATCCACTGCGCTCCTTTTTCTGACAAGCAAAGATGTATGGACTATGTAGTAAATTTCCTATGAGGCACTTGTTTGTGGCATATAGTAACTTCCTTTCTGTACGACTGTACAAAATGTGCTCTGGATGGAGTCTTGTTCCTGGAATAGAATTCGTTTCTGAAATTTGCGTTGCTCTAAAATCCTACAGAATTATAGGAAAGAAAGGAAGAGTGGGGAGAGAGAAGTCAAGCAAAATAGAAAAAACACCTTCCTCCGTTTCACATATGTGGTGCTTTTCTGTGTAAATCTTCCTTTCTTAAAACCTATCAACTATAACCTAAGTCTTTGGGTGGTGTGCCTACATTTTTATCAAGCTACCCATTGTTATCATTGTGTGAGTCAGTCATTAGCAGTTGTTACAGTCATGGTTCCTCCGTAGTATCACTGGGACTTCAAAAGCACTCAGATCATCTGAATTACAAGTATTATCAGATATCAAGAGTTGGAACGGACTATACTTTTTAGCAGCCATCTTGCTTTGGACTGTTAAATCCAGAACATTTTAAAGTCAATAGATGAGCAAAGAATGCAAATATGCAGAATTTACCTGAGTAAAACAGGGAATTGGTTTTGTTTACCTATTTTTTCTTTTTTCTTTTTGGATCTTCATTTGTCTTCACTGTTACATTTAGACAATTAATAAATAATAAAAGTAAACACAGGCAATTGTAGGCATCTAAATCTCTCTCTGCAATTTAATACATAATTCAAATTCTTGATAATCTCATCTGCTCTCTTCCACAATGAACACTGAAACAGCTGAAAGCATACTTATTGTTTGCATCTGAAAGAAATGAAGAAAGTGAAATCGATCAACGCTGCCAATTAACTCTTGAGTTTCATACCTTTCATCATTTATAGTTTTGTTTGAATGTTAGACATATGAAACCAGATAAAATAATGTTGACATACTTTGATTAATTTTCAGGAATGTCAAGAATATTGTTGGTGATGTTATAATACATCAATCCACCAACATGTTTGCATACAACAGTACAAACAGAAATGCTGGATGTAGATGGATGTCCTGAAGAAAAAGTGCAGGCAGGAATCTGATACTCTGTGTAAGCAAATACAAGACCAAATGTTTGATAATGTGAGTTTAGGAATGGATATATGGGAGTATGAGTCTTGCTGGAATAACTTCAGCTTTTGAGCAAAGGCTTATTAGAGATGAGAAATGTCTGCTCACTGAAAAATGCATGAATGAAGTCTTCAAGTGTACTCTCCTTGTTATACAACATCAGTCTCTTGCTAATATGAAGATATTCATCACAGTGTATATATCTGGAAGTTTTTCAAAAAAAAAAAAAAAGAAGGAACTGAATCTTGTTAGCTTCATTTTACTCTCCCCCTTCCTGAAATCATTAAAGCAAATTTCTGTGTGCAGCAGATATAAATAAATAAATAAATAAATAAATTTCAATTGACTTTATTTTCTCTTATTGACATTTAAAGCCAAGAAAGACCAAACAACAAGATGTGAAAAAAAAAAAAAAAAGAACGTATAAAACGTGTAATACAGAATAAAATGCATTGACCTGGGAAGGAGTAAGTGGAACTTTATTGTCTCTAATTCTGTCTATATAAGATTGATTTCCTTTTCCACTAAGTACAGTAGTCGTATCATTGCCTAAGTTTCAGTCAGAAGCAAACGCTATCAAGTCCCTGAGTGTTACAGAAAATTTATTTACAAATAGAGGAAATACCCTACATTGTATAGCTCTGATTCCATAGGGAAAAGAAAGGACTTGTAGAAGTAAATAATTCTTCTTCTAAAAGAGAAAAAAATGGAGAAAGAAATATCTGGTGGAGACTCAGAAGTGACCTACTGGAAAGACACTCCAAAGTGGCAATGAAACTTATGCCCTCCTATATGTCTCTTTTGCTGATACCTTAGTAGGTCAAGATACAGGTTTTCAGCTGCAGTAGCTGGACATTTTTCCTACAGGAAGAAAGAGAGGGTATTCAACAGACAGTGAATATTGGGAAGGCTAGCCAGTATTAATTGCTAGGCAGTACTAATAAGGACTATATGTTTTTAGAACACTGAAAATAATGTAGTCTATTGATGGCATTAAGAATCGTAAACATGTCTGTCTCAGCTGAATTGAATTGTGAACAATAAGCACATATTTTTTCCCAGTGTTTGAAAATAATCACAATGCTAAATAGTGGAGAATTATAATTAATAATGACATAGCGTATCAATGACTTAACCTGTTTTGCACGGCATCATGGTTCTGCTTCTAGATGTATGAATGTGCCTATTGTCAATCAACAATCAATCACAATTCAACTACACATACACACACACACACAAAAAAGCTAAGCTAAATTCCTACTACTATCGATAGACTATATTGTTTTCAGAGCCTTCTCTTGTTTTAGAAAGTGACTTACCGATCTTCTTGGCATGTCAGTGTTTCTGAGTGGACTTTCCATATATAGTAGTATTAGTGATTCTCTTCTTTAAAATGATAGAACCTACGTCAGTCTCCCCTTTTCCTCCAACCCTCTCTAAACTTGAGCCAAATTTTTTCATTTCACTTTTTTAAGGGTATAATTAAACAACTATTACTATTGTAAAAAACAAACTAACAAAAAAAAAAACACACCACTATGCAAGAAGTTGCCTACAGGCCACTGATTCTGGTGACAGACAGATGACTTTTGTGTTCAGAAAATTTACTTCTGTATATAATTATGAATGTGAATAATTTTGGAAATCTAGTTTAGTGAGTTATAAATATGTAACAGGAAGACAATATCAGGATACATTCCAGAACTCACAAAAATATGTTTGTGAAAATGGGAGATAGAGAAAAAATAGTTATACTGGTAAGGAACTTGCTTCTGACGTATATAATCTGAGCTAAGAATAGGTCTCAGTGCTGGTTGTAAATACTGGCTCACATAAGAAACCTGACTGAAATACCAATTAAATTTATAATTACTGTCTGGTGCTTCTACTATATAAGCAAACTGCAGGTAGTTCTTTGTGTCTAGGGCAGGCAGTCAATTAAATTCTTGCATGTCTACTAAATCCAAGAATGTTATTATCACCTTTCACTGAAAACAATAAATTGCATCGTAAAGAAGTAGCTGTCTAGGACTCTAACAGGAACACTTATTAGTGGTGCTTTTGTAAATCGTGAAGTAGATTTTAAGGACTTATCTCTTTCCAAAGAAGGAACTTCATTCAATCTCACAGTCAGTAGCTTAGAGCTGATTTGTCTGCATAAATTGGCAAAATTGTACTATGAAGCTGAAACAATCATTCAAATCCTTATTTGCCTCTTTGTTTTCTCTTATCAGCAAAGCATTGAATTTTCCTGTATAATATCTAGCAGTGTGAGGTAACACATTGGAGATCCATAACTCTCCACTGTGGGTTTTTGACGGGAACCAGCATATTGCCCTGTTTAAAAGGCCATAGTATGTCTACTTTGAGTTTAATTTGGAGTGGACAGTATTCTGGTAATGAAGTACTAAATATAAAACATTGATGATCTCTATATGAGGGAATTGATAGTTAACCACAAAACCACTAGACCAAGAGCTGACAGGGCTCTTCTGACCAAGTCGGACAAGAGCGTCCTACATAACAATCTGGCTGGACTTATAGGCAGAACTTTAAACTGGATTTAGTAGGGGAAGGAGTCCTGAATGATAGAGAAGAGCCGGGGACTGATACGTTAGGAAGCAATAGAGAAGCACCTTATCTCAATTAGAAATTGAATTATCTCAAAGGAGCCTGCCAGAGTTCAAGAAGCATTTGGACAATGCTCTCAGACACATGATCTGATTTATTTATTATTTTAGGTGGTCCTTTGGGGACCCAGGAGTTGGACTCAATGATCCTTGTGCGTCCCTTCCAACTCAGATATCCTATGATTCTATGAATACTCCTCTAAAAAGGTGCTCCTCTAAAATGTGATGTGGCTGATAGCCCAGCTGAAGTGTCTTGTAGAACTTTTTCCAAGTATATGAGACCTCAAAATACATGAGATAATATTTGAAAATACTTCATTTCCTTCTTGTATTTAAGTTTCATTATTCTTATTGACCACACTACGCAAGTCATTTTCTCTTCGTGCTTTACATATGATGTACGTAGGTACAAGCATCTCTGCGTTAAAATCATCTTTTTTTTTCTAAAAGATTAATATTAATTTTTTAAAACTTAATCCTTATATTTCGTCCAATGAATTGGAAGCTTTAGGATACATTACTTTTCACTTAATTAGGTGTATTGTGGTTTTGCTGGCATCATAGTCAAACTGAATGGAATTTTGAAGAGATGTGTAGGTCCAATATACTCATAATTTTCATTTGTAGGAATGGGTCACCCAAAATCTGAGCTTCTTGCTTCTTTTTGAACTCTCATTTATACTTACTGTCTGTGCAATTCATGTTCTCCATAGATAAGAGCTTTTCCTTGTTTCATTTTTATTGCATTTTTAATATGCCTCTTATTAAGAATTTAGCTAAAAGAGAAGAGAAAACTTGAGCGAGAAAGAAAGTTTCCCACATTTTATTGTTTAAATACCTTAATGACCATGGTGTTAGTAAACACTACTTACGCTGTTAATGACTCACAGTTATTTTGTATATGATGAAAAATGATGAAAGATCTTGAGGTAACGTAAAGAGATGGAATGGTGCATACCTTGCTTGGTGCGTGTTGAAGAAAGGTCACTGAGGAATAATAAATGAATCTTAAATCTTCTGGAGGATGGCAGGAGAATGGCAGTGCTCTTTTTGTCAGTTATATGTACCTTTTTCATGTTTAAATAGATTTTATTGTATTTATGACCTCAACAAAAGTCTAATAGGACAGGTCTTAATAAATGCAGTAGGTGATCTTTTCAGGAATTCTACAAATATCAGGAATGAGCCTGTAGTCATATCTCATGCTATTACCCAGAAATAGAAAAATATCACTGTGTCGTATCCATGTATCATTTAGTAACTGAAATTCTCATTTGCATCAATGGCTTAAAAATAGTAATTCTTGTTCCTACTTTTGATATGTGTCATAAACCACTAGGATAGGCATACGACATCACACATCCGTGCATGCATACATACATACACATTAAAAATGCATTCAACAAAACTACCCTGATTTTATAGAGAACCCTAAACCATTTTTCCTAGCACTTAAACATTTTGATATTCAAATGAAGAAGAAAGCTCCATAGATAGCGCTATCTACCTGTAGAAACAATTCCTGAATGTCACATAGGAATGTCCTGAAATTTGAAACTTTCTGTTGCTGTCTCTGTTCCATGCTTGGATCGGTAACTGGGAAGTTCTTAAATTGGAACCAGAATGTGCCCCATGGAAAGCCTTTACAGTTTTCCGTCAAAGCCTTTTGCAGTAATGTTCAGGCAGCACAGTAGATATGTGTCCCCCCAAAAGTGACTTCTTTTATACATATTTTGTAAAATTAATATTCAGACATCTGAAATGACCTTGCGTTGTGGTTTGAACTGACAAGAAGCTAAGTACCACACAGCCATTTGCTCACTCCCCTGCAGTGGGATGGGGAAGAGAATCAAAACAAGATAAAGGTGCAAGAACTCATCAGTTCATCAGTTGAGATAAGGACAATGTAATAAGAAAAGGACAATTTAAAAAGTAACATTAAAAAAGTAATAGCAACAACAGCAACAACAATAATAATAAACAGTGATGAAAAATGCAATTGTTCACCACCAACTGACGCCCAGCCAATCCCCGAGCAACAGCAGCTCCCCCTGTCCACTCTCCCTAGTTTTATTGTTAAGTATGACATCAGATGGTATGGAATATTTCTTTAGTCAGTTTGGGTCAGCTGACTTGGTTCTGTCCCCTTCCATCTGCCTGTGCATCCCTAGCCCAATCCCACAGCATAAGAAGCCAATCCCACAGCATCAGAAGCCAAAGTCCTTGACTCAGTGCAAGCACTGCTTAGCGATATCTAAAATGTGTTATCAGCATTAGTTTCATCTTAAGTCCAAAGCACAGCACTATATCGGCAAGTATGGAGAAGATTAACTCTGTCCCATCCAAAACCAGGACACCTAGTTATGTAAAATTGATAAAAACCTTTTCAAAATTTACATTTGATTAGAAGGGTAGAAGAAAAGTACAGCAACTAAGGATCTTCATGTCAATTTTATAGTAAAAATCTTATTAGTTGCTCTGAAAAAAAAAATAAATCTGTAACAATATATTTTGAAATTGTTGTATACATAATAATATTGCTAATAGAAATGTACTTTCAGTTACTCTGGACTCCACTGTATTCTTTACAGAGATGTATTTAAGAACTATTTTTAATAATAAATGTATTCTTAGTGTATCATTATTGCTAGGCAATTATCCTAGCCTTTATGTTTCACCCTTTACATATGTTCCTCTAATCAAGAAAAACACTGTAAGGACTCCACTTGGCTTTCAATGCTAACAAGAATTTTCCTGTGCTAACAAAACAAACAAACAATCAAAAAAACCCTTGTCAAGTACGTGAGGACAACACTGAGGGTGATTGTAAGGAAATTGTTTCTACCCAAGATCTTTTTAAATTTTGGAGTGTGAGATAGAGAACATTTTCTCTTAACCATCATCTTATGTGAAACTTCTCCAAAACTAGTCTCATTTACACATCTCACTCCATTTTCTGCTTTGCTGCTCTTAGAAAATGCAAGGGCAGGAAGAATCTGATTATCAGCACTTTCAGGAAAAGCCGTGGAGTTTAACTGCTCTAAGGATCATAATGACTGTAGCTTACCTTTCTAAACCTATTGATCTACAGTTTCATTCTCTTTCAACATCTCAAAAGACTGCAAACTATATATAAGATATCCTCAGTGAAATAGTGTGTTCATATATTATGCCTGTACTATAAGCCCAAGACTGTTTCAAAAAAGCTTTACTTGTAACAAAAGTAGATGAGGAAGTTAAAAAAAACAAATCTATGAATTACATAGATCATTTTAAAATAAAATTAATTAGAAATTAGATTATTATGCATGTTGGTTTTACAATAAAAATATGTGTTGAACAAATAATAGTAAAAAAGAGCAATAAAACATTTTCTTGAAAATAGATGAGCATATCCCATTTCCTTTTTCCCTTCTCGTATCATCAGGCCAACCATTTAACATGGTGAGGTGAAAGCTTTAATCTGCATGAATGATATGATATTATTTTGGTTTTGTGCTTCTGTCAAAACTTTTGTGCCTCATTTAATGCACCCTGCTATTTATAGTTTTAGTCAAGAATTATTATTATTATTATTATTATTATTATTATTATTTCAAAACTAAAATCAGGTTTCATAATAGCTCTTCTTTAACAGATTCCTTCTGTATTGTGTCTGTTGACTAATTGTGATTTTTATCTAACGTGCTTCACAGAAATAGTGAATTCCATAGAGTACATGTGTATGATTATTTATATATATACAGTACATAATTATATACATATAATATATATACATATAAATAACATAAAATGCATCCGTATATATGATTTTATGTATATTTGTTTATATATTTGTTTATATTTATATTTATATATATTTATATTATATATATATATATATATTTGTTTATATATGATTTCCAGTTTGCGATACATTAATTAGTTACATAAATGACCCCATCAGAGAACAGTGAAAATACTACATGACTTACAGACAAAACCAAGATAGAATGAACTCTTAATTGCTAATATAATATGTCTGCAGACTGAAAATTAAATACTTATTTACTCATTGAAGGAATTCAGAACTAATTTCCTATAATAAATAAATATTTTTATGATCTCCTTTATGAAAAAAAAATACTATTTTTTCCTAAGGAAGAGATTTGTTGCATGTGTATCTTCTGATAAATTACTTAGGGTTCCATTTAGATAAATTATAATCTCAGAGACTTATTGCAAGTCTTCTTTAAAAGGTATTTGTGAATCAGTTCAGATTTATGAGGGAATGACATGATACAAATAATATTTTCAGTTATTGCCATTGATACTAGTGTTATTATAAATGATTCATCCTTTTATGCATGAGGAATAAAGAGCACATCCTAGAATACGCCTTGAAGATGCACTGAAATGAATACTCTTTCAAGAGTATATCTTCCTGAATCTTCCTTCTTATTAATATATTTTTGACAAGTAGTTAAAAAGCAGTTAAAGTACTGAAATTATAGAAAAAGATTTGTACTGATAGAGATTGAAAGAGATTTACTGATAGACAAGAATAATTTTCTTTCCTTTTTTTTTTTTTTAATTCCCCATAGGGAATTACAAAAATATATTTTAAAATTATTTTAAAATTATTAAAAAATAAAAAAGTTATTCTAAAATTTCCTGAGAGCTTCTTCTGCCTAAGAAATAGCAATTGTATACAAAGAAAAGAAAAGCAATATACTTCAATATTTCAGGTTAATTATTTCACAACCTATAAACACAGGTATATAGAAAAACAAAAATTATATTTCTTCCATTCTTCTAAACTGTTTTGAGGCATAAAGTTATATATTTACCTATTCAAAATCTTATTTGGAAACTGATAGGTGGTAGTATCTGTCATGAAAAACATCAAATATGCTGCAATGAATATATAGCATAATAATGAAATAAGTTTAATTTTAGTAGTTGTGAAGGGATGCACCATTGTTTCACAGTTAGGCTCTGTGATGTCTGATGCTGCCAAATTTCATAGAATCATTGCCAAAATAAGAGTGCTGGAGATAGATGTTTGAAATAATATTTAAGGGGAGAAAAGAGGCATGCCATTATTAAAACATTACTTTGAATCATATGAAAACTCAACATTTGTTTTAATTAATTTAACTGCTTAAAGCATTACCAAAAAGAGCTTAGCTCTGTGATCAGAACACTGCATAGATAACAAAACAGACTAGATCCCATAGAAATTGAAGAAAAAACGTATACATATATATATATCTACTGATCAGTATAATCAACTTCTTTGTTTACAGTACCAGTGTAATTGAGGAGATACACACCACTTATGGTCCTTCAATTTCATGTTAATGGCAAAACAATAAATTTTGTTGGATAGTGATTAGAGAGAGATTGTATTTATTGTTTTATTTCTTACTGTGCATTTCCACAATTTTATAAATAAAAATAAGTTACCTTCTGTAAGAGTTGAAAGCTGAAGGATAAAAATAAATTTTATTCTTAAGCAGCCTGTATTTTAGTTTGTCGTGGAAGTTGAAGGAAAATAGAGGCAAAATAACTTTTCATGTATGGCAGATGTTGAATTCTGCAGACACAAGTATTGCTGGTCTGTGCACATGTGGAATACAAGTGGAAGAAGGAGAGTGTAGCCAAATAATTTCTGGGTGTAAACAAGAAAATCTAAAGCTGGAAGCAGCCAGTTGTTAATTTCTTAATTAATCTGTCTTTCCAATCTTAATTTCTTCTTCTTCTTTTTTTATTTTTAGTTAACTCATTATTATTCAGTTTATATTCTAAAGAGTAAGAAAGAAGGAAGAAATCCTTTTTCAAGGAATTCAGGCATCTTGTTCCCAATTAAATCTAAGTCTGGATGGTATGTGCTGGATAATGTGTGCTATAGTCTGCATCTTGTCATGTCTTCCCCTTCATGCTCTGGGTCAATCTGATTCTAGAAACACATTCATTTCTAAATAACTGAAATGAATTTTTGAGAATGTGCCTTCACCTTGTATTCTGTCTCTATGCATTATCAGGATATTTCACTTAGGGTTATAAGGCCCTGAATTTCTTAGGCAGCATTTTTCCTGCTGTTCTCCCTTCTACATTTCTTCCCTCCTCCCTGATTTTTGACTCCATCCTCCTCCCCTCTTACCAGCACACTGCCCAGTATCTCTCAGTCAAAATGAAGAGATGAATGGTTTCTGCTGCAAGAAGAGAGCATGAAGCCTGAGCACAGTGCAGTCTAATTTGTCTTCTGTCTGAATGTAAAGCAGGCGCTATCACCCAGGCTGCCAGCAAAGGTTGAGGGATGGTACCACTGATAGGTTTATCATGTGTTCTCATCTCTAAGAAAGCTAAATGAAAACGTAAAGCTCCCACGCGTTGGTTGGGTGCATACCGAGAGCATATTACTGCTGGCACTAAAATTTAGATCCACACTGAGCTGTTGGCTTCTTTTTATTTTAAGAGGGACAGGATGTTTGTACTTATAATCACAAAAACAGGGATTTCAAGTTTCATACATCAATACAAATTAAGTTTAAAATATAAAACATATTACCTGGAATTTTATTTTCTCTTTGGATGAAGGTCAAAAACCTTCACTTTCAGGTAAGCATACACCATGCACACACTGCCTTACTGAATTTTTAAATTACACTTTCATATGCGGTTTGGAAAGATTGATGCTAATGATGGCCCAGAATTAGAAGTTTGCTCATTATTCTTGAGTCACAGAAGAGTGAAGGAGAAACAGACTTTGAGATGGAAAACAAACAAACAAAACAAAAAAAACCCACAAACAAACAAAACAAAAAAACCACAAACAAACAAAACAAAAAACCACAAACAAACAAACAAACAAAAAACACGTAGATGAGAACATACAGCAGGCCACTGCAAACACTTCTTATCACCAAACCTCCTAAATTAACATCTCTCATCCCTCCTTTTTCCTTTTTTCCACCCCCATTGTTTCCTTTAACATGTTCCTTTTTTGCTTCATTTTGACTCCATCATCTCTCTCTGCCCTTATGTAGAAATATTTCTCAGTCCAGGCTAACTTTTCACTGCTCCTGAGAAAAAATGTACTTTAGTTCAGTTTATGAAGAAGCCCTGAAAGACTGTGCTACAGCTGACCATTCTTGCAATAGCAATGCTTTTACTAATTTCTCTGTAGTGGTAAACCTTGTGGAAAACTGTACTGGAAAACATAGGTACTATTTAGAAGCTTAATGGAGTTGTTCCTCCCCCTGTCTATTTTTGTTGTAGTTCAAAACAAGCATATTTCTCTAGTAGTTCAGAGAGCTAGACAGTTTTAACTAGCTCTGAAACCATTTCCATGCTGCCGCATCATGTGCTACAGAAGTCATTTAACATTAAGGAAGTTACAGCCCAAACAATTAGAATAAGAAGGCCTAGAGGTGTTGCACATGGGAAGAATGCTTTCCATGCAGAAAACAATCTTATGTTAAGGGGTTAACTTTACATATATATATATATATAAGCTATATGTAAAATATATGTTTATATGTAATATATGAACTTAAATATATATATATGTTTTATATATTTAATTTCCATTTCCTTTATTTTTTTTGGATTAAAATGTAGCCATTTTTTCTGTCCCATATTTCCCTCTCTGGAGTACACAGTGATCTGGTAAAAACAATTCGGATGCCAACGAAAGGTCAAATGCAAATATGACACTTCCCAGAGGTGAGACTAGAAAGTACATCAGATTGATTATTTTGGATTGACAAGAGTGCCATAGAAAGAGGAACTAAGTAGTCTGTGTTGTGCTTATGTGTTACCAGTGCAGAACGTTTCTGCTGTTAAGCTTTGATTATTTTCCCCTTCATGTCTTAGGAGTCATATTCCCTAGATCACATATTCTATAGATTATTAAACTAGCCAATAGGTCACTATTACACTGAAGATGTCCCTTCTGTAAATCACCTGTAAGTGAATTGCTCAAAAATTCTTACTAAGGATCTTATTAGATCAATGTTAAAATGACAGTGCAGTTTTCATCTTTCTGAGTGTATCCCTTTAGGTATCTACTTTCGTACTTTCATTTTACTGCAAAGAAGGGCTCAGCAGTGTGACTCTCAAATTCCAAGCTTGGCTACAGTCTTATGTAGTAGATCTAATTGACTTTGGGAAGTGCAGCTTTCTTTTCAAGTGTGAGACTCATAAAATGACATTGTTTGCTTTAGCAGTAAAATGAAAGTTTCTGGTGAAAAAAGAAAAAAAATAAAAATAAAACAAGATGCATTAATTTCTCTCTACTAATGTCATACTGCTCTGCTTACCTAACCTCCTATCCCTGCAGAGAGATTCCCTTTCCTCAAGGGAAGGTAACTGCCTCCATTTTCAGAGGTCTATTGCATTTAATCCTACGAGTAGTTTTGTTTCTTTGTCTGGGTTCATGAGCTTCTTGTACTCTGTGCAAAAATTATTTTATAGGTTGACTGGAGCAAAATCATCAAACATAATTATTCTGACTTTGTTCCTTGACAACTTTGAAATGCCTGGTGAGAAAAAGCTTTTGCCATTCTTTTCTTTCGCGTCTTTTCCCAGACAGCCTTCTTTTACATTAACCCATATACTTCCACAGTTCATACAGTTCTCAATACTCAGACTAATAAACTATTTTTATAAATTTCTCTGGAGCTGCTGTAAATCCATCATCCTCCTGTAATAGGCCTGAGATGTCTAAGTATAGGTCCTTTGAAATCCCTAAACCTGCCTGCCTGGCCTGTTTAATTAGGCACACAATGAACAATTGTGCTTACATGGCCTGATGTTCATGTCTCCAGTAGATTAGGAATAGCTAAAAGATGGGAAATACATGTGGAACAAAGAACAGTGATTTGTGGTGGAAATAATAAATTGCCTTGGGAAACTGAATTGGCTATCATTTAAGCTTTCTGAAGAAGTTAAATGTAACTAATGCATTTCGTTTTCAGAAGGCTACTAATTAAGTGATCCATTGAGTTGCAAATGCATAAAACAATTGATTTCTTGCCAAATCAGCATGAGAGAAAACTAGTCTGTAGACCTGAGTGAACTAAATCAGGGGAAGTTCCTCTGGACCTGAAGAAAACAGGTGATTAAATAAAAGATGTTATAATAATGCTAATAAGAAAGTTGAATCTCATAGTATTAAATAATGCAGGGAAGATGGATGATAGCTAAACTTCTTAACAAAATAAGCAACAGAAAATCTGGCATAACATCCAACAAATTAAAAACAAGAGAGTGAGGTCAGGGTCCTGGAGCTACTAGATTAAAGTGCTCATCTTCTGGTACAAACTTTGTACAAAAGTTTGTACAAATACACATTTTTCAAGTATGTGTTTTTCTCTCTAGTCTCAGTTTTTTTGTGAAATTAATTATTTTTCCCTTTGCTTTGTGTTCTGTTTAGGACATTAGCTCACAAAATGGGTTTATTTTGCTTTGTTTTGTTTTTCGATTTTCTGGTTAATTTTCTTGAAGATGGCTCATATCAAGATCCAAGCCAGGAAAAGAATAGACCCTAGTAATTCACAAAATTGTTGCCAGTGTTTTCTATTATTTAGAATTTGGAGGTGCAGGGCTCTGAAATACTAAATTAACTCTGCAGTTTTGTGGGCTAAGGTTATACCAGTAGGGTAGCCTCATATGATAGGACTTTTTCATGGCAGTGGCCCTGAGCTGTTCACCTTTCTCCGTTCTCCTACACCTTTTAGAAGCTGGGACTACAAAAGGAGGTGTGAAGCATTAGCCACCTAACTTATATCCAAATATGTTAGGGGATGGCCCAATAAAATTATAAAATCTTTGATTAATAAAAGAAATTATTCCTAGGAGTGCTACCTCCTTAATTTGGATTTAAATCTTCCTTTATATTTTGTTTAATTGTTTTTATTTTCTTGTTTCTTGACAAATCATCTTTATGTTCTCCCACTATACCATTTTAATGTTAGAATTTTCCTTCTTTGAAAAAGAAGAAGATATTATATAAATCTTCATAAAACAATCATATTGTCTGATCTAGGATCATGTGTGCAAAAGATTTTCCCTCTGGGTGACCAACAATAACAAACTGAGTTTCAAGTAGTAATCAGCCTGTTCCAGGTTATTTACTTGTTTTAAAATCATCAAAAATGTATTGTCAGTATAGGTGCTTGTCATATCTCTTCTGGTTTATCAAAGGTTAGTCATGCAAAAAAACATTTTTATCCATAGTTATTAAAAGGTTTTGTGAAGAGGTTAATGCATATCTGTCCTCTGGTTATACCTCAACTGGGACCTTGGTGTAGTATTTCCTTAGCTCATGAATATTAGCCTTTCTTTTGAATAGACCTGAGACATAAGGAAAATAATTTCAACTACTTGTCTCTTGAGGGGAAAAGTGTAAATGTCAATAGTATCTAAGCCTTTAAAATTTGCTTATGTTCTGCAAAGAAACATGTTTATGAGCACACTTTTCTAAAAGTCCCTATAGCCTACAATAGTTAAAATGAGTGCTGCTTTTACAGCCTGTTCTAGATCTGTTCACCTACCAGGAACATGCAAATTGTTTCTCAGATCCCAGCTATACTTCCACAGAACATTTGGCATCACAATTTGCACTTGTGTCAGCTGCACAATTTGACATATGCAGTTTGGTATTCTCAACTCCCATTTCACAATTTGCCATATACTAAAGATAAGAATACACAGAATCTTCTTAAAGAACTGATGGTTCATCCCATGTAACAGAAACTCTTAAAATGCGACCTATGGAAAAGTAAGAAAATGTTTTCATGATATAAACAGAATGTTTATTTGGTTGTCACCATCCCACCTTTCATAAATTTCCAAGAGCTTTGGGAAAGATAATATGGAAACCCCATGCCTTATTCCTTTTGACAAGTGATATGGAAAAAGAGACCTTGCTTTCATCAGTGTGTGTACTTGTGTTTGCAACTGCCCACCTCCTCTTTCACCCAGCACTTGACTTCAGTTACTGAAGTTTCAGAGTCAGTCTATTCACCATTTGCTTTCTCTGAATTGTCATTCCAAATCAGGAACAGATGTGGTGGCAAAAGTGTACCTCCAACCTCTGACCTTTTAGAGCTGTAATGAACACGATGGAGTACCCTTCTGAGCCCTGTTCTTAGGTTGCATCAGTCTACCCTACGTGGCAGAAGTTTGGATGTGCAGGAAATTCAAAGGGTTTAGGTTTAACTTCTCTGAAGTCCCAGTTTCATCATAATTTGCTCAGTATATTACCGAGTGTCCATGTGCTAAAATAAAGCAGGAATAGATGACTGAATTAGTCGGGACATGGAGCACAATACCAAAAATCTCTAAACAACCATGGGGTATTTGTGACATGTTACTCTGGCAGTAAAAAACAAACAAACAATGACAATAATAAACAAACAGACAAACAAAAAATATACAGGCCGATAAGATTATTGTTCTAATTCTGCAGATGAAATTCCTCTTTTTCATTTTTTTCCTTGAGCTGCTTTAAATCGTTTTAAGCAGTTGTATGTTAAGGGAATTTAAATTTGTCAGAAACTTTGGGAGTGCTGTGGGAAATACAAGAAAGGTGAAAGCTCTCAGGTTATGTTACTCTCATCTCATAATTTATGCAGTGTTTTTTTTTTTTTTTTTCATTGCTTTTCTGGATCAGATGGCCCTTAGGCTATGGCTGCCTTGTCAGATTAGTCCATTGTAATGTGTATACATTGTATTTCAGGAGCATATACTGCTTTGCCATGTACGTCTGTCCTACAGATATTGTTCATGTCTTTTTGAAGTTTTCTCCTCAAGAGCTATTCTTCTTTTGTGTATTTCAGAACCCTGTGAGTAGTTTTCAATGTTTACTGGAAGCTTATGGGCAAGTGTTTTTGTACATATTGAAAGTGGGTTTGAGTCATCTGTGAAATGAATAGAAAGCCTGCTGATTTATCTTGGCATTCTTTTATATACAGATTTAAAGACAAGTCTTGAACAATGTCTGTATTCTGCCTCAGAGTGATAAAAATAGAGTTCCAAATGAATGTTCATCTTCACCGAAGGCAGTAAGGTTCATTGCATCAGAAATAACTTCAAGTAGCATCTGGAAAGTGACATGAAAAATAGTCAGTCTCTGTTAGTTTTATTCAGGAGTGTAATGTTAAATTAAGAAATTAACGATAGCTACTTGTGCATCCATGAGGTGTAACTTCAGTACTCTGCATTTTCATAAATGAAATATATTGTCTTCTTCCCTGAATGCACTTTCTACTCTCGTAGAGAGCTTCACAAAGTATTTTCATTAGTCATGACAACTTTCCACATTCCTCTACAAAAGCACTTTGACATTTTTTTTTCTTTTCCTTGAATAATTAGCAGCCAATTGACAAAAGCTCGGTTTTGCCCAAATGTGGTTACTAACCAAAGGAACCAAAATTTGGAGCACTGTTAGCAAAAGAAAGAAACTCCCCCACTTGCTTCTATCACATGTCACAGGCATTATATAAAGGCACTGATTTTTTAAAAGGCTAAGTGTGCCAGTGCTAATGAAACAGTGCCTAAAGTTATATATTTTGCATTGGCATCAAATTATTCATTTTTCCTTATTCATTCAGTAACTGAAGGGAGTCATATTTTAAAACCTAGTACTTTAAAGAGTAAGTACAAAGTGAAATCAAAGCAGACAAGAAAGGAAAGAAGTCTGTTTTGGTTGCTTTGTTACTTTGGATGTTTTTTAGTATCAATGGTTTTAGAGGGTAAAACTACAGTGTCTTTGGCATATTCAGCCATGTGAAGTGTTTACGCTAAACCCAAAACTGTATTTAACTATATTTGTTTCATTAAAACATGTCATTAAAAGCTCTGTGCTCAGTCTTGTTTCATTTCAAGATTTGTGAAGCTCCTTTTAAATGATTTTCACTGGAGGAGGGATGATCATGATAAGTTTTTTTTCTGGTGTTTTGGTGGGAAGATGAGATGAAATGCAACAATCTCAGAGTTTCATTTTGTAACAATAGTTTTCTTATAGAAATCTTGTATGTCAACATATGCAAAAAAAAAAAAAAAACAGCTTACATAAAGATACTCATACAATCCAGTGTACAGTTTAACAAACCTGTTAAACATATAAGTATCTTGCCCATTAAAAAGCTGGATAAGCCTAAAATGTAGTGTGAGTAAGAGAGGGTGATCATCAGTAATGATGTAGCTGATGATAGGGTTAGAACAATATCATTTTTAGGAATTGAAGAGAAGGAGAAAATGAGAAGAAACTGCACTTCCATTCTGTAAACCACTGAAGAGGAATATCTGTTTGTTAATGCATTTACTGGATTTTCATGGCACCAGATGCAGTGCTGCCTAAAGTCTGGTGAATCGCACTGTCTTAGTTTCATTTCAGTCTATCACCTTTATTGCCAAGTGTATCATCTTATCTAACAGCACAAGGTGTTAAAAGATGTTGCTTGTACCTGGGAGTGACATTATATACATCTAGGGATAGAAAAGCTCAAAACATTTAGCACAGCTTATGCTGCCTGTGGAAAGTACCCCATTTAGCTCTGAATAAAGCAGCAAAAGAGAAATTTACAGCTGGCACTCTTCATGTCTGCTGATCCCAAGAGGCAGGCTAAACAAAGGAAAAAAAGATTTCTGTTCTCTATTCTCCTTCTTCTTCCCCCACCCCCACCACTGAAGTTTTAATTGTCACATTACAAAATGCAGGAAAATAATGCTAACACAGTTTCATATTTATTCAAGGTATCTAGTGATATTTGGTGAGTTAACCAGGTTTTCCATTAATTCCCACTGTGCTCATAAGTGGGCAGCTGGTCATGATGAAATGAACACCAAAATATTTTCAGCTCTGTAGGTGCTAGAAGGCTGATAGATTGAAGGCTAGATGGCCTTGCTGATGTTTTTTCAGTGTGTGAATTAACATATTTTTCATTTGCTGGCTATGCTGTTAAATCTTCATCAAGCCACTTTCTGTCTTTGTCTCTGACTTTTTAACTATACTTAGTTTAATTTTTAAGATTTTGGGGGACAAAATGGTTGTTAACAGAATGTGCTAGTGCTAATATGAGTTTTCTAAATTAACTTTATGCTATTTTTAGTTTAGTGTGAATTTAGTGTAAGTAAACACTATTTTATTACTATTAGTCATAGTATTCGCTATTAAACAGGATACTGCCTGTCTCTGGTGTATTCTGATGGACACTTCACTAGGTAAAATGAATGTCACTGGGTGTCACAGATGCTACCAGCATTGCTTGCATGGCTGTGAGTGCTAATACAGCTGTTTTGCACAGGTAATAGGAGAGAGACAGTAGGAGTATGTGGTCTGTTGCCACCATGAAAGTAGATCACTAGTAGAGTCTCAACAGAACTCTGCACTGAGAATTTTTACATTTTCCCTATAAATAAATAAATACATTGAAAATGTGTGAATAATAAGATCGCAAAATTTGCTTTCAGTACTGTCACATTCTGGGTAGTGAAGTCATGAGAGGTTTGAAAGGAATCACCTGTTTGTGATTTCTTTCTGTAGAAGAAGTAGGAGACAAAACATGAAATGAACAGTTAGGTTTTTGCTTCAAAACACAGGAAGGGAGTGATCACTCACACGTTGTGAGCCTATGGCAACTCCAAGCCACGAGATGCTGTGGATGATAAAATGTGACCAAAAAGCAGTTTTATTTTTTCCTTTTATTCCTGTTGAGATCTATTAAAAACAAAGACAGCACCTCTGACTCAGGAACTGTCTCATCAGCAACTTTCTCAAGGTCAAGAGAGTGTTCCAGAGAAGTAAAATTGTACACTTAAGCACTGGCAAAGAGAGGTTTTTAGGGTAAATAGACCAGTATGGAATTTCTTGCTTTGAAAAAATTAAAATCATGCCAAATCATTTTGCCCTCTGAACTTACTGGAAATGATGTGAAGGTAGTGTGTGCAAGAATGAGCTAGTATGTCCTTCTAAGAGGCAATTTGTCAGTCTAAACTGTGTTATATGCTAAATGTGTTCAGTTGGTTTTCACTCAATTTGGAACATTAATGGAGCAAAAATGCAACTTTTCAGGGTGTTTTAAAAGGAAGCTCATGTTTGTCATCAATAAATTGGGTAAGATGATGTTGATAAGATTTTAAATGTGTTTTCAGTCATCTTTTGTAGGATTCCAGAGGACAATTATTGCTTCCTCCTAAGGCATGAGTCTAATATATAAGCTCTGTCATGGCTCATTTCTGGTGTATGGAAAATGCCATTTTCAAAAGTTTTATATAACTGAGAAAAAAATATATATATGATGAAAGAAAAATGAATACATCCCTATGGTTTATATTTTGTGTGTATAGCTAGCACTGCCACTATTGTAAATAGTTATAAAGATGACAAGTAGTTAATAACCTGGATTGCATGTGCTAGACTTTACTTAAAACATATGAATGAAATAGAAAGGTTCTGATCATGCCATCTGGAACATGGCACTTATCCAAGTGAGAAAGTTCCATATGAACAAGAGATGAGGCCAAATAGCTTGAAGTGCTAAAAATATACCCTTCTTTAAATAAACAGCATGTCAAGCACTGTGAGTTTTGTATCCTAATTGGAAATACAAAAGATGGAGAAAGAAGGCACCATCCTGAGGGAACAGATATTGGAAAAATCATGCTATATAAAGACAGGGTCTCTAGTCCTGGTGCTCCTCCTGATTTTATTTATTTATTTATTTTTTCCAGGCAAAACCACATAAAGGGAACAATATGTAAATATTAGGTAGGCATCACAGTTCTTATTTCTGTTTCATCACCATGTGATCCTGTAGGACTGATGCATTCAGTTGACCTGAATACATCAATATGGCGTTGCATCATGGCTACACACTTCTGTGGAGCTACCTGAACTTTTCTGTTTATCTGTTACAGTTATGGCCCCCACGAATAAAACAATTGCATTGGACTGAGTATTGTCAGTCCAACATTTATGTAGTTTCTGATACTTTTCTATTACCTACCTGCACAATTCTCCTGAGCAATTGGCCTTCATACTTCAACAGTCTTTGGAGATTACAGGTAACAGAGAATTATGCATACTTTTCATATTTATTTAGTCACCTTTTGTACCTGCACAGCATCCTGTACAAAGGTTTTAATAATGTATCTATATATTGTATACAAGAAACACAAGCTTTTTTCTTTTGATCTTGCCATCTCACCTTCAGCTCATAGTTTTCACCTTAACACCTGAATGTCAACTACACATACTTTATTTTAAGGACAAAAATAACACTAAAGAATCATAATAGAACAAAATGAAACCTGTTTTCATATTACCTAGCAAAATATTAACTGTTGGTGGCATGGAGCTTGGATTATATGCATGTTCACTTTTTTTTTTTTTTTTTGTCCTACTTGAGGTTGCCACTTCAGTTTTAACAGAATGGCAGATAAGAGAACCCTGCAAGTAGTCAGGCTGGGGTACCAGTAATAACCTAGCCATTTCGCCATGTAGCTTTAATTGGAGTGTCCATTCTTTTAAATTCCTGCTCTGTCATGCTACTGAAAATGGCTACTGGCTTTGGATACCAGCAAAATATTCTTCTGTAAAGAAAATTCCCATAGTACTGCAGTGCTCCGACTGCAGTATGTCACTAATATTCTCATGTCAGCTTCCCTGTTGTGCCGCTATAAGAAAGTGTGTGCAGTCTGGACAGAGACACTTTGATGTGTATACAGCACTCTTCTGATGTTAGCACTGTTTCTCAGTGCATCTTTTCAAGGTAAAATAAAGTAATTGGATTCCCAGCTTTAAAATAAGCCCAAGTAGGTACAAAGCATATGCCCACATGTGTACTTTTTTAGGAAACAAGGCTTGGTAATGAGGAATGAACAAATTACTGTTTTGTGTAGGTGGTAATCAGTTTCATCATACTGCAAAATTATGTCTTACATTTTATTTTGGAAAAATCAGATGTTGCTCCTTTGTATTTTAAATATCAGGGGCTCCCATAAATAAATAAATAAATAAATAAAAGTGAGGTAATTTCTTGATGGAAATTGAATCACTTTTGTATGTGCAGGTATTTGCAGATATCTCCAAAATAATTGGGGTCACAGTTAATGTAGTTCCTCAGTTCGCCCTTTGCAGACCACTATACGCAGGAATGCAAAATAATGACCTGAGCAAATTATCTCCATTAACGCCTTTTGGAGATGTGTTATGCATTGCTAAAGTCTGGAAAACAGTCTTCTCTCTCAGATCAGCACTCTTGATAGAGGAAATTAAGATTTTTATTTATTTATTTATTTTCCAGCCAGAAAGCCAGCAATACATGAGTATGCACTTCCTACAATCCATTTGCAACAAAGTAGGGCTGAATTTTGTGTAATAAAACATTCAGATGTTACCACACAAGTACTGAAGAGTAACTATATGTGATGTGGAAGCAAACAGCCCTCAGTGAATAGTTTAGGCATAAAAGAAAATCCTCAATTAATGGTGACAATAGCAAGTCAATATACAACTGAGTATGTGAGTCCCTAGATATCCACGTCTCAGTTCTGTATCAATGGCTGATTACTTGCTATTCTTATTGTTCAGACTTGTGTATATGCTAACCTATCTCATCCATACTGCTTATTTGTATATGTATAAAGCCTCTTAACACCAAGAAGCAGGTTTTCAGCTGCTTGTTTAAATCACTTTACATACGGAAGTTTAGTCAGCTGTGCACAATTACCCAAGCTGAGATTCCAGGTGGTTTTGGATACAAGAACTCTCTACAATGGCTCTCTACAACTACCTGACAGGAAGTTGTGGGGGAGCTGGGGATTAGCCTCTTCTTGTAGATAACTAGCAATAGGACAAGAGGGAATGATCTCAAGTTGTGACAGGAGAGGTTTTGATTAGTAATTAGGAGACATTTATTCTTACAAAGAGTAGTTAGGCATTGGAATGGGTTGCTCATGGAGGTGGTGGAGTCACTGTCCCTAGGGGTGTTCAAGGTAAAGTTGGACCTGCTGCTTAGGAATGTGGTTTAGTGGGTGACATTGGTGGTAGGGGGATGTTTGGACTAGATAAACTTGTGGAGGGGTGTGCCTCTGAGCTTTTTGGTGATGTTATCCCTTCTTTCTCCCTTGAGAAGGCTCTTTGAAAATGAGTGAATAAATTGAATCTGGATATTTATGATGTACCATTTTTGATATTTCATGATAAATGGTCTGTTGGAAGTGCTTTTGAAATCTATGCAACTTTTAACTTTAGCTGAATTTTTCTGCTTTTTTCAGCAGTCTTTCCCTTCTCTTCTCTTCCTTCTCTTCTTTTTTTTTCCTGAAAACTGTTTCTTTGTTACCAGACTAGTCTTTATTCAGTTCTTTTATGTAAATTGTGAAATTCTAGGAGAAAGTGACTTCAGTAGCTGTCTGATGCATAAAAAGCACTTCATATACAAAATCGGGATCATTTGTATTTATTTTGCTTTTAGAGAAGACTGACATCCCTGCATTTCTAAGCTAGTTTTCATGCAGTAGGGTTTGTTCGAACTTGATAATTTGTTTTGAATACACAGTAGCCTGGTCTTTCATTTGTTTATTAGCATATTCCTATCAATTATGGGTATGTGATGACATTTGATGTTCAAGGACAAACTATACACAATATTTCCTATTGAGATGTGAGTCAGTATCCCTAAACCTTTAAATGTTATTGAATACATTTGTTAAACTGGTATCACTGTAGAGGCATTAATTGGAAAACACGCTATCAGAGCAATTCTGTTTTTCAATAATTCATTTAGAAAAAAATTCTGAAAATGGTAAAAGCCAGAGACCACTTATAAAATAACAATAAGCCTAAATGAAATAAATACTTGCTTCTGAACAGTATTAAAAACTTACACCCCTCTGCATTCTAAAATATGAAAGTAAAGATAGTCTATAAAAGCTACTAGCTCTAAAACAGCTGTGACCTAATTATGCTATATACTTCTTGTAGTATGTCATGAAGCAGAGATGTACATGTACAAAGTGATTCTTTCAGAAGAGTTTTGTACTATAAACTGTTATTTTTCTATTTTAAGGATAAAATTGTTGCAAGTAAGATGTTTTAGTGGCATATTTACTTATTAGGTATAAAAAGGTTTATTAAATTTTATTCTAGAGAAAAATGAACTGAAACAAAATCCCAGATTTTTCTAAAAGAAAGAGAACTATGAAACAAAGTTTGCTATGAACTGTAGCTCTCCATGTCAGCATTTCTCACCTTCTCATCATTTGTTTTATGACCTCACATCTAGAGTATTCTCATAGCTTGTACTTTTGTACTGTCCTTGTTGTCAAGTTGCACAAAAAGGATAGACAAGTGTTACTGTATGGGAAGAACATGGGAAATGAAACAAGAATTTGTTGTAAACTTTCCCCTGAAAACAAAACAAAATCTAACTAAATTTGTTTGATGAGAGGATTTTAAAAGTTGTGGTTAGGGTTAGAAATAACATTTCCGAACAGTTTAGTGAGGAATTACTTGCTGACGTGTTTGAGGAGTAAGGTAATATATACAAGTCAATATCAAGACATGGGTCACAAGTTTGTTAAAAACTGTTTCTCTGTGAAGGCTTCACTCTGAGGTTTTCTAGAGATTTTGCTTGTTTCCTCTTATGCTAATAACAAACTAACAGAAAATAGATATTAATGAAACTGTCTTCAAAGCAGTTATTTAGCACTTTAATTATATGTAGAAAGGCAACAGAAAATTCTGATACATGTAAGATACTAGAAATAAGAGTAATTTCTATTGGTAATATCCATAAAATGACTGTATAGCTGATTGTTCAAATCTCCAACTCCCAACCAATTATTTTGTCGTAAATAATTGTCTAAAAGTAAAATAAAGAAGGGACTGTACTATCACCAGGAGCTCAGTTAGTATAATATATATAATGTGCATACAGTACAATACAACAGTAATTCTGGTTCAGCGTTTTTCTGATAGAACATAGAGCAACATTTATATTGGGGAAGTAATTCAGAATCTTTTCCGGAGGCAATTTCTTTTAAGTAGATCTGAAGACTCTGATAAGTGTTTTTGATCTTTACTTAAAGGTAAATCTATGATCCCTGAACAATTTAGCTTATGAATGACTCACTTAAAGTAAGGAGAGTTCTGTGGGCAAACTGATTCTAGAATATTGTCCAATTGTCCTTTGTTTACGTAACTCTGTCCATTAGGTCATCTACAATTAATTAGAAATGAAAATTTGTATCTCAAATTCAATTGTAATTGAATCAAATAGTGATTTTTAAATCATTTTAAAGTAAATTTAGGGTAATTGACTTTCGTATGAACGGAAATTTAGGAAAAGTGCTTGAGAACTTTTATTCCTAAGTATACTTTTTCAGCAGGGCTATCAGCTGACAAAATTGGGCTACTAAACCAGCTCAGTATACAAAGGATAATTTTGTAAATTCTTAAAAGATGTTTTTTACACCAGAAAAACATTGTCATGAGATGAAATGTTATGAGTATTGGAGAAAACTTCTTTGTTCCCATGTTTTGATGAAATTTTCCAGGCTAATAATTTTGGTATATACATATCACTAAGTTTTTAAAACATTTCTGTGACTGTGAATCATTTTTGTTTAATGTTTTCTTCTTTGCCTTGGGGGAGAGGGGGGAAGGTGAACATGGCAGTGTCTCTCTTACTGCCTGAAGTATTGAATATTGTGTCATGAGTTACTAAATATTTCCTGATAGATTTGAAATTAGGCATATAGGAAGAAATTGGTAAAACAGATTTTTCTTACCAAGACAGCTGAGGATAAAAGCTCATCTTCACACTTCTTGAGTTGCTTTAGGCAAGATACAAACTGGTATCACCATGTGCTTCAATCATAATCAACATTTTGCCAATTAAAAATGAGTCCAGTCCTCTTTAATTCACACTGTCCTGGTTTTAACACTTCTAGCTCATTTTCTCCTCCGTTTTCTTGAAAAGCAGTGAATAAATGTTTCTCAGCCAGTCCTAAGCAATAGGTGAGTGCTGGACAACTGGACAGGCAATGGCCTCCTTGGTCAAAAAAAAAAGTCAGGTTCAGATCCCTGAATCTGGAGTCAGAGATGAACACCACAAAGCGCCCAGTACGGTAACACAAGTGATCCCAGA
This sequence comes from Anser brachyrhynchus, assembly GCF_964034855.1. Taxonomy (NCBI): domain Eukaryota; kingdom Metazoa; phylum Chordata; class Aves; order Anseriformes; family Anatidae; genus Anser; species Anser brachyrhynchus. Next base: position 57,372,918 of record NC_137695.1, on the reverse strand, counting down.
GAAGTTGTCTGGAGCCCCATGGAGTGTTCTCTTTTCTTTGAATACCATCTCATTTAAAAGAAGGGCATGAGAGACTATGGAAACTACAGACCTGTTAGTTTAACTTCAGCGTCTGGAAAAAATATGCAGAAGGTTATCCTAAGCACTGTTGAAAGGTTCTTAAAGGACAGCACAATCATCACGCCCAGCCAGCTTGGGCTTGTGAAAGTAAAGTCCTGTCTCACAAATTTTATATCCTTCTATAATAAGGTCACCCACTTAGTGGATGAAGGGAAGATGGTGGATGAAGTTTTTCTGAATTTTAGAAAGACTTTTGAAAACATCCCTCACAGTAGCCTTCTGGATAAATTGTCCATTTGTGAGATGAGCTAGCATGTAGTATGATGGGCAAAGAACTGGCTTAATAGTAATAAGGGTTGTATTGAATGGGACTACATCTGGTCTTGTGTTCCAATTCTCCTTGCTCATACTAGAGCTAAATTCAGAGTTAAATTGTTTGTGTGATTACAAGTTTACTTATATGGTATATTTGCCTAAGGTTCAGTGTAAGCTTTGGTTTCAAACACAGGAAGTGCTGCTACTGCATTTATTTCTCCTTATCTTATTTCATGGTCTTTTCCTGCACTGATGCTGCAGAATCAATAAATTATTTAGAGTAATATCCAAATAGTGCACCCTGAACAGTCTGACTGTTTGCATTCTCCTTAGTTCCAAAATCAACCTGTGCTGTATTTCTAGAAATGTGTTGTTGATGTGTACTGCTCATAACCTGTTTCTGATATCCTTGGAGTCAGTAAAGCCTTTCCTTTGCTTCCAGGCAAGTCTTTGTCAGTAAGACAATTTAAAGACTTCACGCAAAACTGCGTATTCAGACAATCATCTCTAGGTTTTGGATTTAATTTACTTGAAAATGAATGAAATAATTTTCATAAATGAGTGGTTTAGTTCTTTCTTTGCAAGAGCTGTTTCTAAAGCAAGGAACGGTCTTCTGCAGATTTGCATTTTTCAAAGGCATGGAACTTGCAAAGAAAACATTAGAGATTGAATTAAATAATATTAAGAAAAATCTAGCCAGCTTCTGGTCTTTTACTGTATTCAGCAATAATGGTAGGGAAGTGTATGTTTATAAAAGATAAGGTGGTTACTCAGACTGTTGTATAAGCAGTGATTCCAGTGTCTTGTGAAGCACAATGACACTGGAAATTTTTTTTAGTTTTCTTTCCCTGCCACTGCTTTTTTCATGCCATTAAGGTCAGACTTGCCAACAGTAATGCTTTCTGCAATTTGTCCTCCTTTAAAACTGTCTAAATTTAAGAGATTTTGCCTACATTTCAAGGTCATGGAAAGCACAGTAAGTATTTAGGTGGCATGGTGCTACTAAGATATGCCAACCAGTCTAAAAAAGTTTTCCTTTCTCAGACTGACCTAGCAGATGCCCCTCAAAACTGCCCCTCAGGTTCAAGGACTTGTGAAGAAGTACATTTAATATAACTACTAAACCTGTATACTTCTTCAAGTAATGGATTAGTCACGGTGAATGGTTCATTTGGTTGATCTTTTTCCTGTTCTCCCTTTATAAAACTTTCATGAATTTTTAAAGTAATTGAAGAAAATGTAAGCCAAACAAAATCTGAGATGTCCACACTGGAAAGCGGCCTCTGCCTTCAAGTACCTGCTAATGTATGTTTCAGTGTAAAAAATGAATATACCTACACACTAAGGTGGGACTGAAAATACAAACCACATTAATTTTAGTTCCTGCTGAAATAAGTTTCTACATCAAAATCAAAGGCTCTTTGATTTGATTCCACTCTCCATGGAATGCATACTGTATAAAATACAATATGTGTACATTGTATAAAATATGGAAATTTGACAGCTAGTGATCCTGTAGTTAAAAAGTGAAACACAAAAGTTTTCCAATAATTTTAGGATAATTGAATCATAGAATCATTAGGGTTGGAGAAGACCTCCAAGATCATGTTGTCCAACCATCACCCTACTACCAATGTCACCCACTAAACCATGTCCCTAAGTACCACGTCCAACCTTTCCTTAAACACCCTCAGGGTGAACCATGTATCAACTCTCAGCTGCCTATGGAATAAATTGCTGTAGATTTGCAGTAAATTCAAAATGTTCCTTCATTATTAGGGAACCTAACTTGAAGATATTTGCAGGAGGACTGCTTGTTAAAGACTCTCCATGACATTGACAACAGGCATTAATGGCAAATGTGCAATATATGAAAGTAGTAGTAATGTAGTTATGACTAAAGTGTTAGTTACTGACACCAAATTTCCATTTAAAATGACATTTTTAAAAATAACTCTGGCTGTTAAGGTTTCTGTGTTGATATCCTTGGCCGCGTGAGTTTTGGTAAATGCAAATATGCAGTCACTGCTTAGGTCCCTCTCCTAGTTCCTGTTAAAACTGGTATGTGTGCTGTTCAGCACTAATGCACATGCATTAGTGGCACAAAGCATTCTTGCACTGTGACTGAACAGTTTATCATCTTGACATTTACTGGAGCATATTTTTATTTTTTTCCTCTCCTCGTATTTAATAAAAACCTCATATCCTTTCTTCTATCTTTCTCTCAAAGTACACACAGATAAGTTCCAGATATGTTGTTTATGCCCTCATTTTCCATCAAATGCTTATCTCCTTCCTGCAGGTCAAAGGATAACATTTCTTACAATATACTAACTGGCTGGCAGTCAAAAGCAGATGACCCAGGGGAATCTTGCAATGATACTCCTCTCCTTTTTTCCATTGTTCCATATACAGCTCTGAGACTTCAGACATTTGACTTTTTTTTTCCCCAACTCCTATTGATTTATAGAGAAACTCCAAAAGATATAAGCTCTATCAGTTCAGACAGAACTAGAAAACAAGATATATGAGGAGTGGCTGATGAAACTGGGGTTATTTAGTCTGAAGAAAAGGAGGGTGAGGGGGAGACTAATCACTCTCTGACTACGTGGTAGGAGGCTGTAGTGAGGTGGGTGTCAGTCTTTTCTCAGGTGGCAAGGTACAGAATGTGAGGAAACAGCCTCAAGTTGTATCAGAGGAGGTTTAGACTGGGTACTGTGAAAAATATATTCATGGAGGGGATGGATAGACATTAGAACAGGCTGCCCAGGGGGGAGGTATTGCCATCTCTGGAGGTATTTAAGAGACATGTGGATGTGGTGCTTAGGGACATGATTTAGTTGTGGACTTGGTAGTTATAAGTTGATGGTTTGACCTGATGATCTTAGAGGTATTTTCCAAATGAAATGATTCTATGAAAATATAAACAAAAAATTTAGACATAAAGCAGTAATTTGAAAATTAACATTATTTGGGTGAAAGAAATAGTATGGTAAATAGAGTAAGTGTTGTGTTCTCTTAACATTTTTCAGTGGCAATTCAGTAACTAGCACTCATTCCACCCCCCACCCCAACTCAAGATAATAAAGACTTTGTTTTAATAATTTACCAGGATTCCTTTGGAGGCTATTTGTCTACGTCTGCTATTAAAGTGATTGTATCATGAGCATCTACAGCACTAAAAGCAATAAAAGAAATCCAGTTCCCTTCTCAGTTCTAAAGATCTGAGTCTGTCATCTTCACTGAAACAAACACAAAAATCCCAAACCCTAAAATGAGCTCTTGACTTTTGATTACACCTTATAGATGTATATTAGGCACCAAAGAGGTTTTTATTGAATGAAATTTTGAGAGAGATTAAAATGAAATTGTATACGATATGGGGTACTTATAAAATTATCTAAATGCTTGCATAACAGAGAAGTATGTGTCTACTTAAACTAATGTAGGTCCTCGCTAAACCAGCTCATTTTACTTATGTTTTTATTTTACTTTTTTGAAAAGCCATGATATTCTCCCTGCCACCCCCCACCCCCCCTTGTTGGACACAGACTTTAAGTGAAAAACACTCCTGAAATATGCACTGAAGTTTTGTCCATCACCTGTTTTGTCTGCTAAAATGTCTGATCAAAAAAAGTGGTCTAAAATTATTTCAAACATAAAAATCAAACCAACACTATTTTAGAGAATTTCTTTTGAACTGAAAACCAGATAACTATTTATCTTCTGGGATATTTTTATTGTGAATAAATGAGAGAGTATATTCCTTCATAATAAAAGAGGATAAATTAACATTAGAAACATAAGAAATGTTCAGATGTTCTAATGTGTCTCTGCCCTATGGATACCTGGGACTCAGGAGACTTCAACAGCAGCTGGGCAAGCAGAATTCAGACTTCATACTAGAACCTGTCAGATAACATGAAAAAGAGGGAAGTATTCCTATGTACAAGCTGGAAAGGTTGTGCTGAAGCAAAGAGGAACTGAGAGATAGAAGGATACCTAGTTACTGCAGTGATGGGATACTCCGAGTACCTAACTTCAGAAAAATTGCAAACACCAGATAGTGTTCGCTAGAGTTCTAAGGGAAGTCAAACATGAAAATAAACAACAAAACCAATTACTTATCTCTTATATCAGTCTATTCTAGAGGAATAGGAACTAGGAAAAGTGACAACAATTTATAAAAGTACCAGGTAGACTCTGAGAATAGATCTGGTTTCTGAAGTTGAGGGAAATTAATAAAAATCTGATAAAATACAGAAAAAAATTTATGCATGACAGGAAAGAATCTACGTGATTCTTGTAGAAAGGCTCATAGATGTTCTTAGTAGTTGGAAAGCATAAACATAAAGAGCATTCTAGCTGATAAATATGAATTTCCAAATAGCTTTAGACAAAGGTACCTATCACAGGCTTTTCAAGAAACTGAGCTGATATGGAATAAAAATGGGGGCTAATAACTCCACAAATTAGTAAGGCTATCCTCACCTTCTGAATTCTGTGTGCATTTTTCTATGGTCAGCTTATCTCAGAAAAGATATACTGGAACTAGAAAAGATTTATGGGAAGGGTGACAGAGCTGATCAAGCTGTCTGTATGAGACAAGATTAAGAACAAAGACGACTCCCCATCTTGCTCTTGTATGATGGTTGTGATCTAGGTTTGTGCTCATGAATGGCATAACAAATGTGCATATGAAGTGAGAATGTTTTTCACAACTCGAGAATTAGGGTTTATTACTAAAATCACTTGATATCACATTTAAATTTAACAAATACAAGTACCTTCAAATGCAAAATATTGCAGATGAGAGCAGTGTAACTTGCTTCAAAGAGATGTTATGTCACTTCACAGAACAAAAGGCAAATTTGCAAAAAGGGAGAAAGATCAGAAATAAGTAAAGGGTAACAGAGACTACAAAGAATGATGAATGAATACCTGATAGTGGAAATGGGACAAAATCCTGTACAACTTAACAGTGGAAATTCACAATGCTGGGGAAATTTTTTTAATTACTTTTTCTTTTTAATAATACTCAGTCTTTGCAAGGCACATGGATGTGGTAACATTATGTATGGCTTGATAAGAGAGTACGATACTTTGGAGATCAATTGCTCACATGCTCAAGACCTAATCTCCAGTTTTAATATCATTCTAGAGTCAGTGTTATTCATTTACAGGGGAATTTAACTTGTAGCTCAGTGTCAACCAAACAACTATGTTTCTGGAAAACTGAAGTAAATTCTAAAGTTTAAGTTTTGCCAAATCTGACAAGACAGTATCAAGTACATGTGTATCAAAGCTGCCTGCTTTTGATCTTTATGTTTCCAAGTTTAACATTCTTCTCAGGACAGAGTAGCTCGACTGAAAATAAAAATTACATGTACCACCTTTCATGGGGTAAATCCCTACTAAATTGTCTATAATAAAGCATTATTTTTTAAATCTAAGAAGCAACCCTGTCCTAAAACCCTTAAGTCTAATTCTTAGATTACTTACTATTTGCATTATCAAAGAGCATAAGGGAATAGTACTTATTACCATATAAAGTTCTTCACAGTTCGATGTAACTTACCAGCAGAAGCCAACCTAAAAGAAATTTTTGAATTTAGGGATGAGAGAAGCAAGTTCCTAGCTGGTGTAAATTTACATTACTCTACTGAAGTTAATGGGCTAGGCCAATTATCAGTAGCTGAAGGTGCGATGTTGGTATGTTTACAGATCAGTCATTTGCCTTGATACCGTGCTATTTATGCAAATATGTAATCATGATTAATGAATTATTAACAATAGATTTTCAGAGATACATTTCCAGCAGAAAGTCTAAAGTAGGTAAGAGCTGTGCAAATTGGTTCCAAGAAGACAGTTCCATAAATTAGGGTAAAAGTAGGTAAATAATTAGACACCAAATGAACTATGGATGCATTTCCTACCCAGTGTGATGTGTAAATGCACTTAATTGCAGATATCTTGACAGTTGGCTTGCAAAAATGACAGAGCATGATTTTACCTTTCTAATCAGGTTATAGAAAGAGTAAGTTTAGGGCAAAACCTCCAGGAGGTCATATTTGTTGCTTTAATCTTAATAATAGTTATGCTTACTGACAGATAACCCAGATATCAGAAGTATCAAGGTCTACCAGCCAAAGGAAACAGGCACAGATACAACATTCATACAGTGGTTTCCATGGAGAGTGTTAGATTTTTGCAGGGGAGATTCAGCAGACATGCCACAGTGGTGTCTGCTAACACTGTCATGTGAAAGAGACTGAAACAACATAAAATACTGCTGAACATGTTAAGTATACTTGAATACAACCAAGATATATGGGGGCATATTATTCTTCTGGGTAGTAATATTCTAATTTTTATCAGAGTAATACTTTTAATTAACTGTTCATGGTGAAACATTTCCCTCCCCTGGACCTAATCATTAGACAGTGTTTTAAATGGCATTTTAAGTATGTAGTGTTGAAATTTAATATTAGTGTCAAGTCAGAAGTCTGAGTGCTTTATGGAATTTTCAATATAATTTTACAGTGCTACCAGTGTAGACTCCTGAGGGAATACACCCAATAAAAATAGTAATCTAGATATGTGGCAAACAGATTGGTTGCACATGTTATCCTCTTGATATTCTTTACTTACTCAAGCTAATGGGCAGAAGTGCACAATTTCCTGTAGGAAAAGACAGCATCAGTGCCCGCATAAAATTCCCAGTGCTAATTAGAAAAACATCTGTATGTAGCTATTTGGAAATAGAAGTAATCAAACTTAAGTAGGAAAATTTATTTAAAATAAGACTTTTTGCACGTTCTTTCAGTGTGGACTGGATAAAAGAACTACTGATAGAATGTCAAAAAAAAAAAGGAAAATGTCTTTACAATTTATATAACCTAGCATCAGTAAAAATGTTAAACAAATTTGCCTAAGTTTTACAGATTTCTGATGAGCAGCTACAATGTTGAAAGTCGTCTTAAAAAATTTCTTTACGCTTTGCTACTTGTGCAAAAAAAAAATAGGTATCTCTGCACTGAATCTTAAACTTGTTGTTTGTATGCTGGGGCTTTGAATGGAAATAAAAATCTAAATGGTAAAAAAAAAAAATGTTTTCTGTAGTTTTAGGTATTGTATCTTAGGTATGGCTTAGACATAGGGCTGAAGAGTCATTGTTTTGTTTCCCTCAACTCCATGTTCATCCAGCAGTCCTTAATCCAACAGTCTGTAGACCATTTTGGCTACATACACCCATATACCACCAGTACCCTAAAACTGAATTTCAATCACAATGAAAATTCAGAACCCTGAATACTTGTAACCACATTTGTAACTGGAGACCTTATGATGCAGCACCGATATCCTAATCCTGCAGAAAATGTTATGATTTGAAATATCCCATCCATCCTCGTGAACGAATCTTACCCACAGAGGAATACGTTAAGCCACTTTGGAGATATTTGCTATTCCAGTTAGTTAAACATGCTAAATGAGCAAGTCAATGTGAGTCACTCAAGAAATAAAAACCTCTGGGAGCACTGGCCTTCCTTGTGTCAGATTCAATCTTGCTGTGGCAATTTAGTGCTCCACAGAAGGGAGAAACTCCATCAAAAGCTTACTGATATATCAGGGATTTAATAAATAAATAAATAAAATTAGAAGTTCTAACCTGTACATGCCTTTGTAGGTAACCAACAGAAGCCCTGAAGCATTGCACTTCAACACATAAGTATCTACACATAAATATGGTAGAAACATGAACAGACAGCAGTCCAGTTTTTCAACTCTCATTAGGAATATCAGCAAATTACACACCAAAAGTATTATATCACAAGCCTGAATTTTTAACTCAAAAATCAACCTAAGCTGACATATGACTTCCATAAATTTATCAAGCTCCATTTTAAAACACTCCAAGTCTTTTATCCCTAAAATCTGATTTGCTAAGTCATCCCTGAGACAGCTCCCTCCTTGAATGATTAGAAAATATTCTTTCATTTCTAAGCTAATTTTATTCACGGAAACGGAGTGCATGAATGGGTGTTGGGAATAAAATAAATATATGCAAATGTACAGTAGGTGCACCCCTAATGTACTGAAGCTTACCTTGTTGAACGGTGGGCTATGAATAGTACTTTAGGAGACGGTATTGGCACAGGAAGCTATATTCAAGAATTTGGTTGAATAGTTTCAAGGTAAACATTGCTTATAGCTTTGCTGCCTTGTGTTTATAAAGACAATAGAGTTGGAAAAATACACAGGGAACATCTCTGTGTACTTGTTTGTGTCTAACAGGTTATATTTGTATTTTCTAAATACAATTCTATTTTCACCATTGTATGACAAGGCAGCACGGTAATCATATAAATTGGATAGTCAACTGTTTTGTTTACTGCTATAATTACCTAGGCTTTTCAGGACACACAATTAAAATTCCATTTATACATCAGGGTAGTTGATTTATATAAGTTTCTGATTAGCAAATAATTATATTCTTTTCCAAAGGATTTTATTCTCTTGAGCTGATGCAATGTAATGCTTATGTGTTTTTGTCTCTCTGTGGAGAACCTACCTTTTGCTCTCCAGCAGTGTTCCATTGGTTTCTGTGTATCAGAGTATTTGCTTATCTTCTGCTTGCAAATTAAGTGACAGAACTGAATGATATGAATTCTTCTTATCTTGTGAGAATATGAGTGTTCTTGGAGATGTAGTCAAATAATAGATTGTGCTTATAAGTCATCAATATTAGTTTTCGTAGCTGTGGTATACCTAGAAATGAACATGTAGCTTATCTCCATCTGCATCATTTTATTTATTGTTCTGATAATTAATTTTTGTTTGTTTGTTTTTGCTTTGGGATTGTTGCTATCCACTATTTTCTCTGTAGTACCTGATTTGATAGACTTTCATATTTTCAAAAATTATCAAAGTGGCAGCTTTTTATTCTTGCCAATTGGATTAATTTGGTACAATCTCATTAATTTGATTCATAAACACGTATACTGACACAGCTTTCTCCTCTTCAAGACTGGCACTGATAAAATTTTGTACTTCACTCTCTTCATGGCTTAAGTGGAGACACTTAAATCTATTATGAATGTAAACCTAACTTTTTAGAAAGAAATTGACATTTTATTGTAAAGTAAGCTTGCTCTAAAACAGAAAAGTTGCCTGGTGTCATGGTTTTGCCTGGGACAGAGTTAATTTTCTTTGTAGAGTCTGTGTTTTGGATTTTTGATGAAAACAGTGATAATATCACACTGATGTTTTTAGTTTTTGCAAAGCAGTGTTTGCATAGAGCCAAGGACTTTCCTGCTTCTCATGCTGCCCTGCCAGTGAGGAGACTGGGAGAGCACAAGGAAATGGGAAGGGACACAGCCAGGACAGCTGACCCAGATTTACCAAAGGGATATTCCACACTATATGACATCATGCTCAGCAATAAAAGCTGGGGTAAAGGAGGAAGTGAGGAACATTTGGAGTGATAGCGTTTGTCTTCCCAAGAAACCATTATGTATGATGAGCCCTGCTTCCTGGAAGTGGCTGAACACCTGCCTGCCAATGGGAAGCAGTGAATGAATTCACTGTTTTGCTTTGCTTGCACGCAGCTTTTGCTTCACCCAGTAAACTGTCTTTATTTCAAGCCGTGAGTTCTCACACTTTTACCTTTCCAAATTCTCTCCGCCATCCCCCACTGGGGAGAGTAAGCGAGTGGCTATGTGGTGCTGAGCTGCCTGCCGGGTTAAACCACAACAGCTGCTAATGGTTGTCTGGACTACAGAGAACAAAATCATTGGCTCAGAATAATCTGACGATTCTTAACTGGAGTCCAGATCAAGATATTTCTCTCTGGCTGACATTCTGTTCTCACATGTGCTATACGTTTATGCCTTTCTCTGTTATGCTTGTTGTCTTAGAAATAGACCTCTGCTAATATGGTTCCATGTGCTTAAATTTTTTGTGCTGGGAATTCATTGTTAAAAACTATGGGCTGGCAATTCATGCTTCTTGTCGAGGTCTATTTTCTTCAAATACACTGCCTAGTCAAACTTGGGGAATTACAGTCTTGCTGATAATCACTGTATGTTGCTTGATGCAGCATGTTTCTGGCTTTCTACCTTTTACCACTTCTCTCTTTTCCACTCCTATCATGCATGAATCAGAAGGCAAATTGAGTATAGATTTTCCCATGTCTGTCTCCTTGCTTAGAACTGGAATTTAATTCATTCTTTCCCCTTGTGAACATTGCAATGAACATCAAAATACAATGAAATACTCCTGTGTTCTGCACAGGTACAGAATAGGTCTCATGCATTCTTAGCCACAAATACCAGTTTGTGAGTGTTGAATTCTGCAGATCACCAGCATGGTAACTATGTGGGCCATGCATAAGCATATAGAAATAGAACATGTCTGTAACTGGTACTGTGCAAAAACAGTTTGATTTCAGATGATGGAGATCTGTGAAAATGAAAGAGTGAAATGCAAATATATTTTTCTTTATGTAGCAGGGTTATGTGTTTGTTAGACTATTTCGCTCTGGTCTCTGACTGCAATAGAAGAAAGTCTCTATTGTTCACTTCTGAGCAGCACTGGAAATGGTACATTTCCTTTTTTTTTCTCTTGTATTTCAAATTCTACTACTATGCCTTGCAAATTATCTAAAGGAAAAAGGAGAAAAGTAGGGAAAAAGGTTAGAACTTTGGGCTTGGATGTGTGATCTGACAAAGCCAAGCAATATATATATATAGTCATATATATATATATAATATAGTCATTTACATCATGCCTGGATAACTTCTTTAATTGTTATTTGACAAATTACATTTAAAGATGGCTTTCAATGCCATGTGTGATGAAGACTTCACTACCTTCTGCTCTCTCTTGTTAAGACACAATTTGCTGATAGAAAAAAAAAGTAAAAATCAGACAGGATGTAGCAGCTGGTCTCAAGAGCTGTCCTCTGTCTTATTTAAAGCCGCATTCTCAAGAAAATGATACCAACTAGATAGGAAGATAAACAAGGTGAGAAAATAAGCCTTGTATATTGAACTTCTGCATACATGAACTTACACATGTGCTTATGTGTTTTGTTGAGACTTGCAGACTTTAAGTGTCAATGTAAAAACGTTCCTCTTTTTTCAGTGATATCTATGATTTTAGCCATATGAAAACCTATATGAAGTTGATGAAGTAGCTTAGATTATCTAATTCTCTAGTATCTCACTAAGAAGTGGCTAAATGTCACACTGTCTTTTCCTATGTGTACTTTCCATTATACACATTTGCTGGTTTTACTATTTTAGATACAAGATATGAAAAGCTGATCTTTCAGTTTGAACAAATTCAGAAGCTCAGTGCCACAGGCAGAGAAAATCATTGTGTTCATTCTACTTTGTCAAAAACTACTGTTATTTCAATAACATGAATTGAATGCGTGTGTTCAGTGAACGAGTTAGCAACTCTGAATAGAAGTCACCTTGTGGCTTCTGTATACAATATAGCTGTCTCCCAAATTCTGCACTTCACCTTTTAGCAGTGTTCAGGTACAGGTGAATCCCTCAGTTGCCAAGACAGTTTCTCCATCTTTTGCAGAGCTTTCTTCATATGCCTATATTTCACAGACCAAGAAAAAAATAAAAATAAAAAAATCCACAGTTCTTGCATCCCTTGATTCAATTTCCACAAACACCTGCCAGGGAGTCAGTTCTCTTCCCTGAAGCCAGAAGGTCTGTTCAGCCCAGGAAATGGAATTATAGTCCTGCACAAGGTTTTAATAAAGCTGCCACAGAGCTTTTGTCTGCATATCTACATCGTATGGCTGGAAGAGTGGAGAAAGGCATCCCTCTTTCGCCAGCTGAATAGAAGTGCTTGTGGAGAATGTTCTCAGCTAAGTTTTTGCCTCTCTTCCTCATTGGCTCAAAGTAAATATTACTCTCTTCTGTGCTTGAGAGACAAAGAGCGACAGAAGGAGGAGGGGACACAGAGGTTAGATGTAATTTTTCTGTCTCCATTTATCCTTCCCTCTCTCGTCCTCTTCCCGTAGATGCATTCCACACTCCTTTTAACTATCAATGCATTATGCTGCTTAGAGTTCCAACTCTGTAGAAAAAAAAAAAAAAACACACAATTTTTGACATTTGGCACTTAACAAAAATACCCAGAAGTCTCACTCCAGCAGCCTGCAAGAAACATTATATGAATGAAGTAGGCATTAGGGCAAATCACATGATAATTGATTGTCCTTTATTCCCAATAGACGTGACAGAGTATGTATATATGTTTGGAATTTAATGTCATCCACACATTCAAAGTGAAAGACAACTCTGTGTTTTATTGTTTTTGTATATTTTTATTTTTTTTCTGTACAGATCTATTACAATAATTAATATTGTGTCAATGAAATATCATAGCTATACGAAAAAGGGAATTTCTGACTGAGCTCAAATGCAAAAATGAAACAACATAGCAAGCCGAAATAGGGATGGGCTACCCAAGAGTCACCCAAGAATGCAGGGATGGAAACTGGCAAGAAGCTCAGACAGAGTTGAAGCTAGCCAGGGATATTGAAGGCAGCAAAAAAGCTTCAGTAAATATATTGGCAGCAAATGGAAATTAAGAAAACTGTAATCTCACTAGGACCTAGGGATAGGACACAGAAAAGACTGAGACACTTTGTACCTTCCTTTCTTTGGCCTTCCTTGGCAAAGTTTGCTTTCAGGCCTCCCAGGCCTCCGAAACTAGTGTCAGGACCCAAAGGGGTTAAGTATTGCCCACATCAGAAAAAGAATTGATTAGCCTAGAAAGACTGCACATGCAAATTGTATGTTTAGAAGTTTGTTGTATCAGGTGGGCTGGATCCGAGAGTGCTGATGAAGCTGACTAATATTATTGTAAGGTTACTCTCAATCATCTTTGAAAGATTATGGCAATTTAGGAAGATACCTGAGATTGTCCTCTATGATAACATGAATAGCTCTATGGATGAGGCAAGAACAGTGGATGTATGCCTTGTTTTTAGAAAGGCCTTCAACACAGTCTGCATGATATTTATGGCAATGATACATATACCAAATTGGTGAAATATCATCTGGATAAATGAATGAGGGGAAAATTGACTGGATGCCAGGCTTAAATGGTGGTGACTAATAGTGTAAAGTCGAAGTGTTGACCAGTTACTAGTAGTGCTCTTCAGGAGTTGATGCTGGGGCCAATACTCTTTAGTGTTTTCACAAACAAGCTGGGCAATGGGATGGAGTGCACCCTCAGCAATTTCTGGATGATAAGCTAGGGAGAGTGGTTGTAACTTAAAAGGCTGTAACAAGGCTGCTCTTTACCTGGATCTCAGCTTACTGGAGAAATGATCTGACAATGACCTTCACCAGGAACAGAATAATCCTGTGTCCAGTCTCATCAATAGAATAGAATATGCCCGATATTCTATCGGATTTTATGGGATTTTATGGCCAATAGAAGACATTGTCCAAACATCTGACAGGCATGGGTTATCAACCCCTCTCTAGGAAGCCTGTTCCAGTGTTTGGCCACCTTCAGAGTAAAGAAATTTTTCCTTATAGCAAATCTGAACCTCCCTTGGTGCAGCTTTGTGCAATTTCCGTGTGTCCTGTCATTGGCACCTACCTCTCCACTTCCCCTCCTCAGAAAGTTCTGAGAGCAATGAGATCATATCTCAGCCTTCTTTTCTACAGAATAGGCAATCCAAATGTCCTCAGTCTCTCCTCACAGGACATGCCTTCCAACCTTTTTAGCAGATTTGCTAAGATACTTTTCAAATATCATAATATCCTTTTTATATTGTGAAACACAGAACTGCACCCAATATTCAAGGTGAGACTGCACCAGTGATAATTACAGTGCGAGAATCACCTCTTTGAACTGTCTGGCTATGGTGTGTTTAATGCACCCTTAAATGCAATTTGCCCTCTTGTCTGCTAGGACACACTGCTGACTCACAATGAGCCTACTGTCAACCAGTACCCCCAGATCCCTTTCTGCAGGGCAGAACATTTTAACAGTAACACTTAAAGTATACAAGTCTCAACTCAACAAAACACACAAGCACAGATATAACTCCATGTATGCAGAAGTTCAGTATAAAAGGCTTATTTTCTCAACTTATCTTCCTATCTCATAGCATTTTTAGGGTACCTAAAGAAAAAATTCAGTTCCAGACTGGTGCAATTTACTACAAAGTTATATATCATCATTATACAAATTGTCGGGTACGCTCATAGAATCATAGAACATCACGAGTTGGAAGAGACCCTCAAGGATCTCAAGTCCAAATGCCTACACACAGGACCACACCAAAATCAAATCATATGGCTAAGAGCATTGTCCAAACACTTCTTGAACTCTGGCAGGCTTGGTGCCATGACTGCTTCCATGGGGAGCCTGTTCCATTGCCCGATCACCTTCTTGATGAAGAACCTTTTCCTAATACCCAATCTGAACCTCCCCTGATACAGCTTTATTCTGTTCCCTCGGGTCCTATCACTGGTCACCAGAGAGATTTTGATTGGCTAGTTTAAAAGAATGGTTGGGTGTTCAGCCACTCACCACCAAATGTTTTCATTCCAGTACCTTTGTTAACTGGACTGAAAAACAAATTGTTGATTAAAATATAAATCTCTTAGGTGGAAGTAAGTGGAAGTAAATCAAGTGAATCATTACCTGAATTGCTCCAACAAGTTCTGTAGACCTATTTTTGTTTGAAGTGAATTTATCTTAGTGATATTGTAGACAGGATTTTGTAGTGTATAAAAATGCAAAATAAATTGATAGAAGCAGCAATTAAGATTACAAAATGAATACCAACAGTGCAATCTCCTTATTGTACATCTCTTAAAAAAACAACTCATGAAGTTCAAAAAGGTTGAGTGTGAGGTCCTGCACCTGGGTCAGGGCAATCCCCAGTATTAGTACAGTCTGTATAATGAAT
Organism: Anser brachyrhynchus; assembly: GCF_964034855.1. Taxonomy (NCBI): domain Eukaryota; kingdom Metazoa; phylum Chordata; class Aves; order Anseriformes; family Anatidae; genus Anser; species Anser brachyrhynchus. The sequence goes on along the minus strand of NC_137695.1, from coordinate 57,357,581 downwards.
TGATTGAGAGTAGCACTGCAGAGGGATTGGGGATACTGGTAGATTAAAAATTGGACATTAGCTGGCAATGTGTGCTTGCAGCCCAGAAAGCAAGTTATATCCTGGGCGGTATCAAAATTAGCAAGGCTTGCAGGTTGAGGGAACTGATTCCCTTGTGAGACCTCACCTGAAGTACTGTACCCAGCTCTGGGACCCCAGCATAAGACAGACATGGACCTGTTAGAGCAGGTTCAAAGGAGAGACACAAAATTATCAGAAGCCTGGAGAACTTCTATGAAAAGATGCTGAGAGAGTTGGAATTGTTCAGCCTGGAGAAGTGAAGGCTCAAGGCAGACCTTATTGTGACCTTAGAATACATAAAGAGGGCTTATAAGAAAGATAGAGGGACTTTTTACCAGGATCTAAAGTGACAGAACTAGGGGCAACAGTTTTAAAACTGAAATAGGGTAGGTTTAGATTAGATATAACACAAGGAAATTTTTCACAATGAGGGTGGTGGTGCACAGAAACAGGTTACCCAGAGTAATTGTAGGTGCCCCATCCCAGGAAGTGTTTGAAATCAGGCTGGAGGGGGCTTTAAGCAACCTTAGTTAAGGAAAGAGGTCTCTGTCCATGGCCGGCGGTAGGACTAAATGATCTTTATAGGCCCCTTCCAACCAAAATCATTCTGTTTCTAAAGGCAGTAAATGATGATTATTTTATGCTACTTAGATCTCCTGAAGCATAGTTATACAAGCAGTCTCTAGACCCATTTTATCTTCATGAAGGATTTTTGGTTGAAGTAGAGTGGCAGTGAGTTTGAAAATCTAGTGTATGTTTATTCTGGGCTTTTTCCTATAAAATAGAAAGTCTATAAATAGAATGTATTACATGGGTAGTGTAACGTTCAGATTTGCTGTAATTTGATCATTATGTGGTTTTCTGTATTTTCCATGATATTCAATAAAACAAGATCAAAATTGCAGTAAAGTGTTAGATTGACTTAATTTTGAATGCCAAGACTGGTGATAAAGATCATACTTACTGCTTTGTTTCATGTCAAAAAACTGAATCTTACTGTTGTAGCTCATATTTCTGTCATTTGAAGGAAAATTTTGCCTAAACAGGAATATGAGGACAGCTTTTATTTCAAAACAAATAAAGTTCCTGCTGATTTCTTATTTTAGGATTTCAGCCATGCATTGGAATTGGAAGTGTTTAAAAACTTACAAGATCAAGCTGTTTCTGCAGAAAAAGCAAAAAATGCAGCCTTTGACCACTTTAAAAATTGGTCTTTCCTCAGAGGAACTCTTGTTTATATAAGACCCAGTTTTCATCATGAGGCATCACTGCTTCATTTTAGCTTAAAGTAAGCTGCTTTTATAATATGAATTGGTAACCACTTGCATTGCTTCCTGTCAAAATAAGGTCTTTTGGAGTACATTTATGTTGTAAGAAAATAAATAAAATGCTCCTTTTCATTCATTTTTTAGACATCGAGATAGCAAGATGATCCAGTTTTCCTATTATTTTGTGAAACAAACAAACAACAACAACAAAATATAATTCCCATATCAGTAAATTTCCAATGCTCTTGGAATGCAATCAATGTCATTCTCCATGCAGTTTATTGTAATTTTTTTTGATGACCCCAGATAAATACTGATGTTTTAAAACCAGTAGTATGCACCATTAAGCCACCAACCAATACAAGGGAAGTACAATAGTGAGGCAAATAAAAGATGGAAAATTATCTATTGAGTAGATAACATCTTATTTCTGTTGTGATTTGGGCAAGTATTAATTGCTGTATTTTTAAGACTATTTTAATTAACATTTTCCATTATGTTCCTGCTTTTAACACACTGCAATACCTGACAGCAATATTTTATCTTCTTTCCCACAAGGCAAGAGTATTTTATTTCATCTCTCAAATATCTGGGCTAACATTTATCCCAAAGAACTTTGAAGAGAGCCATAGTAGAAGTCAATATATTTCATGCAGTTGTGAAGCAGGAAAAGACATCAGTCTAATCTTCTCCCTGTCTAAAGACAAAATCAGTAAAACCAGTCCCATGAGATACTTATGTTTGTTCTCCTCCACCACCAAGACCTTGTTCATTTCCATCTTAGTGTTCATGGATATACGCTTAGATTTGTAACAATGAAGGTATCTCTTAGGGAAGTTAAGTCTGTAGCAGCAATTTTCAAATAACATTATACCTGGTTTGCAACAGGTCTTTTTTCACGGAGGAATTGTGTCTGAGAACACTAATAGGTAGTTGGTTTTATGAATGTAGAAGTTTTTTTTAGATTACCAAGAATTATTACTATTCTATTGCAGTGTTATCTAAGCTAGGCTATGAAGTTGAGCTATTTAAATAAATATCAGCATTTAGGACATACCTTGTATTTATTAAGACAGAAATCATTCTGTGTGAATGAAAAACATGGGTGTGCTCTACTTAATTGGTTAATTAGCTCCCAGCAGTGATATAATACATGGATTTTTTGAAAAGTGTAGTCCCGGTGGCATGTGATCTGAGAACAGAGGTGAGCTATGTGCATACTTCCTCTTATCTGAGCTCGGGTACAGTCCACCAGACATTGATATTTACGTGAATCTTGCAGGAGATAGGTTTGAAAATAGCAGAGATGCCATATTTGTAGTTACCTCAGGGAAAAACAAACAAACAAACAACAACAACAAAAGAGCACCTGTCCTTGTGCATTGGAAAGGAAAAGGAAAGGAAAAAGATGCTATAGTTAAAGGTGGGATACACCTCAGGACCCACTGCAGTTCATTTAAAACAAATGCAAACCTTGCAACCTGAAAGCCTGGGTTACAACCATTATAGTTCCCAACTGTAACTGGAAGGAAATGGTAACCACTACCATTACCATACATGTAACTGGAAGGAACTGGAAATGTTTAAATCATTTGAATTCCATGACCAGCAGTTGGGAAAAGTGTCTCAAAACAATTATTCTAAAAAGTATACTGTTGTTCACTCTGAGGTCCACAGCAATCAGAGAGAAGCACTGAATCAACAAAGCCTAAAAAGAGGTGATTATACTGTAGTCTTATTCTTCCCTTTGTACTTTAGGTAACTCTGCCTGTGTGCCATTAGGGATAGTCTGCCTTGTTCTTTGCTCTTGTTTCTGCTTTGTCAGTGCCTTCACTACTGTATTTCCTCTACTTTTTTTTTCTTTTCTTTTTTTTTTTTCTCTAACCTGTCATCCTAGCCAGGTAATATCTTTGTAAGAAAAAATAAAATAAAAATTGCGCAAGCTGTGTTGTGGCTTAAAGATAGTCTGTTCACAGCTAATTTCTCAGCTGCTACCTGAGTATCTTTTGGGCATTTTCTCATGTAGCATACTGTCTGTTTCTTTCCTGAAGAACCAACTTATAAACAATACCAATATAACATGTTCAGACAGCCTTTTATGCTTTACATGACCTATATGTATGCCTAGGTCAAATAACCATAGCATTATTACAGATAAATCTTACGTGTGCTCCAGGAAATATTCCTCTGGCACATGGTAGAGGAGAATTGTAATATTGAATTGGTATCATTTGTATGATAGAGAGGTGCTAGAAGCTACTTTGTAAAGACTTCAATCCCATTCAAATAGGCATTGAACCAGTATTAGTGTATAAAGTAAAATCTAACTGAGCGTTAAGGAATGACACTATACAGAGAGACTGAAAAATCTCAATGCTTTTCTAGAACTAGTTCCAGTTAATAAGCAGACAGCTGGTGATAAAATATTTTTAGAGGAGATGGTCTGGCTCAGGATCAGATTTCCAGAGGAGACAAAACACATCAGGAGTCCAATCACAAGTAGAAAATGCTGGCCAAGTCTTAAGAGATCTGGTCAAACTTTTCCAACATAATATGAAAGACACGTACAAAGAATATTCCGTGAAATCCACCGGAGACTTCATTAATGCTAACCTGTTTTACCTGGAGGGCTTGTGTGCCCTGGGACTACTAGAAGTAAAACATCCTTTTGTCTCAAAATTTGGCACTAACAAAGCATGCTTTTCTCTATATATACATACATTTTTTGTTGTTGTTGTTCTAAGTTAGAAATTTAAATTAGATCAGGTTAAATCATGCCAGAGATTTCCTTTGTCACAAATTACCATTGCTGTGCTGTTACAATTTGAATTTCCTCTTAAAAAGTCTAGTACAGTATTTCAATCTTATATCAGATCTCAGAAACAGTGGCTAAGGTGTTTAATGTTGTACTTTGACTATATGTTTATTCATCATTATACCATGAAACTGAATACATTCTACCTTAAGCTTCATTTCTTATAATTTCTTTGCTAGAAATTTTTAGGTAATTGGAAGATAGGCATAATAAATCTTGGCACTGGAAAAGTAATACTGTTTTCCCTTTGTGGGTATTTTATTATATCAATTATCATTTGTTTATTTATTTTACTATAGTTATATAACATAGGAAATCGCATGAGTCAAATACCATGAGAAAATAGAATGATTCTTCTAACATGGAAAGTAGCACGAGTCAAAACTATAGATTTTTAAATTATGTTTGCAAGTTTGAATTAAGATTAGGAGCTGGATATAGACTTTCAGCTGTTTCATGTTTGGTATGTCAGAGTGAAGTCCTGGAAAAAAAAATCATTGAACTCTGGGTAAAATTTATATTCAATCCATGTATGAACTTTACAGGATAATCTATCTCTTTGTGGGATGGAATGTGAAAAAATAAACTGGTAAGATGCAGACTTCTTAGAAAAAAGGTAGAAAGACATCAAAATTACAAGATTAGGCAGTCTACCTGAGTTTAAGGTATATTTGTAGTCCTAAGCATCAAAATTGTTTTGAATTGTCCGAATTGCACTTTATAAGCAGATTGGTAACGCATGTATTTTTCTTGTCAGCAAGAAAATCGATACAATGTTATCCAAATCATGCATCCGTTGCTTGGCCTTTCCAGTGACAGCATTACTGTCAACCTTGCCTATGGAACTTCATTTAATTAAGATTTTATTCAATGTAGGAAAGATCAGGAAGTGAATCATGTCTCTGTAATGGAAATCTTGAAGGAAAAAGCATTATAATATATTGAAATAATAAACCACAATGCATTAGATCGTTTCCAGGTTTTAAATGCACCTTTGCTCCAAGTGACTCATATTGGAATTGTCTGAATTGTCTAAAGAATGTATCTGTGCAGGTTCCACCAAAATTTAATGGGTATTAGATTATATACATAATAGACTGAAACAATGTATCTATTACATATACAGTTAATCTACTTGCTTTCCCATGTGCCATCATTAACTTACAGTTGAAGCAAGATGTAAAAATAAAAATATAACAAGGTGTTCTCTTTACACAACAGTATATTAACTGTATTCTGAAGAGTTTGTCTAAGCTATGACAACAATCTTAAACCAGAAAAAAATGTTGTTAAAAAATGCTGTTTGTGAGAATGGAGAAAGCATATGGTTGAAAAATAAAACATGAGTATTCTAGTTCCCATAGATAAGGAATTGTTTTCTGAAATTATCTCTTTGCTTTACCTATCTGTTATAGTAACAGCATATATTTTACAAGCCTTGACACCCAATCAGCCTCACAATTTATGCAAGGTGATGTACAACATTAAATATTTATTATTATCCTATATTAAAATAATAGCATTATATTAATAGTATATTAAATATTACATATTTAATATTATGTTATATTAATATTAATATATTAAAGTAAAAATAATAGTGATAATATAATCCTCTTCCAGGTCCGTACTATGACTAGAAACAGTAAAGGATGTAGCAAGGAGATGGGCAAATAAAAAGTTATGACTGAGCAAATTATACTCTTCATCCATTGATAGATATAGCAAAATTCATACTCCCAAACTGACTAGTACTCAGTGTAGACCACTCCCCTGGGTAACAGATTGATTTATGCTGTTGTCAGGTTAGGAGCAGCTGCTTTCCAGTTTGAAGGTTCACCTAGTAGCAAAGCTGAGCATGTGTCCCAGAGAGCAATAACTGTGTGCTAAAGTAGTGTAGGTGAAGAAGTGATGCTTCTGATGCTCTGAAGCTGAGACTCACCATATTGAAATGCCTCTGTGGACAGTCCTCAAATGCTATCAAATGTTAGTAGTAAATTGTTGAATCCAATCATACATTCCCAGCTTAATTCTTTGGATCATACTCTTTTTGATGTGGTAACAGTGAATTATGGCTCTAAGCTTGGAGCTTATTTTGTAGTTAGTGCTTGAAGAGCAGTGGATAGTCTTCCATTACATTCAGATGTACCTCTACAATTCCTTGACTTTGCTGGGTTTACATTAAAGTTACTAAGTGCAGGTTTTACATCAGTGTTGGTAACCTTGGATTTAATATTACAAAAAAGGAATTGTGGAAGTGCTTTGAACAAGAAGATGACATACAGGCTTCCTGCCAAGAAGGGTAATTCTACTTACATAGGGTAATTCTAGTGACAGTTTAAAATAAATAAATAAATAAATACTATAATGAAAGAGTGAGCTGTTTAAATGTAAATGGAGAAAGCACATGATGGAATCATGCAATCATAATACTTTCACTCACCAAACAGCAAAGGACGAACTTTCAATTTTCTGTCTCTCTGTTCTGTTTTCTGTAAAGCCTCAGATTAATTGAGATTAATTGATTTAATCAGTCACTGGAAAGAACAAATTAAAAAAATAGGAGGCAGGTTTCTGAAGTTCCCATCTTCTTTTCCTCAGATAAGTCATTAGCCAATGCTCATGTTGGGAAGAAAGTGTAAATCCTGTCCTTATAACGTGATTTTTCTGTCAATCCAAATTAACAATTCTCAGACATTGGGATTAGAATAATTTTGGTGGAAGACAGATGGTCTGATGAGCATATTGTGCACTACCTCGCCAAATGGGAGTCAACCCTACCTAGCCAACGCTAGAAGCTTTTTCTTCTCCATATGACATGTATTAGTGGGAGTGGATTATTTATCTTTCTTATGGCTCATGGCTCCCTGTGATAGCGTTGTAATTTTGCTCCTACAGGGTTTTGCACAATTTCTTGAAATACCTGTCAGAGCTAACTTTTAGCATGGTCACTGCTTAATGACCATAACATCCCTGATTAATCCTGTGGTGCCACCAGTGAACTCTGAAGTGAGTCAGGGAAATATAGGAGTTAGCAGCAGTAGTATTAGCTGATGGGTAAGACTGTTTTAGAAAATTTCAGTCACTGTTATTAGTCATATAGATATGCTGGTAAATATTTTCAGTCAAAATGTGTCTTGAGTAAATGCTGGGGTAGACTTACAGATATATATGTATATGTTTTTGTTGTTGTTTTCAGTAATAGTTGCCATATCAAGCAGCATCTTCCAACAACCCCCAGTTGCTTGTTTCTGCCCTCTATTCATTGTCCTCTTCATTATGCCAATCCGATGCTTTTTGTGGCACTTTGTAAACTGTATTCTTGAGCAGAATTTAAAATGATGCTCATTCCTCCTACTTCCTGCTATTGTTATCAGATTGTTTTTAACCTGGATCATTTCCATAATCTGTTGTTCTCCTGTCTTCACATACAGCTATTTCCATGCTATTAAAGAAGGTGGTAAAGCATTGGTTTGGGTATGAAAGCGAGAGAATGAATATGAGCTGTATAATTTGTCTTAGCTACCAAAATAAATGTGTGTGAAATTTATACCTTTATCAATAACTGCATGGCTAGTCATGTTCCTAGCTGAAGTCTGCAAAACCGTTACACATTTTTCAGTCTTTTTAACTTCTTTACTAACAAATTGTTGATAGCCCATCTCTCCTCTTTACTGCTCTCTTCTTAAACACTCTGTTTAAATGATTTTCTTGTGGCTTTTTCAGGGAGTCCATTGTTAAAGATTTATATGTAGTGGATAAGGCACTCAATTTTCTTACCTAGGACACTTTTCTCAGGTAAACTGCCACATTCATTTCTGAAGGGCATTAAGTTAAACAATTACATGCAAACATCTTGTCCCCCTGAGTTTTACCCTGAGGCAAGACTTTAATTCATTCTTATCTCTTATAAACCATCTTCATAGAATCATAGAATCATAGAATATCCTGAGTTGGAAGGGACCCTTAAGGATCATCAAGTCCAACTCTTGATACCGCACAGGTCTACCCAAAAGTTCAGACCATGTGACTAAGTGCACAGTCCAATCTCTTCTTAAATTCAGACAGGCTCGGTGCAGTGACCACTTCCCTGGGGAGCCTGTTCCAGTGTGCAACCACCCTCTCTGTGAAGAACCCCCTCCTGATGTCGAGCCTAAATTTCCCCTGCCTCAGCTTAACCCCGTTCCCGCGGGTCCTATCACTGGTGTTAATGGAGAAAAGGTCTCCTGCCTCTCGACACCCCCTTACGAGGAAGTTGTAGACTGTGATGAGGTCTCCCCTCAGTCTCCTCTTCTCCAGGCTGAACAGGCCCAGTGACCTCAGCCGTTCCTCGTACGTCTTCCCCTCCAGGCCTTTCACCATCTTCGTAGCCCTCCTCTGTACACTCTCCAACAGTTTCATGTCCTTTTTATACTGTGGTGCCCAGAACTGCACACAGTACTCGAGGTGAGGCTGCACCAGTGCAGAGTAGAGCGGGACAATCACCTCCCTTGACCTACTAGCGATGCCGTGCTTGATGCACCCCAGGACACGGTTGGCCCTCCTGGCCGCCAGGGCACACTGCTGGCTCATATTCAACTTGCTGTCTACCACGACCCCCAGATCCCTCTCTTCTAGGCTGCTCTCCAGCGTCTCATCGCCCAGTCTGTATGTGCAGCCAGGGTTTCCCCGTCCCAGGTGCAGGACCCGGCACTTGCTCTTATGGAACTTCATGCGGTTGGTGATCGCCCAGCTCTCCAACCTATCCAGATCCCTCTGCAAGGCCTTTCCACCCTCATTCGAGTCCACAACTCCTCCAAGTTTGGTGTCATCAGCAAACTTGCTCAAAATACCTTCTATTCCTACATCCAGATCGTTTATAAAAATATTGAAAAGTACCGGCCCTAAAATGGAGCCTTGAGGGACCCCACTGGTGACCGCCCGCCAGCCTGACGCAGCCCCATTTACCATAACCCTTTGGGCCCTGCCCGTTAGCCAATTGCTCACCCATCGTATGATGTTTTTATTTAGCTGTATGGTGGACATTTTGTCCAGTAGGATCCTATGGGAAACCGTGTCAAAAGCCTTGCGGAAGTCCAAAAAAATCACATCAGCTGGTTTCCCTTGGTCCATCATACGGGTGATCTTATCATAAAAGGAAATCAGGTTAGTTAGGCAGGACCTACCCTTCACAAACCCATGCTGGCTGGGACCAATGACTGCTTTGTCCCCCAGGTGAGCCTCAATAAGTTCGAGAACCATCTTCTCCATGATTTTACCAGGCACTGACGTGAGACTGACAGGCCTGTAATTGCTAGGGTCTTCTTTCTGACCCTTCTTGTAAATCGGCACAACATTTGCCAGCTTCCAGTCTACCGGGACCTCTCCAAATTCCCAGGATCGTTGAAAAATAATTGAGAGAGGTTCCGCGATGACGTCCGCCAGCTCTTTCAGCACCCGGGGATGAATCCCATCCGGACCCATGGACTTGTAGGGATCCAGGTGGAGTAGCAAATCCCGCACACGTTCAGGGTCGGTTGGGACATGAGCTCATAGACATGAGCAAATGAGAGCATTCAGAACAAAAATGAAAACACTACACAATGTCTTCAGATTTCTCAGAAGTAGGCCTGGAGATTGGAATTTAGGGCTAGTTTTAAGTTTGCAGGAAGTTCCCAGCAGAAGTATTTATTTTACAGTTACATTGCTCCAGAGAAAGCCAAACTGGAAAGTCACTTTATGGAATACATGCCATAAAAATATCTGAGAAAAGGGAATGTGGTCTCTGAAGTATAGCAAGAAGATTAATTCTTCTTCAATTCCCTTAGTCTGTTTATAAAGAGAGAAGTAACAAGAAACAGTAATAGGGGGCTGGAGTAGATGAAAAGTAGCAGAAGAATTCTACACTGTGGACAAAAATTAATGAAAGAATCATCAACTGTACTGTATAAATTCTTGCAGGTAGTTCCAATGACTTAAATCAATAACATTGCAATGCAATTGAATAACTGTGTAATATTTCCTTACCCACTTTTTTTTTTTTTTTTTTCTTGTCTAGGAAACATATTTTGTTGTGAAAAAATACTGGCTTGATTAACACTATGTGAAGTTAATAATGCTATTTCTTCTGCTGCTCTCCAGGGTTTCCTATGCAGATGAATGACTCGGATCACTCGCTATTTCAGCATTCATTTCAAGGATGCATGCAGTTTATTCATGTGGATGACCAGCTGGTGGATTTGCAAGCAGTAGAGCAAGGCAAGCTAGGAAGCTTTGCCAACGTAACCATTGACATGTGTGCAATTATTGACAGGTAAGTTGCAGAGACATCACTGATACTCTGATACACTGATACACCTCCTGCATGTTCCAAAATTATACAGTGTTATACAAAAGGTATTTCTGACACTGCCAGTGATAGTCTCAGTGCAGTCCCACCATTTTAGCAGTGGGTGTCATGCTTGGAGATAATGGCTTTAGGTTGTGAACGTATAGTGGAAGGCATACCTCCAGTATCCACCCTCTCAGGCAGAGGAAGAGGTGAAAAGCTATTGTAAGTGAAATTCAGTGCACAGGTCAATAATATGGCTGCCTTGAATAGAGAAAGCTGTCTGAATAGATACACACTTTATCAGTTTCTTAGATGTCTATTACAGCAATCTTTTTGCAACTGGAAGCTGTGCTTTCCAGCTTTAGTGCCTTCTGCTACCACTGAATTCCTCAGAGAACTAAAATAGGTGTACACGTTTGCAGAATTATGCATTTAATAAAGGCGTGAACTTGATAAAAATAGTGCTTGGTTTTGTCTGTGTCGTTCCCACCCCCCACCCCCCTTCCCGAGAAGAGTAATTTAGAAATAATTCAGCAATTAAGAAATTATCAGTTTATACAATGGTAGGCTTTTTCTTTGGGGCTTACCTATTCAACCTGTGTTGATTTTTATTGCTCCTGATTGTCAGTGTCTTGTTCTTTGGTAAATAAATAAATAAATAAGTAAATTTAAAAATATTAGGAAAGACACAGAAGGAGCAAGTGGCACAGTTCCCAAATGCTGACAGCTTGGCTTCTCATGAAAATTACCTAAGTTTTAAACCAATTGCAAGTCTGCTGGGAGGTTGAAAATGGCTTTTTAAAATTCTGCTTTGAAAGAAGCAAAGATTATGAGACCATAGAATCTTAAAATAGTTCAGGTTATAAGAAACATCTGGAGTTCATGTTCTCCAACCTTTGCTAAAAGTGAGGCCAACTTCAAAGCTTCATTAGGTTGCCATGGGTCATGTCCAGTCACATTCTGAATATCTCCAGCTATGAAGATTCCACAAACTGTGTCTGGATATTGCCAGCAAATGCCATGACCATGAAAAATCCCGTATTTCTTCTCACTTCCCAGAGTTTTCATTGCTGAGCATGATGTTATATGGTATGGAATCTCTCCTTCATCAGTTTGGGTCAGCCGTCCTGGCTGTTTCTCCTCCCAAAATCTTGCCCATCCCCAGTGTACTGACACTGGGGAACGGTGTTACAGCGGTGTGTGGAATCATAGAATCATTCAGGTTGGAAAAAACCTCCAAGATAATCTGCTCCAACCATCTCCCTACGACTGGTATCACCCACTAAACCACGTCCCTAAGCACCATGTCCAACCTTTCCTTAAACACCCCCAGGGATGGTGACTCCACCACCTCACTGGGCAACCTGTTCCAATGCCTAACCACTCTTTCTGAGAAGAAATTTATCCTAATTTCCAACACGAACCTCTTGTGGTGCAACGTGAGGCCACTCCCTCTTGTCCTATCACTAGTTATGTGCAAGAAGAGTCTGACCCCCAGCTCCCCACACCTTCCGTTCAGGTAGTTGTAGAGAGCCATAACGTCTCCCCTGAGCTTCCTCTTCTCCAGACTAAATAACCCCAGTTCCCTCAGCTGCTCCTCATAGAACTTGTCATCCAGGCCCTTCACCAGCTTCATAGCCCTTCTCTGGGCACGCACCAGGGCCTCGATGTCCTTCTTGTAGTGAGGAGCCCAAAACTGAACACAGTACTCGAGATGTGACTCGATGGGCTGAGGTCAACTGTATGAAGTTCAACAAGGCCAAGTGCCGGGTCCTGCACCTGGGGCGCAACAACCCCAAGCAGAGCTACAGGCTGGGAGATGAGTGGCTGGAAAGCTGCCTGGCCGAGAGGGACCTGGGAGTATTGGTTGATAGTCGGCTGAATATGAGCCAGCAGTGTGCCCAGGTGGCCAAGAAGGCCAACAGCATCCTGGCCTGCATAAAAAGCAGCGTGGCCAGCAGGTCTAGGGAAGTGATTGTGCCCCTGTACTCGGCTCTGGTGAGGCCGCACCTCGAGTACTGTGTTCAGTTTTGGGCCCCTCGCTACAGGAAGGACATGGACGTGCTCGAGCGAGTCCAGAGAAGGGCGACCAAGCTGGTGAGGGGTCTGGAGTACAAGTCTTACGAGGAGCGGCTGAGGGAGCTGGGCTTGTTCAGCCTGGAGAAGAGGAGGCTCAGGGGCGACCTTATCGCTCTCTACAGTTACCTTAAAGGAGACTGTAAAGAGGTGGGGGTTGGTCTGTTCTCCCACGTGCCTGGTGACAGGACGAGGGGGAATGGGCTAAAGTTGCGACAGGGGAGTTTTAGGTTGGATGTTAGGAAGTACTTCTTTACCGAAAGGGTTATTAAGCATTGGAACGGGCTGCCCAGGGAGGTGGTGGAGTCAGCATCCCTGGAGGTCTTTAAAAGACGTTTAGATGTAGAGCTTAGCGATATGGTTTAGTGGAGTACTTAGTGTTAGGTCGGAGGTTGGACTCGATGATCTTGAGGTCTCTTCCAACCTAGAAATCTGTGATACTGTGATACTGTGATACTGTGTGGTCTCACCAGAGCAGAGTACAGGGGGATGGTCACCTCCCTGGTCCTGCTGGCTACGCTATTCCTGATACAAGCCAGGATGCTGTTGGCCTTCTTGGCCATCTGGGCACACTGCCGGCTCACGTTCAGACGAGCATCAACCAACATCTCCAGATCCTTTTCCTCTGCACAGCTTTCCACCCACTCTGCCCCCAGCCTGTAGCATTGCATGGGTTTGTTTTGCCCCAAGTGCAGGACCCAGCACTTAGCCATGTTTAACCTCGTCCCATTGGCCTCTGCCCATTGATCCAACCTGTCCAGATCCCTCTGCAAGGTCTTTCTACCCTCCAGCAGATCAACACTTCCCCCCACCTTCATGTTGTCTACAGACTTAACAAAGGTGCACTCAATTCCTTCATCCTAATCATCAACAAAGACATTAAAGAGGATAGGCCCTAACACCAACCCCTGGGGAATGCCACTGGTAATCAGTTGCCAAACTGCCAAAGCAGGATAAAGAGATGGATGAGAAATTTTACAAGTAGCTGGCAAAAGTCATGCAATCTCCAGCACTTGTTCTCATGGGGGACTTCAACTTCCCAGATATATGCTGGAAATACAATGCAGCCCTGAGGAAGCAGTCTAGGAGGCTTTTGGAGTGCGTGGAAGACAGCTTCCTGACTCAGCTGGATAGTGAGCCTACTAAAGGGGGTGCCCTGCTAGACCTCCTGTTCACAAACAGAGAAGGACTGGTGGGAGATGTGGTGGTTGGCACTGCCTTGGGCAGAGTGACCATGAAATGGTAGAGTTCTCTATTCTTGGAGAGAAAGCCTTGATGCTACGCAAGCCTTGTTAAGCAACAGCGAAAATACTAGTGTATTGCAAACACTCTTTTAGCCACAGCTACAGAACACAGCTCCATACAGGTTGCTAAGAAGAAGGTTAACTTTATAACTTCATCCCACTGAGACCCGGTAAACAATTTTAGTAATATCAGTGTTAAGGATTGTGCATTGTGGAGTAGCAGTAACTTGTTCTGTCATGTCAGGCCATGTTCGACTGCTGCTTCTCCTGGATAAGTTGAGAGTTGAAGTCATAGCAAAACGGAGAAGTAAGAGAAGGACTGCTGTCACAGGGAAAAATTTGCTCTGTCTCCTACCAATACTACTGATACTAGAAAGGCCCTCTGTTGTTAGAATTTGTTAGTTTGGATTGATTAGTTTTATTTTGAATGTTTTTGGAAATGAAAAAAAAAAAAGTTGGGATTAAGTCTCTGCTCTTCCCTATCTAAGCTTATGTGACAGTTTGTATTGATCCCACTTATGCCAGTGTCTATCAGAAGTAATTCCATTATCTGAACTTAATCAGAATTAGGCTTTTATAATGTATTACAATGTAATTACAATTAATTCATAATGTAAGTTAATTAGAATCAAACCAATACAATGCATTTTTGAAAAATAGAACTTAAGGCTTCCTAAATGCCAAGCAATTTACTTATATAACAAATTTAAATATTTTATATAATACAATTCTATATGCTGTGTATTATATGAAATACATTACAATGTATTGAACTATTAATGTATTTTATATATTTAATATGTATTTTACATCGGTTTTATTTTATATGGCAAAAATTTTTGTTTTATTATACACTATAATGCAACATAATTTTAGATATGTGTTTATTAAATAAGAAGAGATATTTTCACTCTTCCTCTCTCTTCTGCCACCTTGGACCCTGATATTGCCCTTTATTTATATTAAATACATCATGTATAAAAATATATAATCTATATATAATTATATATAAATAATAAAGACATGAATTATAACAAATTTATTTATATAAACTCTATAAAGTAAATGTCTTACATGTGTGCTTTCTAAGCACTGTGTTGCAAGCAGAGTAACAATTGTATAATCATTGGAAATTAGAATAGCATACTAATATTTTTTTAAGATTGAGAAGCCATCTAGTTTGTTGTTCTCCCACGATTAAATTTAATTCTTTGTAGTTTGCACTTTAAAATAAACACTTCTGCTAAGAAGTAATAATGTCAGGCTTTTAGATCTGACTGGATTTTCATGGCTGTCTTAGTGAGATCTGCAAATAAGATTTTACAAGCACTTCTGGCACAATATGTCACTATGTATAACATTTCTATATTTGGCCAAGCACCATGTGTGCTATATATTAGTTTAATTTCATTTCCTTTGAAACAGGAGGACACTTGTGCCCGTGATACTGGGATCCTCTGGCTTTATTTTTTACTTGTTTCACTCTGAATCATAAAGGCTTCGGTCTTCATCAACATGGAAATTGCTTTCACAGCCACACTTCAGTGAAGAACCCCACTGGGCAAAAAGATAAGCTGTCACACTGAATTATTCTTACTGCATACTTCAGCCATTTGGTTGGAGGAAAAAATGTGAAGTTGTGAATGATGGCATTTTTCATCATTAGCCAGAATGGATAGCAAGGAGGGAACAATTTTCTCTGTAAGGACATGTTGAAAGGTACTCAGTGTGGCGAGTTCTTGTGTCACATCAGCCTGGAGATAACTGTTCCTAGTCCCACATTCTGCCAGCTGAATGCCCACACCATTGCAGTTAAGTTCCAGTATTTTAAAGACATTAGAAGAACAGTCACATTAGTGTTACACTTATACTTGGGAAATAGATACACTGAATGTCATTTTTTTTTTTCCTTCAGTCTTTCCTTCCTCACCTAGGCATTTTGGTATTGCATCTAGACCCACAAATTGAGATCATATTAACAGGGAACACCAAAGCTAAGGAACATTCTCTTTTTACAGGTGGTCGAAGAGTGTAAGTAAGTGCATATAATGTCATGACACGCAGGTATATATAGATAGTAATTACAGGCAGTTAAAATACTACTGAGAATAAATAATCATCCCTGCTTTTGTATCTTAATTAACTTTAATTGTATTAGCAATGGAAGTTGTATTGTTGTCACAGTGATCAACATGCTGTACTGCTTGTGAAAGCACAGGTCCCTGTATACCTCCTTTGCTTACCATTAACAAACTGAGTTGTTGTTACAGTCCAGATGGTACAGTTGTACTTCAGGATTTTAGCACAGGACATAGAACAGGAATTATTATTCACAACTAATTTATCCCAGCAGCCTCAGAGAATTCTTAAGCTCGCCTGACTTGGTTGTGGCTAAAATTATGGGGTTTTATCGCAGGATCATGATGAGAAGACACTAAAATGATTTCAAAATATAGTGTCCAATCTGTTGCTGTAGATTATGCAGAACATATGCCAACTTTAAAGAAAATCTGTCAGTGTACCATACGATGTGAAATAACAGAAATGGAAAAACAAGTTCAGTACCAAGAATTTTCATGTAGGTGCTTCCAGTGTTGTATGAATGTGTGAACTGTGTGATTCACTCTGTATCACAGTGAGATGAATTAGATGCAGATTTTCTGTAAATTCACATTAAGGAATTAACGTAAGTAACCAGATATGTGTGGCAGTACATTTCTGGATGATTATTGCTCACCTGCTGTGGTGATGCACTCTGTATGACAGAATGCCAGCATTCTGCTCTAATCCCTTACAGACATGTTTTCTATACTATGTGATTGCTAGTCAAAATTTGAAATAATTCCTTTAAGTAACAAAGCACAGCAAGCATCCTAGTGCATAAAAGTGGCCACAATGGAATTGTCAGCAAAACAGGGATTTGTGGGGGAATTAAAAATGATCATTTCAAATAGTCTAAACATTCTTCGTTTCTGGTTATTTACTTGGGCTTTAAGCTTCTGCCCTTCCTCAATATTCTCCCACTCTCTCTGCCAGTTCAGTGGTGACGTGGTCAGTGAGGAATAAGACAGACATCTTTCTGTAGTAATCTGTGTAAGAACCAGATGTTATACCAATGTCTAGACTTGCAGCCAAACCTGCTTTACAGTTGAGCTGTTCCCAAGGCAATTTCACAAAAAGGAAATAAAGCAGGACTGGAGAAGAGCTGAAACCATGGCTCCAGCCTGCCTTCCCAGCAGAAGACCTTCCTGGTCATATGGTTGGAAGCTCCTTCCTATGCATACCCTCTCCCTCTTCCTACTTCTCTTTGGAAGTTTACAAACTTCTGATGTGAAAATACATTCTCATGTGGAAATTATGTGGAAAGATTAAAGCTTTTAACAAGGCTTTTAACAAAAGAATTTCAAATGCATCTACCTCATGACCCATCTCAATCCAGAAAGATAGGCGATGGCTCAAGTGACAGTGCCACCCAAATATCACAGTGTGACAACTGTCATATTATTTTACACAGGTCAGTAGGTATCTGGAAGTTTACTGGCTCTACAGAAACAGACACAAAATAGGAGTGATTTAATTACCTTTCTTGACAGTATATCTTAGTTTTCCTCATTTTTTTTTTTTTTTTATACTGTATGCAGCACTTTGGTATACTCAACAAACTGGTTGGACCTTCTAGTTGTACTTAGACAGACAGGAGTTCCTCAAGAGAGCATAACATGCAGATTTTTAAAATAATCTTTTGGGCTTGGCTTACAGGCTAGTCATACGAGCTGATTTTATAACTTCGAATCAATCATACTTAGGGATTAGGCTTTTTCTTTCACAGATTTAGGATTCGTCATTATCACAATCAGTCTGAGGATAGGTCAGTGGAATACATTTAAGTCGTACCTGCTTAAATGGGAAAAAGTGTTAATTTAAGAATCTGAAACAGAAAGAAGAATCATTGACCTACAACAGTTACTAGTTCTAAAATAAAGCAGACAGGTAGACATGATGCATCGCCTGTTTGAGTAAATGTGGAATGTGTATTAACTCTGTGGAATAAGGTGCGAAAAGAGCAATGTTTTCATAATGTTTCCCTGCTTGGGTTGATTTCTCTTGTTTTTTCCTGAGCCTGCCAAACAAGCTGTATGGAATGGTCTTTGAACAAGGACAACCACATCCACTTTAACCTTTGACTAGAGTGTATAGTGATGAAACTGCCATTTGCCGGTGTTTGAAAGAGGAACGAAGGCAAGAAATATACACTTCATGTTAAATAAGATAATCACAAGAGCTGTGTGAAGAGCAATTTCCTCTTCCATAAAGCTTTATGAGATTAAAAAAAAAAAAAAAAGTTATTGCAATGAGAAGTAATCTGTGATCTTTTATATCTTTCTTGTAAGAAATAAAACACATTGATCAGCACATCCTAGAACAGGCTAAGGACATCTTGGAAGTAAAAGATGCACTTGAATGCACTTGAAGAAGGCACAGAACAAGGGCATTTGGGGAACTGAAAAGGATATATTCAGGACTAGAGAAGATAAAGAAAGGAAAATAAGAAGTTTTCAGTTTCTTAGAGATGAACAGTAAAGCAAGAAATAACGTATGTGCAGAAAGCCAACATGTGAAGTGGATACAAGTGCTCCTCTACAGAACAGATAGAGAACAGAAAGAAGGAGAAAGTGAAATAAGATATTTACTTTCTTTTCTACAGCTCTTTGTGAGGACTATAATCACTTTAGAACTAGGACTATAATCCCCTTCAGATTCTGGATGATGGAGCTTAAAATCTCCAAGACAAAATGATGCTGATTAGATAATGGAGGCTCCCACATGAAAAGCAGCAACAAGGGATAGAGTAGGACTGTAGGGACAGAGGGATTCATAGCATGTGAGGTTCCTTGCACGGAACAGTATGACTAATGACCCAGTCTATTAAATAACTTAATAGTGTAATCAGCTGCTCTGTTACCAAATTAGAATAGTTTGAACTGCAAATGGTTTGAACACTTGCTATAATTATGCCTTTGTTATGTTTTTATGTGCGTGCTGTTTTTTTTTTCTTTTTTTTTTCTTTTATTCTCTTTAACTTATAATTCACAAGTCACAATCCTCAATAGCATTCAGATCAGAACCTTTTAAGTAACTGTGTGGCTTATACATTATCTTGCAGCTGAATGCCTAAACATTTGGAAATAGCCCAAATCCTCAGTTGTTCTTTGTTTTGTATTTAATCATAGATAAAATCTCCAGAGACGGGGGGGGGGGGGGGAAACAAACAAACAACAACAAAAAACTTCTTTTTAACTCTAATGAATATTAATCAATCTTTATATTATGAAAAATGTATGCTAATTAAATAATTTTTTAGAGGAAATAGATTATTTGTCCATGATAAATGCCTGTTCTTACTAAAACAAAAGCTAAGACTTAGCATTAGGTAAAGGCTTTGTTAACACTTAGGCATATTACTGAAGAAGAAGGGGAGGCTGTAAAACAGATTTCTGGACAACCTGATCTAATGCTTACTATTTTTTTGAGTGGTCAAAGGTAGCTCCAGATGGAGATGATAGATGGCAAACCTGACAAGAAAAGACAAATTATAGGCCAAATGTTTGATTAGGTTACATGGAAAAGTGAGCTGTTCAAGACTAAGTGCAAGCTGAGCTCTTTACTTAACCTTCCCCCCCACAAACATTTGATTCCACAAACACCTTTTTTTCATGGACCTCCCCGTTCAAAAAAAAAAAAAATATATATATATACATATACACACATATTTCTCTCTATATATACATATTTCTCTCTCCTTTGCTGTGTGCAGGTCCCATACTTATATGAAAAATATACACTGATTCCTACAGGGGCTTTTTAGATCCCAGAACATGTTAACACATGTATGTGTGTTAACAAAATGGAGCTCAATTTAAAAGCTCTTGTTGGTGCAATTCAGACAGAGAATAAAAGATTGATGCTAATCCTGGGCTGAGTCAAGGGAGTGGTAGATGGTTCTTCCATTTGGAAAATCTACAGCCATTACTTTGGAAATCCTACCCAGAGCAGGATCATTACGATCTAACAGCTCTTCCTGGATCTCTCCAGATAGTTGTACACAGAAGGAGACTGAATCATCACTATCATTGATAATCATAATTATCATTATCATGCCTGGAAGGAGAAGTGCATGATCATGCATTCTTATCCCATGCACATCATAGATATTGCAATCCCTGAGCTGACACACAAGACCGTCCAATTCATTCAGAACCATTTGAGATTGCCTGCTGATCAAACCCACTGACACTTCTTCATTCTTAACAACTCCTGTTCAACTTACCCGTAGGCACGGCTGGGCAAACGTTACTGTCTACCTCTTGCAGCTTCAAATCTTACAACCTGCTTCAGTCTGCATGGCTGTAAGTCAATGCATCGCCCAGACACACTCTGAGTACTCTGCATTGTGGATTTATCTGTGCACGAGAGAGAAGCGGTTACTCTCACAAGCACACACCTACATTTAGTAATCTGGTAAAATCAGAAGGGCAAGGATTTGAAAAAAAGTTTCTCAACAGTGGCAAAGTTTTAAAATCTCATTTAAATGATATTAAAAGCTGTTTTGGCAGAACCTCTGCTTTTTTTTTTTTTTTTTTTTGCCATCTGCTAACACATCACTGGTATGGGAGCAGTTTAATGAAATGGAATAATCTATAATTTATAAAGGTCATAACCAAAAGCTCTGTGTGGGAATTCATTTCTTCTTTTCTTTTAAATACAGTACTTTACTCAGGGGACTTGCTTGTATGTGCAGCTTGTGTTACATTTATGCTTAATTATTATTTTATTTTTATTTTCCTGTGGGAAAGATGTAAGCACTGAGCAAACATCTACAAAGCTCTCTCTTTGACATGAAATTTACACTCTCACAAGACTAGATGGTAAATACTGAATTGATCCCATAAAAATACCTTTGAAACATTAACTCCCTAGTTACTCAACTCAGTTTTGAAGCCAAATTGCTTTGATGACGCTATCAAATAGTTCATCAGTTAGCACTTCTCATCAGCTCATAACTCAAAAAGATTGTGTTATGCAGATTGCTTATTTTTTAGGTGATTAAGACATCCTTCTGTTGAATGAACAGAATTCAACAGAATTCTTCATAATTATCCATCATTATATGATCATTCTCAAAAGTAAACAAAAATGGGTTGTCATCTGACCAAGGAAAAAAATCAGGGTGTTGCTTCAAGGACTGTTCATGTTACTATTGTTTTCAGCTTTCAGATAAGACCAGAGTTGTGCCACTCTCTCACTTTCATTTATGAATATAAAATAATGGGTTTCTCAAATATGAATATGATTCCTTCTACTTTAAATATTTTTCAGACTAGAAGCAAAACAGTTGTTGACATTGTTTATATATTTATATGCACAGGTCTGATTATGACCAGTTATAAGACTGAAAGTCTAACTTCGTAATTTGATATCAAACCATGATTCAACCACTTCCTTAGAAGTATGTGCAATTAAAACAAAAGGGCAACCAGTCCTGGTGGATTACTGGAATTTCTCCAGATCCATTACAAGGGATGTTGTTAAGACCATATAATAACCATTCAATAATCTGGCAGTAGCTTTCCACAGTAATAATTTTTACCAAATGCCTCATTTAGTATAAATGCTAGGTCCATCTCTTGTTCATACAGGCGAGCAATAAAATCTTCAGAGTAAGTAGTTGCAAAAAACACTGATAGAAATAAGGACAGCTAGCTATCTGTGGATGAGGTTCGCCTTTAGCAGAAATTGGCTTGCTGTAGAGTTCCTGCTGGAATTAAATTCCCTTTTTTTTTTTTTTTTCCTCTCCAGGAATAATTATCATTTTTAAAATAACTTATTGAAATCTCTTTTTCATTCAGAATATTTGCACTGTTTACACTCTAAACAAATTGAGTTATAAGTTTAATAGAGTAGAAGTAGTTTTGAAATAGGTTGATCTTTAAAGCTTGGAAAAATAACAGTAATAACTCTGAAATCACTGGAAATATATAATAATAATAACAATAACGTCTAGATATGTGCTTCAGGCTTAATATGGTTCTGCATCTCTTATTCTTCCTTTTCTCAAAAAGAAGGACTTATGCTGTTATTTCTGAATTTCTGTTGGTAGTGAGTCTTTGCTAGTGATTAGCCTCTTCCAAAAATTAATGTCTATCCACTGAGAAAATATTATTCCATGTTAAATCTTACAGTTCTCCCAGACACTGATTTCACGGATCTTTTCCAGGACAATAAAGTACTACTTGACAACAAAAGAAAGGTGATCAACTTGCTATCAGTATACTTGGCTGCATTAGGCAAAGTATCACCAGCAGGTCAAGAGAGGTGATCCTTCAACTCTATTCAGTTTTTATGAGGCTGCACCTGGTGTACTGTTCCCAGTTCTAGGAGAAGATGATCTCAGAAGGGGATCAGATCTTCTCAGAAGAAGAACTCAGGGGGGATCTTATCATCTTATTATCTTAACACCTCAGGGGAGGTTGCAAAGAAGACAGGGCCAGGCTCTTTTCAGTGGTGCCCAGTGACAGGACAAGAAGCAGTGAACACAATATGAAAAAGAATGTTCTGTCTAAACATCAGGAAGCACTTTAGTGCTGGTGACTGAGCACTGACGCAGGTTGCCCTGAAGAGATTGTGGAGTCTCCCTCTTTGGAGACCTTCAAAAGCCACCTGGACGTGGTGATAACTATTAACTATTCTGTGATTCTTTCAAATCCATTTCTGCTACTAGCACACTGAAGGTAACAGAATCATCTTACCTGTTTTATGCTTTTCTGTAGCCAGCAATATTAAGATTTCTAAGTACGTCAAAATTTCTGACGTGCTTATCATTGTATCCTCCTGTAAGGCAAGAAGCGAAAGATCTAAACAGATTTATTCATTAGAATTAGATGATATTCAGTGAAGCAGAGGCCAGTAGAAGTGCAATTGTTCAGCACCTCTGAAATTCCACCTACATCCCTAATTGTTCAAGTGAGGGTCTGAGTGTGGTCTTCAACTATACCTGCTGTAGAAAACAGTTTGGGGATCCATTTTCAAATTGGCAGCAGAGTAGGCATGTATGACTGCATGAAATCGGCTCCTCCTCCTTTTCCTCTCAGTTCATTGTGATGAAAGCAGCCAGTTCCAATTCTGTCTCTGATTACTTGTGTATCCAGACAGAAATATCTGCCTGGTCAGGCTTTGTCAATTGCCTAATTAGTTGCCCTCTATTAGTTGCCCAATAAATTGTCCTCTCAGGAAAATGTAGCAGCCTCACAAAAGTAAGTGTCTTATAGGCCAACTTCTACCTGTAAGTTGGGCCCTGTTGAATGTAAGCGCCTTACGTTAACTGCTAACCTAGTTTTGCCATATATGGCATATCTATTCAGAAAACAGTATCAGTGTGAACTAGCCAAAGAGAGGGAAAGATTGTCTGTTGTTAGCTTTAAGTCAAGGGAGAGAGAGACAGACTACCATACTGACTTTCTACAAACTGATTGCTAAGAAAAGCATACATATGGTGCCTTTACATTTTACATTGGAAGCAATTTTTGTTTCTTTCAACAAAAGACTCAACTTATATCTTCATGTTTTAGAAACAGTGCTGGTGAGTAAGAAACACAATGTGCCAGTGCCAACTAAATGCAACACTTTTTCATTGGTGCAAAGACGGAAGAAGGGTTTTGAAACCCATAGTATAAGTCAGTGACTAGACATGAAAAATGTTGTATGCTTGTAATTGTGCCCAGGATTTGAAAGCCATTTGAATGCCTGCAAGGGCATGTAGACCAAGAATTTATACTGAACCAACATGAGGTAATGAAAGGAGATATTTTCTTTAAGTTGTTTTACACTTTAAACATATACAGCCATTTTCTTGTGCCTTGAAAAAAGGTTTGATTCTTATTTTTTGAAAAGCTATTCATTACTTGTACATTTGTCGCACTTATCTGTTGACATCCAGTCAACTGATGTCTCTTTTTTTTTTGTCTTTCACTGTGTTATGTTTCATTGTTAAATCAGACTTGTTAGGGGGCAGCAGTTAATTTGATTTCAACTTTTTATTTTGGCAGCTCATACTGGGTCTGTTTCAGAATCGATCAAATCTAAGGGAAGGAATACAAGTTTTCATTTGTCCTTTTTAGCATTTTTCATGTCACAGCCTTGCAATTGTGATTAATCTGTATGGCACTGGATAGATTTCATATAACCAATGCTAGGCAGTGTTGTAGATCATTGTTCAGAGACTGATTCAAACAAATTGGTATTTATTTGATAGATTTATCCTTATTCTATTTTGGATTTATGTAGCAGCCATTTCTAAGGCAACCTTGTGAAATGCTATTCATAAAGATTGGTTTGACTGTGATAATCTACTGCTTCCTGCAATTGCCTGGAAAATGTCTCTTTGAGCACAACTATTGCATTATTTGAAATACTTACTTAGGTTTTCAAAGTTTAATTCATTAAATAACTCCCATGGAATTTTATGGAAAGTTGTTATCTAAAGAGATGATTTTCATTTGAAATACTACAAAATTTTTTATTTTATTTAATCATTTAATTTTTAATCATTCAGAAGTTAATGAACAGGCAAATAAGATAAATTAGTCCTAGATAAGCAGATCAACTCATAAGTGGTATGAGTCTAATAACAAGAAACATGATAGACAGTTGTAAGGAAAGACCTTTAATGTCCTCTAGCTCCCAATGCTAGATAGCACTGTAAATTCAAATTTCATTCAGCCTCCTAGTTTTTAAGGTTTTATAATTTTAAGGTCTAAGGTTTTTTTTTTATTTTTTTTTTTAATTTTTCATTTAAAATATTAACTCCCCATGTTTTCAGATCAAATTCCTAAAGCTTATGAGGTTGAAAAGTTGCCCAGGCATTTTACAGTTGATTGTGCTACTCGATTTATATACATGCACAAGACAGTCTTTCACATGCTCTATCTATTAGCTTCTTCTGCAATCAAAGCTGAAAATTCACTGTCAGCTTTAGTGAAGGTAGCTGTTATTTTCACTTCCCTTTTCACTTTACTATTAAAGGAAGAATATCAAGCTGCAGAGATTTCTAGGTGAAAGAAGAAATTCAACTCCTAAAATGTATCTTTCTAGTGAAACTTGAGAGGCAATATCTGCTCTTTTCTTTTCTTTTTTTTTTTTTTTTTTTAAATACAATCTCTGCACTTTTTACAGAACGATAAACCTTAGTTCTGTCTATTCCTTTGCAGTTTCTTCACTGAACTCCAGCAACAGACTCAGAGCCATTATACAAACTTACCTTGAAATCATTAACTCAATAAATAAAATTACTTCTTGCCTAGACTAGATCCAATACAGTTCATTCTAGAATTTACTGATGTTTCTCTCTTTCCCTCTCTTCAGTTTAGTTAGCTTTCTAAATTACAGTTTGTATTAATACTAATCAGAAGATGAGATCTCTCCCACACTATTGTACCCCTTATATTAAATTTACCCATCTGAAGCATTGCTCAAGGGACCATCAATTGTCATTTCTGATCTTTTATTACCATATGATTGTTTGATTCAGGACCTCTGAGAACAGTAGCGAGTGTTCAAGCATAATCACTTTCCTCTGCTGGCTTCTTATTTTCGCTGAAGATCAGTTGTAATGTCAAAAGCTAACTACTTCAATGTTTGGTCAAATAACCCCCTTCTGATACATTTGTTTTGTGTGTTTAGTATCGACAGAATTTATTTGGACTTGCCATCCTAATTTTTCACACTTAGTATTACATTTGTGGTTGTCAGCATGTTCCAAACGATTAATGCTTCACTGGCCATATGACAATTATTCAGAAGATAGCAGAAAATAAATGACCTTTTCTTTTCAACTGTAATCCATTCTCTTTCATCAGAGTAGCAACCTTGTGTATCTTATTTATGCAGTCTTATTTTAGCTGTTCTGAAAGCTTTTATTTTATAGCTACCTCCTAGAAATGCCTTTGTATCAATGTTATTGACTATCCTTTTTACAAATTTTGTAGAATATATTCTTTTCCATTTCTCATGACTTAATGTGTTTTTTCTCTCTGCTATTGTTAGTTATTTGACTGTGTAACTATTATTTATCTCAGTGGTACATTCTTTTTATATGAAATGTGCAAAGCATAGTTGCATTATATTGCCTCATAAAAGTACACAGTAGTTGTCTTAGAACAGTATAATTACGTTTTGAAATAAGTAAAGTTCCTGATTTTACACAAGTGTATGATGTTACTGTTTGATGTTAGAAATACATTTGAACACACAGAAGTTTCAAACTATGCTCTCTCCTTTTTAAATATTACCAGTCAACATCATGTTTTATTTTAACATTACAGAATTGTACCTATGTGCTCATTTATTTTATTCCACCAAAGCAGAATCAGTAAAGGAAAATAGTTACTAATTCACGTAATGTGAAACACTTACTTTAAAAATATCTACATATGTGTTAACATAAGTAACTTATTCTTCTAAAATATGAGAGAAAGGAAATGAAACAAAAGAAGTGAAAGAAAGGAAAGGAGTTAGAGAGTTAATAGTGAAGGAGTTGAAGAATTTGTAGAACTTTGAAGGGTGAAGGCATGAAAAGGAGATACAGGCATAAAAAGCAGAATTTGAACCAGTACGCAGTGCTAGCCAGTTTGAGAGGCCTTAACAGTTCTTTATCTTGTCTAGGCAGCAGTAGTCTAGGAATACACTATTATGGAGCTTACTGTTATTGCTGTATAAAGTGACAGAGGATTTTAGCAATGGAATTCTCAGTGAACAGTAAATTGAAGTAGGAAATATGAAAGGAGATTTTATATTAGACAGGCATGTAAGGCACACAGCTGTTTACGTTTTTTAAGCACACGCTAAATCCTTGGGGCAGAAGGAAGAGGGTTGTACATGACAAAGAAAAAGGAAGTTCTGTGTCAGTGAATCCTGTATGATCTACAACTGTTTCTTCAAGGGAGAAAAAAAAAAAAAAGCAAGCCAAATCTTGTTCCTGGCCCTCTACTCTATTCTTACAACACAAAACAAGGAACAAGTTGCTTTCTATAAATGTATTGTACTTTGGTGCATGTCTAAGATAGCCTACTCTCTAGGTCAAACCCACTGCGAAGTGAATGAACTTTTTAAAAGGATATCATGTTTTTGTCTTCAGAATGATTGGCAATGGTGATATGTCATAAGTTTTACATAATATATGTTTTACATAATACATACTTTTCATGATTCTTGCATTTAACAAATATTGGATAAAAAGACATGCTAACAGAACTACAGAAAACAGCAGAAAGCAGTACATCTAGGCTATACATTTTTATTTATTTATTTATTTATTAAGGCAACCGCTACTCCACCACATTATAAACCAGGAACTCAACTATTTGAAACTTAATTTTCATAGTTTACTTTTATCTTGGCATTCAGAAGACAAAACAATTATTTTGACAGATACTGATTACACAGTCCACTTACCCTCTGGGTTATTATTCTCCTCTTACGTTCTAATTATTCAGGCCTTTTGCTTTGTCTAATTCTTTTGTACTATAGTGGTATAATTGATAAAGTCACATAAAATGCTTTCTGCTGGAATAGCACTAATGATACTATTTTAATGTGGGAAAAAGGTGATGGGAGTCTGTCATAGAAATATACACAGATATTTTCATGTGATATTTGAATAAAACAAAGTAACTTTTAATAAGATGAAAAGTAATCTATCTGCCATCAGTAGTTTTTAGTGCATGGCACTTTTGCACTTAGGACAATTATTCTTTCATTTATCTTGCAGACTGTGAGAACTGCCAGGAAAGGTTTAGGTTGGATATTAGGAAAAATTTCTTCACTTAAAGTGTTGTGAGGCATTGGAACAGGCTGCCCAGGGAAGCTACGTTGTAGTTAAGTCACCATATCTGGAGGTATTCAAAAGACATGTAGATGTGTTGCTTAGGGACATGGCCTAGTGTAGACTCAGTAGTGCTAGGTTAGTGATTGATGATCTTGGATGTCTTTTCCAACCTAAATGATTCTATGATTCTAACTGTGAAAGAATGGTTAGCAGAATAAGTACTTTGGCATCCAGCAGTAAATGCTAATGCTATAGTCTCTTCTGTGTTTGCCTTTAAGATTTTAATCTGAACCTTCCAAAACCTGAGCAGGGATACTATTAAATGACGATTTGGTTTTTGCTAAATTTTCAAGATGTATCTCCTTAGTATTACAAGCAAATTAAGTCACTCTATGGGAACCTAACATAAGAGATTGCCACAGATTGCCAAAACAATCCATTAAGATTGCTTAGCTGAAGCCCTTGCATTACAGAACATAAAAATTTTACTATGTGAATACTTCATTAATGATATTTTCTCCTGTTTTCCTTTTCTTTTTTTAAGACAATCGTCACAAAATTATTTCAAGACATATAAAGCCAAAATCAAAGACAAATAAAGACAAATATCTTAAGATAATTGCTCCCCAGTGGTTAATTTTCTTAACAGTTAAAAGTATGTATCTTATTTCAAGCTTGATTTTGTCTAGGTTCAACTGGGAGCTTTCAGATCTCATTACCACTAAAGCAAAAAAAAGTTCTCCTCGGAAATTTCGTTATTGAATTCATCAGAAGATTCTGGCAATAAACTAAGTGGAAGTTCTATAGACTCTGGCAATCCTATGCGATTTACCACTCATATAGTTGTGGTTTAACCCAGCCAGCAGCTAAGCACCACACAGCCATTCGCTCACCCTCCCGCCTCCCTCTCTGGGATGGGAGAGAGAATTAGAAAGAAATGAAAACCTGTGGGTTGAGATAAAGAAGTTTATTAGGACAGAAAAGAAAGGATAATAATAATAATAATAATGATAATAGTACTACTAATGTGTACAAACAAGTGATGCACAATGCAATTGCTCACCACCCACTGACCGATGCCCAGCCTATCCCCGAGCAGCTGGTCCCCCCACTCCGGCCAGGCCCCCATATTAATTGTTCAGCATGGCATCAGATGGTATGGAATACCCCTCTGGCCAGTTTGGGTCAGCTGTCCTGGGTCTGTCCCCTCCCAGCTCCTGCTGCACCCCCAGCCTGCCCGCTTGCAGGACAGTGTGAGAAATTGAAAAGTCCTTGGCTTAGTGTAAGCACTGCTCTGCAACAATTAAAACACCAGTGTGTTACCAACATTATTGTCATCCTAAATCCCAAACACAGCAACATGCCAGCTACTAGGAGGAAAATTAACTCTATCCTAGCTGAAACCAGGACAATAGCTCATCCTCAAACTTTTCTAATTTATTATTATTATTATTATTTTAAATAATGTAAAAATATAGTCCAGACATATGGCCCAGATTCTTGCCATAACTAGTAAAGGTCACAGCCTTTGTGCCAACCTGGCAGTAGAGTTAGCAGGAATTGTCTGGGTTTGCGCTGGTGTCCTGGTTTCAGCTAGGATAGAGTTAATTTTCCTCCTAGTAGCTGGTAGGATCCTATGTTTTGGGTTAGGATGAGAAGAATGCTGATAACACACTGATGTTTTAATTGTTGCAGGGCAGTGCTTACACTAAGCCAAGGACTTTCCAGCTTCTTGCTCTGTCCCGCCAGCGGGCAGGCTGGGGGTGCAGCAGGAGCTGGGAGGGGACAGACCCAGGACAGCTGACCCAAACTGGCCAACTGACATCATGCTAAACAATATATACAATAAACAATATATAGGGGTGGCTAGCTGGGGGTGGGGGGGGGGGGGGGGGGGGGGGGGCAGCTCTTGGGGATAGGCTGGGCATCGGTCAGCGGGTGGTGAGCAATTGCATTGTGCATCACTTGTTTTGTACACATTAGTAGATTATTATCATTATTATTATTATTGTTATTTTCCTGTCTTAGTAAACTGTCTTTATCTCAACCCACAGGCTTCATTTTCCCATTTCTCTCCCCTATCCCAGAGACTGAGGCGGGAGGGTGAGCAAACGGCTGTGTGGTGCTTAGATGCCAGCCGGGTTAAACCACAACAGCTGGCCTGAGCTGGTTGTAGCTTTTTTAACAATTTCCAGTGGCCACCTGACTGGTGCCTGACCTGTCTAGGCTTCAGATTAGTGAATCCCCTGGACACTGAAGGACTGATAGATCCTGTACTCTCTGTGTGACAAACAGCAGCCCTTTGGGTGACCTGAGGGTGGAAGAAACTGTTGTGCAACTTTAAACCTCTAACTTGGGAAGAGAAGAAAAGGACTGTGGTGGAAAATGCATCGAAGTAGCCTCAAGGGACCCCAGAATTGAAAAGGCAGCCCCCAGCACTGTGATAAGCAAACTTCTCCCAGCAAGGACCTCATGATAGCTTTCTTCTTACCACCTGCCTGCATTCTTGTTAAGGAAAATTAAAATGTCAACCTGAGCACACAGAGGTGGAGTTGAAGGGTGAGCAACAAGAATGATTAGTACTAGGAAGGCTTGCATAACAATTTTAACTGTATTATTCATGAAACTTATCTGTATTAATTAGAAAATCTGAATTACTTGACTGTTAGACATTAACTAAGCTGACAAGAAATTCTTACCTCCACTTGTAAGATGTATTCTTCCTTGCTCATGCAAAGATGTTCAGTGTAGCAGACAGAACTAAGCACATTATTTTCTTTCTACACTCTTCTCCTGTTTATCCTTGGGACTCATGTTCCCTTTCTTACATAAAATTTTCACTTTGGAGCTTAATTTTTAACTGGTTGTCTAGACTTCTCCATTGCCAGATTCCATTCTACTGTGCTTTTAACTAAAGATTGTATTCAAAGAATTTGCATTTAAGTGTATTAAGATATAAATTGTTCAGGTGACCTCATTTTGCCAAGAAATCTGGGTAAATTTTCATAGCGTCCAGTTGTTACAAACATTTGTGTAGTCTTAAAAGTTTATCGACAACACTTTTGTCTTGGTAACTGATCCTCATCCTTTTACATTTTGACTTTGAACAGTTGCTGTAACATCACTTGACATCAAACTGACAGAGAAAACACTGATCCTTTTCATACTCCTTGAGCTCTTTTATCACTTGTTAGTTTACATATTTGCTTTATTAAAGACCTGAGTTGTGGAGATCAGCAAGGAGTGGTGTTCCTCAGGGTTTGCTATTGGGTCCGGCACTATTTAACATCTTTGTTGGTGACATGGACAGTGAAATGGAGCACACTCTCAGCAAGTTTGCCAATGACACCAAGCTATGTGGTGTGGTCAACACGCTGGATGGAAGGGATGCCATCCAGAGAGACCTTGACAGGTTTGAGAAGTGGGCCTGTGCAAACCTCATGAGGTTCAAAAAGGCCAAATGCAAGGTCCTGCCTCTGGGCCAGGGCAATCCCGAGAACAAATAAAGGCTAGGCAGAGGAAGGATTGAAATCAGCCCTGATGAGAAGGACCAGGGGGTGTTTGTTGACAAGAAGCTCAACATGAGCTGGCAATGCGCACTTGCAGCCCAGAAAGCCAACCGTATCCTGGGCTGCATCAAAAGAAGTATGGCCAGCAGGCTGAGGGAGATGATTGTCCCCCTCTCTCTGCTCTCGTGAGACCCCACCTGGAGTACTGCATTCAGCTCTGGGTCTCCAGCACTAGACGGACATGGAAGTATTAGAACAAGTCCAGAGGATGGCCACAAAGATGATCAAGGGACTGGAGCACCTCTCCTATGAAGACAAAGGGAGGGAGTTGGGGTTGTTCAGCCTAGAAAAGAGAAGTCTCTGGGGAGACTTTAAAGCAGCCTTCCAATACCTAAAGGGGACCTATGGGAAAGCTGGGGAGGGACTCTTTTTCAGGGTGTGTAGTGATAAGACAGGAGTAAAAACTTTAAACTAAAAGAGGTTGGACTTAGATTACATATAAACAGGAAGTTCTTTACTATGAGGGTGGTGAGGCACTAGAACAGGTTGCCCAAAGAAGTTGTGGATGCCCTGTCCTTCCACTGATTTAGTGGAAGCTGTCGAAGCTCATGGCAGAGGGGTTGGAATTACATGATCCCTATGGTCTTCCAACCCAAATCATTCTATGATTCTATGATTCTGTGATAACCAAACAGAAAGTTTGTCTTTGCTAACAGAACAGTACCACGGTTAGAGTTTCTTAATGATGATCTGCAGGACATTGAATAAATAACAGATATATCCAGGTCTTTCACCCTCTCACAGAAGTATTTGATCTCGTATCAATATCTCATCTCTGAGATATTGATATGAGATATCTCTGAGATATCTCATCTCTCTCATCTATCATCTTGCTCATCATCTCTCTTTTTCTCTAAGTGTCCTGTTTAACTAAGCTGAACACTTGGCCTTGTATTGTGACTTTTGTTAACTAGATTTGTGATTCCACACAAGTTGTATCAGGCTTGATGGATTTTGGTCTTCCTTGAGCTATATTGATTAGAATGTTATCATTTTTTCAGTTATACACTAGCTGTGCCTCCTACCACACACTGTTCCTGCCCTTTTGATAGGATTTCTATCAAGCTAAGCTGCCTCTAGTTTCTGAGGTCATCTCAGCTACCATTTGCAAATATTGGCATAATACTGGCTTTTTTCCAGGTCTCCAGATCTGTGCTGCAAGTCTTAGTATTTTTTTTTTAATATTAATGTTAACAGTTATGTATATAGTTCAGACTATACAGTCTTTGCTAGCAGTTCATTAAATTATGTTATAGTCACTTGTATTTAAGAAAAAAACATCAGTTTCAGCTGTGGGATCAATTTTCCTTCAAACTGCTGTCTGATATAGGACTGCCTCAAGCAATGTGTTTCTGCCAGACAGTTCTTAGGTAGAATTCATAGGAGCATTAAGGCTGTTTTACCAGTGGAAGCATGAGACCTCTGGCACATGTCTTACATACTGAAATACCTAAAAATGACAGATTTTTTTCTATGTACATATTATACGTTTTGCAGCTCTATATGGCATTACTTTCTCCCAAAAACCTCAAACTGTAGCAAGATGCCTGTGGGTATGTTGAAACTGCCTATGGATAGATACTGATAATTTTAATATCCACAGAACTGTGCTGAAACAGAAGGAAAAAAATGAACAGTGGGATTTTTCAGTATGAGCTAAATCACTGGATGATTATCTGCACTTGACATAACCTCAGAGCAGTGAAAACTATCAAATATGTAGGTTACTTTTTTTTTTGAATGAATGAATGAAGTGATAATATCCTTCCTCACTGACACTCTAGGGGAAAAAATATATATATTTTGAAAACAATAGCACCTTCCTACTTAATCTTTAGGGGTATTCAACTGTGTGTAACAATTCTTATTTTATTAGTCATGTGAAGTATTACATTCTTCAGATCTGAAATACTAGGATGGGAACCTATTAAATAATGTGTTGCAGTAGCAAAAATAAATAAATAAATAAAATTATACAATAAACCAAGAACTGAGGAATAACTGGTTTGTCTCAAAAGGGAAATGAAAATAAAGTTGATATATGCTTAATAAAATTTTGTACTTGTCAACCTCACTGAGCTCTGGATTTCATCATGTTGTACATTTCTTCTCTTAATATATAGATGTAATTTTGTTTAATTCCATGTGACCTAAATCCTGTCATTTGAAGGCAAATTTGCAACCGAAGTAGCATGTTGTGCATAAGTAATTGCGATAAGCTTGTCTCAAAATTTTCTTTCTAAATGCATCCATTTGAAGCAGAGCACAGCCGTTAGAGGTTAATTGATGCAAAACTTTAGTTGCCGGTACAATTTTTGATTTTTTTTTTCTTTCTGCTTGACACCATTTGTTCATCTATTTGCACTGATCTTCAATAGCATGATTTTTGACATGGAAATTTACCAAAAACTGATGGTTGTCTGACTGTATGTTTTCTATACATTAGTGGTTGGAAGAGTGAATCCAGGGTCTTTAGCAGCTAGTGATAATATACAGTGATACCACTGCAGTGGAATCACTGCTATTGGTACCATATATGCCAAAAGTCTTCTTCTGTAAAGTCAACACTCTCCATCACAAATTTGTTTCCAGCTGTCTCTAGGTTGTGAAGTTACACAGGGTAAGGCCATGAGCTCTCCAGCTGTGTTCTATCTATAAGTTGGACAGCAAGGGCATTACAAGGTAGAAGACATTCCTATAATCCAGCAGACCTCTTTCCCAAAATGTTTAGTAGTGTTTTGATTGGACACTTGTCACAGGAGATTCAAACAGAATTGCCGTCATTTACAGAAGCTGTCTTTCTGTGAATTACTGCTCTTCCAAACAGAGGAAATACAGCCATAATAATAACATAACAGCGTTCAGTTTCAGACTGTTAACATAAGAAAACACCCCATTTACATAAGTGATTTTTTCTGTTACTGGATTGACATTTTTCATATTCTGTCTTGTTTCAGATACTTCTTATATCTTTCCAAATTCAGTGAAACTTTTGTGGTTAATTCTGAGATTCCCAAATAGCATATTTTATTTGTATGTGGTTTGTTTAATTACTCCTGTCTTTCATTAATTTGTATACATTATAGCATATTATCTATTTCTATATTATATGAAATATGATGAACTTATATTGTCACTAGTAATCATTTCACAATTTAAGATAAGAAGATATCACCTTAATTGTTGCAGTTGCAGGGAGATATTCTAATACTGTTTCCCATCACTTTTGTCGCACAAAGAATTTGGGGAGCATTGTAAATAACATCAGATCTCAGAGAGTTCAGAGCTGTTTTCTTTTGATATAGTTAAGATATATTTACTCCATGCCTTCAAAACAGAATCATCACAGTGTTCAGTTATGAGCCAAAACACTCTGAGGTAGAACCTCAATCATATTTTAATGGAATGCCACGCCATTCCCATTGCAGCTTGCACTAACTTAACTTTGAAGTAGTATTTTTAACCTTTTTCCAACTATGTTAGATTTATATGTTCTTCTTTCAAACCAAGGTTTCTCTTCTACTTTGCTAGACATGAACAAAACGGATTCATCTTATACTTTAATATAATACATCTTAGTAATGGATGAGGTGTAATTCAGATATTTATTTTAACTAATATTGTGATAATAGGCTTCTTTTACAGCCACTAAGCAACTATAATTCCAGCTGAAGTCAATAAGTATAAATATCCTGTATATCACAGACTCAAGTTTTCAAGTCTCTTGACATGAACACCTGTGGTGGGTTGAACTTGACTGGCTGCCAGACACCCATACAGCTGATCCTACCCTCCCTCCCTCTCCTCAGCAGGAAACAGGGAGAAAAAAAAAATATGGAAAAGCACATGGGTCAAGATAAAGACAGGGAGATCACTTAGTAATTACCATTACAGGCAAAACAGACTTACCTTGGGGAAAATTAATTTGTTTTATTCCCAAATAGAGTTGGGTGGAGGGAAACAAAGACTAGAACACCTTCACCCCACCCCACCTGCTTCCCAGGCTCACCCCACTGGACTCCTACCTCCCCCAAGTTCCCCAAGCCATGTAGGGGGTTGGGGAGCAGGGCTGCGGTCACCCCCAGCAGCTCCTCTGTGCCACCCCTTCCTCCTCACACCTCTCCCCTGCTCCAGACTGGGCTCTCCAGGGGCTGCAGGGCAAGCTCTGCTGGGCGCCTGGAGCACCTCCTCCCCTGGCTGCTCGCAGGGCTGCTTCTCACACTCCTCTCCCCACTGCCGGGCAGCGTTTGGCCCTGGCTGAGCTCCGCTCTCCCCGAGGAGCCCACCCGTGGCCGAGGGGCTCAGCCGGGCCCTGTTGTGGGGCCGCTGGAGCCGGCATGGGGCAGCCCCGGCTTTGCCTCACAGAGCTGCCCGGCAGGCCCCTGCTGCTGACGGGGCACCTGCACCTGGTATAACAGCAGAGCTGGATCCTGTTGTAACTGCATTATGGAATATCCTGGGATAAAACAATTAAAGTCAGCAAAAAAAATGAAGCATAAGTGAGGAGAAAATTGTTCTCGTATGAGAAAGGTGTGTGATTTTGTGCCAGGAACGAGACCCTCTTGTTTTGAGGATCCTGTTGTGGACTTGAATTGATTTGACAAGAAATTGTGAGGGAGGGAGGAAACTAGGCAATCAAGAAGGCATTTTTAAGGATTAGCCAGTATGTACTCTTAAAGTAGACTTCAATCTCTATCATGCTTTTATCACCCAGAATTTTTCCCCAATTAATTTCTACTTACCAGGGAATATGGGAAGAATCTGTTGATACACACAACTGAAAAGCTTCCTGGGAGAACTAAGTTACTGAATCATTATACTAAAAAAAGCTTTAAAAGCTTCTCCCATTTAAAGATACTGATAAAGCTGGCATCTATAACAGTAAAAGCAAGAAATCATGCTCAGAAATAGAATGAGGCTTAGCAGCACTTGTGACAGAAATTATAGCTACACTACCCTGCCATAGGTTCAGAACAAGGTTGAATAACAATAATTACTTTCTGGTAGTTCTTAACAGTTCTGTAAATGTCAAGAGGAAAATTCAAATGTAAGCCTGCCTTAATCTGAAGGAACAGTGCACATCTTCTCTAGAAAATTTACAAAACATATGATAATATATGCATTACTTTGTGCATTATCCTTTGCAGTGCATTCATAGAATCATAGAATGGCTCAGGTTGGAAGGGACCTTAAAGATCATCCAGTTCCAACCCCCCCTGCCATGGGCAGGGATGCCACCCACTAGATCAGGTGGCCCAGGGCCTCGTCCAACCTGGTCCTGACCACCTGCAGGTATCGGGCATATCATATTTGCCTATCAGTTTCAGTTTCCATCAGTTTGATTTGTATTCACACACACACAAAAAAAAAAGTTTTTGTTTTTGTTTTAATCACCTATTTTACAGAGCAATTTTTCTTGTTACTATCTGACACAGTCAAGAAAATACTGCCAAAAGCAAGGGCATCAACCACCTTTCTGAAGGTCTCTGGTAAACTATTATTTATATGACTTCAGAGAGTCTGAATCATATTTTAAAGGGCAGTTTTAGCACGCTGAGAAGCGTATTTAGGAAAATACATCATCCATTAACCTTATCTGCTTTCCTGACATGGGGATGAAAAGACTTATTGAAGCCCAAGGGAGTGCTGGTAGAACTGTAGGTGAATGTTGCTCTGTGGTGCAAAACAGTGTTTTTCTGCCTGTAGTATGTGTATTCCCTTTGGGAATGAATAAATAAATAATGGGAAAAAAAAAAGATAAAACAATATCAAGAAATTGTCCAATAACCACACCAAATAACATTATTTAGAAGAGCCTTCAGGTGTTATGGTAGCATTTTCAAAAAATCTTACATCTTTATCTGCCTCAGTTTTTGTGTGTCCATACTGAGCTTTCCATGGTAATGGAAATCTGTAGTAGCTGAAGATTGCTCCCAAGTATAAAAGTGTCAGCAGAAATGGGCAGGAGAAATCAAGCCAAAGATGACTCTACAACAGGTCTTTTATTTCCTGTCCATTCTCTGTAACATGTGCAACTTGCCACTGCAGAAGGCAGGATTATGCACCATGTGGACCTGTGGTCTCAACTAGTGTGGAGATACTATGTTCTAAATTATATTCACAAATTAGGCAAGTAAATATATTGAAATCAGCGGCAAAGTAAATGGAATTTTCTAGCTAGAATTTGTCATCTTTCCTGAAGAGAATTGCTAAGCATTTATTTTGCAAAAATTTATCATGAACAAAGCACTTCTTTGTTGCATTTTAACCTTTAATGGAATTACAGCCTGGTTTTGAGACATCTTTCCACATCTTTTTCACAATTGCTACCACCAATGCTATTTAGAGGCCAGATTCTAGTGCCTAAGAAGTTAAAGAATATATGTAATGGGGGATTACAAATGAATGCAGCATTTCCTAAAAGCATGGTGCAAAAAATGGGTGGTTAATGACATTCTGAAGCCATTTGTTAGTCAGAGCAAGCAGAAATAGTAACTCACTCAGTAATGTAGCTAGCTAATCTAATTAAATGTGCCCTCAGCCCAACATCTGTCTTCATAATGATCTTGGTGCTGTTAGGTACCAACTGCATCATGGCATTATGTTCAAATTAATGCTGATAACCTGTGGATGGCATGTGTAATGTTGATGATAAAATATCCAGATTTCATCATGTTCTTATCTACTGAAATAAAGGTATATAATCTTCTCTCCATTCCTCATGGTATTATTTAAAATTACATGTCAAATCTGCACTAGACAATCTCTCCTGTTCTATGTAGCCTATTCTGCTTACACAGATGAGAAATGTATGATGTATATATTCTACTTTGCTCAAATTATTGAAGTGGTAAAATCTACATTATCTTGTGAAATTATTTCTAAATCTCATTAACATAGGAACAGTACTTCCTGTGATCTGTCCACAGCTTAGTATGTATTGGCCACATAAAAGGCCTTTTATCACATTTTAAAACTATTAAAATGTTAAAATTTTTAAAACACCAAGTCCTTTTTAACAGTACTAATACTGAGTACGCTGCCACTTACTAACATATAATGATTTTCAGTGAGTAGAATTTCTGAAAAACTGTTTTAGATGAGAGAAGATATTAAAGTCTTACAAACAATTAGCATACTTCAGCATTTGTCATGCAGGCTGTATATAGCAATAGAGGTCATTTTCTTTTCTAGAGTCACTATATATATATATATTTATTGCCTGTAAATCCTTCTCCACAGTTCCATCCTGATCTCTTTCCACTCTGGCTTAAGCTTTTGACACTCTGTGCAGAGTGAAATGTGTTTCCATACCACCAAATTATGAGCATTATTTTAGCTCACCAGATCTACCAGCTGGTTTCCCTAGTCTTCCACCACAATCGGTGTAGAACACAATAGTTTAGAAGGTTATTCAGAGACTCCTGCTTTAAATACCCCTTGTTTTCCACTCTTATGCAATAATGCAATGTCAAAGAGGCAATAATAAATGCCACAGGCAGAGAGAGGGGTGTCTTATGTTCCATGGAAACTGTTTTCTCCAAGGCCTTTAGTTCCTTCTCTGTCATGTATTAAGAGTTAGAACTTTGTTCTCAACCTCTTTGACCCAACAGTTATCTCAAACACAATGAAACACATTTATTTATTTATTTATTTATTTATTTATTTTCCTTCAGCCTTATAGTTCCTTGAATCCCATGACTAATGTTGCCTCTGTCACTTTAGTGACATCATTAGGGAGTCATGTGAGGTTCCTGCTTATTCTTCTTTCACCTTCCTGTGGGGAGAAGAATGTAC
The DNA here is from genome assembly GCF_964034855.1 of Anser brachyrhynchus. Taxonomy (NCBI): domain Eukaryota; kingdom Metazoa; phylum Chordata; class Aves; order Anseriformes; family Anatidae; genus Anser; species Anser brachyrhynchus. The sequence goes on along the minus strand of NC_137695.1, from coordinate 57,318,563 downwards.
AGGATGTTTTTTAGGTGTTCTCTCTTCATGGGTAAGCACAAATAGTATACCGTTTACCCTGTATTCAATGAGACAAACTTTGCATATTAAAAAAAAAGAAAAAAAAGTTAACTGCCAAAGAATGACTGTGTCATAGAACATACAGAGAGCAAAGCAATTTTCACGTTAAAATTCTTCCTGCAGTTATATTAAGAGCAGGAGACTGTGAAAGCATTTTGGCAGTTGAGAGTGAGTTTGCTGAACCATAGAAACTCAAAGAAAATTCTGAGAAATGTAACTAGTTAATGAACCATGCATTTCTTAAAACTCTGGTTTATGGCTTTCTTTGAAGAGGGCAGTTGCTAACAGACAAGTAAGGTTAATAATTAAATCTGAGTGTGAGAATAGTCTTGTGTATTCTGGATCTGAAGGCCAAAATGAATGTAATTGCACATTAAAAAGATTTGCAGAGGCATCCATCATCACAATAACAGATCTGATTCTACTAGTTTAGGACGTAATTAAGACAAAATATATCCTTTGGAAAGGAATAAAAAATAGCCAGCAACCTGTGTATGCAGTTCCTTGAATGATCTAATGGTTAATTAAATGTTTGACCAACGAAAAATGTCGTATATCATGACCTTATGTTTGTTATGCTCGATTCCGGCAATTTTCTGAAAGGAATGTATTTCAAAGGCTATGCCCACCAACAGTGTAGCAGGTCATAGTGATAAGGATACAAGTGATAAAAGGAAACAAATCAGCCACTTTCATAACCTGTCTTTTCCAAATTAAGAGGAAAATTACTACTGAAATTGGTGGAATGATGACAGTGGAGCAAAAATGTGTGCCCTTACTACAGGGAGGTTAAGCCAAATTCTTAGGTAAATAGAGTTGAACACTTAAAACATATGGTTTGGGCCTGAAATACAACAACACTGCATAGCGCTCAGTGCATTGGTGGTGTATGGAAGCCCCATACAAATGACTATCAGGGTCTTGAGTGAATCACTCTCCACTCTCACTGTCCCTAGGGGTTTGGTTGCCTGGGTGCAATAGGTATGAAGCTTTGCAGGCTGATCTGAACAATACTGAAGAGCACAGCACATCTGGCTTGGAGGTGTCACCAAAGTCATTTTGACTTGTGCCCTGCATTGGAACAGCTCCCACAAAGAAAAAAAGATGGGTTGTTGTCGTGAAGGGAGATTCCCTTCTGAAGGGAAAAAGAGGCCCAATATGAAGACTGGACCCACTTCGCAGGGAGGCCTGCTACCTCCCTGGGACCCAGAATAAGGACATAAAGAGAAAGCATGTCAAAATTAGTTCTGTTGCAGAGAGTTCACAAATCCCTTTGCAGAGTTTTGTATTAAAAGAGAAGTGGGTCATCCAGCCATAGGTAGGATAAATCGGTTATTATTTGGACTAGATGGTATTTGGAAATTCAAGAGAACAGTGGTTTAGACATTGCACTGAGAATATAAACTCATCTGACAACAAGGTATGCTATGTGCCCAACAGAAGGTACCACCAGAATCCCACTGTATTCATGTAAATTATTCCACTATTGTTTTTTGGTTTTAGATTGTTTGTTGTTGTTTCATTTGTGTTTTTTTTTTTTTTTTTCCATAGGACATTCATTTTCTTTTGTTTGTAGCTAAGTCTATTTGGTCTGCTATTTTCTGTACGTCTGCCCAGTTCTGTCAATGAACTCCACATTTTTCAGGGAAGATATAAATATAATTGTGTACCACCCCCTTATTTTCATTTTCACTTGCTCATTAAGCAGATGGGTGACATGAGAGATCACTAAGAAAACATTTTGGACAGAGGGAATACTGCTGTCCTGCAAAATGGACATTTATCAATATTGGTGTAGTCCTCAAAATTTCTCTGCTGACTTTCAGCTAAAGAGGCCATGATCCAGTTAATACATAGTAGGAAACAACTTCCTAGCAGCACTGTGAAGATCTGAATGAAAGAGCATGAAATCTAATTAGAGGTGGTACCATCTGATGTCCTGGTATTATTTCCCATAATACCATCCAAATCATTTTGTACCTAATCAGTATTTTTTCATCGAAGGAAAAGAGAATTCTTCATGATGACAGAAACTGGGCATCCACAAGAGTTATGCTTTGTTGTCCTCTAGCTAACCAGCTACACTAGCTTTCCTGCCCTGCTTCTCTCCACAGAAAATCACTAGCAGGTAGGTAGGTGGTTTTTCACCACACCTCAGTTTGAAGATCAGTTGTTTGCTCCTTACCTCCGGAGCTGCAGATGGTACCAAGGGCTGTAAATTCTGGTTTCCTATTGCTTCCTCAGTCTGAACTAATCAGCCTCCAGAATAGAAGCTATTTAAGTTGCTGCTCTGTACAGGGTCATGTGTATAAAACAGTTCTGAGCTGTCACTGACACAGCCCCACCACATTATGGATTCTTTTACAATACGAAAGAAAACAAAACAAAACAAAACATGGACATGGTGCATATTCAGCTTCTTATTTCTTTTGAAAGGCTAGAAATTAATGCAAGGATAGAAATGGAATGTAATTATATAATGGGGATCTCATGCAGAAAATCCTAATATGTTTTTGACTTTTTTGAGTTCTATTGCTAACTTTCAAATCTTCCATTGCCCTGTCTTGTCCTAAATCTAGCAAATGTTGCAGAGAGACTGTGATAAGTGGAAATGTTCATAATTAAACAAAGTGATATGGTCTTAGGATATTCACCTATTTCTGTTCGCTATATTCTCTGTGGTGTACTCAAATGTAATGGTCTCAATATTTTTCAGAGCAGATGGTAGCCAGGTGAGCTCGGTCTCTCCTCACTGAAGGATGGAAAGAAGAGACCTGATTTTTTTGTGATGAGCTATTCTTATTGCTATAAAATAAATAAATAAATAAATTAATAAGATTATGCCTTACAGCAAGAGATACCACCGATGAACTAGGTTTATATATTCCCATCAAAAGCTGACCATATTTGTAGCATACCAAGACGTAAGTCTTTCTGTGTATAAAGCAGGTGGAGGGAGGAGTGTGTGTAGCCATTATAAAAAATATCTTCAAATGATAGAAGATAATTCTGGATCTCCTAATTTGTTGAAGGCGAATTTAACCTTTTAGGCTTAAAAGGTTTCATTTCAGAATAAGTTTCTATTTTGATCTGTTCTGTTGAAATACAAGTCAGGATATGTGCAAACACTATACACTACAAAATGAAAAGGAGAGAAATCTCAGGCTTTCTGAGAGAATCTAGAAGTGTTTTCACAATCAGCATCTGGAAGACACTGACTACCTTTCTGAACCATATGGACAGATCAGATCCTGGAAATTTGCATCCTTTCTCTCTCTAGTCTGCATCACTTTGTGGTACAGGACCTTAAAAGAGGCCTTTTGCATCCTGATTTTAACCACCCAGAAATGATTTGCCTGTGTGTAGAAAATGGTATTATCCCAGATTTATCAAGGCATAGCATGCATGAGGTTGGATCTGATTCTCTCCAGACACTTTTTTGTGCCTTCAGTGAACCAAAAAAAAAGTATACAGAATATATAGCAGACTCTATCTGTTGTCTCAGTATTTCAGATGAGCTGGATGCTTGGTGTCATGTTTGTTGATCTGTTCCTCCAGGGTACACCTTTGCCCTGCCTATGCCTCAGGAGCATCAGCTAGTTAAAGCATGCAGTTGTGGTGAAATCAATAACTGCCCATCACAATGGGTAGGAAGATTGTAGTGGGATGTATGGTCCGGACAAGGAAAGTGTGAGATGAGCCTCACTGGTTTGTGGGTTAAGTGTGTCAGAGGAAGCCCTGTCTAGACTGCAGCATTGGCATGCCTTAGACAGTGGTGGGAATGGAGCAATTTTAGAATCTTAATTTGAATGCTTCCACCCGGGACTTCTCCCCAAAGAGACCCACAGGATCAGGCCACTACAGCAGCACCAGCATGGTCATTGGGAGTCCTATGGGTCATGAACCTGTTCATAGTCATAGATGGAAATAAAGCCTATGTCTGTGAATTCAGTTACATTCCTAAATTTTGTTAGAACAGTGTATTTGGGAACTAATGTGAGATCCTTTGACCCTGTCTATACTGCGAATTTTGTTGTGAATATTGTGCTGTAGGAAGTTTCCCAGAAAATAGCAGAAATTAAAATGTATAAGGAAATGAGAGTCACAAATTTTGATAGCCTAAAAAGAGGTCAGAATGAGACACTGACATTTTAAAGCATATGTTCACTTATCTTGAATGTTTTGTGTGAGTAATAAAACTGAGGTACTTATCCCTCCTGGCTGCTAATGATCTTGTGGTATTTTTTTTTTCTTGTGAAGATAACATAATTAAGCTATGTGTCCTAGCTGCAGTAATTCTTATCTGTGATTCTTATTTCCCTGTGTGCCTTTCACTTGTCTGCACCGCTTCTTGTGTTATAAGTATTACCTGTAGTTTTCTTTGCTGGTAAAATTAATCATGCATCCTGGGCTTTAGAATACAGCCATTATTTGACAACACATACTACATTGTTTTCATTCAATTACATCCTGTTCAGAGCTTTGGTGTAAGCTATGTTATCTCATGTTCCATGGCTGTGTAACCCCAGGATTCTCAAAAGACCATATGACAAATCACTTCTAATCCGTTAGAAATCCTGGCTTACGTGAAACCCATATATTGTAAAAGGTTCACAAATTCTACAAGTACATAAAGAGCAAAAGGGGAAAATGTAGGCCTGCTGCTGAATGGGGCAGGAAAACTGGTGACAACTGATGTGGAACAGGCTGAAGTATTGAATGCCTTCTTTGCCTCAGTATTTGCCAGTAATATTGGCCATCAGGAATCCCAGGAACATCAGATCAGAGGAAGGGTCTGAAACAAGGTAGACTTACCCTCCATGGAAGACCAGGTTAGGGAGTACTTCCAACAAACTGAACGTACATCCACGGGGCCTGATGTGTTGTGCCTACAAGTGCTGAAGGATCTGGCTGATGTCATTGTAAGGCCACTATTGATCATCGTTGAAAGGCTACGGATACTGGGAAAGATTCTAGAAGACTGGAAGAGAACAAATGTCACTCCTATCTTCAAGAAAAGCAAGAAGGAAGATCTGGGGAAATACAGGCTGTTCAGCCTCACCTCAGTCCCTGAGAGGGTGATGAAGGAAATCCTCCTGAAAACCATTTCCAAACATGTAGAAGACAAAAAAGTTAATGGGAGTAGTCAGCATGGATTTATGAGGGGAAAATGCTTGACCAACCTTCTGTAATGCAGAGACTGGCTTCGTGGACCAGGGGAGAGCAGTGCATGTTATTTACCTTGACTTTAGTAAAGCCTTCAACACTGTTTCCCATAACATCCTCATAGACAATCTGAAAAAGTATGATTTAGATAAGTGGGCAGGGAAGCTGGTTGAAAATAATTTAAGGGATGGGCCCAAATGGCTGTTAACAGTGACAAAAAGTCCAGTTGAAGGCAAGTGACTAGTGGTACACCCCAGGGGTCAATATGGGTGCTGATACTGTTCAATATTTTCATTAATGTACTGGGCACTGGGGCAAAGTGTCCACTCAGGAAGTTTGCAGACAATACAGAACTGGTAGGAATATCTGGAACTTGACAGGCTAGAGAAATGTGCTAACAGGAATCTCATAAAGCTCAATAAAGAGAAATGAAAAGTTCTGCACTTGGGAAGGCACCATTCCAGGCATTTGTACAAGCTGGAGGCTGACCAGCTGGAAAGCAGCTTTGCAGAGAAAATCCTAGGGGTACTGGTGGACACCAAGCAGGCCACGAATCAGAAGTGCACTGTTGTGGCAAAAAAGGCCAGCAGTATCCTGGGCTGCATTAGGCAAAATTTTGCTAGCAGGTTTGAGGGAGTTGATCCTTCCTCTCTACTCATCACTAGTGAAGCCACACCTAGAGTGCTGTCTGTGTGTATGGGCTTCCCAGTACAAGAGAAATGTGGACATGCTGGAGAGAGTCCAGTGAAGCACCATGAAGGTGAAAGGACTAGAGCATCTTTCATGTGAGAAGAGGCTGAGAGAGCTGGGATGATTCAGCCTGGAGAAGAGGAGTCTCAGGGCTCAATAAAAATAGCATTTTAGAGCAAAATTCAGTTTTCTAGATCACATGTTCACTAGCATTCTTTCTCCATCTCATGCATGATAAACCTGCTTGTCCTACGCCATAGATTTCCAATTTAAACCTGATAATACCTGGTATTTTTATTTCATGATTTTATGGTTCTTTCTTTACTCTAGCAATCAGTTCTGTCAGTGGAGCTCCTGGCTTAAATTGCAGTTTGTAGTCTACTGGGAACCATGTATTCTTCTGTCTGTGAGAACTGTCATTATCTTGTAAACCACGCTCACTTTTTCCCTGAAATTTGTAGCATTTTGTCCTGTTCCCCTATAATTCAGGGACAGCTTATTTGTGTAGCACCACTATTTATGATACATATTGCTTAGAAATAATTTATCTGTGTAGCTGAGAAAATAGCAGTATAATTTCACTGCTCTTGCATAGACCTTTCTACTGTTTGTAGCTATGATTTTTGAGTTACAATCTCTCCAATATAAATAATGTATTAGTTCATAATTTAAATGTGACCTATCTTTGTAGGACTGGTGACTCACTATAAAGTTCTTTTTGAGTACCTTACAAAACTTCAAGCAGGTTTTGGTAGCTGATTTATCTCTTCTGATCTGTAACATGTTGTGAAGGTTTGGCTTTTATGTGTTTGACAGTGCAGTTAGGACACAAAATTGCTAAGTCTCTTACTGTAATGAAAGGAGGTGGCTCGCAAGAGAATCAAACTAACATAGACTCTGCTAAATTATTGTATTCTAAAATCAGGAACCTAATGTTGTAGTTACAAGATAGATTTTTCTTTGGTAGAAATGCTGATTTACATAAGATCAGGACTGAGCTTTAAATGAGATCACTGAAATAAATTGTAATTTAAAGTAACCATCTAAAAAAGGTAGAATTAAATCCTTTGCAGAGGCAAAGGCAAGGAGCTACCTTTTTCATAAATGGTGTTTATTACCAGACAATACCAGTAAGTTCACCCCAATTCTGTCCTGCCATGTAACAGGTATTTTGCACAGGTAGATGGTACTGTAAAAGAGAGAAGCAAAAGATAATCACATCTATGGTATCCTCTTGATACCACTTGTTAGCTCTAAATGAGACAGTGATTTTTTTCTGCTTCATTTTACCTCCATCCAGTAACACTTCTCTGATTCAGAGAAATGCCTCCCTCCATCTTTTCCCAAAAGCAAAGCATAAAAAAAAAAAAAAAGGAAGTTAAAGAAAGGAGAAAGAAAAACCTCTGAGGGAAGAGATTACATGGAAAATACATGGACCCTTATTTTTAGGATAATATAAATCCACAGTGTGGAAGTATATACTTCAGAGCTTTCAAATGACCTGCACAATGCCCTCAAGAAAACCCAAAAAGCATTCTGTTAGTTAAATACTGCATATATTCTTCTCACACATTCACACTTTGAGTGTGACAACTGTTTGTATGTGGAAGTGAAAGACGAAGAATGATGTTGCCACATAATCATTGCCATTTGCATCTACTTTTTTTTTTTGTGGAATCATACATATACGTGCAGCTCTTGAACTTGACATCTGTGCAATAACTGTATACTGCTACACGTTTTTTCAAAGCCTAAATAATAAAACATTTCTTCCCACAGAGTATTTAAAAACATATTTTTCAACATCTGTCTGAAAAAAATATCTTTTAGAATGTATCATGTACTCCTGTCATAGTGTGACTTACTGTTGAAAGCGTGTATTGTAGTACTCCTCATTAAAGGCATAGACACCTAGCAAGCTTGAATTTTCTCCATTTAGTTATAACTCCTATGCTACTTTTTTTTTTTGTCTTCTAATTCTTTATAAAGCATAAAATCATAAACTTTATAAATCAGCAGTAGAAGTATGCCTCCTGAGTTTTACAGGCTGTCCATGTCACCAGTAAACATTGATGCAAAACTCTAATTTGCTTTAAGGAAAACATTGCTTTTTGCACTGTGACTTAAACTTCAAAATGTGCTTTAATTTTCATAATAATAATCTATTCAGTTTAGTTGTGCACTGGCCTTAGGTTGCCAGGTGAATCCTTTCTGCTGATTCCTTTGGGTGTTTACACCTGGAACTCAGCATGTGTCTGACAGCAGTTGTTGTTCTACTGTGATTGAAGGAAGTCACACTTCGATCCTTCACTATAGAATACCATCTAGTATTAGAATTTAAATTCTTTCCATTTTTATGCAATAAATAAAATAAAATAAAATAGTCATAAGGAAAACCTTATAAGTTATCAGGATATGTTAATTCTGAGTACTACTAATAATAGTTTGAAATTGTAATTGACTTGTCTATTTTGGAGAAGAAGAGGCTGATGTGATATCATTGCCCTCTACACCTTCCTAAGGAGGAGAAATGGAGAGGGAGGTGCTGATCTCTTCTCCCTCATAACCAGTGATGGGCACAAAGCTGCACTGGGGGTGGTTCAGACTAGATATTACGAAGAATTTCTTCACTGTGAGGGTGGTCAAACACTGGAACAGTCTTCCTAGAGAGATGGTTGATGTACCATGCCTGTCAGTGTTCAAAAGGCATTTGGATAATGCCCTTAATAAAATGCTTTAACTTTTGTTTAACCTTGAAGTGGTCAGGCAGTTGGAATTGATGATCTTTGAAGCTCCTGTCCAGCTGAACTATCCTGTCCTACCCTAGACTAGCCTAGCGTATTTTAAGTATTGTTTGATGTGGTATCTCATATACTGGAACAGAAAGACACATAGTTAACTACTTTTACAGTTGTTTCACTTTTCATTATTCTTTATTATTTTCATTTAAAGGATTAGTGAAATAAGAATATCTAGTTATTAATATCTTAGACTTCTGTATTTCTAAATTGAAGCTTTAAAATTCGCATCCATTGTAGACTGGCTCAATTAAAGTACGATGAATTCTTCTTAAGTGAGTTTGACATAGCTTGGTCAAATCCCTGATTTCTAAAGTGGAGAGCTATCCACAAAAGTTGGGGTCTGATGAAGTCTAAGAATTAAGTACTTAGCTAATCTTGATTCATCTGATGCCATTTTTATTATAATTTGTTTCATAATTTTCTACTTAAGAATGAATGGCTAAACCATGCCACAGTGTGCAATCAGTCAGTGTGACCTTGATTTCCATACTTCATACCAGAACCCTGGAGAGCAAATAAAAATATGTTAGCATGAAACACCAACATGGGCAATTGCTACAGTGAAACAGATTAAGAAATACTTTCTTCCAAACTTGGACAGTTTCCTTTTGCTATTGGCCATTTTCTGAGTTGTCTCTGTAGAAAGAAAACATTTCCTTATTTTCCTTCTCAGCTTTGTTTTGCAGAGCTGAATGTAGGTTTGATTCTTCAAAAACAGGAAGCACCTACTAGAGGGTACATATCTCAGAAATGCTGTTTTAGCAAAACTTTATAGAATGACTGGATTTCACATCAGACATCAAGCTTTACTGTCTCATTACTGTTGGACAAATTCAAATAAACAACAAAACCTAGTTTAATTTCACCAGGAAAGCATTTTTACAGCATTTAATTTCTGTAAATGCTGATTTGTAGAATTTGACTTATCCTTAATCCAGAAATACTTCTGGCTACAGCAAAGCATTAGTACTTGGGCTACATCCTGAGCATTAGCACTGTGAGACGTAATACAGCTGTTCACTAGTTCCTTCACTGCAAGGAGATGTGCAAATTATGCATATGTGAGGACACCTGGTAAATACAAATGTTCAGTGCCATGCTCACTAATAAAATTTTGGGTCCCACGAAGAATTTTAGCATATTATTTCAGACTCCTTTGTCTGCTCAGGAATATGCATAATAGTAAAAGGTAGAAAGAAGAGATGTATATCTGATGGTAATAGCAAACCTAGAGTAGTTGGCTAAATTCACTGCTAGTATTGTTAATGATGACCAGGACTCCAACTAGGAGATCAGGAGAAAAGAGTATGTGTTCAGAAAGTGGAGAATGGGGATGGGATAGAACAGTATATTTTGAAATCAGGACTCAAAATCAAGTCAAATCAGGAGAAAAAAAAATGGAAAAAAAAAAGTCTTGGGCACAACTAGGCATGAGACTGAAAATAGAGAGTCAAAATATTGTAGGTACTAGTGGAAATGATAAGGGCTTAAGTTTTCTAATGGTTATTAGGGCAGAGAAAGTGAGGTGGGAAGAAAGGATCATTTATACATTCCTGTTGAGCCTGACCAGAGATTACTGTCATTGAGACCTTTTATAACAGCTTGCCATATTTATTATTTTATAACTAGAGCTCAGCAAAGGCATGACTGAACACCTGAGATGCCCTTTCCCTGTACTGATCACTCCTACAGTACCTGCTGCACATAGATGCAAGCAGATCATCCTAGGATTCAGGGGAACAGCATGAATCTGTGTTAGGGGAGGTTCAGAATGGATATTAGGAAAAGGTTCTTCACTGAGAGGGTGGTCGGGCAATAGAACAGGCTCCCCGGGGAAGCAGTCATGGCACCAAGCCTGCCAGAGTTCAAGAAGCATTTGGACAACACTCTCAAACACATGGTTTGATTTTGGAGTGCTCCTTTATGTATCCAGGGGTTGGACTCCTGTGGGTCCCTTCCAACTCTATCCTATGATTCTATGATTCATAGAATATCCTATGATTGTATGAAGGAGGAAGGTGCTACAAAGCTTGAGATATCAACAACATTCTGTAAGAAAAGACTTGACCACAGAAAAATGTCATTTCAACATTTCTTCGCAATCTCTTGTAGAGCAGGGAACTGAAGCAGCAGGGATCATCAACATGTTTTCATTGAGCTAAAGTTAAGGGGCAAGAAGGAAGAGCAAAATTTTAGGAGAAAAAGAAAGGATGGATGTGAGTAAAGCCATTAATGAAATGAACAGTCTATATGCTTAATGATAGGAAGCTAAAACAGTTATCCATTCTGTTTAATGCTAGTTTTATAGTAAACAAAAGACTGAGGAAGACTCTTCTACTGGAAGGCAAATGACCAAATATTGCATTGAAATAGTAATAGTGATGGTTTGTGGTTTAATTCTACTTGTGTTGTCACATACCTTGCAAAAATCTGTAAAAAAAATAAGACAGCATCTTTATAATACCTGTGCAAGTGGTGACTGGTACTTTGAAATTGGGTATGTTTTATCTTGTAAATATTGAACGTAAAGCACAAACTTGTTCTGATAAAGGAGTGTAATAAATTGATTACAAATGTTTGTTTTCAGGGCTAACTCTGTAGTATTTCATTATCAAAACTGTTGGCACCACATCTGTAGATAAAAGGTAAACAGAAGGCCTTAACAAATATGCATTGAAACCGTCAAAACACCTTCAGTTAAATAAAATAAAATAACATTAAACAGAAACAAATAGATCTTTTTCAGTGCTGATATGCAAGAACCATGTCATTCCCTGACATGGGAATAAATTGGTTCTGCTGTGTCATGCTAGCCAGAACACTGATTTCATAGGTCCATATGTACAACTGGCGTTAGTCCTGTTCAGAGTTTTAGTACTCTTGAATACTTGTACAGAAGTTTCTGTTTTAAGTATGTTGTAGCCTTTGCGAGGATGTCTTCTTCCCACATTGTAGTTTTATCGTTCTCCTCTGCTTTAAACAATGTTACAAAAGTACAATCTGTCCCAAAGGTTAGTCCAATCTGATATCCCGCAAATTTGTCTTTATACTCCTTCCCTGTTTATGAAGTGAGTGTTCTGTACTACTCCGCAGAACTATCCTCTTAAAGTCCCTCTCCAGGGATACCCCAGATTTCAGTTAAGGCTAAGTAGATTGATTCAATCTATTGTTGAGGTGCAGCCTCTGAATAACTTTTGAGAAACTTATTTACATTATTTACATTAGTGCATTGACTATCTGTTCTAATCTTACACGAACATATATGCAAAACATGAAGAATGGCAGCTGAGGTTGTGGGATTTCATCTCTTTCCTATCCTTCTAGGGATCTGTGTCGTTTCCTTATTGTACTGCATGGAGCAGCATTCCAATTTCTATTTTTCTAATAGTTTTTTTTTCTTTTTTTTTTCTTTTTCCCCCCAACAGTGTTTAAACTAATCATTAAGCATTTTATTTTCTTCTCTCTCTCTCTTTTTTTTTTTTGCCCTCTCATATAATTATCTACTAGATAAAGTTTCTGGTGCACAAGAAGATTAGATTGTTCCCATAGCATATCTGTTGATTTTCAGGCTATCCTGTTGTTCCCAGTTCAGCTATCAGTGCAGCTATCAAAGCTGCACAGATACATTCAAAAATTTTCTTCAGTATTGCAGCACTCAACCACTACAACCCATTGCTCCCTCAGAAAATACTTTCAATTTGAAATAGAGAGTTGGCATTTATTAGAGATATTATTACTTGGCTTGGTAGAGTGTCATCCATACAGTATGTTTTAATTTATGTTTTAAAACAACAACAACAAAAAATTAAACTGAAAAAGGATGCTCTTCATTTAGAACATGTCAAATGATTTCAAGATGTTTTCCAACATTTGTTCAAGTTGAAATATGAATCAAATCTGTCCCTTGCCTCTGAACAGTCTATTTCAAGGAAATGTCAAAAATTTCATGCCAAACTCTCTGGAGAACTAAAGAGAAATATTATATAGGGATTTTTCCTTTTTTTCTTCTTTTTTTTTCTTTTTTTTTTCCTCTTCTGTTTAAAATAAAACCTGTAACACTGCCTACCAGTCTGTCCTTACTCTGCTGGAATACTAAGTTGTAAGCTAGTTGCATGAGCTGTTTCACAAGTATTGTCAGTGTGCTACTATTTATCTATTTCCTTTCTGTCTTATGCTTTGTGTGATGAATTTCTGGAGTAAATTTTTATAACTGAAATATAAACCCTTGAGAAATCAAAGCTTATAATATACTGAAATACTGACAGAGCCTGAACTATAATGCCCAAATCGCAGTGCTTGGGAAAAAAAAAAAAAAAGCTACTAAACTACAAGCAAATGATAGTCTATCAATTTTTCTATAGGGCAATCACAAGGCTATTTAAGTAGAATAATAGCTTCCCAGCAATGAGCTATTTGTAATGAAAATTAAGCATACCAGGATCATGCCATCACAATTTTTTTAAAGTCAAGTACATGTTACTAAAAGTTGTATTCTCATTTTTCTATTTCCCCTAAAAACAGGTTTGCTTTTAATATGATTTTTTTTATTGAACACACTGCCCATTTTCAGAAGCTTGAAATTGTCATCATTCTTGGAGAAAAGAGTTTGTGCATGTTTATGCATATTAAATGTAGGTGTGTGACCACACATGCACAGACGTGCATGTGCTTGCACCTGTTTATTGCTTCAGCAGCTAACCTTCTGGCTTCAAAACTCTTCATTGCACAAGTTTTAGGTAATGAATGAGTTGTTTATTACTTACTGTACATATCTGTTTTCAGCAAATTGAAAATTAGTTGAATAATAGGTTGTGAGTTGAGGATTGTATTTGTATATTTATCACAGAGTCGTGACTGCACTGCAGCACAGCTTCTAATTCATTGGAGCATCCTTGCTTTTGATGTCTTAAAAGTAGAGTAGAACACTCATTATATTGCAATTTATAAAAATGTTATAGGGCTTCTATAAAAGAATAAAATATGGTTGTGCACTAAGGACACACACAAAGGACAGAGGGATAAGTCAGTTGAAACTATACGCTTAACGTTTTATACATGAAATTTTAGTTGAGCATGCTGCTGCTTGTGGTAGATTGCAGAATCATCATGGTAAAGGAGAAAAAGCAGATTTTGTAGACTTTACCAAGTGATATAAATATGCTCAATGATGATCTGGAGAATAGTGAAGTGTAGATCATTCATTTCTGTGTCACTGTTTATTATTATGTTGTTGTGCCTGATGACTGCAATGAAAAGAGGGAGAAAAAACCACTGTGATAAACCCTGGGCAAATATAAATTAACATCCTTTTTCTGATACAAATGTCTTAAAAACTAAGAAGATAAGAGATGTGCATGGAGAAAGGGAAGAGAGTTACAAGTGAATATGCATTTTACTTCACCACTAATGAATGATTTATATACATCGTTCAGTTTTGTGGGTGTATGGATCAGCTCAGGGAGAACATTCCATGTGAAATAAATAAACCATCTGTAAATGTCATCTACATCTGATTGATTCATGGTAGATCTAAGTCAAATTTCGACTCATGACTCAGAGAACCTAATTTATGTTTCCTTATCAATGTTTAGCAAACCAGGAGTTTATGGGAATGCACAGCATGAAAAGCATGCTGACCTCAGCCATTCCACTATGGTACAGTGGGATAACTAAAAGTCTTAGTAGGTTTCTTTTTGCTCTGCCAATATATAAAGGAAAACTTGGGTTTCTCTCAAAGACAGGAGAAATTAACGTCCTTGACTTACATGTTCTGCTAGGGATTTAATAAGGAAACTGGCATTTATACCAGTTGTCATTAGTAAATGTCACAGAAACATTAACTGCCATTTCATATTCATTTCATTGCATTGACTTTGTGTTTTGCTTTACTGCCAAGACTGTGTTTTTGTTTTGAAGGGGAAAAACCTTCAGTGTTTAGGCAGAAAGCATTTTCTATGCCACTCACAGGGCAAACTCTTCAGTTCATATTGTTATTAGAATTATTCACTGGAATTAAAATTTTATGATCTACATGTTAATATGAGAACATGGTTTCTGTGAAGACATCAGTAATTATCCTAGCTTTACATCCAAATCAATTAACTTTCCAGGGGAACTTCAAGGTTGTATCTATGAAAGTGAAGAAAGTGGCCAGATTCCTGGTGGTAATATCATAGAATCCAAGAATCATTAAGGTTGGAAAAGACCTCCAGATCATCTAGTGCAACCATCCTCTTACCACCGATATCACCCACTAAACCATGTCCCTAAGCACCATATCCAACCTTTCCTTAAACACCCCCAGGGACGGTGACTCCACCACCTCCCCGGGCAACACATTCCAATGCCTAACTACTTTTTCTGAGAAGAAATGTCTCCTAATATCCAACCTGAACCTCCCCTGACAGAATGTGAGGCCATTCCCTCTAGTCCTGTCACTAGTTATCTGTGAGAAGAGGCCAATTCCCAGCTCCCCACACCTTCCTTTCAGGTAGATGTAGAGAGCCATAAGGTCTCCCCTAAGCCTCCTCTTCTCCAGACTAAATAACCCAGTTCCCTCAGTCACTCCTCATAGAACTTGTGTTCCAGACCCTTCACCAGCTTTGTTGCCCTTCTCTGGTCATGCTCCAGGGCCTTGATGTCTATCTTGTAGTGAGGGGCCCAAAACTGAACACAGTACTTGAGGCGCGGCCTCACCAGAGCAGAGTACAGGGGGATGGTCACCTCCCTGGTCCTGCTGGCTACACTATTCCTGATACAAGCCAGGATGCCGTTGGCCTTCTTGGCCACCTGGGTACACTGCTGGCTCATGTTCAGGTGAGCATCAACCAACAACCCCAGATCCATTTCCTCTGCACAACTTTCCAGCCACTCTGCCCCCAGCCTGTAGCGTTGCATGGGGTTGTTGTGCCCCAAGTGCAGGACGCGGCACTTAGCCATGTTGAACCTCATCCCATTGGCCTCACCCCATTGACCCAACCTGTCCAGATCCCTCTGCAGGGCCTTCCTACCCTCTGGCAGATTGACACTTCCCCCCAACTTGGTGTTTCCACTTCCAGCTTTTTAAAGAATGAGTGGATGAGATTCCCTGGGAAACCGTCCTTAGGCACAGAGGAACTGATCAGAGCTGGCAACTCTTTTAGGACACTTTTCTTAGAGAGCAAGAGCTTTCCATCTCCATGTGTAAGGAAACAAGCAGGGAAGGCTGGGAACCAGCATGGCAGAGCAAGGACCTGCTGGTCAAACTGAGGTGTGAGAAAGAAATGCACAGGCAGTGGAAGCAGGGTCATGTAGTCTGGGAAGAGTACAAGGATGATGTTTGGATACACAGGGATGGAATTAGGACAGCCAAGGCACTGATGAAACTGTGCTTGGCAAGGGATGCAAAAAATAAAAAGAAGGGATTCTGTAGGTACATTGGCTGGAAAAAAAAAAAAAAAAGGCCAATGAGCGTGTACCAGCTCTGATAAATGAGAAGGGAGAACTGGTAACAACAGACATGGAGAAGGCTGAGGTAGGTACTCAACAACTTCTTTGCCTCAGTCTTCACTGCCTTTCAGGCTTCTCATGTCTCTCGAGTCCTTAAACCTCTTGGCAGAGTCTGGGAGAGCAGAGTCCCTCCCGATATCATGCGTCCCAGGGTACTGAGGGAACAGGCTGATGCAGTTTCCAAGCCTCTCTCCATCATATTTGAAAAGTTCTGGCAGTCAGATGAAGTCCCCAGTGACTGGAAGAAAGGAAAATATCACTCCCATTTTTAAAAAGGGTAGAAAGGAAGACCAGGGAAACTACAGGCTGGTAAGCCTCACCTCTGTGCCTGGGAAGATTACGAAACAGATCCCCATGGAAACAATGTCTCGGCAGATGCAAGACAAGGAAGTGATCTGGGACAGCCAGCATGGCTTCACCAAGGGCAAATCGTGCCTGATCAATCTGATGGCCTATGAGTGAGTGACTGCATCAGTTGAGAAGGGAAGATTAACCGATGTCATCTACCTGGATGTCTGCACAGCCTTTGACACAGTCCTACATGACACCCTTATCTCTAAATTGGAGAGATATGGGTGGACCATTCAGTGGATAAGGAAGTGGCTGGATGGCTGCAGCCGGAGAGTTACGGTATGCTCCATGTCCAAGTGGAGGCCAGTGACGAGTGTCCCTGAGTGTCCCTCTGTCTGTCTTGGGACTAGTGCTGTTTAATATCTTTATCAGTGACATAGACAGTGGGATCGAGTGCACCCTCAGCATGTTTACAGATGACATCAAGCTGAGCGGTGCAGGCAATACAACAGAAGGAAGGGATGCCATCCAAAAGGACCTGGACAAGCTACATAAGTGGGCCCATGTGAACCTTAATGAGGTTCAACAAGTCCAAGTGCAAGGTGTTGCACTTGGGCCAGGGTAATCCAGGGCAAACAGACTGGGAGAAGAACTCACTGATAGCAGCCCTGCAGAGAAAGACTTGGGGGTTCTGGTAGACAAAAAGCTTGACACAAGCCAGCACACTTACGGCCCGGAAAGTCAACTGCATCCTGGGCTGCATCAAGAGACGAGCGGCCAGCAGATCAAGGGAGATGATTATCCCCCTCCACTCCACTCTTTTGGGACCCCAACTGAAGTACTGTATCCTGATTTAGGACCCCCGGCACAAGAGAGATTTGGACCTGTGAGAGTTGGTCCAGAGGAGGGTCCAAAAAATTATCAGGGGGTTGGAGTATGTCCTATGAAGGAAGGCTGAGAGAGCTGGGGATGTTTAGCATAAAGAAAAGAAAGCTCCAGGGAGACTTCATAGTTACTTTTCAGTACTTAAAGTGGGCTTATAAAAAAGATTGAGAGTGGCTTTTTACACAGGCAGTGGGAACAGTTTAAAACTAAAAGAGAAAAGGTTTAGATTAGATGTTAGGAAGAAATTCTTCGCTCAGAGTGTGGTGAGACACTGGAACAGTTTGTCCAGAGAAGTTGTGGTTGCCCCATCCCTAGAGGTGATCAAGGCCAGGTTGGAAGGGGAACTGGGCCACCTGATCTAGTGAGTAACATCCCTACCCATGGCAGAGGGGTTAGAAGTAGGTGCTTTTAAGGTCCCTTCCAAACCAGGCTATTCTATTATTCTCTGATTTGATGATAATTATCATCTTCTACAGAAAAAACTTTCTGCAAATGCTTAACATGGATTATAAAGTGAAGTCGATGTCATAAAATCTCAGGAGTAGTATTTGATTCAAGATGTACAGTGCAGAAATAATAAATAATCAACAAGACATCACAAAGTCAGTGTTATGGTTTATTCTCAAGTTGTGTATGTTCTTCCTTATGTATCTGAAATCATATAAGACAGATGGTTACATTAATACAAAGTCAAATCCAGTCAAATTTTGATCACGTTAATACTTAAGAAGGCTTGAAGATTTCTTCAGAACCATATGAGTAAAAACCAAGAGATTATTCTAAGGATTCTGAGTGCTTAACATATCTGCTATCCCAAAGAGGGTGGAATTGTGCCGTATTGGCTTAGGTTAGTGACTAGCTTCCACTTCTATATAATTGTCTAAATAAGAAACTCAAATACACCAGTCCAAAAAACATTGTCTACAGAGTAGCTCTCTAATGCCCTAGAAATACTTACCTAGTTACCTAGTTACTAGTTACCTAGTTACTAACCAGGAAAAGATTTTCACAGAGTAGTAAAAATAAATAAATAAATAAATAAATAGTTAAATAAAAACCCATTTTTAATATATTGTATTTTGTAGCTGGCCTTTCATAAGAATTTATTCTTTTTTTTCTGACCTGTTTAACAGGCATAAGACAGTATTTATGACAGATGCAAATGTTTTCATTTACAACAGTTGAAGACCTGGCCCTGAGCTTAGTGGCTAAAATATTGTGCAACAGGAATTGGCTTTTTATCTAGCCTGATTTATTTATCTATAAGTTTGTGGTTTTCTCCGTTAGCTCTGTAAGATTATCACAGCATGGTCCAATTTGCAACTTGTGGGTTGGATGTAGCCCATTGACCATTTATAAACAATTTATCTTTTATTCCCTCTTTAGCAGAAACAGAGAATAGCACGTGCTGTTTAATAGAACATTTTCTCCTTTTTTTTTCCTTTTTTTTTACCTTTTTTTTTTTTTTTTTTTATTTTTCCTGCCACAGCTCCACACAGAGCTGTTCTACTTTTGTTAACATGAAGCAATTGCTAAGAATTGATAGGAAGGGTACTACAACTGGGAAATTACCTCTTCTGTTAGTAGCTGCAGTAGATTTACCCTCCCCTGCTTTGCTTCAACCATGGTAGCAACAGTTTGGTTTGTGCAGAAGTAGATATTTGGCCATGACTATTCTAGATCCTAGGTTATGCATAACAAGAAAAGAATTTTTTCTGCAACAATGCAGGAATATGGGTTATCCAGTTCCTGAGATTGCTAAAGCAGACCAGCATAGTTTCATTTTAAGAAGTTAATTTCTGAAGTGATATGGAAATTAAAAGTAGCAGGGAAAAAAAAAAAAAAGGAATAAGTATCTATATTATAGTACGTGCATTAAAACTGCATAAATATAAGAGGATTCCTTAATTCAACTGAGTTAAATTCTGAATTTTTCTTTACATGTTAGTCCTTCTTTAATCATTTTAATGCAAACAGCTTAGAATAGCACCTTATTGGTCTGGAGATAACACTGTGAAAAACTTTGGCAGCCTTTTCTAGTAATACGCCCTAAAGGAACTTTGCTTAACCAAATGTCACTGAATATTTTAATATTGATTTGCTCTTTGTAAATCACAGTCTTTAAAAGCGCCAGGCATTTTATTTTGATCTCAGAACAAATTTGATAATATCCATCAAAGAAATATGAAATCCTTGTATTACACTAAGTAACAAAAAAGAATAGGTCCTTTTTGGTTCAGGAAGGATTGTTTACTTCTGCCATCATTAATTATATGCATCTGTGCACAATTAGATTAGAAGACAGTAGCAAATGAAACTAGTTTGGGAATTACTGTGAACCTGAATGAGTTTTACAGTCACTCCCATCTGTCCTTTGTGCTGCCTTGCATATAAGACGCAAATCCTTTTTCTGAAATCCTAAAGTCACATTAAACACTTGCTATGTAATATAAGTGAGAAAGAGTCCTAAAGGTTAGATCAGCTGTTTCTGTTTTATTTAGAGCACTCTGAAAGTCAGAGGCTCTGTATGAAAGAGGTAATTTAAGTCTGACCTTGATTCAGTAAGACTCTGTAATAATAATGTGTCCTTAATTTGATTATCTTATTGTTTAGTACTACTTTTAACGTGCCTAGTGGAATGTGCTCTATTGCTCGTTAACAAGGTACTCAGTGCAAATGTGCAAACACTTAAAATATTTTTTTGTGATTCTGTTACTAGTTTACAGTTTGTCTTTTAAGTAAGCTACTTAAAATCAGACTGCTACCTTGAAAGCATTATCTATTGCTTCTTGGAAGTGTTTTCCTTGAACATTGTTTTATAGACCTAATCTCTCATCGTTTTCTTGAGCAGTCAGGTAAGCTGGTACAAGAAAAAGGGGTTAAATTTTAAACACATTTTTCTAGCCTTTGTGTGGATGTGAATGTTTATACAAGGCATATAGTGATAGAAAATCACGCTTAACAAGGATAGCATAATGCATTTTGAAGGATCTAGGTAAGAAACTATGCAAGAAATGGTGATATGGGTTTTAAAGAATTGTTTGAAGGCAATAAAAAGGCCAATTAGTGGAAAAATACTGTAAGACTATTTGAAACATACTGATGAGTTGGTTAGTTCCGAGGCAGAGGAATGAACAAAAAAGCATAACAAAAAGAATGTGGGAGAGAGAGAAGGGCACACAGAAATGAGAGATGGGGTCTGAACAGGAGCAAGATTAGTTAGGGGTTTGATGACGAGAAGGAAAAGATTAAAATTCATGTTGAGAAAAACTTAACGCCGTTTCTTTTTGTTATCTTTCATTGCAAAAAACTTCTAACATTTTGTTCTGCACTACAGAAGTTCTTACACTGTCTTTATCACTGCAGGTTTTGAGCTCTTTTCAGTACTGTAGCGGGCAACATGTACCAGATATCGCTGCTGTGTTGTGAGTTCCTTCCTTTCCTCCTCTCAGGTGGAGGAGTAACTCAGTAGTTGAACACTTTCCCTTGGTGGTATTTCTTGTTTTGGTTGTTCCTATTTTATAGAAAGAATGTGTTTATATTTAATTTACGTATATGCACAAGCTGTATTGTGCACTTATTCTGGAGATTCTGTGTAGGGGAAACAGGAAAGGAAATGAAAGTAAAGGAGGGTGAGGAGGGAAGGAAACATCTACATCTGTCAGTGAAGAATAGTAAGGTTTGCGATGGTTCTTCAGTCCCAGTGCTTGTTCTTGCTTTCTCCAAAACAAAAATGTTTGGTTGCCTTAGGGGGAAAAAATGGTGTTTGCAGACTACATGAGCATCTTGTTCCCAGTTTTTCCTCTTAAACAGTCTATGGTTGGGGAGCTAAATGGTGTACTAGATATTTGTATATAGCATCTCTGAGAAAATGCAAAAGCTTCAGGAAATGTTAATGCTTCAGGACACAGACATACCATTTGCATTCCTTGTAGAAAGTATATATGGACGGACAGAAGAAAAGTGTAACAGTTTTCGCCGTCCTGCTTGGAAGGTCAGAGTTGCCATTTGTAGATTTAAATTTGGTTCCTACTGCAGCGTAAAGCAAGGTAACTATTTATACTGGTTATTACTGAGGTGCTAGTGAATCATATAACAGAAATGAAGGAATAGCAATTAGAATATCAGAGTAAATGGGCACTAAGAATGCACCAAACCTAATTAGATAATAAATATCTGTTTTGTAATTTTGACCTGTCATATTGCAGCCTGGGAGGGTAGGGGGTGGGGAGAAGCTTGTTTTTATATTATTAGGTGACAGTTAACCTCATGACATTTAAAAAATGGAAAGAGATATGCAAATCACTATACAGCTATAAATCTGACTTTAATAATTGTACTAAGCTTTTGAAGAAAAGAATAATTAAATACCTGGAAGTAAGTAAATAGAAGATAAAGTAAAATGCAACACACATTTATCAACAGTTTATTGTTCAGAATTAACCTGATATTCTCCACTGATGAAGTTCTTTCTCAGACAGGAAAAACACAATAGATCCAGTGTGTCAGATGCCAATAAAATATTTGATACACTATAATGATGAAAATTATTAAGTGAACCAAGGAAGATGGGGTTTGAATGAGGAATTGTGAAGTGAGTTGTGAGCTGGCAAATGGAATTGCCTTACGGGTTATACTGAAGAGTTAGCAGCTGGCTGAGAGATTAGAGTTGCTTAGAGATCAGTGCCAGAGGTGATCCTGTTTAATGCTTTGACCTTTGCTCAAAATTAGGAATATACTATTGAAATTAGCTGATGATACAGATTCAGCCTAGAAAAATAAACAAAGATTTGGATGGCACAATGGAAGTTAATAGTGCAGAATAATGCTGTTGAGAATGATAGCAAGAATCTCTGTGTAAAGCTGGAGTTTGTTGGTTGGAGGTGACTGTGAAGAGAAAGATGGGAATGTACTGAAGATAGTTAATGTACTGAGCAATCTTATGGTGACTTTGTGCCACCATTCTGATATATTCAGGAAAATGCTATATCTCAAGCAAAATATTTTCAACACAGAGATATGAAAATATTAATCAACTCTGAAGCCACGAAACATTGTTAAGACTTCCTCCAGAATATCAATACGATCACAAGTGCATGGGGGAATGGCTACAAAGATCAACCATAGAAAATCTATTTTCCAACAGGAGACTTGCTTTCACAAAAATATGGACTGAATGAGGTTACTATTGCTCTCTACATCAAGTCATCAATTTTACATCTCAAAGAGGAATAAAAGCTTTTTAAGACAGGCCAATGTTACAAAAAAAAAATACAAACAAACAAAATGGCATCTGTATATTCTCTATGGACAGATTTTGGATGGAAATTAAGTGAAAGTATACCATGCCTTTCAGAAGGAGCCTGAGGGCAAGAAAGTTCTCAATGTAGTTGGTAAGGCTTTATAAGTGTCAGTACTTAAAATACAGTTGTCCATACCAGGAAGGAACAGAACCCAGTGACTAGGAACTTCTAGTTCTCTGTGCTATGCTTGCTTCTAACTTCAGAGCCTGATTAAGGACAGAAGTGTGGTTTTGAAGTAATTTTTTCATGTAAGCGCAGCCTTATTCCTAAAGGAAAGAATGGAATTGTCTAGAAACATACTATTTTTATATTATTGAACTGTACATATGGCATGGATTAGTTTTCAGAGTATATGCTAAATGTTAAGCAAAAGGTAAATATACTACATGAATACATATGCTCAATTATTTTTTTTAAATACAAATTTCTTCTTATATTTTTTTGTATTTTTTTGTATTTTTTTATGTTCTAGTTACCTAAAATTTCTTCCAGTAACTCCACTGCAGTGGGGAAGGACAGATAGGTGGCAGATGACAATATGTCAGTTTGTTAATGTATTTAATAGAAAAGAAATCTTATAGTTCTGCCTGATAAAACAAGCTAACAGAAAACTGGGGGTGGACACAGGATTTAAGGAAATCATTCTGTAGTCTAATTAAAATTACAGTTAGGCAGCACTGTTATTATGATATCATTTACTTTTTTTTTTTTATTTTTAACTATATTATGTTTAGAACAGGGAAAAGCAAATGAATTAAAAAAAAACCTGGATACAGATGAGGCTAGTTCAACCATCATAGAAGAAGTATAGAATTAACATTGAGGAGTTTGCTAAAAATCTGTTTTTATGTTCTGATATGCTCCATTGAATGATACAGATAAATATCTTTTTCATATTTCCCTACATTAAGTCATTTACCTCACTTACATAGTCAATAATGGAGTATTTTTACTAGCTATGCTACAATAAATGTAAGTTATATAGTACTGAAAATTGAAACAGTTTGCTGGCATTACATGTGAGATTTTGTATAAATAGCTGGCCAAATTCACATAGGAAAAATGTTTAGTTTGGTCATTGGAAAAAATAACTTTTAAAGTAACATCTTCAAATATAAATGAAGAAGAAAATAGATTGAAAGCAGTTATTTTGAAAGGCTGGAAAAAATCAAGAAACGATATTCAGATTTAGGAACTTTTCTAGATGTTTATATCTTTCAATAAAAGTTAATTCATGAGATTGTTTTTGAACTGTTACTGGTCTCTGTTTTCCCTACTCATGTACCCATCGGGTATGAATTCATAGAAATTTTTAGGGATTTGGATGTTTAGAAATGTGCCATTATGTGCTGTTGTTCTTCTGTAGTGTTGAGAGCACAACTTAAGGCCATCACTTGTTATCTGAATTGCAGTAATCAACTCTATCTGTGCATTTAGCCTGCCACAATTACAAAACTAAATGAATTCACTTAAACCTTGTTGAAAACATAGTTTACTGAACTGTGATAACTGTCTCAGGTAGGTTTACTGTATTTTAATATGAAAGCAAAATTTTAAATTGCTTTGTTTTTTACTTCAGAAAAGCATTTATTTAAGCGCTATTTTTAACCAAACTTGTAGATTCTGGGTGGTTTTTTGTTTTTTGTTTTTTGTTTTTTTTTTTGGAAAAAAGTGAATGGCTAGCCTCGAATACCACAGGCTGATATAGGACATAAGCCATCATGGTGTGTGTTCTGAAGTACTTCTGGCATGCATAAAGCCAACAGTCCTTTATAAGGATGAATACACAATGTCCAAGTCTCAAATGCGTATTAGTCGTGTAGGTTCTTTTTGGTAGTTGTCATGCATATCAGTGCTATGAAGTGGAACTTGAGGAGACAGGAAACACTAAGCTTACAGAGGGTGCACTAGATACTTTGAGTTTCAGTAAGTTGCTACATAAGGAAGGAAAAGCTGTCCTTGGATGTTATTTAATAGCGTATTGTTAACATGATGAATGTGAACTGCAGATCCTAAAAATAAACATCCTTAATTTGTAATGCATTTCTGAAAATATTTTTTTTTGTTTGTCTAATAGGCAATTTCCTAATTTTTATTTTTAATGTTTTAATGAAAAAGTATAGTTCATAAAATAGATTTGGCTAACTCAACATGAAAGAAAAACTCCTTAATTTCGTGATTAAAAAATGCAGAACCTATACTGAGTCTGACTCTAGACAATTTAATAAAGGGGAAAAAATCTTTGAAATGATATTGCAGAGATGTCTCAAAAGAGATTTAATAGTTTCAAAGGTAAAAATACATGGTAACTCCTTTTTTTTTTTAACTATGTGAGGTCAAACTCATGTCTTTGAAATCACATTTAGATAATATTTCAAACAATAAATATATATTCTGCTATGACTGTCATCTGGCATCCCACTTTTTCTGCATTCCTCCCACTCTCCAGCAACAGCATAGCTGGAGAAGAAAAACAGATGGGTAGGATAAAACAGAGCAACATTTGCCACAAATCCCTGTGAAGAAAAACCTATTACACATTTTATAATGAAGCCTATACCACCTTGTTTGTTTTAATAATGCAGCATTAGTAATTTCCATCCTAGCCAGCAATCTGCCTTCACTTTATCCCATTTCTGGCAACAGAAGGATAAATAGCAACTCACTGGCATTCTTTCTTTTACTTTCAGTCAGTCACAGGACTGGAGTCCATGAGGCGTGACACCACCTGCACAGCAGAAAGCAGTGTGACTTGTGATATTTTTGTTTTGACAGCTAAGTACCAGTCGTACTTAGTTTAGAACCCTAATTTATTAAGTGAAAGTACTCCACTTTTATTCCCCTTTTTTTTTTGTTTGTAAAGGGGCTTCATCAGAGCCTGATAAATCATTTATAGTGCAACTGTGTCTTTGGATACAAATTATGTTACTATGAAAGAAATAACAAGGATTAATTGCCAGGCAAGGACATGATGTACTGCTTGGGCAGCTCCCAATTTAGCAGTGTATAAATCTTGATGTTCATTTAGTTTTCTCTCTATATCTTTGCATCTCATCCTGACAGGTGCGTGCCCAATCACTGTGAACATGGTGGTAAATGCACCCAGACGTGGGACATCTTCAAGTGCACTTGCGATGGAACTGGATACAGTGGCGCCACTTGTCATAACTGTAAGCCATCCTGCCATTTCAAAATTGTAACTGAGTATGGAAGACACTGATGTCTTTTGAGACATAAAGTTTAAGTCATCTTATCTGCTTGCTAAAGATTCTCAGCCTTATTAAGGAAAAGTTGGTTTAAGCAGGCTCTGCCTTTTCTACATAGGGCTGTATTTATATAGTACTATTCTGTATTGTGCAAGGGTCCGAAGCACATTGACCAAGCACATTGTCAGTCATTGCACTCTACACTTCCAAATGGACACAGTGAATGTGCCCTTAACTTTTGGGGAGAACTGCTGACCACTGCTAGAGAAACATTGGTTTGGGTTGCTAATCCTGAAGCTTGTTTACATACTGATTTGTGGCCATTCTAGAATTAAATTTATTTGGAAGACAAAAGTGTAAATAGACTATTTCCTATGAGCTCCACCTATGCTACAATATTAAAGCAAAGATGAGAAAAATATACAACTGCTCTTCTTACAGATTCTGAAGTATGTATGCAGAGCTTCTGGTGTGTGTCTTCTGTTCCTTCCATCATACACTAAAAGCAGGATTTTTACCTGCAAAGTGTATTTTAAAATATCTGGAAGATGCAGAAAAATCCTTTTTCTCCTTTTTCTTTAGCAAACTGCCTCTTAATATTGAGGAGACCATAAAGATGCTTCTGAACAGTTGAAAAGTTAAATTTGAAGTTGAGTTTTATGTAGATAGAGATATAAATTCATATAATCTAACTACAGCTATGTAAAATGTTACAAATATAATTGCAGTATTATTTCATTCGTAATCAAAATAACAGAAAAATGGTGACAATTCACAGGAGTCTGAATATATATATGTATTAATAAAGTCATTCTTTGCATGGCTACTGAGCTAGTAAAACTGAAAGAGTTAAATGGCAAATGAGTGTTTATTAAAGGGAAATATGTGAAGTACCAATGTGTGTGTGAGAAATTTCATGGACAGCCCTTTTTCTACCAAGACTGAATGTGCATAGCAGTTGTGTGCTTACCTCTGATCTTAAGAAAGGAGACACAGAATTTAGAATGAAGTAGTATTTTGGTGAAACAAAGGAAAAAGTGCATTTTTTTGGAAAGTATAGTATTTTTAGAACTTGTTCTGCTCTAGTACAGACACTTGGAAAAATATGCTTCCTGTCCATATGATATGCTGTTAAGGTGTTTAACTGGAGAAATGCAGGTATTGAAGCTCAGTTAATTAAGTGCATTTTATCTAGCAAGCCTTAGAAAATATGTTTAATTTGTCACAGGAAAATGTATTGTGCAGGATCCAGAAGCCTGACAGAGGCAAGATTCCTGCAGCTGCATGCGTTCCCAGCAGGCACATCACGCACATGCGAGCGCATGGCTGGCTGCACAGATAATAGGCAAAACATTCACAGAAATACAGCACCAGTGTCCTCATCCTGCTCCCTTTTTTTGGCTGATCAGAATGGAAGTTCACTAGCAAGTACACTGTCCCCACCTCACTCTTACACGTGGTGGATTCCTCCAGTGGCTGGGCTCTGTCAGTCTGCCTAGTAGCTGGCCCTGGGTCCCAGTCTCCCCAGTTGCTGATGCCTCGACCATGGATAGCCTGGCAGGGTATTATTTGGGCTCTTCCTTCTGCCATTGTCTCTTAACTCTGTTGTGCGCGTGTAGATGACTTAAGATATAATCTAACATAGTCTAGCTTTCCTTCTTGAGTCCCAAAGAGAAGCAATAAGGACACAGGACACATAGATGGCATAACTTTTCTTAAATCAGTCACTAAAAAGGAAAGAACTAATAAACCAATGATGTGTGAACAGTTCTCTTAATAGGATTTTCACCTGCATGTTATGGATAAACAATACAATAAGGCAAGTAAAAGGCACTGCTGGACTGCAGTATTGAAAGGGGGATTTAGAGTCTACTGTTCTGTTTTTAACTATAGGATGGGATATGCGATATAGGATAAGTATATGGGATTATGCTGTCCAGGTCATTTGGAGATACATTGTTTAGAACCTTACTTTTTAATTCAGATGGACTTTCTAACTTAGATGTCTAAGCTTTTGATGTAATTTTTATCTTTAAAAAAACTTACTTTATTTTTTATCACTTGGTACTACAATTTTAGAAGTCTTTTTTTTTTTCCTATTAAAAAAAAAAATGTTGAGTTATTCACTCAGTGGGTGTTCTGTCAGAATGTGTGAGGTCTTGTGCTGTTCCGGAGTCTGGAATTGAATGGCCCCAAAATCAGTGAAAATCAAAAATTATAGTGTTGAGGTATAGGCTGAGATAACCTTAACTCTGCCCTTACTGAGCAGTCAATAGTTACCAGGATTTACAAGATGTTACAACTCTGTTTACAGTATTAATTATAGCTGCAAATAAAGAGGGGATCTGTTGAAGCTTGCTAAAGGTTGTGGTTATCCTGTCCTGAGGTATGGGGCTTCGACTTTGCTGCAGTGATACTGACCTCATCTGTTCTTTCCTACTCATGCAGCGTGAATGTGTACTTGGACACGCTTGGTGTGCTACCATTCAGCTCCTTATGAAATTTCTGATGTTTGTGACAATAATAGTATGAAAGAGATGCTGGAGGACGAACGAAGTTGGAATGATAACTGGTGTAATATAAAAATAACTGAAAGCAATTTTAAACAGGATTATGAGTTGTATGAAAAGGCTATAAAATTTAGCAAATGTCATGATTCTATGGAGAAGAAAATTGTTTAAGTACAGGCACTTTCAGTATCATTTTACTTAAATATAAGATTGTTACATAGCAAGTGGTTTTGTATTCTCCTGTAAAATGTTTTCCGCAGTGTTTATGCTGGTGATGTAACAGGGCATTTCTTAAAGAGGTTAGAGTCAAGGCTATGTTAGTGTATAACTTAGCTCTGTACCTTATGATTTTCATGAGTTTGAGTTTTGCTGAACTTAAAGGAACAAGTTCTGTGTTACTGAAGGTTTTTGTCAGGGAATTTTGCTTTGGCCAGGGAATTCCAACACTTTCCTAAGCTTTTGACCTGAAAAGAGGCAAAGCTTTACAGCCTTGACTGAATTTCAGTGTAGTGTGTTAGGTTTCTTTGAAGTTGAAACTTAAAGACAAAATCAAGGGATGATGTCCTTGAAGTGAAACAGAGGAAAAATATTTGCATGAAACCCTTGTGAATCAAAATGGCCTTGTTTCACATAGGTCTGGTCGTAATATATTTATAGCATGATAGTGAAAACAACAGTTTAGTTCAGAGAGGTGAAGTATGTATTCTGGGGATGAGAACAGTGCAAACTACAAAACAGAAACAGTTATAGAAAGTTATTTCAGATTTGAAACTAACAATTCTGATGATATTGCCAATTGTGTAGACCTACTATGCACACCTGAATTTTAAGATCAGAAAATAATTTGCTTTTTAGAATAGGGCATTGTTATGTGAAGGCTATTCATCTTTCCAAGACAAGCCAAGATTTCCACACTCTGTCCACTATCACGGAATCGTCTAGGTTGGAAGAGACCTTCAAGATCACCTAGTCCAACCTCCGACTTAACACTAACAAGTCCTTCACTAAACCATATCACTATCTTATTTTATTTTTCTACAGCTACTAGTGGGTCAATGTAGGGGTCTTACCTGGCTGGACAGCTAAACTCCACAACAAACCCTCTCACCCCCCCCTCCTCAAAGGAAGTGAGGGAGAAGAAAGTATGCTTGGGAAAAAAAAGCTTATGGGTTGAGATAAGGATAATCTAATTAAAGAGAAAAAGATAAAAACAAACAAAGACCACAGAGAAGCAGAAGGAAGAAAAAAAATTCTCTACTTCCCATCAACAAGCAATGTTCAGCCATGTCCTGGGAAGTAGGGCCTTAATACATGCAGCAGTTTTTTGGGAGGATAGACATCTTCATAACAGGAGACCCTCCCTCTCTTTCCCCTTTCCCACCTTTTATTGCTGAGTGTGACATCATATGGTATGGAATATCCCTTTGGTTGGTTTGGGTCAGCTGCCCTGGCAATGTTCCCTCCTTGTCTCTTGCCCATCCCCAGCTCGCTGATTGTGCGGGGTTTGGAGGGAGTCATGATGCTGTGCCAGTATTGCTCAGCAGTAGACACAACACTGGTGTGATACCAGTGCTGTTCTAGCTACAAGTGCAGAGCACAGCACTGTATGGGCTGCTACAGCCAGACCCTGTACAGTCCCAAAAGCTTAATGGTGAATTAACCAAAAATATTGGAGAGCTTAGTATCTCATTGCATAGGAAACACCCCCAGAAATCTGCCATATTGTTTTTTCCTAACATGCTCAGTGCCCAGGGGAATGCTGTGGCTTAGCAAATACCAAGCTAGAACACCAGCTTTATCATTAGACAAGACAGAAAGGTAAATTAATACTTAAGTATTTAAGTATTAAAATTTTAAAGATTTTTTAATACTTAAAAATCATTATTTACAGGTGTGAAAGAGTTAAAAAATGGTCTTAAAAATAATTAAGATTATAATTAACATTAAACAGAATCCTTACCAGCTTTATTGTATGAGCTAAAATTTTAATCTCTGACTAACCTTTATAGCCTACTGAAGGCCACCCTACCATGCACATTTCTTAGAGACACATTTTTCAAGAGTCTATTGGTAAATGGTTCCTGGAGCCATTGAGAACAGGAGCTTATTTTCCTCATTGCTTCTCCTCATCTCCATCATGTTGTTCAGATAACACCACTCTGCTGTACCTTGCACAAACTATACATCTAGTTTTAGGCTCTAAGGTGCTTCCTTAAAACAAAATGGTATAAATTTACGAATGCATATCAGCACAAATAGTAATTATTCAAACTTCATCTCAGATTTTTAATATGCAGTATCACTTGATACATATGCAGTATTTCACTTGACTCTACATGTGAAAGAAACATGATAAAGGATTTACTGACAGTTTGCTATGACTGTGATCTATTTACCACCTCCTGCACAAACTTTGTCAGATTTAGAAAAAATCTAGCAGAACCTATAAAATCAACTTAACCATTTCTTTTCCTAATTATTTCCAATAGCAAAAAGGTCCAATTTCTTCTCAGAAGATTAATCTTAATTATATTCATATTTACTCATATGAGACAAGCTATATTCTTTCTAAATTTCACTTTCAAACAAAAACTGCCCTTATTTTTACTTGTGTATGTCCACCTTTCCTTTGAGAATATCATATGGGAAAGGGTTTGCTTATACATCTTCAGTTATTCCATTGGGGGCATTAACCTCAAGCTCACCATCAATTATCTGTTAGATCTGTAAAAGCAATAGGAGATCTGTAGTCTTAGATAATCACATCACTAGAAGAGGCAGACAGAAATTACACTGGAATATATTTTTAGAGTAGAAGTATGCTGCAAGTTTGTGGGGATTTTTGATTCTTTTTTTTTTCTCCAAAATAAGTATTTGTAACAATGTGGTGAGTTTTTGTCTTAGTTTCAACATAACAGATCCTGACCTCTGCATTCTCTGGCTTTGTCTCCTCATAGCTTGTCGTGAATGTTACCTTATATTTTGGAATGTGTTCCAGAGTTACTAGGGAGTAAAGTACTGAACTTCCCTTGAGATGATGAATACATTAAGTGTCACTGAAAGTCTAATGAGCACTGATATTTTTTCCTAGGAATATTCACTTTCTCCCTATAATGAAATACTGCTTTAATAAGTAGTGTGTTAGTATCTAAAAATAAAATTTGAGCAAGAAACTTCTCTACTAACACACATTGTAGAGGCAGTGATAATTTTGATTCCTAATTATTGGTAAAATCAGTAATCAGAAAACCAAATTTAATCTGCATAGGCTGTAATGATTGGACTTACAGCAAGACTTCTGTTGATTACTTGGTAATAAATGATTTTCTTGTATTTCCAGGAAGGAGGAAACAACTGAGACATTTGACTTTCTACATTCAGAGTCTAGAGAAGAAAAGATGGCATTATAGTGTTTTTTTTTCTTGTCAGCATTTTGGGAAGTAGTCCATAGCAAAAGGGCAAATACATAATTTGTCAAAGATATGCTTTTAATCTTCACAAAAATAATAAAAGTAATTATACAGATGCATAATCATCACAAACAAGTAAGGTACGACTTTCCACCTCAGTAAAAACTGGGGAAGTTCTGAGAACAAGATTGAGATCATAAAAAGTAACTAACAGATTTGTTAGAAAAACAAATTCTTTTCTTTTTTTAGAAAAGGCAATGGGCTTACAGTTTCACAGACAGATTAATGCATTATGTGATCAATAATGAGAGTTCTCTTTACAATTCACTAATTATGGAAACTTGTTTCTTCCTTATTTAACGGAGGGAAGAGAGAAATCTGGGAAACAACAGAAAAAAAATCTTTCAAAGAAAATCAACTGCTGCAATTAATAACAAGCAACACTTATACAACTTGTTCAATGTGATCTGAGTGAAATAGGACAGACTGTCCACTAATAGTAAGGTTGCTTATGGTCTTATGAGTTAAGTTTTGTAACCATGAACAACACATAAATGCACTAATTATCAGAAGAGAATATTTATGCAACTGAAGTGCCTCCAGGATACAGCAAAATAATCCACTAATCCAAATGTGGAGAGTCATTAATGACCAAAAAAAAAAAAAAACACAAAAAAACTCTAAAGTTTGTAACAGCTGCCAAGATGAAAGTGGTATGTATTTTTCAGTAATTCCCCCTAGAACTTCTACTACAGAATTGACCCTCGCTAGAACTAACAAAAAGTCTGTTTAAATAATAATAATAATAACTTAAAGGTATTAAAGTATTTTACTTCAGTTTTTTATGCTTTTGGATAACTGTAAACTCAATGTGGAGAAGACATAGTAATTTGATAGTAAATACTACCAGCTGGAGACTAGATCTTTCTCATCTGAGCTTTGAAAGAGGCTTTGAAAGAAACTTGGGTTTGATATCAATAAGAGTTGATGTTGATAGAAACTAGGAAACTAGTCGTGTTTCTAGGACAACATACAACCTTCAAAATTAAGACCAGAATAGTTTCCGGAGCCTGTTTGTAAAATCTAACTCTGTTATAGCTCTGCCTTAAGAAAGAAAAATCAAACAAAAACATATCCAAGAGTATAAAATTGGACTGAACAACTACGTTAAGATGATGTTCCTATCCTGTTCCTTAAGAACTCCCATAATTATTGGAAAAGAAAAAAACAAACAAACAAACAAAAAAAAACTCCAGAAGAGCTGCTGCAGTAAAGGTTCAACAGTTTGTTAAGAACAGACGATGTTTCTCAGAAAAAGCAGGAGGGATGTCCTGGCTATCTGGGAAATAATAATTAAAAAATAAAAAACGGTCTCTTTGCATCCAAAGTAGTTAGAGACTCTGAATTTGTGACCCAGGATAAGCAAAGTAGATTTAGGGAGGTAAATGCTGTGTTCAGGCTCAGCATTGTGTGCATGTGAATGTGTGTCTGAACAATGCTAATCTTAGAGTAATAGTTGAAAAAGGGAGCTAGAATTTCTGAAATCTTTAAAGTCTTTTGTCTCTCCTGCTCTTAGTACTCTCTGAGAAAGCGCTTTCAACAACTGATTGTTCTCAGTTGGTGAGATTGGTGTCAATTTATTCTTCTCCTTTCTCACACTGTATCTGAACTAACCAAATGTTCAAATCTGATACATGCTCTGCAGAACATCATTTCTAGCATGTCTGTCTCTTTGCTGTTGAGAATAGAGATTCTCAAAGCTCGTTTATAGAGAAACTATTTTGTTTACAGAAGTTTATTTAAAAGGGTTGTATAATCAATATGCTAACTTCTAAAGCAGCTAATCTCTTTTCCAATAACACTTTTCAAAGGAAATATCATCATAATTTATAGTAGTCTGTGTGGATTCATCTCCTGTTATTTATTACATGTTTTCAAGGGATTTAACATAATGCCTTTCTTGCTCCTCTAGGGATGCAAACTGTTATTGAATTATTTGCTTTAATTTAAAACAATAATTTTAAATGGAGGTGAAGTTGTTTGGTTTAGTCCTAGATTTTAGAATCGGAGAATCATATACAGTGGAAAAGACTTTCAAGATTATCAAGTCCAGCCATCAACCTGACCTATCAAGTTTCACCATTAAACCACATCCCTTATTGCCCCATCCACACTCTTAAATACCTTAAACCTCTCTTAAGCACTCTTAAATCTCTTAAATACCCCCAGGCATGGGGATTCCAACACTTCTCTGGGCAGCCTGTTCCAATGCTTGACCACCCTGTCTGGGAAGAAATTCTTCCTAATATCCAATCTAAACTTCCAATGGTACATTCTAAGAACATTTCCTTGCGTTCTGTCGCTTCTCACCCAAGAAAAGAGACTGACACCCTCCACACTGCAACCTCCTGTCAGGAAGTTGTAGGCAGTGATGAGGTCTCCCCTCATCCTCCTCCACTCCAGACTAAACAACCTCAGTTTCCTCAATGACTCTTCATAATCCTTGTTTTCTAGTCCCTTCAACAGCTTTGTTGTCCTTCTCAGCAGATGCTCAAGGAACTCAATGTCCTTCTTTTACTGAGGGGCTCCAAATTGAACACAATATTCAAGGAGCAGTCTTGCCAGTGCTACATCCAAGGGAACAATCATTTCCCTTGTCCTGCTGGCCGCACTATTTCTGATTCAGACTAGGCTGCTACTGGCCTTCTTGGCCACCTGGGCACACTGATGGCTCGTGTCCAGCTGGCAGCACCCGTGGGTCCTTTTCTGCTGGCACCTTTCCAGCCATTCTTACCCAAGCCTGTATCGATGCATGAGGTTGTTATGACCCAAGTGCAGCACCTAGCACTTAGCCTTGTTGCGTGTCATGTTATTGGATTTGGCCCATCAATTTAGCCTATCCAGATTCCTTTGTAAAGCCTTCCTATCCTTAAGTAGATCAATAGTTTTACTTAACTGGGTATCATCTGCAAACTTAGCGAGGGTGGACTTGATCCTCTCATCCAGACCATTTAAAAAAATGTTAAAATTGGCTGCATGACTGAGCCCTGGGGAATGCCACTGTTGACCTGCCACCAACTGGATTGAACTCTGTTCACTCCTTGAGCCTAGACAGTTCTTCACTCAGAAAACTGTACATTTGTCCAAGCCATGAACAGACAGTTTTTTTCCCAGGAAGATACTGTGGGAAACAATGGAAGGATCAACTCTCTTGACCTGTTAGTAATACTTTGCCTAATGCAGCCAAGAATACTGATAGCCTTCTTGGCACCAAGGGCGTGTTGCAGTCTTTCATGTAAAATATATAAACCCCAAGTCAATGCATTTTTGAGCTGTGCCTCCAAAACCGGGAAAAGAAAAGCTTTGTGCTGTTTATATATATATTTTAGTTGGGAATGTTATGGTTTTTATGTTCTGTCCTCCTATATATATATATACATATTTATTTATTCAACCTATTCTTAGTTACAGAGCTGTAAGCTGTGTAGTTACTCACCTGCTACTAATTTATTGTCTGCTGAACTGAGAACTGCTCTGCACCATGTGCTTATAAAATTCAGAATGTGTAATAAATTGGAGTCAGCTTGCATGTTTATTGTATTTAAATGGATGGAATGTACCTTCAGGACAGAAAGGGCTGCAGTTCCAAAATGAGCAATAACATCAGTACTGCTTGGTGAAGGTTAAATAAAGAAAATGAGCATTAGGATGCAAAGCAGAATATGAATAGTCAATCATCAGTGATTATGTTGGAATTTAAATAAAATAAAATCAGCTGGATATGACCCAATCAGATAAGGTTCGAGAGAGAGTAAGGGGTGAAACTGGCCTTCAGGTTCTACCTGTTTATAAAGTTAGGCTGTTTATACATGGTTCTAAATTAGGATCAAATGTTGTGAGTTTTTAAGCAAAACTTCTACTAGGTAGGGGAAATATGTTTGGGGCTCAATGACAGTCTGAAATCAGTGTGTAATTTGGAGCATTTTCAGTCCCTGAGTTCAATGAACTAGTTCGTGTTTAAAACTGACCAAGCAATTGCCTGAAATTGCAGCCTGCATTTGGGAAAGCTTAGGTATTAGATAAGTTTTTTGCAGGCAGCTATAACCTGTGCTCTGTTGTTATTCAGAATGCAGAATCAAGTATTATTTCCAGGGGACAGTTAAAAGAGAACATGCAATTAAGAACAGATAACTTTAAAACAGCTCATGTATGCTATAAAATCAAAGTCAGGATTAATCACAGCCTAAAAAGGACTCAGAGTGTAAAGACTTCAAAATTAATTAGCTTTTTCTTAAACTTCTCCATTAAGACAATCTAGCATATTGCTTACTTTAACTTAATTGCAAAAATAATAATAATAATAAATTAAGGTGCTGATATTAAATTCTGATTGACAGCCATTAGAAAGAAAAAAAAAAGGAAAAAAAAATGTTTTGAAGTCACTCCATAATTCTGGCTTCCTCAGACAGGTGAGAAAATGAAGTTAGTGCAAAGGTCAATTGTAGAGATGCACTGTAGCTGAAGTAATGAGAATTTCTTCAGATATATCTGTAGTGTTTTTTATCTCTGCACATACAATTAAAAAAAAACACATTAAAATAGACAAAAAATAATACATTCTATTTTTTAATGATTTTTTCCATTAAAGAGGCAGTATATACCAACAGATAATCAGACATTATGTAGGTTTTATACCATTTCTGTGTACATGACTTAGGACAAAATGATTTGATAAATTCTACATTCTTGCTTTTTCCATATGTGGAAGGCAGCATGATCAATCTAGTAGGACTACAGAATGAGAATTAGCATATTTAGATTCAGTCCTTTGTGTTAGCGCTTCACAGTGATTTAATTTTGGGGCAAGTAATTTCTCTCTCCCACTTTTGTGTTTTCCGTTTTTTTTTTTTTTGTTTGTTTGTTTGTTTGTTTTTTTTTTCCTTCCTCATTTGCACCATAGGAATAATGATGCTTTTTGTAAGTGCTTTAAGACTTATGAAAATCATTACAAGCAGAAGAGCTATTTGAAAAAATGAGAACGCTTGCAAAAAATCTCTTTTCATTCTAAAAGTTTAATGAAAACAGTTGGTCAATGTATAATCAGACCCTCTTTTATCATCTCACAAACTGGAAACACTAAATATTAGCAAACTAATGTTTTAACTCAAAAACTTATTTTGCACAAGACAGCTATTCAAGAAAATTATGAATTGCTACTTTTCTTCCTGACAATGGCCAGATTTTTACCGAGAGGGAAGAGGATCTCTCAAAAAAATGCTAACTGCCTCCAGTTACAGCTTCATAATAGTGCTGCTTTCTGTGATCTAGCTGGATGAATATATGAGACATTCATATTGAACATAGAAGTACAATGGAAAAAACAAACTCCCAAAGACCTCTGTGTTTCTTCTAGTTTGTCTGACTGAAGAAAAGTGTCATAATAAGGATTTTGAAAAGGCTCTACTTTCTCCAGCAGATTCTCTAGGGCAGGTAATCACCTCTGTGTCACCCCTCAGGTATAAGACTGGTCAGTCACCACAAAGTCTCTGAGAATTTTGAAGCTTGCTTTAAGAGGAGACACCCATCCATACTGGAATATAGCCTTGAAAATGGAAAGTGATATAGACCACTTCAGGCTCTTCCTGGGGTGGAGGAGAAGCAGCTGAGCACCCCTTCTGGAATGGGCTACTGAGGGTAGAACCCAGGTTCTAAGCAGACTTAGTATGTCAGCTATCACTGACATATTAGAGCTGATTCTTTGATGGGTAGTTTTTGTTCAGGGGAAAAAAGTGTGTTTTTCTTGGGATATGGTCATGTTTTATGCCTGAAAGCAATAGAAAAAAATGCATTTTCATAGAGTCATAGAATGGCTCAGGTTGGAAAGGACCTTGAGTATCATCTAGTTCCAACCCCCTGCCATAGGCAGGGACGCCACCCACTATATCAGGTTTCCCAGGACCTCATCCAGCCTGGTCTTGAACACCTCCAGGGATGGGGCATCCACAACCTCTCTGGGAAACCTGTTCCAGTGCCTCACTACCCTCTGAGTGAAGAATTTCCTCCTAACCTCTAATCTAAATCTCCACTCTTTCAGTTTAAAACAATTCCCCCTTGTGCTGTCATTGTCTGAGCAAAAAGTCGCTCCCCATATTTCTTATAAGCCCATTTTAAGTACTGAAGAGCAACTATGAGGTCACACCAGAGCCTTCTCCTCTCTAGGCTGAACATCCACAGCTCTCTCATCCTTTCTTCATAGGAGAGGTGCTCCAGCCCTCTGATCATCTTTGTGGCTCTCCTCTGCACCTGCTCTAACAGCTCTGCATCCTTCTTGTGCTGGGGGCCCCAGATCTGGATGCAGCACTCCAAGTGGGGCCTCACAAAGGCAGAGCAGAGGGGGACAATCACCTCCCTCCACCTGCTGGCCAGTCCTCTGTTGATGCAGCCCTGGATGCAGTTGGCCTTCTGGGCTGCAAGCATGAGCTGTTGACTCATGTTGAGCTTTTCGTCTACCAGAACCCCCAAGTGCTTCTCTGCAGGGCTGCTGTCAATGAGTCCTTCTCCTAGTCTGTACTCATGTCTGGAAATGCCCTGACCCAGGTGCAGCACCTTGCACTTGGACTTGTTGAACCTCATTAGGTTCACATGGGCCCATTTCTCAAGTTTGTCCAGGTCCCTTTGGATGGCATCACTTCCTTCTGTTGTATCAGCTGCACCACTCAGCTTGGTGTCATCTGAAAACTTGCTGAGGGTGTACTCAATTCTACTGTCTATGTCATTGATGAAGATATAAACAGTACTGGTCCGAGGACAGACCCCTGAGGGACACCACTTGTCACCAGCCTCCACCACTCTCTGTGTGCAACCTTCAAGCCAACTCCTTATGCACTGAATCATCCACCCTTCAAATCCATCTCTCTCCAATTTAGAGATAAGGGTGTCATATGGGACCTTGTCAAATGCCTTACAGAAGTCCAGGTAGATGACATCGGTTGGTCTTCCCTTCTCAACTGATGCAGTCGCTCACTCATAGAAGGCCACCAGATTGGTCAGGCACAATTTGCCCTTGGTGAAGCCATGCTGGCTGTCCCAGATCACTTCCTTCTCTTGCATCTACCTAGACATTTCTTCCAGGAAGATCTCTTCCATGATCTTGACATGCACAGAGGTGAGGCTCACTGGTCTGTAGTTCCCCGGGTTCTTCTTTCTACCCTTTTTAAAAATGGGAGTGATGTTTCCCTTTTTCTAGTCACCAGGGACTTCATCTTACTGCCAGGACTTTTCAAATATGATGGAGAGAGGCTTGGCAATTCCATCAGCCATTTCCCTCAGGACCCTGTGATACATGTCATCAGGCCCCACAGACTTGTACCTGTTCAGTTTCATCAGATGGTCTTGAACCTGCTCTTTGCTTACAGTAGGAGGGACTTTACTTCCCCGACCCCTGTCCAGAGGTTCAGGGACTCAAGAAACGTGGGAAGCCTGACTGGCAGTGAAGACTGAGTCAAAGAAGCTATTGAGTACTTCAGCCTTCTCCATGTCTGTTGTTACCAGTTCTCCCTTCTCATTTATCAGAGGAGATGTGGCCTCCTTAGCCTTTCTTTTCCAGCCAATGTACCTACAGAATACTTTCTTGTTATTTTTTACATCCCTTGCCAAGCACGGTTTCATCAGTGCCTTGGCTTTCCTAATCCCGTCTCTGCATATCCGGACGGCATTCCTGTACTTTTTCCAGACCACATGTCCCTTCTTCCCCTGCCTGTGCATTTTGTTGTCATGCCTCAGTTTGACCAGCAGGTCCTTGCTTTGCCATGCTGGTTTTCTGCCTTCCCTGCTTGATTTCTTACACATGGGGATGGAGAATTCTTGCCCTCTAAGTGTCCTAAAAGAGTTGCCAGCTCTGATCAGTTCCTCTGTGCCTAAGGACGGTTTCCCAGGGGATCTCATCCACTCATTCTTTAAACAGTTGGAAGTTTGCTCTTCTAAAGTTCAGCATCTTGACTTTGCTCTTTTCCAAGCCCATATTCCTTGAAAACAAAAACATCAGCCAGGGCGTAGATGCTTCAGACCAGACTGCCTCCCATCTTAACTTCTTTAATGAGTTCATCTGCATCAATGAGAAGCAGGTCCAGTAACGCTTCTCCTTTGGTTGGTTCATCCAATACCTGGACCAGGAAGTCATCCTGAACGTACTCAAGGAATCTCCAGTATTGCTCATGGCCTGCTGTGTAGTTTTCTCAGCAAACATCCACATGGTTGAAGTCCCCCATCAGGATAAGAGCGTGTGAGAGTGACGCTTCTTGTACTTGAAGCAAGAATGCTTCATTCACAGGCTCCCCTTGATCGGGCAGCCTGTAGTATACCCAGACTACAAGGTGTCCTTTATTGTTGTGGTCCTTTCAACCACAAGCTCTCAGTCTGTCCATAGCTATTTCTCAGAGGCATTTCTTTGCAATCAATCCCTTCCCTAACGTAGAGGGGAACACTCCCTCCCCTCCTTTCCTGTCTTTCTCTTCTGAAGAGCTTGTAGCCCTTTATTCCAATGTTCCAGTTGTGTGATCCATCCCACCACATTTCTGTGATAGCGGTCAGGTCATATTTGTCTAATTACACCATGGTTTCCAACTCCTCCTGCTTGTTTCCCATGCTGCATGCATTGGTGTAGAGGCACTTTGGCTGGGCTATTGGTTGCATTACATTTCCATAAGAACCCTTCCCTTTTGCTTTGGGGCAGTTCACAAGTATTTCCCTGTTGTTTCTTAGAGTGACAGTGTTCTCAGGTTTGCTTTCTTCACTCAGAGGTACATCCCCTTCACTCACTGCATCCAGTTTAAAGCTGTCATGACAAGCCCAGATAGCTTACTGTCCAGAACACTCTTGTCCCACCTGGTCAGCTGCGCCCCATTCAGTGTCACCATGCCTGGTTCTCCAAAGTGCATCCAAGACCGTAGAACCCCAAACCTTGAGCATGTCACCAGCCTCACAGCCAATCATTCATTTGGTCAGTTCATCTCCTTCTTCTTGGATCCCAGTCACCAACTGGGAGAACAGAGGAAAATACTACTTGTGCTCCTGATCCCTTCAACATCTTTTCAAGGGACATAACGTCCTTTTTGATATTTTGGAATCTCCTTGTCGCAGCATCATTTGATCCTATGTGAAAAAGTAGGAAGGGGTGGTAGTCTTTGGGACCTACCAGACTTGGTAGCCTCTTTGTAATATAAATATGGGCCCCAGGCAGGCAGCAAACCTCTCTGGAGAGATTGTCCATGTGGCAAATGGGAGCCTCAATGCCTCTCAGAGAGGAGTCTGCAGTGACTAACACCCTTCATGCCTTTTTTGTGGCAACGATTCTGATGCAGATGGGAGACTGAGCCAACTTTGTGTGAATGTCCTTTCTGAGTTTTTTACTAGTTCTCTTGGAGTCTCCTCTCTCCTGCCCGAACATCGTATCTATTGTGCTGAGGCACTTAGGGGCAGGGGGGAGA
Source organism: Anser brachyrhynchus (assembly GCF_964034855.1). NCBI lineage: Eukaryota > Metazoa > Chordata > Aves > Anseriformes > Anatidae > Anser > Anser brachyrhynchus. The sequence continues at coordinate 57,277,268 of NC_137695.1, read as the reverse complement.
CTCCTCCAGCTCCAAGCAGAGACAAGGGTCCACTCTCCCTTGTCATGTGAGTCTTTCACAGGTATTGGTTCAGGGCTGCAAGCTTGTTTACCTTCCCCTTGCCAGGACTTAAGACAGGGCTGTTGCTCAGACCATGTCAGCACATAATACTATTTGTCAATCTCCTGCTCAGATTCCTGGATGCTACATTGCCTGGTGAGTTCCTCTCACCTCAGGAGAGAGATCCTCGGGAGGTCTCTTTGGGTGTAGGCATCCAACCGGGGAGGTTGTGGTCCCCCTGTCTGGGTTTCAGCCTTAGCCTGGCAGGCTCGGTGAGTGGACACCACTTCTGTTGTAGTAGAAGGCCCTTCCTCTGCTGCTCCCAGAATACAAAATGATCTACGTTGCTCCCTGCCTTCATGCACTGCCGCCCTGACTGCCACGCCATGCCCTGGTTGCTCACGCTCCCCAGGGGCTGCCTTTGTACAACAGAGGAGGGCTGTGTCTGGCTCTGCTCAAGACTCGTCAGCCTCCCTCGTGAGGGCTGCCGGGTCCTTGCGGCTGCCTCGAGGGACCTCCATGTAGGGAACCCCCTGCACGCTGCAATCCCCCACTCTGCTGCAGAACGCATCTGCCCTGGAGCTGATCGCCTCAACTTATCAGAAGACTTCACCTCTTCTGATAATATTAAAGGCTTCTTGTCTCATGTTGGGCCTGGCTAGCAACTCTGAAATAGTCAGGAGTCTTTTGTCACAAGCTGAACCCAAGACTAAAGTTTTGCACTTGTGGAAGAAAATGGACAACAAGGGAAAGGACAAAATACAGAAATTCACGTGAAGGGTAACAAAACATGGTATCTCGGTTTCCTTCTGCTTTGATTGCTTTAGAACAGTGTTTTTAAGTGATTCCTGTGGGGTAAGCAGGCATTTTTGATTAAGGACAAATATTTGTGTTTTGTGCATTATAATTTGCCTTTATAATTAGAAGGACAAGATTTAGATTTACAATAGTATCTGTGTGGCTCTAGTAGTAAGTAGCCACAGAAGATATTTATTGTCAGTCCTCTTACGCCACTTCTCTTTCCACAGTGTATATTGTAGATGATATTTTTTGATACAGCTTGGTTCTTGTTTATGGATGCTTCCTTTCTGGTTGCATCATATTCATATTCCAGTATACTCAAGCTTCTGTAATTGTCCACATTGACCCTTGTCACCTGTGGGCAAGAGCTGAAGAGCTGTGATGTTTTTCTTTTACTTTTAGTGTCTTTTTTTTTTTTTTTTTTTTTGAGTTTTATGCTCCTTCATAATTTAAATGGATGACAATGCAGGCAAAAATGTAGGACCAATATCTGTTAGCAGAAGTAGGTGTTAGATATCAGTTATATTTCATAACTGTTGCTTTGAAATTTCACCTTAGCTTAAACAGCTATGATTATCTTGGTTAGACAAGTCTTTTGGCAGAAGTAATGACAGGTTGAAAACACTGAAACTCCTCAAATATTTTATTTAAGCCTAGCAAATCCTGTAGGTCTGTTTACTGAAATGTGGAGATGCTACTGTTTCATAAAAACTGTTTTTGTTTATATTATTAGAAGTTCTTAAATGTGGTTGTTGTTGTTGTTGTTGTTGTTTTCCTCAGTAGAAGTCTTAGTTGTACAGCTCATCTAACACCACTACTTTTGTTTTACTGCAACCATAGAGGAGTCTTTCTTTGAATCTCATCTTGCAAATTTTTAAGCACATGTATCCCTATGTAGCTTTTACATTAGGGAATATGGATGAATTAATCATCTGATCACTTGTTTAAAAAGCATTCAATTATTTTTTCTTGTGACTGTGGTTCTATTTTATTTGCTATGCTTTCAATATGGTTTTGTATTCAGAAAGAATTAATAGATGCTCTGAAACCCAGAGGAAAATGTAACACAATTTCTCACTACTTTTGTTTGATTTGAAGTTATATCTGGTACTGCTACTTGAAGACAATGCAGAAATCACTGCATTTCTGAGATGCATGCTCAGTCTAACTGAGCTGTACTGGCTTGTTAAGCCTTTTTGAAATTCTTAACTAGGCTCCTTTTCAAATCTATTTTTGTTTTCTTCATTTCCATGTTTCTGAAATTCTTTGTGCTTGCCTATCAACCTCAGCAGTTTGTTTCTTTATTATTTCTTTTCTAATCATCTGCTCACATTATGTTTCTTTTCACCCACTCTTTTTATTCACTTTCTTCCAGCAGTTTAGATGACAGTCAGCAAACATATTCTGCAGATTAAAAAGCTGTATTGGACAGAAGTTGAGAGCTTCACCCAGGTCCTAATCACTTGAACTACTTATCAGGCAGCATGTTACTAATAACAGAAAAAGATGTGTTGAACATCACTGTAGCTGAGATGCAGGAATCTGTTAGGAAGTTTAACTGCAATGGTAAATAAACGGGGAAATGATCACAGGAGTTAAGTTGTGTACTTTGGCCTTGCATGACATTTGACATGTATTCACTATGCAATGCTTTCTGTTAGAAGAAAGCATGTCATGCCAGATCAAACAACCCAAAAGAGGCAAGGCTGCTGCAGCTCAATGTCCTGAGGTCCAACCAATAGCAAGCCTAAAGATAGGCTTTGTGTGCGTGTGTGCCCAACAGACACCCATATACAAAACATACATACATAACTGAGCAGGATGGAGGTCCACCTGGAAGGAGTATATATACACAAGTACAGGTCAGTTCTCTCCAGCATCTGGGCTCAGAGACATGGTCTGCCCATTGGCTGGTCCTGGATCCCAATCTCCCCAGCTGCTGACACCACGACATACAACACCTGAGGTGGTAGTCCAACTCCAGTTGCTGGTGCAGACCACGGCATGCACACACACACATAGCTGGCCAGAACTTTCCAGATCCCTTAGTTGACAGATCTGCTCCCTATGCACTCACTCCCAGAGATACCTAGGCACTCTCACGCACAGAGCTAGCCATTAGACACCCACTAATCCTCCCTTGTTCCCAAGCCACTTTCACCTGGTTGCTAGCTAGTCTGGCGCAATCTTCATTAGCCATCACACACCTCTATTGGTCCTGTGTCTGTCACCACGGACACAGGGGCCCTCCAACCTGTGGTCTGACTCCAGATATTGGCACTCACACCCCCCATACACACATGCATACAGAATAGAGAGCCCGTCAACCAGGAAAATGTTAGAAGGGAATTTGATAAGAAGGCAGGACAGATTGTGCTGTTCATGTGCAGAGCAAAACCAGACAAGTGTACTGACCAACTATTTACACTTTTCCCTCTTTTTCTCATGCTTTTTCCTTCTCCAGGTCCCCTACCCCGCTCCCATTTCTTGCCTTTGATTCTTTCTCTAAACATCCTGTATGTCCTCTGTGATCCTAAAGTGCTCTTCCCCTGCATCCCATAATGTATCCTACCCCTAGGCAGCAGCCCCCTTAGTCCAGAATGTTGATGGGAGAGCTGCTCCCAGTGACTCATGGTGATGGGTGTCACACCTGGACACTGGGGCTGATGGTTCTGCTGGGACAACTGCAAGGAGGACCCCATACAGGACGTTCATTTCTCTGTAGTCCTTGATTTGGGTTGCTGCCAGCCATCATGCCCCTGCTCTCCTTTGGGATTGTGTAGATGGGTCTTTGAGCTGGTGGCTCCTGTGATGGGCCTGGGAGCAGATGGGCAGAGGATTATTTGGGTTCCTCTGCTGCAATTGCATGTCTGAAGTCATCTGTAGGTGTGCAGATGAGCTTTCAGCACACTTTTCTATTGTTCTATCCCCTCAGTAAACAGTCTAAATACATACTCTGAAGTGCTGCTATTGAAACAGCAGTGAAATAGAGTACATGCCAACCAGTTCAACCTCCAATCTATGTTACTAATTTCACAGCTCATCCATTATGTGAATGAGATGTGAAAATGATTTCCAGTAAGTTGCCAGGACACAATCATTCCCACTTGAAAGTAGTAGAGAGAAAAATATGAAAAAAGAGACATGGAGCAGATGTTTCTGCTGATATTTTTTTGGCAGTTAAAAAAGTTGAATTCTGTTGGCGTTGTGAGTTGCTCAGTGATTTATGTAAATGACAAAGATGATGCATTGGTTCTAAACTGATGTCATGTTGATAGAGGATGTTTTCATTGAGATAATGTAAATGCTGATATGAGCATTTGTTTTCATAATGTTTTAGTTCTTTTCTGTTTGTGGAAACAAGTGCTCAGTTTCTCCAGAAATTGTTTGCTTAGGTGTCTGTAAATCTGTGTGTATAGCCATTGTTTTGTAGGTAGTTTAATTTTTATTGTTGGTGTGTGTATTTTTTTGTTGTTGTTTGTTTGTTTTTTCAAATACAAGTTTTTGATGTAAGGCTTTAATAATGCTTATTTTGTTTGACCAGTAATATCTTTTTTAATAATTTGAAAAAGTTTTATGCCAGTGAAAGTTGTACTAAGTATGGTCAAGCAAGGTACCACATTTTTTTCTATGGGATTGCAGATTATAATTGTTACAGAGACAAAACTCTATGGGGAACAGAGGTGGTGAGGCTTGGGAGAGGGTCAGGAAACAGTGACAAATACAACTGTCAAGGCCTGTAAAAGTAACAATTAAGGTTCTTTAAATTATCATGGGAATAATGCATTTTTGGAATTAGTATTCATAATAAAACCTGACATTATAATCTCTTCACACTCTGTAAAGAGAATGTATCTTTGTGCAGGTGGGCATTATTTAACATTGATAAGGAAGTTCAGGACTTAAGGTAGACCAAACACCTTGTTATCCAAGGCAGGAAAGAACTGGTATGAACATGGTGGGGAAAAAAATGTAGTTTTATTGTTTGTAACCACTCATAGACATCTTGTATTAAAATAATATTCCAGATATTTCCAAAACTTTTACCTAAATTTACATTTCCCCTACTTTTGACCCTCATATAATTTGCTAAGATTTTCATTGGTGTATTTCAGTACACTTCATATTGCAATCAGGTGTTCGTTTTACACAGCTGGGAAGTTGTGAATTCAGGCTTGCACCTTGTCTCCTCTTTTCTATTGCCCTGTCAATACAAAGTAAGTGGGAGTGGGAGCAGAAATCATACCCTTTCTTCAGGGGCATGGATTTTTCAAGTTTAGTCTTTATACCAATCTTGAAACCTTTTGCATGGAAGATTGTGTTGGTATCGGTTGTTCTCCTGTTGACTCCAGCTGGAGAAGACTCAAACTCAGCATCCCTGAAGCTTTCTGTGGCTGGAACCAATGTAAAACCAGCACAAGTACTGTGAATATCCAATATTTTCTTTGTCAGTCTTCCCCCACCAGATGGTTATGGTTTACAGCTACACAAATGTGCCAAACCATCCACATTTAAAACGAATCCGTGCCTTATGTGGAGCTTGGCATGACTTGCCATTTTCAGTTTCAAATGTTTACATCCTGAACAGTGTTTATTTCAGTCACGGAAAACCATATCAGAATGTGGTTTTAAAAAATGTGTTTGTCTGTCCTTGAATGATAAGTCATTCTCCAAAGTACCTTGTTAAAAATTGGTGTCTAATTATACTTCTTTCTTGAGATGTCTGTAGGCTGGCATTGTGACAATGGTGCTAATTGCCTAATTTATGGCTTCTAATTTTAAATCACTGCTAGGTTTGTTAAAAAATCCATTTTTGATCAGGCATTTGTTTCTAAATTCATTTTTCTTCCCTCCACACTCCCCAAAGGAATGAAAGAACAACCTTAACAGAGGAACGGAAACAGCTTTTTGTTAGCTATAAAGGGAATGTTTTTCTTCTATATTTATAGCAAATTCCTGGGTAGAACAACTTTCTGGTAACTCATATTGCAGTTTTCACCCCCATGGCAACAGAGTTCTTTATTATCCCAGTGGCAAATAAAATCATGCTCTTTCTTGTCCTACCTTCTACTTTCCTCCCTTGGTTACCACAATGGTAATTGTCTTGTTTATCACCAGCAAAAATGAGCCTAAATTCAACTTGACACAAATTTGGCAAATTTCCACACATCTTATTATTTTTATTTTTCTCTGTGTTTTAATTTCCTTTCAATTTCTACAGGGCATATTTGAATATTGCACTAATAATGAGAATCCTTTACAAGTTCATTAGCTCACAGTAGGAGGGGAAGGGAGAGTGTGAGGCATGTACAGCAGCTGGGAAAGCAGCAATCCATAACTTCAGAGCTTTAAGAAAGCTGAAGCTTAGATCAATGGCAGCAGGAAGAAAGCTTGTGCTCAGTCACGAAGGATGGAAAATTTTAGCCATGTGACAACCAATGCAGCAATGTCCAGAAATGTACACTGGTCTAGCCATAAGTACCATAATTCCATCTGTTGGTTTACCTTCACAGAATCACAAAATGGTTAAGGTTGGAAGGGACCTCTGGAGGTCATCTGGTCCAACCCCACTACTCAAGTAGGGATACCTACAGCAGGTTATCCAGGATCATGTCCAGGTGGCTTTTGAAGGTCTCCAAGGAAGGAGACTCCATGTAAATGAGAAGAAGCAAATTCAGACAGATATCAACAGAATCTGGCAAGCATCTATTTATTTCACGAAGTGTCTCAGGATGCAACCGTTATTAGTAGACCAGCTTTTTCCTGTTTGTGGTCATGCTTGCAAGACTTTGGATGTTAAGAACTGTTTTTAGTTATCATATTAATTGTAGTTACAAAAGTCATATGTAGTTGTGTTTTGCAATACATGCCTAGGTGTCTAAATTTGTATAGTGCTTGGTTCAGCAAACCTAACCAAGTAAAGTTAGCAAAATGAGATATGGATAATAAAGAATACTTCTTAAAATTAGCAGAAATGGACAAGAACTATGTGGTGAGAACTATGAAACCTTAAAGTGAGTTTCATTGTCTCAAAAGAGGGAAATTCTCGTCTTACACTTAAAAGAACAAGGAAACCTTGAAGAGAACCAGCAAACTGGTAGCCTTGAGCTAGTAGAAGCAAGGGAGATAAGTGATGAAAGCTAGAAAACAAAAAGGAGGAAAACAGCTGAAGGAAGATTCCAGACTGACCCATGGTAACCATTTGCTCTTTAAGGGTTGTTAACATATAAAAAAACACGCCCATAACAAATGTAAATGTATGGAATTGTGGGATTGGTGTTCCCCTCCTTGCTGGTCCTCTGTAATGCATAGGCTCAACAGAGATAAGTTATGTGAGCTAAAATAACCAATCAAAAGTAACCAGAGATAGTTTCACAAGTTAGCTGTGTATAAATAATGGTGATTCGAGTGAGAGGTGTGCTTGCTTTGTGAAAGATTGCCAAGCACTTGATTCTGCAGAATTATGTAATTAACCATTTAATTAAAAGACCTTCATGTGTATTCTATGTGTGTGATTTTTTTATTTATTTATTTATTTTTTTTTTGGCAAGGCACACCAGCACAAACCTACAGATAACACAGCCTTTCAGGGCTAATGCTAGTGCTCAGTCACCCACACTACAAAGAAGTTATTCCTCCCGTTTTTCATTTTGTGCCTGCTGCCCCTTGTCCTATCACTGGGCACAACTGAAAACAGCCTGGCTCTGTCTTCTTTGCACCCTCTCCTCAGGTGTTTATACACATAGATAAGATCCCCCCTGAGCCTTCTCTTTTCCAGGCTGAACAGTCCCAGCTCTCTCAGCCTCTCCTCATAGGAGAGGTGCTCCAGTCCCTTCATCACCTTTGTGACCCCTCCATTTGACTCTTTCCAGGACTTCATGTCTCTCTTGTCCTGGGGGTCCAGAACTGGACACAGTATTCCAGGTGTGGTCTCCCTGATGCCGAGTGGAGTAGAAGGATCACGTCTCTTAACCTGCTGATGATACTTTGCCTAATACATCCAAGGATCCTATTAGCCTTCTTAGCAGCAAAGGCACAGTATTGACTTATGTTAGACTTGGTGTCCACCAGGGTTCCTAGGTCCTTTTCTGCAGAGCTGCTTTCTACCTGGGTGGACCCCAGCATGTCCTGCTGCGTGGGATTGTTCCTCCTGTCATTGTTTTGGCTGGGATAGAGTTAATTATCTTCATAGAAGCTCACACAATGCTGTATTTTTGATTTTTGATGAAAATAGTGGTAATAACACACCAATGTTTTTAGTTGTTGAGGAGTAGTACTTACACAGAGCCAAGGATTTTTCAGCTTCTCATGCTGCCCAGCCAGGTAGGAGGCTGGGGGTGCACAAGGAGCTGGGAGGGGACACAGCTGGGACAAGTGACTCAAACTGACCAAAGAGATATCCTATGCCATATGATGTCAAGCTCAGCAGTAAAAACTGGGTTAAAGAAGGAGGAAGGGGTGACGTTTGGAGTGATGGCGTTTGTCTTCCCAAGAATCTGTTAAGCATGATGAGCCCTGCTTTCCCACAAGTGGCTGAACACCTGCCTGCCAATGGGAAGTAGTGAATGAATTCACTGTTTTGCTTTGCTTGCATGCACAGCTTTAGCTTTACCTAGTAAAGTATCTTTATTTTGACCCCCGAGCTCTCGCACCTTTACTTCCCTGATTCTCTCCCCCATCCCACCTGTGAAGAGCGACCCAGCAGCTGCATAGTACTTAGCTGCCATCTGGGGGAAACCTCCCTAGGTGCAGAACTCTGTGCTTTTCTTTGTTGAACTTGATGAGTGTTTTTTTGTTTGTTTTTGTTTTTTTGTTTCTTTTTAATCATTCTGTCAGGAAAATAGATGTTATAAAGCTTTTTGGGACCAAGATCGGTTAGATTATCTTTAAGGTTCATCTCAGCCATGTGATTCTGCTCTTAACACTAAATATGATCAGCAAAATGATTCCACTCTTTCTCCTCTTCTCTCTTATCTTTTTTTTTTTTTTTTCTTCAAAAGTAATTTGGACCCAACTGAACAACCTTCTCCTGGAACATCTTGTATAACGATGTTATAATTATTTAATTATGTTAATAATGGCAGAACTAAACCAGGGTTAAGATAAGGTTAAGTTATCTTTCATTTGAACTTCCATGAGTAAAATAGCTGTGCTGTGTGTAATAGGTTCTTACTAATCTCACATGGCCACAGTGCAAGGATGGTATGGTTTTGAGCTCTTAGAATTCATGTTTGAACTGCCCAACTGCAAGAGCAAACCAAGGGCCCCTTCAATGGCTGTATCCCAGGAACAAAAAAAAAAGTCAAATATTAATTTCACACTGAAGGTGTGTAAAGATGCCAGGGGCTATGCTTGCCTTTAGGACTGAAATTGCTCAGTTTTGTCTGTGGGGGTAACCTAGTTAAGGCTGAGAAATTCTGCTTGCTCTTGGCTTTATCTCTTGGTTTAATCTCCCACATTCCAGAAACATGACTGCAATGGCTTTGTCTTTGGCCAGTCAAAAGACAGTAACTTTAAAGTGTATTATAATTTGATGAAAGCATGCCTTTTAAAAAAACCTCAGAAGTTGAGGATATGTGAGGTTAATGGTATTTAGGTACTTATAACTTGGGTATTTGGGGAAATTTCAATGTTCTAATTAAAAATAATAGGTACTTCAAAATGCATAAAACATGTATTTCTGTGAACATTGCTGAAACATAGCAATATCTTTATGTGGTCAGGCATAATCTCAGTGTTTTGCAAAGATTACTTTCCTTTTCCATTTTTGCTGGTATTTCATTCCTGGAGAAAGGATCTAAAACTGCACAGTATAATAAAAAATTACAACTCTCAATTACAACTCAAAAAGTACAACTCTAGACATGTGGAGTCAGAAAGATTTTGCAATTAATGTTAATTTCTAAAATTGCAGGTACGCCATTTCACTGTAAAACTATTTCTTGAGTAAATTTGTTTTTTCTTCCCCTTTCTTGTCTGTTTATGCTTTTAAGCCCTCTAAAGGGGCTCAGGAGCTGAAACCAACTTGGGTGACCTAAATCCAAGCACCTTATAATTCTATTTAGTTTTCAATATTTTTCTGGGAAGTTGAAATTAATGGAGAGGAGTAGCAGGACTTTGTGGATCTGATGTACTTCCTATTTTGTCACTTTTATGATCATTTAATTCCATCATTTCCTGTGAATCTACACCTTTCTTACACCCTCATAAAGCTAAGGAGATTTACTCTTGCATTAGCAGCAGTTTAGAGGAGTTTATCCCCTGCCGCAGACATATTCACTGACAGAAACAAAATGCATTTCAACACATTCATTATGTCACATAGTGCAGACTGTCAAGCTAGGTCTCATAATTATAATGAGTTTTATATTTATAAAAGGAAGATATTTGTTAGCCCTAAATGAAAACTGCCTTTTTACATAGTGTTGCAGAATCTTTAGTTCACCAAGGTGCTACTGGAACCCTGTGGGAACAGCATGTAAAGTGACAAGAGTTCTTAAATGCTTTCTGTATTTCAGTTATTCTGCATTCTAGAAATAACCAGCAGCAGTGCCAGCAGCTGTGTAAGCTGCATGGTGTAACTCTTGATCTTCACTCCAGTCAGAAAGTAAAACAGGATTAAGACCACGTTTCCCTCAATGAATTAACAGACATTTAAATCTAAGAGATGACTGCTTCCAACTTTTGGCAAACAATCTTGAGCTAGAAAAAACTCTATTATGTAAACTTGTTGTCTGAACTCTTTACTTTTACCCAGATATTTAAAATGTAGGATCCTAAAACTAAGAAAGAAATGTCTTCCTTGATCACTACCTCCCTTTTGGGGTTCAGGTAAGCAGTTCTAGGAGAAGAGAACCCATGAGTATATACAACAATGAAAATGATGTAGATTTCTGTGTTAGTTTTTGGTTTACTCCTAAGTTGTTCTCCCTTATTCTGCTTCCCTAGCCTAACTTTTGTAAGAAGAAAAACTTCACACATCAAGCTGTGCTAAAGCTCACTGCCATGGATGTTAGCTTAGTCAGTAGTGAACTACAAAATGCATTGGTAGTTGTTTTTGTCAGCTGATTAAAATGACTAGATTTCTGCTTAGACTACTACAGTTAAAGAAGCTTGGTGTTTTACACCAAAAGTTTAAATGAGATTTTTCTTTTTTCTTCTTTTTGTACTTCTTTTTACTCTATGATAGAACACTGCCAACACCTTTCAAATTTTAGCATAAAATGGGTTTGGTGGCCTCAGTTTTATCTGTATTATTCAGGTGATTAAACCTCAAAAAAGGCTATACCATCTTTTCTGTGCTCTTTCTGTTGTTGATTACTTTCTTCTGCACTTTTTCCCTGACCCTCAGAACTCAGATCACTGTTCTGTCCTGACCAGGTTTTCATCACTTATTTCTAAATTACAGTTTTTGATGTGATATGAAAGAATGTCAAGTTGATTGAGAAAGTCATTTGTAGAGTGTGTTCTTTCAGTGTTGTTGTTGGTTGGTTGGTTGTTTATTTTTTTGGGTGGGTTGATTTGTTGTTGTTGTTGTGTTTTTTTTTTTCCTCTTCTTCTCAGAAAGAATATTATTAACCTTCTTTTGATTTAATACCTGCATGTATTACATTAGAAGTTGCTATTCTGGCCAGAAATGCAGATGTAGTGAGTTTTATCTTCATCTTGAAAGATTTTGATGTTTAATAATATTCTGAATTCTGTTAAGAGTATATATTGTGTATTTGGACCAGCTGCCAAGAAAGCAAATGAACATTTTTGCTATTTTACTCCTACTTGCTGGAAAAACACAAATCTGTTGCCCTGTGTCTTTCAGTTCTTCTTCTTTCTATTTATTTATTTATTTATTTTTCCTATCTCCCAAAAGAAATCCTCAGTAAAAACCTCTAAACCTCTTCCTGTTCTTGTTCCTGCAGGCATTTCTCCTTATTTGCATATGTACTCTATAGATGTTATATCCAGGTCTTGAATTTTGTTGACTTGTCTTTCCTGGATCTCTTAATTGTTTTCTTTATTGTAACCTTCCCCAGTTTTCTGATTTAAGCTGTTTGCTTTGACTGTGCCATGGTCTTTTCCTTGCTGTATTTTGTTTTCATTTTCATATGGGATTTAATGAACTCAGTGTCTTCCGAAGCAATGACTTGTTAAATGCTTGTCCTTTCATCTGTTATAGGTTTTCTTTGGGTTTCTTACAGCTTCTATTTTTACCTTTTCACCCTTACACGTTTGACTAATCTATCTGCAGCATTTCAAAAGCCCAAAAAAGGAAGGACTGAATCACGATGTGATCCTGTGGCATCCTGTCTTCTACTTCTCTGAGTTCTTGGTATCATGTCTTACCCTGCTTCCCTTCAAAGCCTAATCTTCGTAAGGCTTTCTACTTCTGTTCTGCTGTTTATATTAGTGACTACCATTAGACATCTGAATTCAACATAAAGGTCTTTTTCTTTCATCAAGTGTCTCCATATACCAGAACATGATTGCTTCCTATTGAATCTCAATTACAAATTATTCTGTCAGTATACTAACTTCACTTATCCTTTCATTTTGTTCCTGAATTCCTGTTACATGATTTGTACATTACTGCTTCTTACTTCAAGATCTATCGTTTCATTTTTATTTATTCCTGATAATATGTTTTCAAGGTCTATAGGTATGCATCTACATAAGAATAAAACCTGCCAAAACCCCATCACATCCTCATAAATATATTTTTCCACGAATTGAATTTATTTAGAATATCTCACTGCTTTGTCTTTGTTTCAAGAACTATCCTCATTTCCATTGTTTGGTGTTCAACATTTGGTTGATGCTTAACAAATGATGACTTACACAAATTTATCCCTTTTGTGCTGTTAAATAACTACCAACCACTTATTTCTCCCTTTCGAGAAGAATAGAAGGCAGGGGATTGAATCTAAACACTTTAATTTTCCATAAACTATTCCATGTCATTGGATAAATGAACAGTATAACTTGTTAGCTTTTGTCTTCTCTATAACACTTTAACATTTTTTTTTCTTCCCAGTAGCATCTCTGTTCAAAGATTGACTTATCTTCTTGAAAGGAGCAAAATTGGAGAAAAATGGGGCTTTACATAAAGATTTGGATACTACAAAGCTCCCTCAGTTTTCTGAAATAGTTTAGAAAATGAAAAAAGTCCCCAAATTTCCAGAAAATCATAAAGAGTATTTGTAATCTTCTTTGCTTGACCTTGAATGGATCTATTAAAATTTGTGACACATCACAACTATGTTAACAGAGATGCTATTTTGTGGTTACATTGAGATAATATGTTGAGAGTTAAAGATACATTTCTGAAGAAAAATAACAAACAAACAAACAAAAAGATTATGAATTACTTAATATCTTGTAACTGAAAATCTGTGTAAAATGTCTGAAAACAGGCAGAGTGTCTCCTTGATAATGAAATAATCTGTTGATCTTAGTTTGGGGAGCAAGGAGGGGAAATGTCTTGGAATATTTCACAATTTAATTACAATGTCTACTTTTTATATTAAATTGACTTTAGACCCTGTAATGAACAAGTAAAACCTTACAGAAAATTATTTTCCTTGTAGCATCAACAAAGAGATTCTCTTTATGCCTATATAATAATCTTTTGCTTTGCATTTATGCCACATCAAAATTGAAGTTTTCTTTTCAGCTCCACTGTCCTTCCTGCATCTTGATAGTTGTTTGGAGGTCTTTAAGTGTTTGTGTGCACATATATGTATGTGATCGGTCACCCACTTACGATCAGCGCCCAACAAAACAGCTCATCCTTATGGACATTTGAAATAAATCCAGTCTTTGCAGATCAGCTGTAAGAATTGCCAACAAATAGATTAATTTGTAGAGTGGTTATGAAGTCTGGTTAAACAAGCATTTCATTTCTTTTAGCAGCTGATTGGTTAATTTCAAACAAAAAACTTGTAGCATCTGGTCCTTGGACAAGAGAGAAGACTTACCAAAAAAAAACAACAAAAAAAAGTAGTAGTTATTTTTTCCTCCAAATTTGCATTTAAAATATTAATATTTGTATAAATTTAAAATATATAAGTTTGCTGTGCATAAAATGATTTTTTTGTTGTTTGTTTATGGATACTACACATCAAAATAGTCACGCATTACAAGGAAAACAAGGTGTATTATTAGAAAAGCATCTCAACAATGCTTACTATATTCTGATATCTGAGCTATGCTTCATAACACAACCTGACAAGAAGTTTTATGAGGTGAAATAAAAAGCGGTTTACAGAGGTCAAGGAAAAATAAGAACAAAAAACCTCTGCTAAGTTGGCTAAACTTCTTCCAGTAAACACTGAGAAATTTTAGACCTTGCTGGGATGGAGTCATAGTTATGTAGATATGTAGTAATGTAACTGCAGAGCTGTATAGAGGCAGGTATTGCGTGTAGTGAGAAATTTCACAATTTTGAAACTATTTTATTCTGAGTAATAACAATACCTAAAAAATTCTAATATTTACTGAAAGAAAATTCAAAACCTTTTTGATGTATCTCTTGAAAGAAAACTAAAGGTAAAAATATGTTGGATCAATAGAAATCTTCATTTGTAATATAAAACTTAAAAAAAAACCAAACACCAACACTATATAAACAAAGTTCTAAACCAAGGTATTTTCAAAAAAAGGTTTTAAGTTACACTTGAAAAATCTTTGGTTGTTCCTCCCCTCTGACACTTTTCCCCAAGTTATTGGAATTCTCCTCCTATTCTGACTTTTTCTTATGTGCAGAGGGAAAAAAAATTATATGCCTTAAGCTTTTAATCACTTCTGTAATTTTTGGAAATATACTTTGTTTTCTATGAAAGTTAGTGACATTATTTTAATGTCAAAGGTATAGATCTTTATATAAATCAAGTCAATTTATTGTTATTATGGATTTTTTCTGCTCCAGGATTTGAAGATCCTTATTGCTGTATTTATTTTATTCCAGCTATTTATGAACTCTCTTGTGAAGCATACAAACACTTGGGCAAAACTTCAAATTACTACTGGATAGATCCAGATGGTAGTGGGGCACTGGGACCTTTGAAAGTTTACTGCAACATGACAGGTAAGTGCATTATATTTGCTAATTCTTTTTTTTTTTGGGGGAGAAAGGGGAATTTCATAATTCATATTTCTTGGCAAAAGATAAATAATTGTTGAGAGCTTTTCAGGGGGTCATAACAACTGTAGTCACCATGCAGTATATTCTGAGGAAAGCAGTAGCTAATCCATTTTATAAGCTTTTTGAATTAGAATTGTTAATTAACTTTAACAGGCCTTTGTATCATCAGTGGTGCATTATATATATATATTATATATATATATATGTATGTATAGCTATTTACCAAAACTGTTGTGTATCAGCACATTTTTATCATCTTTTTGGATTTCAGCAAAGCTTTTGATACTGTTTCTCACAGTATTATTCTGGACAAAATGTCTAGCACACAGCTAGATAAATACATAATATTATGGGTGAACAATAGGCTGATGGGCCAGGCTCAAAGGGTTCTGGTAAATGGGGTTACATCAGGCTGGTGGACAGTCACTATCAGGGTGTCCCGGGGCTCCATTTTGGGGCCAGTGCTCTTCAATATTTTTATAAATAATCTGGATGCAGGCCTCAAATGCATACAAAGTAAATTTGCAGATGATACTAAATTAGGAGGAGCTGTTGACTCTGTTGAGGGTGAGGAGGACTTGCAGAGAGGACCTGACAAATTACAGGTCTGGGCAATCACCAAGCACATGAAATTTAACAAGAGCAAGTGCCAGGTTCTGTACTTGAGATGAGGCAACCCTGTATATATGTACGGACTGGGGGATGAGAGACTGGAGAGCATTTCCTTGGAAAGGGATCTGGGGGTTCTGGTAGATGACAAATTGAATATGAGCTTATCCTGGTAGCCAAAAGGGCCAGCCACACCCTGGGGTGCATCACGCATGGCATTGCTAGCCAGCTGAGGGGATTGTCATGCTCTGCGCTGGTGCTGCTTCACCTCAAGTACTGTATGCAATTTTGGGCGCCACAATATATGAACAATATTATTGTTCTTATTATTGTTGAACTATTAGAGAGTGCTCAAAGGATGGCACCAAAGACAGTGAAAGGTCTAGAGGGGAAGACTTATGGCTGAGTCACTTGCTTTTTTCATCCTAGAGAAAGAGGAGACTGAGGGAAGGCCTCATGGTGGCCTGCAGCTTCCTCACAATGGGGAGTGGAGGGGTAGGCATTGAGCTCTACTCTCTGGTGACCAGTGATAGGACATGAGGGAGCGGCATGGAACTGGGGCAGGGGAGTGTCAGGCTGGGTGTTAGGGAAAGGTTCTTCACCAAGAGGGTGGTCAGGCACTGGGACAGGCTCCCTGAGGAAGTGGTCACAGCACTGAGCCTGGTAAATTCAATATGTGTTTGGACAACACTCTCAGACATATAGTTTAATTTTTGTGTGGTTCTATGTGTAGCTAGCAGTTGGACTTGATGATCCTTGAAGGTCCATTCCCAACACGGGATATTCTATGATCCTCAGATCCAGTGGTTTTATATTTGAAAACTATTTCAGTAATGTCTGTGGTTCATGGGGGTATTTCCAAAGGCAACTTTCTCAACATGTCAGATTATTTTTTTCTATCCAGGTATTATTGATTTTCCCACATCTACCACCATAGGAAGGGAATAAAAATTATTTACAAGAAAAATTAAACATTTGGGTTTTCTTGTGTGACTCTCTGTCATCTTTTTAACTGGTGTTAGAATGACTTATCTTAATTAACTTCAAGTAATTTAATGAAGTGATATATATGGTCTCAGAAATTTTGGTTTTGTTGTTTATTTTTCTGCCTTTAACACTGGTTTTGCTTGGATAATATCCCATCTGGGCATTCTCACAGATATCCTGTCTTAGTCACCTGCATTGCCATGTTGAGACAGAAAAATATGATAATGAAAAATGAAAAAGGGGCAATTTTTTGTTCCAGGAGTTCATCATTTCTTTAATCTGTTAATACATGACAATTGTCTCAGCTCTTCTTCCTGATGTGAAATATTGGGCAGTTGATACAACAGAAGTGTCCCCTGACTCTCCCCAACTGCCAGCATAATATGTTTGGATTTCAATTATTTGCATTGGAAGTCTGGCATATGTGTGATTCCTCAGATTTCAGCATCAGCAGCTTGAACATGAAGGTACTATTACAAGTTGAAACAGTAAGAGTAACTCTGCCTCTCTAGGGGACTTGAAGAGGGGTGCACAGCACATGCAACAGACCCAAGAACAAGGGCTTGTAGGTAGACAGCTTTTTGGAGGACCAGAGAATACTATTCTTTCATATTGCCATTAATTTATGTGTTTGAATAATAAATGACTATGTGAAAAAAAAAAAAAAAAAAAAAAAGGAGCCTGATCTAAGCTAAGTCCTGATCTAAGCTAAGTCCTGATCTAAGCTAAGTCCTGATCTAAGTCCTTCTTGCACTGGAGAGAGGTCAGCCAATTTGTACTGAGAGACACTGGTGTAAAGGCAATCTTTCAAATAAGTGGATCCTGACCCATTTATGGCTTTTTAAATCATAACTAGCACCTTGAACTGTATCAGTAACTAATCAGGCAGGCACTGCAAGGAACAATGCCAAGAATTCCTGATATATTATAGCGATTTCTGCTATACAGAATAACTGCTGTGTTCAGCACTAGCTATATAGCTTTTGGGTACTCCTCAAGGGTAACTTTGTAAAGTGAAAATACAGTGCATTAGAGGTATCAGGCATGAAAAAAACACAGCATTGCTCATTTATTTTAGACATAAATATACAGTAGAATGTCTTAATAGCGTGTCCAAAACTGGAAAAAAGCAGATAAGAAAATTAAGAGTTTCATATTCCTAATGTTCCTTGTGTACAAACAATTCCAGAGTTTCTGTGAACTTTTCATAGCCAGTGAGAGGATATCGTAGGAGATTTAGTTCTCATGCATTTGTATACCATGCATGCTGTGTAAAAATAATTTTCCATTTTAAAAGAATTGCTCTCATCAGCAGTTCTTTACTACAAGAAAAACACATTTTGTGCTAATATTCATGTAACTCATTACTTAAATTTTAAAAATAAGAAGTTAACAGAACTGTTTCTTCATTAAAATGCAAATGACTGCAAGAAATATGTGAAAATTGATAGGATTTTAACCTCCACTTTTAAAACTGGAAGGCTACTGACAATCATTCTCAGATAGCTTTGCAAAGCATTATTCGTAGCACATCACCTATACACATACTGTTTATTGCATCTATTACAGCTTTTATTTTCTTTTAATTATCATCTTAAACATTGAAGGTGGGGAGATAAGCTCCATTCTTAGATGAAAATTCACAATCTAAACCGTGATCTGAACTGATAGAGAGTATTTTTAGTAATATATGTACTAGAGATAGAAGAGACAGAATCAGGTTATTTGAAGGCTTTACTGTGTTTCATGAATAACATATTTCTGTAGAATTCCATGGTAATGACACATATTTTGTCATATAAAAAAAGGCAATATAACATATTAGAATAAGAGCTGAATTATCAGATTATTTTAGTATTAAAATTGTGCAGGTGTCTGGCATTACTAGCACTATATTTGAAAAGGAACCTAAACTAACTGAATTACGGTTCACACTTTTTTTTTTTTTTGGGGGGGGGGGGGGAAGGTGAAATGAATAACCTACAGATCTAGCTGTAATGAATAGCATATGGAGTATACTAAATATAAAAAGTATTTCTGCATATGACATGATAGTGATGTTTCATTTTAATAGACATCTTTAACTGAATTTCTCTCTCTAGTCCAAGAGTCAAATCTGAATGTTCCCATGAACCCAATCTATTAAACAAACACCTCTATATTAAATTACTACTCAAGATGCTTATACACACTTTAAATATCCTATGCTTCATTCAGGTAGAACTGGCACCTAAGAAATTAATAAAAAGGTAACATAAAAAGTAACTTGATAGTTTTGCTCCTAGGAAAAAACAAGTTCACAAGAAGATTGGGGTTATTACCAAAGCAAGTAACCATCTTTACAAAAACAAGATGATTTAATGATTACATACTGCTTTCACATGTACTGCAGATAATTCTACTAGTGGAAAATGTTGCAGACTAAGCTGCACCCTCACTTACCTATAAAACTTAAGGGGAGAGGCAATAACTTGAAAAGTCACTAAAATTTTATATTTAGAAATTGGATCTTTAGCTTTTGAGGGTACTGTATCACAGATATTGCATTATAGAATCATAGAATAATGGCCTGGGTTGGAAGGGACCTCAAGGATCATCTAGTTCCAAACCCCCTGCCATAGGGGCTTCTAGTTCCAACCCCCTTGCCATTTCATCTCATTTTCTTCTCCTGTTCCTCTGAGGAGAGGGAGTGAGAGAGCAGTTGTGGTTGAGTTTAGCTGCCCATCAGAGTGAAACCACCACAGTGATTCACATATTCTATAGAGTCATGGAATCATTCAGGTTGGAAACGACCTCTAAGATCATCTAGCCCAACCTTTAATCTAGCCCTGACAAGTTCACCACTAACCCGTGCTACTCAATTCTATATCTATATGTTGCTTGAAGACCTCCAGGGATGCTGACTCAACCACTTCTCTGGGCAGCCTGTTCCAATAATTCACAACCCTTTCAGTAAATAAATTTCTCCTAATATCCAACCTAAACTTTCCCCAGTACAACTAGAGGCTGTTTACCCTCGTCTTATTGCTTGATGCAAAGAAGAAGAGCCCGATCCCTGATCCCCGCCTCACTACAACCTCCTTTAAGGTAATTGTAAAGTACAATAAGGTCTCCCCGAGCTTTTTTTTTTCTTTTTTTTTTTTTTCTTTTTTTTTTCTCCAAGCTAAACAACCCCAGCTCCCTCAGCTGCTCCTCAGAAGACTTGCTCTCTAGACCCTTCACCGGCTTCGTTGTCCTTCTTTGGGCATGTGCCAGCACCTCAATGTCCTTCTTGTAGTGAGGGGCCCAAAACTGAACACAGTATTTGAGCTGTGGTCTCGCCAGAGCCGAGTACAGGGGGACAATCACTTCCCTAGTCCTGCTGGCCATTCTATTTCTGATACAAGCCAGGATGCTGTATGCCTTCTTGGCCACCTGAGCACACTGCTGGCTTGTATTCAGCTGGCTATCGACCAATACCCCAGGTCGCTTTCTGCCTGGCAGGTTTCCAGCCACTCTTCCCCCAGCATGCAGCATTGCATGGGGTTGTTGTGCTCCAGGTGCAGGACCTGGCACTTAGCCTTGTTGAATGTTATACAATTGGCCTTGGTCCATTGGTCCATCCAGATCTCTCTGCAGAGCCTTCTAACCTTCGAGCAGATCAACACTCATGCCTAACTTGGTGTTGTCTGCAGACTTAATGAGTGTGTACTCGATCCCCTCATCCACATCAGTGATAAAGATATTGAAGAGAACTGGCCCCAGTACTGAGCCCTGGAGGACACCACTAGGGACCAGCCTCCAGCTGGATGTAACTCCATTCACCACAACTCTTTGGGCCCAGTTACCTAGCCAGTTCTTAATCCAATGAAGCGTACACACATCCAAGCCTTGAGCAGCCATCTTCTTCAGGAGAATGCTGTGGAAAATGGTGTGAAAAACCTTACTGAAGTCTAGGTAGACCACATCCACAGCCTTTCCCTTGTCCACTGACCATGTCATCTTGTTGTAGAAGGCGATCCGGTTTGTCAAGCTGGACCTGCCTTTGTTAAACCCATGCTGACTGGGCCTGATCACCTGGTTTTCCCATAAATGCTGCATGATGACACTCAAGATAATCTTCTCCATAACCCTTCCCAGCAGTGAAATCAGACTGACAGGCCCGTAGTTTCCCCCATCCTTCTTCCGGACCTTCTTGTAGATGGGCATCACATTTGCTAACTGCTGGTCTACTGGGACCTCCCCTGATAGCCAGGACTGCTGATAAACGATGGAAAGTGGCTTGGTGAGCAGTACCCTCAGGTGGATCCTATCTCGGCCCATAGACTTGTGTACGTCTATGTGGAGTAGCAGGTTGCTAACCATTTCCTCATGGATTATGAGGTCTTTGTTTCCTTGTCCCTGCCAGTTTCGGGGCGCTGAGTACCAGGAGAACAACTAGTGTTGCTGCTAAAGACTGAGGCAAAGAAGGTATTAAGTACCTCTGCCTTTTCCCCATATGTAGTCAGAATGTATTACATGTCCCAAATGTGTCAAAGAAAAAAGTCATCTTTTTCTTTGAAAAACTGAAAAGAAAATTACATTACAGTAGACAGCTTCTGGGTATATTTCTGGGCATAGTCCATGTCCATCTTTAGTGTGTCTTAATTTAGTAAACTGCCAAATGTCACAGTGAGTCCTGTCCTTCACAGATGTTGCTTTGGTAACTAAAAATTGTTGTGTTTTCTAAGATATCCCAGCCATTTAAGAGTGCAATCAAAATCTTGGAAGTACATGTATACATGTGCTTCCAGCAGCTATTCACAGTATCTATGAACTACTTCGTATTGTCAAAGAAATTCCAGAGCCCCATTGTCCTTGTATTCTCCCAGAGCTATATACTGACAGTGCTGTGTTTTGGTAGTGATGAGGAATCAAGCAGTTAAATTTTTTGTCATCATAGTGGGGTTAATACATTTGATATTTCACATCTAAATATCTATTCCTGCAGCAGAAACACAGCTTTTAAAAATTTGGGGTATTATAATGGAAATTCAGCAGTTTTCCAAATACTTATGAAATAAGAACTATGTACATTTATGAAGGTTTTTGGTTTTGTTTTATTTTTTCCCCCAACAGAACTAAAATGTTTACTTAGTGCTAGCTGGAACTTTTCAAATGAATGCACTGCTTATGGAAGAATTTTCATTGAAGCTGTTTTGTGACACAGTGTGTAACAATTAGACTGCTTTTCAATTTATCCAAGCTTGTGATCTTAGGTCAACAGGGAACTCTTCCAAAACTCTGTCATCTTAAGGCTGAGCTCTTATCCTGTTTTGGAGAGAGGTCCACAATGCAAAGGTAACATCTGAATTCCAGCAGGTTCCAAATATAAGAGAGTTTCTATCTCAGTATACAGTTTAAGGCTTTTTCCTTTAATTATCACAATGACAGTAGCTGTGCTGGAAAGAACTGCTATTTTAAGATATTTGTTGGAAGATATAAACTTTGAGTATATTACAGCTTCATCCCATGCTCTGTGTGATGTTATGTGTTTCTGAATCTCTAGGCTTGATTCAGTTTCCTCTGGCAAGTTTTGATTTCAGTCCCACTGAGAAATAAGTAAGAAATAAGTTAACATTACTCCCTATTTTTTCTATTTCTTTCTCTTTTTTTTCCCCTTCTTGACCTGAGGTGGAGGAAAACTTATCAATAAATTTAATCTGTTCTTGTCTTTTGTGTGTTCTGCAAGAATCTTGAGAGGGAAGGGTGAGGAAGAAGTAGAGGAACAACGCACAGGGACCACAGATGCTTAGTTAATTTACCCCAATGTCTATACCAATGGTACTGCTGGTCAGTGGCTGACCAGCACTTCTGTAGTTCCTTATGTCTTTCTGCTGAGGGTAGGGAAATTGTGCTGTTTCTTCTGTTTCATCATCTAGACCACTGATACAAAGCAGAACTGAAAGGTTTCATAATCTGTTTTGCCAGGAGATATATCAGTTATTTTTTTCTTGAAGTCATTATGCCTGTGATGTAGCTTTTATCTCATTTCAATACCCAAATAGCTGCAAGCATAATGGCTCCATTTGAGTGGTACTTACCCTATCCCCTTTCTAGTGCAGTTCTTTTCCCTAAAGCTGCACATATTCAAACACTTTGAGAAATCATTATATGTATTCATACACTGCCTCATTAAGGTCAAATGTACGGGGTGGCTTCCCTGCCCACTCTCCCTCACCCCCTCTTCTCTCTAGTTTCGTTTTTTTTTTTTTTTTTTTTAATAGAAGTGGCACATGTAATGATTACTGCAATGACTTCTTGAGTAGACATTAAAAAAATAACTGTAATATACTGTGATTTTTCTGCCTTCTTGATGTAAATATTGGGTCACTGAAGTGCTTTTACAATGACAGATGTAGAAACATATGACACAAATATAAATGTGCCATTCATCACAACATACTGATGAAAAGTGACCAACAGTGGAAAATGTTTTGCAGGTATCTGTATAATTAGTTTTTTAGACATTTTGCCTGAGAAATGATTTGCTAAAACTTCCAAGGTGCCAAAGCTTTTATTCATTCATACAAGCCTGCCAGAGTTCAACAAGTATTTGGACAGCTCCCTCAGACATAGTGGTTTAATATTTAGGTAGTCCTATGTGTGTGGCCAGAAGTTGGACTTGATAATCCTTGAGGAACCCTTCCAACTCAGGATATTCTTTTCTATATTTATGCACGTCAAAGAGTTTTGAGCAATTTAATTTTTCTCTAGTAAAGGCTTTTTTTTTTTTTTTATTAATGTGTAGCTTCTCTGGTGTGAAAGAGGAAGAAACTACTACATTTTTAATTTTTAACTGAAGTAGGAAAAATTGGCACACATTCAAAAGCAGTAAACATCATTTTATCGTTGGCCAATGTTAAGTTTACATGATGATCAAACTATGGAGACCTTACCCAGAGTAATCTCATTGTAGAAAACATTCATCATGAGTATTCAAAATCATTTACCTAAAACAGAGGAGGGAAGAGCAGCTTTAGTGCTTCTATTGTGGTTTAACACAGCGGGCAGCTAAGCATCACATAACTATTCATTCACTCTCCTCCCCTCTCTCCCCCCCACCCCTCTCCCCAAACACAGTGGGATGGGGGAGCCAATTTAAAAAAAAAAAAAAAAGTAAAAATTTAGGTTGAGATGAAGACAGTTTAATAAGACAGAAAAGGAAGTCAAAGTAATAATAATGATAATAATAATATATATATGTATATATATAAAGCAATTGCTCACCATCCACCAACCAATGCATAGCCCTTCCCCAAGAATCAGCTTCCCCCAGTTTTTTTTGTTCAGCATGATGCCATATGGTATGGAACATCCCTTTGACCAGTTTGGGTCAACTGTCCTTCCAACCCAAACTATTCTATCGTTCTATGATCATGTCGAAAACAGCAACTCTGATGTCATACCTAAGTTGAGTTCATCCTCCTAACCTCGGAGTACAAAAACAGACCCATCAGGGTCAACATGAATTATGTTTATGCCTTTGCCTGTCAAGTAGGCTAAAACTTCTTGCACCTCATTTTTAGTTCATTGATATTTTTTTCCATCTGTTCTTGTTTTATAAGGCATGTCATTTGTATTCTAGGTTTCATTGATGTATCTTTTTATTATGCATTTAGCTTTTATATTATTATTTTAAAATCAAAACACATCAAAATTATCATTTTGTGAAAATGCTCATTGCAATACTGAACTGTAGCTCAAGAAATCTGGTTAGTACCTTTCTTCCTCATGCCCTGGAGCACAGTACTGACTGCTGGTAAGAAGGTAGTCATGGTTGTTTCTGCAACTGGATGTAAACTGTCCATTCACCTTCGCGCTTTGCATTGGTTGTAATTACCAGCCTTTATTTAGACTCTAGTCTTGATTAGATGAAACTTGCAATCTGTAATCCTTCTGAAATAAATCAGAATGCATTTTTTGTTTGCTTGTTTTAGCCTAAGGTTGCAGAAGATGATGTTAGGCACTCCTGTGCTTGGCAATTACTTGCATCTGAGAAGTTAAAATCACAGTCTAGGTGCCAACAGATCATGAGTGCAGGTTGTTGCTGTGTTCTGTGACAACATGTTGAGTTTGCCATATTGACAGCCTTTCATGGTGAAAGAGGAAATGACAACAGGCTCCTCAACCCTACTGATAAAGATGCATTCCAGTTCCATGTGGTTGTGAGTTTTGTTTGTTGTTGTTGTTGTTTGTTTTTTTAATGTTGAAAACTTCTAAATATATTGCTGTAGAAACAGCCTCCTCATGAACATGAAAGATTTAACTATCTCAGGGATCATCATAGTTTAAAAAAGGTGGATTCTATTGGGAAAGCAGGATGTAAATCAACAGCTGATGACTTCCCTAAACAAAAATGTGTCGTAACAAAAATGTGGTGTCTTAACCTCAGGGTTTTCAGTAAATCACATTAGAATCTCCAGTTATTTTCTCCAGTCTCCTTTGTATACATAGAAAATGAAAAGCTAACCCAGTGTGCAACTACAGGGAAAACATCCAAATCATAAAATAAAGGATATCTTCTGAAGTATGCCCCCAGGAGTAGAGGACAAAACTTTGTCATTGGCATTTAAGGCAGCTTCTCAAGTTGCCAAGTAAGAAAAGCATTTCCTCCTGACTATCTTTTATTTCTCACTATTTTTTCTTCCTCTCCTACCTCAAGCTCTGGAGCATCATAAGTCTAGGTCATGTCATCATCTTAACATATTTCAAGTAGTTGGAGCACCAACATCACATCACATTATACCCATACATCAGGCATAAGGCAACTAAATGTACACTGATCTCAAAGAATGAGACTGACTTTTGAGAGTGACATAGCAGAAGTAGTTGAAAATATAGCAGAATCTTTGTCTTGTCAAAGTATTTAGCTTTGAAGGAAGAAAAATCCTGACACCATCTGCAATCAGAAAATAGTTCTCATTTGTTGGAAACTGAGCTCTTAACTGAAGTTAGAAAGCAGCAGATCTTTTTAGAACCCTTTCTGTGTTGCAGGATCCCACAAGTCTGTATTTGAAGAAATATATCCAAAACACAGGAAGAAAAATGGGATTGTTAGAAATAGGATGATGAAGGGAACCATCTAACTGCAGCAAAAAGCCAAGTGGGAGCCATACAGATGCTCAGATACACAGTACACAGATATAGGAGAGCTCTAAGGGCCTTAGGTAGCTTGCTATGTGTTTTGTTTGTCTGAATTTAGTATTGTAGGAGAGAACATAAACCATTTCTACTTTACACTGTTACTGTGATTGTTAGAAGCAAACATTTAATTCTGAATTCACTTCCAATACACTACTGCTATTGGAGATGTGAGGAAGCACAACATGCTTCAAACCAGTGATAAGCTTCAGTTATCCCTAGAAAATTGCTCTCATAGAGATGATTTTTGAAACTGCAAACAAAACTTGCATTTTCTGTAAAATATTTTATTTGCTTGTTTTATTTTGGTCATCTAAGAAAATGCTAGACAGTTAATTTACCCCTGAAATGATAGTAGAAGGTTTTTGTTGTTGTTGTTGTTTCAATTATTATTTGTATGGTAACACCTGGAGGGGTGTTTGTCTTTTTTTTGGATGGGACAGATTTCGGGGGAGAATTGTTTTTTCCTGCCTCTATTTCATTGGGGAAGGCATCTTTATGCTTCAGTGGGCTTTGAGGAACAAGTGATCAAAATGTACTGCATCAGAAGCCTGGAAGGTGTGCTTCAGTAAGTTCAGGTGGGGATTTCTAGTATACCAAAATATTTTCTCATGTTTGTTTCCCCCTTAAGGCTTCCTTGTCCTTAAACAACACTTCAAAGTGTGGCTTTTCAGCAAGTCATATTCAGAGTTGGTTGGTTGTAATTGCTAGTGCTGTTTTGCCTTGTTGACAGACAGTGGGACTAGGAAGAAAACTACTTACCTGTTG
The DNA here is from genome assembly GCF_964034855.1 of Anser brachyrhynchus. Classification (NCBI taxonomy): domain Eukaryota; kingdom Metazoa; phylum Chordata; class Aves; order Anseriformes; family Anatidae; genus Anser; species Anser brachyrhynchus. Next base: position 57,250,765 of record NC_137695.1, on the reverse strand, counting down.
TAAGTATTCTCTCTGTTGTCATTTTCTTTAAAATTAAAACCAACATAACTAAAAGAACACAGAGCAGATTAGTTTAAATGAAACATTTAAAATTCTCTTTAACTGGCAAATGGTGCCAGTTCACTTATTACTGAGATACATAATCAAGTGATGAAATGATTACAGATGATTTTAAAAAGACAGAGAAGAGAGATTCATTCCACTCAAGAATTCCTAACCAGTGTTCAAGGTGCAGTGCTGCACTCTGATGTGTAATTCTCTAAATTAATTTACCTCAAAGGGCAAGTTAGTTGTACTGTCACTATTGCTGTTAAAAATTTAGGAATTCTTGCTTCCTCCTTTTTTCTCTTGCAGATTTTTCTTTTTCTTTGTGTGTGTGTGTTTTTGTTTGTTTGTTTAAAAAAAAAAAAAAAGAAAAAAAGAGATGATTCAGCAATGAATAAGCCGCAGTAGACATCCATTTTCATCTCTATATACACATACATAGTGAGTGAAAGTACTGGTGATGCACATCACTTGCATGGGCAGGAGGTGTACAGAATGACTCTCCCATGATTCCTTTCCAAGGATTTACTAATGTGTGAATTTAGTACAGATTATGGAAGAGTGTGAATTTCCAGTGTTACAGAGAGTTTGTGTGAAGACTCTCTTTGAACACTCCTAGTAATTCTCAAGATTACACATATGGTTGCAGTTTATCACTTGGTGCTTATCTACAAAAGAAAACAAGTGTGCAATAGTTATAATGGGAATTTACAGTAGACATGATATTTTTAATAATTTCCAGATTGGGCACTTATTACAGCTTTGGGGGCTAGTATGCTGTAAATTCACCTCCATCTCTGTTGCACATGTCAGGAGGCAAATAGAACTGGTGAAAAAGCCTTCAGGTTGGTGGGAATAAGTGTGAAAAGGACATAAATCTGGGATCATCTCATCTGGGAATTGGCTGTTTTTATCTCCAAGGCCACAGAAATCAGCACTTCCATTGAAAATATGTCAGTCAAGGGAAAGATACTACGAAGAGACTGCTAACATCTGTGAAAATCAAGGAAGAATTTTCCTGGGAGAACCAGAGTTGGTTGCAACCTACTAGATTATCACTTACTCCATAGCATCACTTAGGAGAAGAACTTTTGGCATAAAATTTTTACAATTTAAAAGCAAACCAGTAACAGCATTCAACTTGGTTTAGTGATCAGAGCCCAGCCACCAGGGGCCAAAGATAAGGAGACTGTGAGACCCTGAGGAACGGCTACAACTGGAAAATATGAATGGAGCAAACTCTCAGATTTGGAATGGAAACCTGTAGATTATATGAACCAGGTCTCTGTTTAGAGAGTCTTAGCTATTTGCTGGAAGCCAAGTCTGCCTGATTTCCGATGGGTGATATATGCAAGACAGGGTGCCGCTTGGCATTCAGTGTCACATTAGGTATCCACATCTGCTTTTATTGTGTTTAAAGTTTATATTTATGATCCATCACTAACATGCTTTTTACACTTCCTGCTTTAGAGTTTTTCCTTTTGCTAAACTGAAGGTGTTTTTTTTGTTGTTTTTTTTTTTTTGTTTTGTTTTTATTTGTTTGTTTTTTCAGGGAGACTGAAAATATTGTCTTTATCTAGTATGTGTCTGGTTTACAGTGTCAGGACATACTTCCTTGACTGGAAACTATTGACATAATGATCTTCAATTACCCCAGATAAGATTGATGAGACTGACTTCACACATACTGAAGCATTCAATAGTAAGCAATTTTAGAAGATAGTGAGAATAAATCATTCCCTTTCCTTCCCAAAATTCTTTTTTTTTTTAATTTATTTATTTATTTATAACAAATATGTTACTATAAACCTTGAGAGACTAGCTTTTTTCTCTACTTTGGGAAGCAATTCTGTACCACAAATTGAAATCGCTGTAGATTTTCTGTCAGACCTGTGTTGTCCGACTGAAATGGAATAAACATGTTATTAATCATAAAAGGAAATTAAATATGTTTGTTTGTAGTAATACTACAAAATGCTGTCACAAAACACTTGTAAAAGGCAGCATTAGAAATTACTGTATCGGAGATCTAGGGACATCACAGCTTTATTGGATTCACTTTTTCTTATCAATAGTCTCTGGAGAGAAATTAGTACACCTACAGAGGCATACATATTCCACAGGAACTGCTTGACAGGCAGCTTGGGAGAGCTGGAAAGACAGAGGTGACTTTGCTCACCAAAGCTTTAGCATACAGGGCTCACTGCCTTCTACTCACTATTCATGAATCTAGATCAAATAAGTTTCTGTCAGAAGGACTGGCTTTTGCCTGCAGGTGCTTTATTGCTGGTATTGATCTGGTAATTACCATAGCACTAAGCAGAAATACTTACTACAATAGTTACTACAGTAGTTACTCTTACTACACAATATTTTGTATTTTATGGTGAGCAACTGATGAACAAAAAGCCGAACAGATAAAATGCTATTTAGAAGCTATGCTGAGACTGTTCAGGTGACTGATATTTCTGCTAGATAGAGCAGGTATAAATGGAGTAGACTCAGGTACTGTTGGTCAAGAGTTGTTATTAGCAACTCATTATCTTGCTTTATACATTGGCATGCATTCGCTGCTTGCTGGTGTCACTGTAAAACCTGGATTACTTAGGAACAATAGATCTGTGGGAATTATAAATAAATAAATACACCAACATACTTAATCAATGTTAATATTCAGAAGGGTGTTATGACATTTATTTCAGTAATCTTTACCAACTCCCCAGTGTTCAGGAGCTCTGAGCAGTTGCTTCACTTTTGCCTGACACTTTTGTCATGACAGTCACAAATTTTTGCTGCAACTGTCATGTTAATATTAAAACTATGCTACTTAATGCCCAGCTGTATTGCAAATGTGCTTTGTGGCATCTGGAGCAGAGGTGCTGTAGATGCCACAGGCCACCAGCCACTTTCTTTTTCATTAATCAGAGACAGAGAAATCAAATTAACTGACATTTTAGCCTTCATAGGCAGAAATCACTAATCAGTCTTATGGTTTTAGTAGCATGTTAAGACCCAAACCTAGAAAATTTATTTTCAACATTAGATGTTAATAGTTTCAAATCAAATAATATGTCTTGAAGATGTAGATAGAACAAAGATATTATCTAATATCCCTTGAAGATGCTTCCTTCTGTTTCCTATCTATATTGGCCTTGGAAATGTCTGCTGTTAACTCTGTTACTAATAAGTTGGTTCAAATGTATTTGTGACTAACATTTTAATAAGGCCATTAATAAGTCTCTTCACATTCCATCTTTCAATAATATTTTCTGCTTCATATAGTCTCTAAGTTATTTCTTCAAATTCATGAATAAGAATGAATGTGGAGCAATTGTAAGTATTATCTGTGTTCTTTTAAGCAAATAAATATATATATATAAACTTTAATTCTGAGCAAACTGTGGCTCTATTGAGGATTCCTGATCTCTCAGAATGGTATGTCCTTAAAAAAATGTTTCTTATTTTATTTTTTTGTTTCTTAAAGGTAGATTGAAAAAAAATACAAGGAAATACAAGGTCCTTTCTTTTTAAATTATTTTCAGGATATCCTTATGCCTAAGTGAATATCTGCCACGTGACTGAAATAAAGTGAATTTTTAAGAGAATTGACCAGTTTCTCTTTGTTCCATGTACCACAAAGATTTTTCCATAATTAGCAAATTATTATCTCTTTTAATTTGTTTGGTTTTCTGGTTTTGGTGAATTTAGTGTTTACAGAATTTATGGATTAGTTATGTTAAGATCTTTTTTTGTAAATGGCTTATTGGGTGGGAGGGGAACTGATTTTTTTTTTATCATGGGCTAAAAATTGCTTTACATGAAATCTAGATTTTTATCTAGAAAATTATATTTTAATTCTTGAATTGATGATGAACACTTTGAATCTTACCATCGATTTCCTGAACTATCCAGACTGCATGTTTAGTGATATGAAATTTTAATTATTAATATTCAAGGAATTACATTGGAAAAAACATTAGCTCTGTCAAAACATTTGAGCTGCAACACCAGTTTCCCTGAAACACACAGTTTTGCAAGTGCTAGAAAGTTTACAGTATTGTCTGTACTTGTGTTTGTAGTATGTGCTCCTTTTCCTGTTTTGTCTTGTTTCTCTTCCTTCTCTGTTTCCTTTTCCTTCTCCTTTACTTTTTTTTTTTTTCCTTATTCTTCTCCTTTTCCTTTTTTTATCTTTGGTTCATTGAATTAACTGGGGAAATTTTTGTTCATTTTTGCTTTCTTTTTGCACCATAATGGGGGGTGGGAGCAGTTAGAATAGTTCTGATGGCATAGAAAAAATAAATATGCAGTGTCAGCTGTGCAAGTTGCAGACCTGCATATGGAAATGTGCAAGCAGATGGATTTCTGCATCTGCTCAGAACAGACTGAAGACAATAGTCTTCATACAGTTTCAGCATTCGGTTGATGGATCGCATTTTTTGTACTGAATAACATTAGAAGGTAAACTATGAGAACAATCTGTCACAATGTAGCATTTTTTTAAAAGTGAGCATATATGTGTAAATGCACGTGTATATCTGATAGGCAACAAAAAATTCATAGGCCTTTTCAATGTCACTGTTTTAATTTCATCCATAGGTAATTTAATGCTTTTCTGTTCATGGAGAACCCTGTGGAGATCAGAAGGCTGCTTGAATATAAAAAGTGATATCATTTATATTTCTTGTTCAAGAAAATCAACTTTCTATTAGTTGAATAAGGGGAAAACTAATAAAAGAATTAGGAAAATTGTTTAAGAGAGAAATCATTTTAAAATTCTATATAAAATGTAGTCAGACAGCTAAGTATCCAGCATGTCTGGATGAAAGGCATGTATATTTACAAATAGAAAAGATTACGTATGTGTCAAGAAGAGTCGTTGATAGAGGCCAAACTTCAGGTAATGCCAAATATATTGGAGTCTGTGGTTAAGCTATTACTGACTTTTTCAGTAACAGTTTGCTATATGTGGAACCTTGTCTGATCTACCATAGCATTCTCTATGGTCCCTAAATATCTGGCTGTTCTGTATGAATGCTGATGTTTCCTTGCAAACAAAATTTCATGTTGCTCTGGAAAGCAATCAGCTGTGATCATGGATGACTTCTGTAAATATTTGGAGCCTCAGTAGGAGCAGAGATGGTGTAATGTTTCTTTTTCCAGATAAGTGCATAATTAAAGCATTTAGATGTTCAATTATGTTGGATCCAACCTACAAAGTCCAATTACGCATAATCAAGAATTTTTCAGTATTTCAAATATATAGCTTAAATATGTAATTTCTATATAATTAAATGTGTGTGTGTTAAATTTATTATTAGGTATGGTTATATATTGGAATATTATTGTCGGGGAGAGGGAAACAGTATTTACAAGCCTTCAGTGAAAGGGAACGTAATACTAGACCTAGTAAAGAAGGAACTTCATTTTCATAGATGTCATCCTCTTCTTCAGCTTCTGTGGAGATTTCTGTGCACAGTCTGATTTCTTAAAGCTTAAAAGAGTATGCAGGAGAAACAGGTTTATGGAAATACACATTTTTCTGCTTTTTATTTTTCATGAATCTTATGGCTGCTGACACTGGAAAGAGTTTTGTGAAAACAAGAGTCTGTTGGACATTTGCTAGCAGGAAGCCAGTGAGGTGGCTGATACAACTAACTGCGTTGTTTCCCCACAGCACTTAGGGTACTATTTGCATGGGATATGCACTGCAAAGACAATTGGAGATTCTGATAGAAATAATGTCCCTGCAATGAGTTATGGAGCTTTAATGCTCCTATTTAGGTCCTGAGATGAGAAGGAAAGAGAGTGTCACACCATGTGTTTATGAGGAAATTAAATAAATAATAATAAAAAAATCCCATTCAAGGATTTTCTACTTCTGGGAGTTGGAAGTTTCTTGTCAGTCTAGCATGATCATTATTCACCATCTTTACCACACTTTTAAAATAGTATTTTATATATTATTTAAAATCCAACTTGTGACCCTTACTCATAAGTGGGATATTTATCTTTTCTCAGAACCAAGCTATAACTTTTGCTGTAATTTAGCATAGCAAATTATGATGTCCTATAGCTTGTTTTTAAATAACACATGGTTGTTTTATGATAGATGAAATCACTTAAGCACTGTTGTGTAATGTGGTGTTTTAAGTCACATTTCATTTGAGAGATTACAAATAAGGACCTTCAATGCTTCAAAATTCTTCTGTCAGTCACAGTGTAACTAAACTTCATTCTGCTATAATGTGACAGTGAATAGCAGTGTTTGAATTTTCTAATGCACAAGTGCTGAAATGTTGAAAAAGCAAGAAACATAATGTTAAACTAGAGTCACAGTAGTGTTTGTTATTCAGTTATCCAATGACGTGCTTAAGTTTAAGCAGAAGTTTTCTAATGGGATTCTTAAATTTAAACACGGCTTATATATTTCATAATAATAATGAAATTATCTAGAATGTGTGGTAAAACTTTGAACTGTTACTTGTCCATTCAGGAGACACCTTTTGAAAACAAAATTAAAAAGAATGTTGGTTAGAAATGCAGTTACCCATAGTTTTCTTTCCAGTGTTCAGATGTAAAGAGCCAAAGAAGCTTCTATCAAGAGAGAGCTACATTCTTGAAAATGGAAGCAATTATTTCACAAATACATGCTTTTTGAATTCTTCACAACAATCTTTTCAGGAATTGCCTAACATTCAGTTTGTTGCTGCAGCGATTAGAGAGGGATCTTCAGTGCTCCTTTTCCTGTCTGTCCAAGGAGAGGAGCTAGCAGGATGCTGAAGAGGAAAGTGGGGGAAATTACTCTTGAGAGAACTAAGTTGGATCAGTTAAGGGTATGTTGAGAATTCAAGCGGTGAAAAACTGATGGGAGAAAGAAAGGTAAAGTTTTAGCAGTAACGGTCGAGGGCTGCGTGCCTCTTCTGTCTGTCTGTTCAGCCAAGTAAAAATGAAAATTCACCTTAATTTTCAGTCAAGATAGTCCAGGAAATGGTTTCTTAAGATTCAAACGAGCACACTGAAAAGCACTGATGACCATTTTTCCTCCACATATCCTTCCAAATAAACTTTTCAAACTGTGGTACTTTTTTCATTAATTCTAGAAATCATAGCATCATAGCTAAAGAATTATAAAAGAAAAGGTCAGGCAGTAGGTTGATTTTTTTTTTAGAGTGGATATGTTCCAATGATAAGCTAAAATGAACTGAAGGTCACTTTAAGATGTATGCAAGTGAGCTTTCCAGTTTTACAATACCAGGTTATGTATAGAATCATAGAATGGTTTGGATTAGAAGAGGCCTTTAAAGATCACCAAGTCCACCCCATCTGCCATGGGCAGGAACATCTCTCACTAGATCAGTTTGCCCAAAGAGCTGGCCATCTTGACCTTGAACACTTCCAGGGATGGGGCATCCACAACATCTCTGAGCAACCTGTTCCAGTGTCTCACCACCCTCATAGTGAAGAATGTCTTCCTTATATGTGATCTAAATCTACCTTATTTCAGCTTAAACAATTACCCCTTGTCTTATCACTACAGGCCCTTATAGAAAGTGCCTTTGCCCATATTTTATTTATAATGTTGAAAAAAAAATAATCATACTGTAAATTATTTTATGTCCTTTGTTTTTGACTTTAATGTTCCTCAATCTAAACTGAACTCCAATTGCCATCTGTTAGACTAGACATGTAAATGATCCAAGTCTTCCTTTGTATGGCTGTACTGTTTCTCATTATTGTTCCTTACAATACATGATAATTTTTAAATTCTTGTTCCTATTAGTACCCTTATGCAGTCATTTTCTACATTAGATCTCAAATCTGATTCAGGCTTTTCCCATAGAGGTACTGTGCTTCACCATAACAATGTTCTATGTTGCTGCATTTTTTTTTATTTAAAAAAGTGATCTTTATTCTCTTTCTTGAAATACTCTTGAAATTAGCTTTTCAAAACTGTGTTGAATGTTTTGAAATCATCTTGAGTAATTTAGATAAGAACTCCTCTGTTTATCACATCATTAAACCACCTAAGGCTTCCAACAAATCGAACAACCATGTGATTTCATTATCACTTCTTTGATAACAGTGTGTTCTCTGAAAACTTTCATTTGGTCACATCTTTCGACTGTATCCTGTAAAACATCTGATTAATTTATTATATATAATATATATAATATATAATTAATATATATATTAATATATTATATATATAATATATAATTAATATAATATATAATTAATTTATTATATATTGAATTTAAATATTATAAACTTAAGTTCAGTATCACAGTATGTTCACAGAATAAGTAAGAGATTTTCCTCTTCATGAACTATCACAACAGTACATAAACACAAAGGGAAGTGCACAGTTTCATTGTCTCAGATGATAATGTCTGTAAGAAGTAAAAATGAAAATATCCAACCAGTGGATGGTAATTAAATTTAAAAATGTGTTATTATCTTGATGAAGAAACAATGAAAAAAAAAAAAGTAGAAGGAGAAAATAACTGCAGCAATAGTTGAAATACATTTTGGGATTGATTTATTCCCTTCTTATATACAATTAAGAAACTTACCGACTTTGATTTCAGTAGAGTTTGGTCCATAAGTTCATTGTTTGTTTACTCTTTTTGTTCGTTTGGTTATTTCTTCTGGATATTGGATTTTTCTGATCCGAAACCATTGGCTATATTAGTGAGATGAGAGCAATAGAATTCTTATCACCAGAGTATCTTTACTGCAAAATTGACATTTGCAAATCTCAGGCAAGATTGTCAAAACACTCATTAACTTCAATGGAGCCTTCATTTCTCATTTTTATAAACCAACTGTAGCTCCTTTGAACTCTGTAGCTGAATTAGTTTCAAACTGCTACATATATTTTGAAACTTGTGTATATATATATCCTACACAGAGAAATATACATATATATATATATTTACAAAGGGGGAGGGAGAGAAGGGTACCATGTGCTGTAATTTTTTTTCAACATCATTTGTATACATCAGATCTTCTGTCTACAACATTGCTTCAAAAAAAATATGTTTAGTTCAATGACATTGCTAATGACTGTTGAGGCACCATCCCACACAATTCAACAGAAATTGAAATACTAAGTATGTTCTTATTGGAAAATAAAATTGGAGATCTCATAATATGAGGTGATTACCGTTTTAATTTTTATCCTCCCTAGAAGGCAGTCCACTTTTAAATGGTCTGTCTTGTATAGTTTCTTCAGTGATTTGTAGTGTAGCATATTGTAGAGCACATTGCAGTAATCTAATTTGAAGTGACAAATGCATTGATGATAGTAAAAATCATGATGTCTAGTAAAGAGGCAGCTATCATAAGGCTGACGTGGGAAATAAATGCATTCTTGAATGTTGATGCAATACAGTTGTCAAATGGTAGGTAGAAATCAAAAAGAGCCTGCAGGCATCATTTCTTAACAAGCGCAAAGCACCCAGCAGCAGAGGAAGATGGACATAATTTTATTGCATCTTGAAATTACTTCATTTGGCCTTTGTTATAGGTATCGCCTTACATTTATATTAATTGAGCTTGTGGCTAACTATCACATCCTTCCATGTTATCTGAATGCTAAATATGCATAGCTGGTTTTAACAAGTTACAGATGTGAGAATTTTCAGCAGTTTAGTACTGGTCATCAGCACTGATCACTTATCCTCACTCTTCTGCCTGCAAGTTCACAAAAAGTCTACTAAACAGAAAGAGACTTGGTACATAACCAGCAATATTTTGGATAAAGAGTAATTAGGCACCATGATGTTAGCGATCAAGAAGACAGTCATCTAGAAGAAATGTCATCAGCTTGAGGATTAGAGCTTCTGAAGTGTTGATTTTGCTTATGACTGACAGACAGAATGGACTCCAAATATTGGAGTGGACTTGCAGTCTTTACTTCTGGATTTGTAAATAATGACGGTCATCAAAGAAATATGACTTATTTGAGATGACCAGGTTTTCTCAAAACCATTTTCTCTGAGACTTCAATCAAGAACCACTGTGTGGGTGAGTATGATGAAAGTCATCACTACCAGATGATATTAATCAAAATTGTCACCCAAATTTAAGGTCATGAAAGTGTGTCCATTAAAAAAGCCTCTGAGCTTTCACCAGAGACGGAGAGAGGATGGTTTTTTAGAAAGAAATTTATTTTCTGATTTCTTGCATGAAAAATAAATAAATATATATATATCTTAACACTATAAGTCCCTTAATACTGAAAAAGCAGAACTATAATGGTGTTAACTGTAACTGAAGATTAAAGAAAAAAAGAAAAAAAATGTTTATACTTGTGAAATATATGGATCATATTTTTCTTGCTTGAGTGAGCACCAATCGAATGAATGAGGAAACACCATTTCATTGCAATGACATGTTTACAGCTCTGCCCTCTTATTAATTGTGTCTCACTAATAAAAAAGCAAAACGGTTCAATAATAAAATAATTCATTAATAATGATTGGTAATGATTCAATAATAAGTGAAATGGATTTTAAATTTCTCTAATCACTAGCTACAGGAAAAACTGACCATCAGTGATATAGAATAGTTGTAAATACTATCGCCAGCATAACAAAATATGCTAAGTATTGAGTGGGAAAAATCTCTTGCATTAATAGTTGATTAGATAATTTGAATAGCTAGTGATTATTGAATCATTACTAACTACATCATCACAATTAGTGGGCAGGACTGTAAAAGAGGCATTGCAATGGAATGGTGTTATCAAAAGAATAAATTATGAATGTCACTTTAATTGCCTTTGGAGGAAATAGGTGGTCATTTCCTTTTTTATGTTATTTTTAGATTAATCTTCATCTTGCTGTAATATTTATCTGTTGGGGAGATAGTGCTTCAGCACAGAGTAATATATAGACTAATTTAGAGGGACTCCGTTTTTTCTATATTTGTATCAAATATTTTACAAGTTTGGAGATAATTAGATTGGTCCTATTTAATAACATTATAAATTCTATTAATAATCTATAATTACTGATATTATTTTTACAAAGCAAAAAAAAACCTTTTCATAGTAATTATTCCTTTACAGCTGGAATGATCTACAGAAAATTTAAAAAAAAGGAGAATGCATTTTCTAAGAATTGGATGTCAGTGACTAAGTGGTCATCTGGGAGCAAATTACCTTCCTGATGACCATTAGCTGTTGTCATCCAGTGGGAAAGCTCGTTTCCGTATAATGAATACAGTTAGGGAGCGCCTAAGCTTCCGTGTCAATGGGAAGTATCCAGTCTCTTCTACTGAAGGCGAGTCACGTCCTCTTGAAATGTGGACAGTTTGAGGCCAAGAGATGGAACAGTGTGGGACAGGTGCTATGTTTTCAATGCACACATTACTTTTCTTCTTCACTGTGCTACAAAGACACTTGTTGCAAAACTGCATTGAATTCTGTTCTCTACGTAAATCTATGGTTCAACATTATTTGTAAGGAAAGCGTAAGGGATTCATCCCAAATTACAGCACTCACCTCAATGGCAGAATTCCTCTTCTGATACTTCATAAATAAAGCATTTTCTGACAAAGAAGCTAAGAAAGTGATCTTTCTAAAAATCCACATTTTTAGTGTAAATTAATGATGGAATAAAGCAAACCGCTCCAACCTTAAATATCACTGAACTTAATTGAAATCTGTGCATAGGATTTACTTTGGGGGAAAAATGAAATGCAGTCAACCTGATTAGCAATGATGCTTTACCTAATTATGATAGTATAATTTATCTTTCAGTCAAGTCAGCAGATGAGATAATTCTTGCTTCTCAATGTTATTATGATATCAAAAGAAATTCTATCACTATCCAGCCTACATTCTTAAACTACAACACTACTCAAAAGTCTCTTGGGTTTTATGAGCTAATGATATAATGAGATTGTTCATATGCATATATTGTACATAAACATTAAGATCTATACTATGTACTTTTTTTTTGCTCAACTGCTATGTCTTGTCTCAAAGTTCTCTGGGTATGTATGAGTTTCAAATTTAAGGCAAAGCCCAGCTCCTACACTGGTTGTCTAAACTACTTTTTGGACTAGGCAATTTTGACCAGCCTCAAAGAAAACACTACACAATGGACTAAGGTGCAGGAATACATTGTCAGTGCACCCAGGAAATGGTGACTGTCCCATGCAGTATCGCAGAAGACAAACAAACAAACAAAACCACCTTGTTTTCCTCTAATTTGGTTTAAATTGCTCTTACGTCCTTCTCTGTAAAGTTATTGCATTTTTTTTTTTTGAAATTTAAAAAATACTTGGATAGCTTTTAAACATTAACTTTTAACTTCCTGTGTTTGTAATGGCTATAATAAAGACATGTTACAGTACTACTGTAATTATCCTTAGATTATTAATAACCATTCTCAACATTAACTCATTTTAATATAGTTCTAGTAATTTGAATTTTAAAGGTCATAAACACAGAACATTTTACAGATGATGCTACTTAGCATTATAATTGGTATGTGATCTCTGTTCTTTAAAGGTGTGTTACACTGTACAGAAGCCATATACACAGCTCTTCAGGTTCTTATACTGTCCTACAAATTGTCTCTGAACACTTGTGGTTAGAAATAACCATAAGTTATGCTTTCTTAAAATAATCGTTGGTGTATTAGGGGAATATTCATACCAATAATTTCCAGGAGTATATATCAAATTACAGTTAGCTAGGATACATTTTTCACCTCCAAATGAGATTCCTTAAATGAGATTTCTGTGTATTAGTGACAGAAAACGTGGGGTAGCTTTTCTTTTAGATTTTGATATGTTAACTTTGACTACCACATCCTGTTCTCAGCTACGTGAGAGTAATTCCATAAATCATGATGATACAAGTACTTAAGGTAGTATGAATTATTTGCATTACCATTTCTGTAACTAAAGTTGGCTGCAGTTCTCAAGCAGATTACTGACTGAACGGTACTGAAGAATGGTGTCAACTAACAAGCAGTTTCTGAAAAATTGGAACCATGAAAGATGTTATTATTTTCAAACTATAAATATCTAGCTGATTTCCTTGGGAAATATTATCACGTTAACAAATAAGACTAAGTTTTAAAAAGGAAAAAAATGTTCTAGCTGTGCAGCGCTAAGTTTTCTCCATGCATTTGTTGTACCCATGAGGCATTTAACCCTTTCTACTTAAAGGCAACCTAGATCCATCCATGAGTATGTTTCTGTCTTCCTTCATACAGCGTCCACAATAAAGCCTGAAATTCCCTCACTGTGAGGGGAAGTGTCAGGGCTACATTGTCTGGAATCCAGTATCTTGAAAGGAGCTCCCTTCACAGACGTGAGGCCCAGTGCAACTCCTATTGCTAATGCCGTTCCTATGGCTTTTTAATGGCTAGTTTAGGGGTCTTTCCTGGCTCAGAAATCTAAGGTGAGGCTCTAAATGGCCTTTCTAACATGTTAGAGCTCTTACATGTGCAGCACTTTCTGCCAAAAAAATGAGACATTGCTGTCAGAGAATGTATAATCTATATCACTCCCTTCTCAAAAACAATTTTTCAGTAAACTTCCATCCCAGGTTTTCAACCAAATTCTCATGTAGTCTCTATACAACGTGGTAGGTGAATTGGTAATTTTTGATTTCTCCTTGGAACGCAGCTTGGTAAAAAATGTGGGAGACATGATTCATATGTTCATTGATAAACTACACTGTTTTCAGTATTAAAAATTAAACGATGTAATCACAGTAGAATCTGGTGTGTCCCTAATATGTACTGCAAAGCAGTATTTCTATCTAGCCCATAGCAACTTACCATGCATAATTAATTTTCCTCACAGAGAAAGCTTAAGTCTTTAGAGCATCAGCCTTGTGTCATGCTAATCAATTTTTGAACAAAGTTAATCCTTATTATTTTCATAAGTCACTATTATCATCAGTTGTTTAGGAGGCTTCTTCACAGAGTATATTACAGTATATACCCATTTTTAAAAAGGGTAAAAAGGAGGACCTGTGGAACTACAGACCAATCAGCCTTACCTCTGTGTCAGGTAAGAACATGGAGCAGATCCTCCCAGAAACCATGTTAAGGCATATGGAAGACAGGGAGGTGTCCTCAGCCAGTTTGTGGATGACACCAAGCTGAGTGATGCAGCTGACACTCTAGAGGGAAGGGATGCCACACAGAGGGACCTGGACAGGTTTGAAAGGTGGGCCCACATGAACCTCATGAAATTCAACAAGGCCAAGTGCAAGGTGCTGTGCTGGGGCAATCCCCAACATCAGTACAGACTGGGGGATGAATGGGTTGAGAGTGGCCCTGATGAGAAGGACTTGGATAAAAAATGAAACATGAACTAACTATGTGTGCTTGCAATCCAGAATGTCAATTGTATCCTAGGCTGCATCAAAAGAACTGTGGCCAGCATGTTGAGGGAGGTGATTTTTCCCCTCTACTCCACTCTTGTAAGACCCCACCTCAAGTACTGCATCCAACTCTTGAGCTCCCAGCAGGAGAAAGACATGAACATGTTCAGAGTGGTTCCAGAGGAGGGCCACAGAAATGATCAGAGGACTGGAGCACCTCTCCTATGAAGAAAGGCTGACAGAGATGGGGTTGTTTAGGCTGGAGAAGAGAAAGTTCCAGGGAGATGATATTGCAGCCTTTCCTGCTTAAAGGGCCCCTATAAGAAAGATGGAAAGAAACTTTCTATAAGGGCCTGTAGTGATAGGACAAGGGGTAATGGTTTAAACTGAAATAAGGTAGATTTAGATCACATATAAGGAGGACGTTCTTCACTATGAGGGTGGTGAGACACTGGAACAGGTTGCTCAGAGATGTTGTGGATGCCCCATCCCTGGAAGTGTTCAAGGTCAAATTGGACAGCTCTTTGGGCAAAATGATCTAGTGAGAGATGTACCTGTCCAAAGCAGATGGGGTGGACTAGATGACCTTCTTCCAAACCAAACCATTCTATGATTCTATATTGGTTATCAAGATTCCAATGGTAACCAGCGTTTCATTCTTTCAGCAGTTTGTCATTGTTGGAACTATGCTCTCATATGATGGCTTAACGTGCAATGTACTTCTTCCCTACTGCCCACTCAAAAACATCTTAGAGAACACTTTAAGCTTTTATCAAAGGATAAGATTTATTTTAATTCAGTTCAACTGTCTGTATATTACCAATTCTTGTCTTGTCTTTTTCCACTCTCTATTTCAGAGGATAAAGTATGGACAACTGTCTATCATGATCTGCAACCGCAGACTTCTGTGGGAGGCAACAGCTTGGAAAAATTATCTGTACTGCAGCTCAACTACAGTGCAACGATGGACCAGATTTCTGCCATTACCAGTAGTGCTGAATACTGTGAGCAGTTTATCTCATATTCTTGCAAGATGTCCCGGCTGCTTAATACACCAGGTAGGCTGAGAATGGGTTATCAGTTAAATGCAGTGTCAAAGACACTGAACAAATCATCAGGGATTGCTGCTAGACCAGTCCACTCAGTGACAGCATATCTTTGTTGTCCTTCATTACACACCTCACACAGAGGTAAATAATTGAAAACATAGAATAAATTATCTTCTTTAGAAAGTTTGCCTTTTTGCTTACTACTAAATTTATTTTATTTTATTTTATTTTATTTTATTTTATTTTATTTTATTTTATTTGCATCACAAATCTGCGTGTTCTCTCAGATTTGTTGCTTCTTAAACCTCCCATTTTTGGTAAACAGGGTAGCTTTGGAAGTTTAATCATCAGAGATATTGAAATACTGCTTTGACCTTTGTCCTGGGTTTTGGTTGTCAGTCTTCATATGCTACTGTCATTGAAGGAACTGGCTGAATAAGTATTGGAATTTTCCCACTAATATCTCTGAAACAGTTTTCTTAAACATGGAGTATTTTTAATAATATGATGCCTTACACATTGGCATGGTCAGTAATGTGGTTGTGTGAGAAATACAATATGCTAGGTTACATTCATTATAAATTTCTCATTTTGATCTGTAGCTTTACTGGAAAAGAACAGTCATAGTAATGCTATATGTACCTTCTCAACAACTCTTATCTATAACTGATAAAACTATTCGTTGTTGCAGAATCAGTAAAACAGCATATAAAGAATAAATTATTTTTAGAAACTATTAATATACACCTAGTACTGCATCTACGCTCTAATTGTGTATGATAGCATTTGATGTTAAGTAAACCTCTAATGGCACTACACGAAGACTGGGTTATATGTGGAAACATAAAACATTTTGTGATTGTGAAATGAGTACATTGTGATATAAGCAGTTAAATGTGTTTCAGATGAAGCTAATGGCTTACAGTGTTATACTTTAAGCTCCTTCCTCTCATGAATTTATTTTGGCATATTTTCTTTTGGTGGTATAGATAAGGGTTCATTTAGCATGCACGCGCGTCTTATCACAATTTCCATAAGCATTTCGTTAGTTAATAGATACTGTAATGCTTGTTACTCCTCTCCTTCCTCCCTGCTGTTTTTGAAATATTTCTAATGCATAGTTTGTCTCTGTTGCTATTATTTTGCTTAATTTAGCTTAGCAAGGAGACTCTGCAAAGTGGGAAATAATTCTTCTTTCTTGGGCCTTAATGTATAGGAGGTTCTGAATCATGTTCATAATTAGAAGTACTGTGATTAGATTCTGCTAGTGGATACTATTTGCACATGCTTCAAAAGTGTAGTATATGGATATATTTTTGGGCAGGTAATTAGAAGGTAAGTTTACTTGAGGACTTGAGCTGCAGATAATGTACATAGAAAGCTTATGGTTTACACAGAGTACAGTGTTAGATTCTCCTTCGTTGAATGTATAGGACTATTATTTCAGGACCAAATTGTATTTGTTAGCATATGTTTATATTGTAGTAAAAGAAATATATACTGTAATTGCAGTTGTTTCCAGCTGCTTCCAAATTTAAAGCAATTAAGCAGCACACAAATTTATTTTAAGAACAATTAAAAAAAAAAAAAGAATAATCAATTCCAGATATTTACATTTTTTAATTTCTCAGAAATGTTTTGGGTGTATTTTGCGGATATCTCTTTCTCCATGTTTTCACCTTTTGCGTGGAAAGAGAAATTAAACTCTTTATAAGATGGTTTCTTGGTCTGGAAAGTGAGTTTCTGGAGGTATTTTACAAAGTAGTTTGTTGTTGTTTATTTGTTTGTTTCCTGTGAGTGGGAGAAAGAAACAATAAAGACAGATAACTTTAACCTAAATAGTAGCAACTAATCACACTAGTGTTTGCATAACACCTGTAATGGTTTGTACACATAACACAGCAGTGATTTGTGTGTTAGTGAGGGAGAGACCAACACATTTTCTTTCTTTACTATGTTTTGTATTCTTGGCTGTTGTCTATGACATCTAAGCTAAGGAACTAGTTTTTCATATCCTTTTTTTTTTTTTCCCCTTGGAGAGAACAGCTCCAATTACTTATATAGCTTCTTCCACTACAGAGCTTTCTATATAAATCATTCCAGTATTGTACACACACACACAAACACACACACAAAAGACATTTTGTATTCCTCAGAAAGGGGAATCCAGTTTTGAAACCAGTGGTAAAATCTCTACAGACTTCATGCGATCGGGACACCATTTGTGGCCTCGATCATAGATACTTTTCTAAGTCAAAACTCTTCCTTTACACTTTTCATATATTTCAGTAACCACTTAGAATAGACTAGTCGTTTTGTTTTAAATTGCATCAAAGAGAACAGAAAACTGAGAAGAGAGTGCAGCAGCTCAACTTTTTCACTTTTTTGCCTCTTGGGTATCACATCAATTTACAACATGATTCTTTCTCAGGGAGAAACTGCCCAGTTAATGTAATTTAAACACAGTCAGGACTGAAACAGTTTATTGATCTATTAATGACAAGTAATTAACTAGCCACCAGTGAACTAAGGCTTTTGCTGCCTTAGTTATTCATTTCCTGTCGAGGTCGTTGAAGTATATACAATGGCAGTAATACATGTTTTGCTGCTAATAATAGCTTAAATAGTTTTGTTGTTGTTGTTTTCTTTTGATTTTTTTTTCCTTAATGCACTGGAAACTGCATTGAAGGTCTATATTTGAGGAAAGCTTTCCTATTTATAAACTAATTTTGTTGGGGGACGTGTGGCTGCAGGCATAGAGGTCCAAGAATTCTCATTATCAGTTGCTTTGAGAGCAACACATTTTGCTCTCAGTCTGTAAAGACTAAAAATTGTCACTGTTTTGAGTCTTTATTTCTCTGGGTCTGTGTCTTTTTGTCTTTATCATGTACTTTCATACAAGCAAAATGACACATACATCGCACAGAATAAATCACTGGAAGCATTGGGAATTGGGAGTGATTTTACATGTCACAATGTCATTGCCTTTCCACTTAGGCCAAGGGAAGCCAGACATTCCATGTAAATTCAGAAGAAAATTCAGAAATGTCATGAGAGACTTCTGAAAACAGGTGTCTCATAAAATTGTAGGATAATTGAGGTTGGAAGGGACTGCTGGAGGTCATCAAGTTGAATTTTCTGCTCAAAGCAGAATGAAAGTGCTTGCATAGCAGTAAATAAAGGCTGTCAGGAAATTGTTTTCCTTACTTACTTTTTGTTTGCTTGGTTTGGTTTCACTTGGTTTGGTTTTGATCTTTCAGCCTAATATCTTTTAAATTATATGCAGACCTAGGTGTCTACTTCAAAATCTTAACAAAAGATCATCAGAAAAAAAATAAATCAAGACAGCTTGGTAACTTTCTTAAGAAAGCACAAAACCAGACACCTCTGCTGAAAATACCCCATTTGCTTATCACAGGAAACAATAAAATTATAGGTGTATTGTAAACTTCTGGAAAAGCCATTTTCAAATGGGGAACCTACAGTGGATGAAGTTGTCTCATAGACTTTATGTCAATTAACTAAGTATTGGAGAGATCTCTGTTCAGTTCTGGACTGATAGAGATTTTCTCTGTAAATTTAAGATTTTTTTTCCCATTTCAGTCAATATTAGGTTGATGTATCTTATTCTCTGTATTGTCTATTTAGATAATAAGTTTATTAATACAGCAATTGCTTTGTGAATATATAGTTATTAGCACAATAAAGGCTTGATCTTGGCAATATAAGTAACTATTACTGTTAATATACGAATAAAATGATAAACCCACGGACCATAATTCCAACTTAATAACAGCGTGCATGTATATGTAAATTTTGAAGGAAAAAAAAAAAAAAAAGGAAAGAAAGAAAAACTCCAGACTGTTTTGCTCTTTTAAATTTACATTTCCCATATCCTCATTTCTTCGTTACCTTGGAAACTTTCATTTTGAGTAGATAATGATATGTTTAGTACTGAAGACAAGCTAGCTGTTTTCTGAGTTCTCAATGCCCATACGCATTCCAGTTGGTATGAGAGGTAACAGGACATTTCCTTCATTTCCAAACAGGAACTTGGATATAGAAGGAAGTTCTTTTGTGCCCACTGGTTAATGAGAATGAAAGAAGCAAAGAAGGGTATAGAATCACAGTGCTTTTAGAGGAAAAAGCTCTTTTTATTTGCTATAAGAAGAAAACTGATATACAAGACAGTGAAATAATATGCTGATAGGCTGCAGAATACTAGTTAATAAAATTATATATTTTCATACACTGTTGTCATTAGACTTCGTGTTAACACCTGCTTGCTACTTCCTTGGTATTAAACTGTCCATGGGACACTGATCTCAGCCCCTGAAATGGGGAGGGAACAGCACGCTGGTTCTGCCATTCTTTGCTTCCCCCTGGGAATAACAACCTGAAGGGAGGAGGGCTGCTGTGTTCACAGTGTCTTTGAGTCTGTCATTTCCTAGAACTGTAGGAGCTGTAACAAATAATCAGAGTGTGGGAGCTAAAAGCATAGATATAGAGAAAAGAACAAGATCTGTTCGTGTTGTGTTCCAATTTATATTCCTGTTCACTAAGCAGGGAAAAAAAAAAAAAACCAAAAAAACAAAACAGCAGTGAAGCCTGCAGGCAGCATATGAAAAGCATAAAGCAGAGTTACTACAGCAAATGAATTACTGTTTTGTACCTGTTTTCTTTACAGTAAATGAGACAGCAGCTTCATGAATTCAGGATTTTAGCAGGTGGAATAGAGAACTTAATTTGTTCAGTTGTTTTAGTTACAATAAGCCAGTTGAAATACCAGTAATAAACAAGATTTACAGGTAGACCGAAATAAAAACAAAGTTAAAAGTTGCAGTATGGTATTTTTATTAAGTAGCCATCCATATCAGAACTTAGTATATAAATTTCCACATCTCTAGAGATTAACTGAAGTAGAGTGCTAGTTGCAGATGTAATACCAGTTTAACAAGAGTTTCTCAAAAATAGTCTGCAGGACTGCAGAACTCTTCTTCTCTTAGTGATGAGTGGAAGCTGCTCCAAATGCAGCTCCATAAGCTCTGACCTTAGCATGCAATTCTTACTGCTCTTTCACAAAACATGCTTGTAAACTTTCACGTATCTTGTCCAGATTTAAGAAATTTACTGATTGTTCCCTTCCTCTCTATTGCTATTCTAGAATATCACCTGCTAGTGATTTTTTCAAGCACAAGAGTCACAGAAGTAATGTCCTTGCCCATCACTTTGGTTTACACACTCATGTTCTAGGAGTGGAAACAAACAGCTTTTGGAGGCTACATTTTTCTTTGTTGTTTGTCAAAAATACTAGTAGTTCATTATAGCCCTGCAAATATTAGAAATCCTTTATGGGACACATAACTGTAGTGCTCTGAGACTTAGTTTGTTTACTACATCTTTTTAAGAAAATGTGTTGCATCTGAATTTTAAATTTAACTCTGTAATTGTAGCAGAATGTTCCAAAATGTTTTGTTTGTTTTTCTTATACTCACTCTCTCTCTAAATGTGTTCTGCCTATTATGGAAGAAGATTCACTACCTTTAGTTTTTAAAAGAAAGACAGAAGAACCTGTCCTCTGGAAAGAGTCCTCTGGACTCGTTCTAACAGGTACACATCTTTCTTGTGCTGGGGGCCCCAAACCTCGATGCAGTACTCCAAGTGTGGCCTCACAATGGCAGAGTAGAGGGGGACAATCACCTCCCTCCACCTGCTGTCACTCCTCTGTTGATGCAGCCCAGGATGCAGCTGGCCTTCTGGGCTGCAAGCACGCAGTGCTGGCTCATGTCGAGATTTTCATCCACCAGAATCCCCAAGTCTCTCTCTGCAGGGCTGCTCTCAGTGAGTTCTTCTCCCAGTCTGTACTCCTGTCTGGGATTGCTCTGACTTAGGTGTAGCACCTTGTAGTTGGACTTGTTGAGTCTCATGTGGTTCACATGGGCCCACTTCTCTAGACAGTTCAGGTCCCTTTAAATGGCATCCCTTCCTTCTGTTGTATCAACTGCACCATTCAGCTTGGTGTCATCTTTAAACTTGCTGAGTGTGCACTCAATCCCATTGTCTATGTCATTGATAAAGATATTGAAAAGCATTGGTCCCAAGACAGACCCCTGAGGGACACTGTTCATCACCCGTCTCCACCTGGACATAAAACCATTGACCACCACTCTCTGGGTGTGGCCATTGAGCCAGTTCCTTATCCACCAGATGGTCCACCCTTCATATGTGGAATCATATTAAAGCCCTTACAGAAGTCCAAGTAGATGACATCAGTCAGTCTTCCCTTGTCGACTGATGCAGTCACTCCATCACAGAAGGCCACCAGATTGGTCATGCACAATTTGTCCTTGGTGAAGCCATGCTGGCTGTCCTGGATTCAATCCTTGTCCTGTATGTGCCTTGACATTGCCTCCAGGAGGATCTATTCCATGATCTTGCCAGGCACAGAGGTGAGGCTCACCCATCTATAGTTCCCTGGGTCCTCCTTTCTACCTTTTTTAAAAATGGGAATGATATTTCCCTTTTTCCAGTCACTGGGGACTTTGCCTGACCGCCATGATTTTTTAAATATGATGGAGAGTGGTCTGGTGACTACATCAACCAATTCCCTCAGGACCCTGGGATGCATGTCATCAGGCCCCATAGACTTGTCATTGTTAAGCTGTGTCAGGAGGTCCCAAACTTGCTCTTCGTTTACAGCGGGAGGGACTCTGCTCCCCCAGCCCCTGCCCAGAGGTTTGAGGACTCGAGAGATGTGGGAAGCCTGGCCACTAGTGAAGACCAAGACAAAGAAGTTGTTAAGTACCTCAGCCTTCTCCACATCTGTTGTTACCAGTTCTCCATCTTCATTTGTCAGAGGCAATACGCTCTGTTTAGTGATGACACTTTCATTTCTTGAGGCTGTACATTTTACTGAAGGCTATATCTAGGGTTTCCTAAATTATAATCCGGGCTTTCCCAGCTGACTGCCTGGGGCCTTGAGCTTTCTCTTCTGTATTATGTTGTATGCTTAGAAAGCCTTTCCGCCACTCAGGAGTCTCTTTACAAGTCTCTTCTAGTCTCTTTTAGTTATTGACTGGAAATACCAGAACCATCTTGTTAAACCATCTTGTTAAAACTACTTTCTGTTATTAGTAATGTCATCAGATCCCACACCCTATATTATACATGTTTTTCATAACGAGTCCATTAGATAAATCCCTGGAACACAGAAGAATGCATAAAAATTGAATATGGATATGCCGTGATTATTAACATGTGTTTGGCAGTTTGTGGTATGAAAAGCCTAAAACACATCTAATTCCAGGAACATTGTTTTTTTCACTACATTTTTTATGTATGCTTTATGTTATTCATCAAATCAGTCTATTTAAATGTTTTTTAGACTTCCCTCAAAATGAGTGCCTGAAACAGTTTTCCCTTTTCATCTTGTGAATAATACGGCATATATTTTCCCTAGTTTTTCTCATTTTCTTTATAATATAGCCAATTCTTTCCATGAATTCCCTTCAGTGATTTCATACTCCGTCTACATGCATTTGATAATGTTAAAACAGTGTCTAGACAATATTGCCCAAGTGTGTATGAGGAGGGAGTTTCACTACAGGGAGTATGCAAAATTTATGACGTATTTTAAATTCAGGTTAGCGTAATGTCCTTGCCACTATTTGGGTAATGAGAGTGCATTGCCCCCTTGAACTTTTGTGCCTTTATGTGTTTATGACTGTAGCCACGGGTATCTGTAGATTTGCACAAGTAAATCTATATGCATATGGGAATTTATATAAATGGAGATGGTCTCCAGACAAGTGTAACTTCTTAGGAGGAATTACTGCAGCATGATCCTTTTTGATGCATCTTTTGAAATGTTTTGTTATATGAGATCTCTTTAATGTGAGAAGGTAAAAAAAAAAAAAAGAAAAAAGATCTGTTTTTCTGTAAGCTATAAATTTTAATGAAAAGGCATTTGGGCAATAACTTGTATTTTCAATGAATTTGTGTGGCCAGAAAAAAATGACTCATGATCAGTTCCTTTGATTCTTGGAATAAGGAGTGGAAAAGATATTTCACTTGATTAATAGGAATAGGAATAAAAATCAATAGCCAAGTTTTCTGGAAAAATGGATCTGCAGATTGAAAAAATAATAATAATAATAATAAAAAAGGATGCTTACCACATATACTGGTGGAAATTAAACTTTGAACCTGAACATTTATTGGCATATGCAATGATAAAAACAGAGCCTCTAGCAAGATGCAGAAGATTGAAATGCACTCCAGCATTTCAGAAGCAGCAGCTAAAGATTTGGAATCAGCTTTCAACTTAGCTGAAAGAGCATAATGAGATTCAGAAAGTGGCAACTGGTTAGTACATGCTGCTATCTCAGTTGTACTAGAAAGACCCATTATAGTAGTTTTTAATGGAACCCTACTCCCGTACTGCTTTGCAAAAATAGCTGGAATGCTTTGGTAGTCAGCATAGACTCTGTAAAGCAAACCTAAGCTCCACAACTAATACTGGGATTTTACTTGCAGCTTGTTAAGATCCTGTGCATTGCAACAATTGTTGAGACAATGATGATCATCATGCCTTGTTTAAATTACAGATATGCAATACATATTTGTAAATTATAAAATAGATCTTACTAACTCATAAATTCAAGACATATTTTGTATCTGTCCAGTTATTTTTAAGGTGTCGTGTCTATCATAGCACTTGCATAAATGAATAACTATAATGAATCTGTGGTATCAAACTTGAATCATGTCCACAAAAATATGTGTATTTTGGAACATGCTATACTATTAAACAGACTATTTTCTCCCATCGCCTTAAGAAACAGTAATTCTGACTTCTGCTAACATCAGACAAACTCAAAAGTTCTTTTTATCTTTTTTCTCTTTCCTCTTTGCTCATTCTTCTTTGATGTTTTATTGTATGTGAACCTCTGATATTTGTAAGTTAATCCAATTTCATATACACTTCTGTAAAATCTAAATAGCATTTACAGTGGTGTTACTCTTGAATGACACAGAAATAACATATCAAAGCTTCTTTTCTTTTTAATCATCTGTTCCCTATGGCATGGACTATGTTTTCATAGTTTCTTGCAAAGCCCTGTGTCAAGTAGCAAGGCTGCTTGAAAGAGATACTGCACCAATTTCTTTTCTGGAAAATCTGAAATTGCAAGCATCCCCCCAAAAAACCTCAGGCATACAAGACAATTAATCTGTGCCACTAAGCCTTTTTTCACCCACAGATCCAAAAATACCTTAACAAAATTTCCAAATATTTGGAGATTAGGAAGTAATGAGAGTTTTGTTTTGTTTGGGTTGGGGATTTCACTTCTGTATGTTTAAGGATTTCTGTGTTGTGTCTTTGAATGTAACATTCTTGATGAATTGAGAGGATTGCTGGCCACAATTTAATGATAAATGCAGATCAACATTTAGCATGCTAAGCACACAGCTGGTTTAATCTCACTGAAAAAAAAAATCTCAACTCTTGTTCTGATTAGTACTTCACCTTAATCTGTGGCCTGATGGCTAACTCTGTTTTTCAAGATCATGTTCAAGTACAAGATATCTGTAACACCAGCAAGACATTGCTAACAAAGAAAAAATAAAGGATAATGAGTGGAAAGAGTGAAAATATTCTAAAGGCCAAATTAGATCTTTCCTCTGATGAAGTTAACATTTTACCCACATAATATTTTACCAACATACAGTTGGTTCATTATTAAAGTAGAGCAACTTAATATGCACATATACTTCACTGAAAAGTGCATAGGTAATTATCTGTTTATATGGAGCATCCCAATGTCAGTGCCTAATTTTCTTTGGACTCACATGCAGATTTCTTATTCTACAGTAACATTTGGTCAAAAGGCAGATAATTCAGTCACCCATTATGTCAGATCACTTGGTGTATAACATGGCTCTGTGGGCTGTTAGCACTTTGTAAAAAACGTTGTATATGGATTCCAGTGAACACAAGAAAAATAATAAGCAATTCCAAAGTTTATATTACTACTGCTGTCAATACTTCATTTTTATTCAAAGTAGTACAACTAAATATATGCACTAATGCTTAGAGAAAGAGAAAAAAGGGTTGATTATTTTTTGAAGGTCATGCTAACTTTGGTAGTCCTTTTATTATATGCCTTTTCATCAGGAATTCACATATTTTAAGAGCAAATACACACATACACATGCAACAACAACAATAGCAAAACCCTGTCAATTCAATCTATTAAAGGATTCTTTTTCTGTCTACCAAACTTAGTAATTTTTATTCTGAGTTATGACTGAAGAATGATAATAGAATAGTTCCTCATCCTTGCCAGCCACTGAAAAACAGCAGTGCTTTCTTGATGACAAAATCTGGAATGAATAAGTTAAGAACAATCAAAGCAAACTTTAAAAGAATTTATCTTCTATTTTTGGATATTCTTTTAGATTTTTTTTCAGACTAATTGCAGTGCAAAAATGGCAATAACATCTTACTGAAATCTGAACTATTTCTAGTTCATATGTTCTGTATTGGGACTGAATATCAGTGACATTTCAATGAATTAGGGTTGCAAGCATCTATTAGCTACTCTTCTATTCCTAATACCTCTGTATTTTATCAATAAAAATAGTGGCATTTTCACATGGTCATTTTCCATTCCATAGGTATCCCCATTCTTCTAATGTCTCCTCCATTTTAAGGTGTTCTTTGATTCATAAAATATGTTGGTCTTAATCAAAATTAATGTTTTTCAAATACCAGGCACATGGCACTAGGTTTGATCTGTTTGGGAAATAAAGGAGTAATAAGTAAGAATAAGTAAGAAGTAAGACTCAGTATTCAGCTCAGGGCAGGAACACCCTCCTCCACATGATCTCCAAATGCAGCCTATACATGCCCTGAATAACCTGACCACCCTGTTCCCTGCAAGTCTGGATAGCCTACCAAGATAAATGGATGGACATGGAGAGGAGGAGAGCCATAGTAATTGTGACAGATTTTCTAATAGGAGAAAGGGCCAGAAAGCACTCCCCATTTGCAGTCAGGCTTCCTGGTACCTGCATGCCCTGGGACTGGTACTTTACATTTTAGAATGTGTCCCCCAGTGTAGACTATGTCCCTTTAAGTACATTTCATTTTAACTTGTAAGAATTCTTATGTAAAATCTAAATCACAGTGCAAAAACAAAAATTTCATGAGACCGACCCTACAACCTAGCCAAATATATATGTGCTACATCCTAAGAACTTCCTTTATTTCCCACTTGATTGATTTATAAATAGGCAATAATACTGAAGTACCTGATTTGTTTGTTGTTATTTTTGTGTATTTTTTATTACTATTATTTTTAAAGGATGCATGACCTCTGAACTTCTGTGTGAATGTGATTTAACTGAAGGCTAATATTCATGAATAGTCACTTGTAGCAAATAGAAAAGCCTTTTCATTCAGGATCAACCTCATTTCCTCCTGTATTCAGATTTTAAATTACCGAACCAAATTATTGTTATGAATTAGAGATCAAAGTAACCCAAGACGTACCCAATTTCAGTGAATATCTGTTCAAAAGAAATAATGGAACTAACATTTCTCTGTTAGATAACTCTAAACATTAAGCATGAAATGTAAGACCCTGTTAAATGAGAAATATTTCAAAGTTCATGAGGATTCAAAATATTTACCATATAGACTGTAAGTATTCAAGTGTAGTCAAGTATTTAAATAGTAACCTTGTAAAGAAAAAAAAAAAGAAACAAAAAACACAACCAAAAATACTCCTTTATATATAGCTTCAATACTAAATAAACAAGTGTTTATAATTATTTTAGCTCTTTGTTATGCCATTTTTCTTTGATTCACTTTTAAGACCGTACTTTAATGTTTTTCTTCCTCTCTTGATTGTTTTTTGACAGACTAATTCTTAATTAATTTTTAATTCTGAATACATTCAGAAGGCTTATTGCTTCCACTGATCATTTTTTCAAGCTAATAAAATTCATTTTGGAAAGCTGCTTCTCTCTGTTCACATCACTCTTCAAATCTTTTTAAGACACTTCAGAAGAAGATTGGCAAGGGTTTAAAGACTGGAGGGGTCAGTGAGAGAGGATGAGAGATTAGCAGGTGGAGATAAGGAAATGATACATCAGCAGTACTGTGGACTGCGGAACTTGAAAGCTGCTTTGGAAGGTAACATAGTACTATTTTTAGGAGATGATGGAGAATCCAAATCACTCAGTGTCTACAATAGCTGAAGGGCTTATGGCAGCCAACAAATAATATTGCAAGAATCATTGTTGAGCTTAATTACTTTGTTCTAAAATTTGAGCTGTTTTAATTGAAGCTAATATGCTAGTATAAGGTGGGGTTGGTAAAACTGAGGTTAAAATGCTATGGAAGGATTCTAGAAAGTGCAGAGGTGGTGCATAAAAATGTGAAATATCAGAAATTGTTGAATATCTTTAAGCAGTAGGAAAAAATGGACAGTACTTTAGAGTTCTGGCTTTAATAAAGTGTAACTTTCTTGAAATTAGTGGAATAATGAACAGTTAATTTGCCATATAAGCAATTTTCATTATTTTTTTTTAATTTTAATAGGTTTTCCTATGTTTTAAAAATGAAGCCTTTTGAAAATGTATGGCAAGTTGTAGGTCAAAAAAGGATCAAAATTGCTATGAATATCTGAGAGTGTCCTGTACTGCAGGGAAAAAAAAGTACTGATATTGCTTTCATTCAATAGAATTTCATAACAGTTTCATAGAAGATGCCACAAGACTTCTAGGGTACATTAAACCCACATTTCCTTTGACCATCACACTTAACACATACCATTCATAGAAATATGTCCTGATCTAAAGTGTTTTTGAAATTGGACTAGCCCCTTGAACAGCTATGAAACCTTGAGTTTTACTTTGGGATGCACTAAGTAAAACCTCTTCATATGCCCTTACAGGTTGGTTCTTTTTTCACTCCCTGACGTGATATTATTCACGTAAAATTGTTAAAAAGCATGCACAGTCCAAGAACTGACATTATCCTTAGAGGATTCAGCCGTGGACCGCTGATGAATTTAAGTATCCACTCCAATTTAAATACATGTACCAATTTATTTCAAAGTTTGTGACAACAGTAGATTTTAAAAAAAAAAAAAAAAAGGATGTTTGTAGTGCTGTATTTTTAACAGTTGAAAACTAGCATGTAAAGAAGATTTTGAAAATATTGTAACACTGAGTTCTTCATCTAGGATTAACCACTTCAGATCCCAAGTCAAACAGTAGTACCTGAAAATTATTTTTACTGTGTGGCTGTTCAGCTATCAAAATGAGTTGATAGTCTCACTCTGCTTCCCACAGGGCATATGCTGCATGTAATTTAATAATCATCATTGCTGGCATGTTTCATGGTGTTTTAGCTGAGGCTACCAGCTTGCCAACCTGCTGGTCTTCTAGACTAGAACAGCTAATACATGGCTGTGTGAGCAACGTATTTTGGTTTGGCTGAGTATTGGGGGGAAAAAAAAAAAAAAGTGAAGAAAAATAAAACAATGATTTAAAAAAAACTGATTTTAAAAGGTTATCTTCAGGCTAAGTTATAATATGCTTCATATTTTACAGCTAGTCAGTGTAAATTACTAACTGAAATATTTTGTTTGCAAAACACAAAATGATAAATGACATTTTTAAAATGATTTTTTTCCCCTCACTTGTTTTTGGTCTAAACAATGTACTGAGTTTGACAATGAATATATATATATATATTTTTCAATGAGAAAACAGACAAAGCTAAGACCCATGATTTTGGAGAGGGAAAGATGTTTTGACACAGAAGTTCATTGTTTCTAAGTTGTGTTATGTTGGCAGTGGTCAGACTTGCACTGAGTTACAACATTTGCATAGCTACTACTTGATTTGTATTTATTTGTGAACAAGATGGACACAAATTATCAAAATTATTACTGAGTCTAGCAGTTATTATTGGCATTTATGTTTATTAAGGTAATTTCCAGGTGAAATGATTAGTTATTCCTTATGCTAAAGTATATTTCAGACCATAGGACATATTGAATTATACTGCATTTCAGAAGAAAATGTTTTACTACTGTGAAAAAACACGGCTGTCCTCATCCTGTGGTTACACAGCAGTGTTGCTGTCATTTAATAACACCATGCTTTCCACACTATGTAACAAAGGACAGGCCTTGTTAATCTGCCAAAGAACTAACCATCTTCCTATCAACTCTCATGGGAGCTTGATTGGCTTTCAAGGGGCAGGGACTAAATTTTGTTCTCAAAAAATACCTGTAGGACATTAGTAGGGTGTTTTGGAACAGAGTTTGTACTCAGAACAATAAAACTGTAGGAGATAATGATAATATATGGGGTTTACATGTCCAGGCGCTGGCAGTGAGGGCTGCCAGGCCTCCCTGTGAGGCGAGGCCTGGGCTGCCCCATGCCAGCTCCAGTGGCCCTACCACAGGGCCTGGCTGAGCGCCTCAGCCACAGGTGGGCTCCTCACGGAGAGCAGAGCTCAGCAAGGGCCAAACACTGCCCGGCAGTGAGGAAAGGAGTGCGAGAAGCAGCCCTGCGAGCAGCCAGGGGAGGAGCTGCTGCAGGTGCCCAGCAGAGCTTGCCCTGCAGCCCCTGGAGAGCCCATAGAATATCTTATCCTCTAAACGATTTTTTTTTTTTTGGGGGGGGGGGAGTTTGGGGGGGGCTGTTTCAAATCATAAAAACTACATGAATTTACCAAATATAACAAAGCTGCACTAAGCATCTACAGTCTTAAATGCAAAGAGGAAGACAGGATGTCAGATACCTAGTCCTGTAAGACCATCATTCTCTATTTTAGGTGATGGAAGAATAAAAGTCATGATCATAAGAATAATTGATCTGAATACTGCTGTTAGAAACTTAAGTTAGCAAATCCCTTGAAGATTTTAAAGACCCAAGTGTCCTGGTTCCGGTTAGGACAGAGTTAATTTTCCTCATAGTAGCTGGTAGGGTGCTATGTTTTGGATTAGGATGAGAAGAGCGCTGATAACATGCTGATGTTTTAATTGTTGCAGAGCAGTGTTTACACCAGGCCAAGGACTTTTCGGCTTCTCGCTCTGTCCTGCCAGCGAGCAGGCTGGGGGTGCACCAGGAGCTGGGAGGGGACAGACCCAGGACAGCTGACCCAAACTGGCCAAAGGGGTATTCCATACCATCTGGCGTCATGCTAAACAATATATAGGGGTGGCTGGACGGGGTGGGGGGGCCGGCTGCTCGGGGATAGGCTGGGCATCGGTCAGCGGGTGGTGAGCAATTGCATTGTGCATCACTTGTTTCTTACACATTATTATTATTAATACTATTATCATTATCACTATTATTATTATTGTTATTATTATTTTCCTGTCTTAATAAACTGTCTCTATCTCAACTCACAGGCTTCACTTTCCCGTTTCTCTCCCCCATCCCAGAGAGGGAGGGGGGAGGGTGAGCGAACGGCTGTGTGGTGTTTAGCTGCCAGCCGGGTTAAACCACAACACCAAGGAACCTGTTCTAAATTCAGTGTTAACCCTCCTTTGCAGAGCAGGCAGGACCAGAGAACTCCCAAGGCTCCTTGCAGCCTGGGTGATGTGGTGAGATCTGTCTGAGAAATAGTGTAGTAGTGCTTCTTTATATCATTACTGGCATAGTAGGCTTCTCACTGTTAGAAACAAAATAGTCCTATATTACCAAGAATAATGTCTGAAACCTCACTTTGTGTGAAGTAGGCAAAAAAAAAATAATATATTTTTTCTTGGAAATATGATTGGGAAGGCAGAAATCAAACTGAAGACATATGACAGAACAATATATATATATATATGTATATATATATATTTTTCCCCCCCTGGAAAGAATGAAGGATACAATATTCATACTGTTTTGTAGATGAGTTTATTTCAACCATGCAGGAAAAAAAAAAAAAGCCCATAATGAGTAGATCCTACTCATTGGAGAAAACTATCACTGGAGCACTGTCTGTCATGTTTGAAATCACTGTAAACAATAAAAATACTCTAAAAATGTGGTTCTATATCCCATATTTACTTCAGTGAGTGTCATGTGCATGCATAAAAAAGCAGAATTTGAACCAAACATGAGTCTGTTATATTCTAAAAGAGCAGTTAATATAAGTTGCATGAAACTTCAGAAGCTAAAGATTAAAAAGCAGTAAACAATTTGACATTATACTTCCAAAAAAAAAAAAAAAAAGTAGAAACAGTGATCACTGCGGTGACTCCAGAGAGTGCACTGGCACCACTGGGGATGCACTGCGGTGACTCCAGAGAGTGCACTGGCACCACTGGGGTTGCACTCCAGTGACTCCAGAGAGTGCACTGGCACCACTGGGGATGCACTGCGGTGACTCCAGAGAGTGCACTGGCACCACTGGGGATGCACTGCGGTGACTCCAGAGAGTGCACTGGCACCACTGGGGATGCACTGCGGTGACTCCAGAGAGTGCACTAGCACCACTGAAGATGCACTCCAGTGACTCCAGAGAGTGCACTGGCACCACTGGGGATGCACTGCGGTGACTCCAGAGAGTGCACTGGCACCTCTTGCTTCCTCTAAAGTTTGGTGCTTTTATAAAAATATTTTTATAAACTGGAATTACTTTTTCTTATGCAGGTTGGAAAGCATGTACCATGATCCCAACTAGGTTAGAAATATATTCAGAAACAGCCAGAAAGTAGTGGTGCTATCCAGAGCCACAGAAAATGGTGAGTAAGGGGAATGCCCTTCAAAACAGGGATGAATGAGTCTGCTTTAATAGAACAGGCAGAAGTATTGTTTGGAGGACAGGAAAGGACCTTAGATGCTAAGGATCCCAGTGGCTGCCTCACATGTGAGGGAACAGGTGTATTGTTGTGAATTCAGCTGTGGGGTTTGTTTTTTGTTGTTGTTATTATTGTTGTTTTTCTGCTTTAGAATTTGTGAAGCCTCAGTATTGCAGTAAGCTTCTCACTATGCTGCATGCTTAATATTTTTCCATCTGGTCAGTACAACATTAAATTTATGATAGTCAAAACAATTCTTTGACGTGCTGGCATTTCAGTATTTGTGTTACAGTCTTTCCTTTCAATTTATTTTATAGCAGTGTTCTAGTTTGCTTTCTAACTTTGATGCTGGACCACAGCCACAGGTCAGCATACTTTGGCTGGAAAATGGTTTTTAAATAGCATTAAGTCTGAAGATTAACATCAGGAATGACTCTACACAGGGCTAATTCCTCCATCTTGTCAACTGTAAATAAGAACTGATATTTGAAAAGCTACAATTTATGTTAATGATAGTGCCAAAAGCATTGGTATGGTGCTCTTTATATGAGTTCATGCAAATAGTTGATTGATGCTGAAGTCTGCATTAACATGGAGCACATCCTCAGGTAATTTATGAGAAAATGACAAGATATGAAATATTAAGTGAAGCATTGATCAGTGTGCAATATCATTGCCTCAGATCAGTACTCATTTTCAGAACAGTATTCACTATTGCTTCAGAGCAGGAAAAAAGCATACCATACCAAAAAAAATCGTGATACATAAGACAGGGCTTAGAGATTTGACGAAGTATAACATCATGCAATATATTTTTCCATAAACACGGTGGGTTTGAGGGGAATTTTTTAAAGATGCTGTTATAGAAGTATCAGTCAAGTAATTAAAAACAAGTAGAAAAGACATGATGGGAAAAAGTAAATATTTTTGGAATCATAGAATTACAGAATTGTTGAGATTGAAAGGAACCTCTCAAGGTCATCTGGTCCGTCCCCCAGTTTCAAGCAGGGCCACCTAGGTTGCCCAGGACTGTCCAGGTGGCTTTTGGAGATCTCCAACAAGGGAGACTCCACAACCTCTTCAGGCAACTTGTATGAATTCTTGGTCACCTGCACAGTAAAAAAGTGTTGTTCAGATGGAACTTCCAGTGTTTCAGTTTGTACCCGTTGCCTCGTGCCCTGTCACTGGGCACTACTGAAGAGAGGTTGGTTCTGTTCTCTTTGTACCCTCCCCTTCAGGTATTCATACACATTCATGAGATTCCCCCTTGAGCCTTCTTGTCTCTGGGCTGAAAAGTTCCAGCTCCCTCAGCCTTTCCACATAAGAGAGATGCTCCAGTCCTTTCACAATCCCCTTCATGGCCCTCTGCTGGCCTCTTTCCAGTATGTTCAAGCCAGTCTTGTACTGAGGAGTACACAGCTGGACACAATTCTCCAGCTTTGGCCTCCTAGCGTTGAGTAGAGAGGAAGGGTCAACTCCCTTGACCAGTCATTGTCAATGCTTTGCCTAATGCAGCCTAGGAGATACGAGGATACCAGGAGATACTGGTAGCCTTCTTTGTAGCAAGGGCATATTGTTGATTCACGTTAATCTTGGTGTCAACCAATATCCCCAGGTCCTTTTCTACAAAGCTGCTTTCCAGCCCATCCGCCACTGGCTTATACTGCTGCTGGGGTTGTTCCTCTCCAGGTGCTGTACTCTATGCTTTCCCACATTGAACTTCATTATGTTCTTGTCATCCATTTCTCCGGCCCGTTACGGTCTTTCTGTATGGCAACACTATCCCCTGGTGTATCGGTCATTCCTCCCAGTTTTGTATCGTCAGCAAACTGGCTGAGGTTATGCTCTGCCACATCACCCAGATCAGTAATGAAGGTACTGAACAGGACTGGACCCAGTATTGACCCGTGAGGCACTCCACCAGGTACTGGCTTCCAGCTGAAGTTCATCCCACTGATCACCACTCCCTGAACCTGTTTATTGAGCTGGTTTACAATCCACCTCACTGTCTGCTCATCCAGCACATGCTTCAACAGCTTTTCTATGAGGATCTTATGGGAGACAGCGTCAGAAGCCTTTCTGAAATCTAGTTAGACAATATCCATCATTCTGCCCTCATCTACCATCTACCAAGCCAGACATTTCATCCTGGAAGTATATCAATTTGGTCATATTCTATAAAATATTCTCTTTGATAGAAACAGAGTTTCTTGTTACAAAAAGTTTCATTGAATTCGGGAAGGACATATACACGTGAGCAGACACTCTACTTATTTTCCAAGGAAGGAGTATTAATGTTTGTGATAAAATTGTGTTTTTACATCTACCCTAGCTTAATGACTGTGCCACCAAATGTACGTGCAGAATGCATCTATCAGTTAGGTTATAGCAGTGCAACTGAGAACATGATCTCACTGAGATGAAGTTAACTTTTTCAGACCAGGTCCATGTGCTTTGGATTTCTGGCTAAACCAGAAGACTCTAGGTTTTCTAATTTCACAATTACATGCCATCTGTAAATATGTCATCATCTAGATCTGTTGTCTTCTCTCTGTAGTGGTATTTGAGAGTTCAAGTTTCGTGTTCATTCATGTTTCCAAAAACTTTAAATTAGTATGCACATTTTTCATGTGGACAGGCTTGTATGTTTTCCTCTCCTAAATATATTTTTCTTAAGCATCTTTCTGTGTGTTATTTGTGGATAGCATGATTAGTCAAACAATGTTACAGGGTAAAATATTCTAAGCCTGCTTCTGTACTCTAAATTAAAACAGTGGTTGTAAAAGTTGGAGTATTATGTTTTTCCCAAATACAAAATGTAGGAGTATTATTATTAAGGATTAGTCAAATGTGTGATTGTAGTATCCAGACACATATTAAATAGTAGGAGATAACATTTGTTCAAAAACAAATACAAAGCTGAAGAATATATGCGGCACAACAGCCACATAAATGATTTTTGATACTTTATTGCAGCAGAACATTAGTCAGGAAATCATTCACAGTCTTTAGTCAGCCCTAAAGCCTTACAAAACAAATCATATTCTCAATTAATTTTCATATTTAATGAATTACTTCTATCATCATTATGAATTTTGGAGAAAAAAAAATCTTCAAATGAACCATCCACTTAAATTAAACCCATTCAGTAAAATTTTGGTTCTAATGTTATAACTAGAGGTTGTAATTAGAGGCTGCATTTCCCATTTCCATATGGTCAATTTACTAAATAATTCAATCATAATTATAAAATAGATTTGGACAAGTATTTACTTCTCTGTGTTCTAAGAGCATGAAAGACTACTCCAAAGGCTTTTTTGTTTAGAATAGGTTTATTTTTATTGATTCCAAATATTCTCAAAGTTTGCTACTTCTTTTTCAAATTAGTTTAAGAACTGAATGTGATGATTATGCTATGAACCTACTTTTTTTTTTTTTTCCAGTTTTTCAGTATTCTTGGTTTTACTCAGGAGTAATCCAAAGACTAATACAGGAGGAAGTGAAAATTGCACTGTCAATATTCAAGCATGTAGAGTTTAGGTGAATGGGTACCTGGTATCGTGATAGCAGTGTAGGGGGGTAGACCTTCCCTCTCAGCCCTGCTCATCCCCGGATCATCACTGGGCTGCTTGCACAACTGGCTGCATGTAGGATTTTAGTCATATTGTGGTGACTGAGGAGGCTTCAAGTACTATGCAAAACGTGCTTTGTCACCCCCTAAGTGACTTGCAGTGAATAGTTATGGAAACATACAGCTGAAGTAGTGTGTCCAAGTATTGGTTACATTTGTTTATATGTGCAAATAAATAATGCTGCATTCATAGGAATCAAATATTCAAATAGGAATTAGATTAGGGCACCGGGGTGGCTGCTGATTATTTTGAGGCAGATACTTTTCCCATATTTGTATGAATTCAAATATTCGCCAAACATTATATTAGTTCTCAGAACAATGTTTTTGCAGCTTTTTCATTTAGATTTGTTTTGGTAAGGATGTATTTTTTTATATTCTTTTCTTCCTAAATATGTTATGTTGAAAACAGAGGTTCTATTAACTCTGTTGAATTGGTCATTAGAATAGAAAATCCAAGGAAGAAAAAATCTGTGAAAGTATGTGCATTTCAATTTTTCAGTTATTTTATTCCTTACTTTATTTGAAAAAGCTCAAGGTCACTACACACTAATTATGAAAACAGTACTGTTACATTTTTGTATGATATCTTGATTTAAATCAGAAGATTGTGTATCGAACTTTGTTCAGTTATTATGGAAGTATAATATGCCAGGTGTTGGGGGTTAAAAACACAAGGTATCAGTGTTTCAAAATAGATTTGACTTAATTCTTTGTACAAACAGATGTTCTCATTACATCATTTCCTGTTGTTCACCTAGAACTACCTCATTAAAGCTAGTAAATGAATTAAGAACTTTTTAATGTATGAGGTAACAATCATTTAGCTTTTAGTTATATTTTGGGAGGGAACACTCTCAAAGATAATTATTTTTTTCAAAAATACCCTAATTTTCAAAGCGGTAGTACTGGGCTTTAAGCTGAAAAGGAGATTGGCAATGCCATGAAAGAGTATTCTTCAGAATAAAATATAAAAATACTATAAAGTAATTGGAATTGTAGATACAAAAATAAGTATATAAATAAATCTGGTAATGTTATCCATACTATTCTCAGATCACAGCCTGGCAAGTAAAAGAGATGTCCCGACAGAACAGTCTTTCATTATTGTTTTGTTCATATTTAAATGATCCATTCCTACTGGAAAACTGCTCTGATTAATATTGTAATTATATTCTGCCTTAATTTTTGCTGACTTAATTTGTTCTTTTTCTTTTCCTAGTATTTTTGTGCCCCACCAATTATTTTTTTTCTCCTCCCTAAATAATGAATCCCTTAAATACTCAGAGATTAGGTTATACTCTCATATACTCAGAGGTGTTTCAACCTAGGAGAAGGTACGACTGTGAACATAGAAAGCAATAAAACACAACAGCTTTTAACTGCAGAACACTGAAGTATTACACAGAAGTTAAAGAAAAAAATAGTAAATTTTTCAATGAAAGAATATATAGAACTCCTATGGAACCTTTTCTCCAAAGTTTAACATTAATATATATTTCAGTTCAGTATGTTGAGTTATGCGATTTTATCTTTTCCGTTGTGTTTTCAACTTAGTACAAGGAATTCTTGAAACATCATATATAAAACATCTTGATTATTTTGCATTTCAATTCATAGTCCAAACTTACCTTATTTGTGATTGTGACATCGAAGTGACAAGCTATATAAAAATAGGACAGAAGAAAAACTAGAAGTGACTGCAGATAATGAGTAGCACAACTCTTGACTAGGCAATCTACTACCAACAAATTACTTTAGTTTTGCATATTTCATGTTGTGCCTCTGCTGAGTAATACTCATAAATGATTACTAATAGTAGACTGATTCAAATACTTTGATTCAAATTGCAGTTGTGCCTACTGCTGAGTAATACTCATGAATGATTACTAATAGTAGACTTTGATTCAAGTGCTTGGAGGTTAGATGGTTGCTTTGTGAACATCTGTTTAGTGATAAGAGGAGAAACTCGTGATAATTGTTATTTTTTTCTTCTTTCCTGATTGCTTCTTTTGTTGCCTAACTTCACCTGATTTTACTACTGCTGTTTCTGTTATTATTGTAATTGTCATTAATCCTTTATTTCTTTTATTTCTTCTGCAATTTGCAAAATCTGCCATTGCATGTAATGTAATTACACAATTTTGCCTTCATGTTGCTCTTTCCTACTTAGAAGAGACAGCAAACAAAACCTGGGAGTATTTCAACATCAAAAAATTCATATCGAGAGCAGTTTTTCTACCTGAATTGCCATATTTGAGTTCTTCCAACACTGCTCACCCACTTATTTTCCTTTCCACATTTGAGAGCTAGCATAGTTAATGATGACACTAGGCTCTTCACAAATTATAGAGAAGCTGTAAACAAGATAATCTGGGATAAACATGCCATAGGAATTGCTAAATAGATCCCACATTTTCTTGAGGACACTCAAAGCTGGACATGACAGTATCCTACTGCCTCATAGTTTAAGAATTCTTGTGAAAATAGAAATCCAAATTTAGTAAGAGTCCCCACTTCAAGTTGAGGCTGACTGAGTCCTTGCCAAAGTCTCTTCTTAGACATTCTAACATTTTGTGTGAAGTTGTCACAGAGATGAAAAGGACTTTACTGAGTGGTCTGGGTATCTGGAGGTGGGACAGACAGGAATGAGCAACATCAGGAGAAGAGAGTGATTGACCCATCCAAGCATATTTGCTAGTATGGATGGGTCTCTGTTTATAACATAATTTCCAAGGCAGATCAGCAGTTTGTCCAGCCTGTGGTCCTTTCCTTGTATGTACTTAGATATAGGAGTTCTTCTTTCGCAAGTAACAAAGATGATCTGGGTCGGGGGACTCGAACCCATATCCAGACAAGTGCCTGAAAGAACAAACCCTTCTGTAACTTCTCGAAACTCCAGCCTCAACTCTCACCACAAAAGATCATGGAGTGAAATCATAGAGTAGTTCAAATGACCATGTTATGTTTTCCATTGAGAAATGTGTTCCTTGAAAACAGTTCACATGGGTCAAGTCCAGTATCTATTCTGGTACCTTGAATAGAACCAGATTCTTTTGAGATAATGGAAGAAATGAGAAAGTGAAGCAACTTGACAAGGAGAAAGTTCATCTTACATAGGCATAAACTGTAGAGTAACATACTTCATCTGAATGTAATGTGGATGCTCTATAAAGTCTGCTTTTTTTCCTCAATTCTCTTACATTTTTGAATCTTCTATATTGCATAATGCTTTCTGTTAATGCCTATGTGTGTGTGAAGATATGTATTGGGAGAAGTTTATTTCCCTATTTGTATCAGTCATGTATTTATAAAATATTAAAACTAAGTTGTACTTCAGAGTTAATGAGTGGGATGCCAACTGCTTCTTTTCGTTGAATGATAAAGTGCTACCGAGTTATTTGAACTTAATTTTTGGAAGATCACTGAGAACTGAAGCTGGAGTGCACAAAGACAGGCACCTGAAACTGTAGATCATTATGGAAAAATTGGCCTTGACATTCATAGATCCATTGGTTCCACATGTACAAAATGTAGTAGTACTTGTATGTAAATAGACCATAGAGTTTTTTATTCTTATTCGCAGCAAAATGAAATATATATATATACTATGTCTGGACTTAGCACACTGAATTAAATGTCAAAGATGGTTTTCTTCTGATGTCATCTTTTGTTACTTTGGCACTGATGTGTGATTAGTAGGTTATGATAATGCTACTTCCCTAATCTTCTTTATGTTTTCTTTAATAGAAGATAAGCAAATTCAGTCGATATACTCATTATAAAAATGCTTCAAAATCAGTGATATTTTTACATGTGGTTCAATCCCCATAGCTTTACCTTCCAGCCTTTGTATATATATAAGATATATATGTAGATACCTATCACTCTATGAAATATAAAGAGAATAAAGTGGGGGTTGTTGGGTAGCATAATGTTTTCATATCAAAACACAAGTAAATTGTCAGGAGTGTAGCATATATAATTACACATTTGAAATTTATGAAGACTTTATGGTACTTTGGCATTTATCATGAAAGGCTATAATATTGATTGATAACAACACAGTGTTGGTAGAGCAGAACCTCTTCAGAAATAGATTTATTTTGCAGGTAGATTTCTTTTTAATTCCTGTATTTTTATGAATATAAAAATCTATTCAGAGGCTGCACATGGTCAAAATTCATTTGATAAATGAACTGTCACTTTGCTTTAGGCATTTAAAAAATATTTAGTTGTGCATATTGATGATTCATTAGGACTAGTGAGGAAGTCATTATGACATTGGTACTTCACTGAGTATGTGCAAACATTATTAAATTCCTAGTAAAATTTAGAGTATGTGACATCTGTTTGAAGCAATACAGATAGCTCTAAAACATTTAGGATTTTGATGAGTATTACTAGCAACAGTGCCTCTACATGTGTTGGGTGCCTCAGAGATAAGTATGCTGCATGCAGCGTGGCAGGGGAGCCAGTGGTGGGTGTATTTCCCAATAAGAAAATAGCCTATCACCACACACAGATGAGCTTATTCAACTGAGCCACCTAGAATTTTGAAAGAAAGCCAAAGTAATACTAAAGGTCTATTCAGTTGTTTAGACAGTGAAGACAGTGCTTAATCCACTTGCTTTCATCTCTCCCCTTCAATGCAAAGACATAAAGCTGAGCAGAGGTACCCTTTTATGCTTACTGTACAGGTCAACTCTGAAAGAGTTCTTTAAAGATCTTTATGAAACAGAAAGTATTACCCAAATTAATCCCTGTTGACATAGCCTACTGTTTCCAGTATATGCAGAGTGAATCAGTATTTCTATTATATTCAGATTTTTTTTTCTTTTATTTACCTGCAAGTACAGAATTCTCTTCATCTAAAAGTGATTTTG
Organism: Anser brachyrhynchus; assembly: GCF_964034855.1. Taxonomy (NCBI): domain Eukaryota; kingdom Metazoa; phylum Chordata; class Aves; order Anseriformes; family Anatidae; genus Anser; species Anser brachyrhynchus. Next base: position 57,209,978 of record NC_137695.1, on the reverse strand, counting down.
GTGAAGGGAAACAAAACAAATGAAAATAAATATCAGCAGAATAAAACATTTAAATGTGTCACTAACATCACTAGACCTCATTTGATTAAGTTTATAATATTTTTATAATAAATAAAACATTAGTGGTATGTATGCGTGCAAGTTTTTTTATGATTTGCCTATTCAATAAGAAGTAACCACCCACACTCCTTAATCTTAGATAAATCAAGGAATAAAATCAGATATCAATTCCAGAGGAGTAACAAAAGTGCAGAGAGGAGAGGTAAAGAGGATTTTTTGCTCATGTTTGGTGATGAGCAGAAGCATTTTTTTAAAGTGGTTGTCTATTGGTACCTGAAGCCAACAGCATTTGCATACTATTCAGCAATCTATATACTGATTAGTTTATTTGAGAGGGTATTTTGTTTGGCTATTTAAAGGAAAATAGAGTTTAAGTACGGTCATTATTTTATTTGCAATCCAGTATCATAATTTGCCTGTGAAAATGTTTCAGTCTTTCAGGTAAGAAAAGATGTGGTTTCTTTTCTAAAGAGGTCTTCCTTTTTCTGTTATTTAAAGGATAGCTTATGTCCTATCTAGGGAGTTTGAATGTATAGTGATTATAAAATAAGTACAAGAATTGGATGACTAGGATTTCTACTTTCAATCCTGCCATTAATTCATGGTATAAAAATGGGCACCCATCACATTTCTGTAACTCTTGTTCTTCATCTGCAAAACTTGGAATGGTGAGACTGTACCCCTTAGGAATATATGTTGGTACCCGATTAATTAAAGAAAAAAGGAAAAGAAAAAAAAGAAAAAAAAAAGAAAAAAAGAAAAAGAAAAAGAAAAAGGAAAAAAAAGAAAAAAAGAAAAAGAAAAAGAAAAAGAAAAAGAAAAAGAAAAAGAAAAAGAAAAAGAAAAAGAAAAAGAAAAAGAAAAAGAAAAAGAAAAAGAAAAAGAAAAAGAAAAAGAAAAAGAAAAAGAAAAAGAAAAAGAAAAAGAAAAAGAAAAAGAAAAAGAAAAAAAGAAAAAGGAAAAAAGAAAAAGAAAAAGAAAAAGAAAAAGAAAAGGAAAAGGAAAAGGAAAAGGAAAAGGAAAAGGAAAAGGAAAAGGAAAAGGAAAAAGAAAAAGAAAAAGAAAAAGAAAAAGAAAAAGAAAAAGAAAAAGAAAAAGAAAAAGAAAAAGAAAAAGAAAAAGAAAAAGAAAAAGAAAAAGAAAAAGAAAAAAAAGAAAAGAAAAAGAGAAAAAGAAAAAAAAAGGAAAAAAAAGAGTGCTAGTTATTAATTTAATTAACATAATCCCAGTGGGATTTCTGTTACTCTTCTTATTACTCTCTTTTTAAAGATCAAGGAAGAAATTTCCAGTGGATTTAGGCTTGATTCTCTGTCTATTGTTGCTTTCTTGCAGGAATCTCTTTCTTTGCTTTTATTTTTGTAGATATGACAACTCTGTTCAAAAGCCAGGCCACATGAAATGCCCTGAAACATTTCCTACCTTACAAACCCTACCTTACTTACCATCCTTCTAGGCAACAATATTCTATCAAGGTATGGGGCAGTCCTTTCTTGCAGCTCCTTTGCTCTCTGTTTTCAGTGAAAAGTGAAGTACGCCTTCCTAAACTCATAGCTCCTAAACTGGGAAAAAGTAGACTGATAACAGAGAATTTTTAAATCCTTCTGCAATTTTTGTGATTTTGAATGTTGCCTTGGGTTGGGGGGGGGGGGTTCCTCCCTGGTACCCTGTCTACCTAACATATGTGTACAGAATTTTGTTGTATAATGTTAAGCCACATGGAATTAAAATTCCTCAAGCTGTCCTCTACTTCAATATATGTAGTAGAGCAGTTATGAAAATCCAGGACATGCAGAAACAGCTCTGGAAGAAAGTCATTTATCTTTTCTCCAAACTAGTGGTAGAATGTTCAGACAGAACATTTTGGAAGCTCAATGGATCCATATTATAGCTCCTTAAACTTCACCTTTTATATGAGTATGTGAGAGAGCCTTAATCTCCATTTGGAAGGTGTAATAAGAGTATAATTATTAAATACATTATATCTGCATATAAACCAGATTAACAGCTCAAGTGAGACCTTAAGCAATCCTGTGATTCTCATGATAGCCATGAGCTAATTGAATGTATTAGAAGCACTGTCCATATGTATATTGACATCTCCCAGAACAAAGAATCTTGGAGACTTCATTACCACTCTTTGTCAGCAGCTATTTCTCTTCAGACAGAGGAGAAGCCCGTAACATAGCAGTGGTCTTTGTGTGTGTCTGTATGCAATTTCAATCTCACTGGATTCTTACTTTTGTTATATCCTTGCATTTATACATTCAATTTCATTGTATGTTGTTTTTTTTTTGCGTGAATAATATCTTCTTCAGCCTTGCCAGGCTTTTGTTATCCCAAATACAGCTATTTGTTTTCATAGACAAATGATAGATTTAGTTTAATGACAAATTTAAGTGATATTTTTAAATACTTCATGTGAGTTTCTTTTATATATATTTATATTTGTATTTGTATTTATATTTATATTTATATATGAAAGAAAAAGAAATAGTCCATGTGTTGTGGAAATTTGAGATTAAGCACTGTCTTTCTGGGAATGCTACTGGAATGCTACTGTCTTATAGGGAAATAGACCTTGAGTTTATACAAAAGAAGCACAGTTTTACAAGGAGATGGTAATTCAGTCATTTAAATATCATGAATTAAAACTGTGGCAACAGTTGTATTATGTAGAGTAAAATTTCAAATCTATAACATTATCTTTTAATACAGTGCAAACATCACCTGCAGTTATGCATAAATGTCCCACTATGGTATAGAGCTGTATGATCAGTTTTTATCACTTTCCACAATTTCTTCTGAATCATCTGGTGTTAGCCATTGCTACAGACAGGAGATATAGACCATAGGAGACCATTATGTGGTCTAATGAGCAGCTTCCTTCATGTATAAAGTCATACGCAGTGTTCTGGTTTGGGGCAATCCCAGTACAGACTGGGAGAAGAACTCATTGAGAGCAGCCGTGCAGAGAAGGACTTGGGGTTCTAGTGGACAAAAAGCTTGACATGAGCCATTAGTGCACACTTGCAGCCAAGAAGGCCAGGTGCGTCCTGGGCTGCATCACCAGAGGCATGGCCAGCAGGCTGAGGGAGGTGAATGTCCTCCTCTACTCTGCCATTGTGAGGCCCCACCTGGAGTACTGTGTGTCCAGGTTTGGGGCCCCCAGCACAAAAAAGATGTCGATCTGTTAGAACGAGTCCAGAGGAGGGCCACGAAGATGATCAGGGGACTGGAGCACCTCTCCTATGAAGAAAGGCAGAGAGAGCTGGGGATGTTCAGTCTAAAGAAGAGAAGGCTCCAGGGAGACCTCATTGTGGCCATTGAGTACTTAAAGGGGTCTCATAAAAAGGATGGAGAAGGACTCGTTACTCAGATAGATAATGATAGGACAAGAGGGAATGGTCTTAAACCAAAAGAGGATAGATTTAGATTAGACGTTAGCAGGAAATTCTTCAGTGGAAGAGGTTGCCCAGAGAAGCTGTGGATGCCCCATGCCTGGAGGTGTTCAAGACTAGGTTGAATAGGGCCTTAGCCAATCTGATCTAGTGGGTGGCAACCCTGCCTATGGCAGGTCCCTTCCAACCCAAGCCATTCTATGATTCTGTGATTTTGTGCAGATAGCCCTATGTAAGGGATTTCAGTGTCGTCAACCTCATTGTTATAAATGTGAAGAAAATAATATATCTTGCATGGGACTGGAGTCCTTCCAGAATCTGAGCAGGTGAACAATTGAACAATTGGTTTGTACATACTGATGGTTTTGTTTTTTCTCCTTCCATTATTACAAATAACATAGTTAGCTAGGAAACAAAGAAGACTTCAGAAGCAAACAAGGGTTTGTTTGATAATATTGTCAGGTTTTTTTTTTTTTTTCAATTACCTTTTGGGAAATCAAAAGGGGAAGATGAGAAACAGGAGGATTCAGCTGTCTTCAGGCAGCTAGGTAGAAATGATTTTTCCTTAATTCTCATATGCATGTTACAGTTTGCTTTTTAGCTTTAATATTTTGAAGTGTAAAAGCATATTTAAGGAAATGGACAAATTATATCCTTGTAAACAGCCATATGTTTGTATTTTTATTAAATTTAAGGGGTGATTTGAATGATGAAGGTTTTATTACTTTCAAGAAAAAGGAATAAATGCCCATCTGTAAAATTTATGCTTTTTTTTTTTCTTCTTCTTCTTCTTATTCTGTTAAAATATCTTCAGCTGCAGTTGCTCTCTGTTAGTTTTGAAAAATAGAGAAGACATGAGAAATTGCCCACAAGGTAATCTGATATTTCTTTTTATGCATTCTGAGGTGATGTATACCACATAAATGCCAACCTGTAGCCAGATTTTGTTATTTTTCCTTACATTTGAAAGTACAAATAATTTTTGGCTATTGCAAGTACTGCTTGCTCACTTCTAGTGTTAGGAGCTACCATTCAGTGACTGGTCCCATGGGCAGCAGTCATACCAGTTTCCTCTGGAGACTGCACTTAGACCTATGTCAGTGCAGGCTATGTACAGGTATCTCATGTTAAGTTAGGCTTATGACAGTTTTTCTGGAAGGGAAACAAGGTTTCACTGGGGTTGAAAGCCAGAGGAAATGGTGCCTGGTCCCAAACCCAAGCTGGCACGCAATAAACTTGACCTTTTCAAGCTGTTACTAAAAATATATTTGCATGTATTTGACTGTTACATGTCCAGAAGGGATTACCTAAAATATCAGTAAGAAAACACAGGGAATGCCGAAGGGAAACAAATAACAATATGAAACTATGTGATCCAGGCTAATTTTTACAGAATGGGAAAACAGTGCAGGTTCTCATTTGAAATCTGAAGACTGCATGCCAGAGAGCAGCTGAACTTCTCAAGCTGTGTGCCATGCTCTCTTTTTCTGAAAATTAAAATGATGTTTGTTTATCATCAGGAATATAGTAAAGATGAGTCTATAGATATGACTCCACCAGCTGGCTCAATGAACTTCATTCAAACCACAGAATGTTGCTGCCTCACTGTAGTAACCTTGAACTTTATTGCTATAGTAAAGGTTAAAAGTTCACACAAAATTATTTCAAAATCCAAATACCAGTAGCAGTAACTACTCAGTAAAATACTAAGAGGCATAAAAGTGACACATTTGCCTTGTCATTCATTATTTTATGAGATACCCATTTTTACTGAGCACAGTGTAAAGATTTATTTATGACTGGTATGATCTGACATCAAAATGTTTTCTATTATGAGGGAAATGAAAAAGGACTGCTAAAAAATTACTTTTAAAATTTTTAACCTAGAAGAAAGGATGAATTTCAGTCAGAGCTTCTAATGTTTAAGGGAATCAATTCACAGTGTGCTTTTAAGTCAAAATGAAGTTAGAACAGTGAAGAAACAACACAGCAAACCATCCTAAAAATAAAATTCTTCCTGTCTTCTTTGTTGTATCTGAAAGTTTGTTATAATCTGTATAATACCATTCTATAGTTGTCTGTAAAAAAAAAAAAGTAATTATTTTATCATAGTTGATAGTTTATAAACTATCACTATCATAAATATAGTTTATCATTAAAAAGATATTACTCCCCGAGGATTATGGGGGATGGATGAAGAGCTGAAAGAGAACTTGTGGGTCAAGATGACAGGCAGGGTAGGGACAGGGGACGTTATAGTGGGAGTGTGCTACAGACTACTTGATCAAGAAGACCAAGCAGATAAAGCCCTGTATAGAGGGATGGAAGCAGCCTCACATTCGCAAGGCCTGGTTCTCATTCTTCAATCACCCCAATATCTGTTGGAGGGACAGCACAGCAGGGCATAGTCAATCCAGGAGGTTCCTGGAATGCATTGATGACAAACTCCTTCTGATAGAGGAGCCAACAAGGAGAGGTGCTGTGCTGGACCTCATTCTCACCAACAAGGAGGGGCTCGTGGGGAATGTGAAACTCAAAGGCAGCTTTGGCTGCAGCGATCATGAAATGCTGCAGTTTTGCATTCAGAGGGCAGCAAGGAGGCAGCACAGCAAGCTTGTTACCCTGGGCTTTGGGAGAATAGACTGTCATTTTCAGGGATCTTCTTGGTAAAGTACCACAGGACAAAGCCCTGGAGGGAAGAGGGGCCCAAGAAAGCTGGTTAATATTCAAGGATCACCTACCCCAAGCTCAGGGGTGATGCATCCCAACAAAGAGGAAGTTGGGCAAAAATGCAAGGAGACCTTGCATGGATGAACAAGGAGCTCCTGACCGAGCTTAAACAGAAAAAGAAGGCATACAGACATGCACATAAGGACAGATAGCCTGGTAGAGATACAGTGATATTGCCTGAGCAGCCAGGGATCAGGTTAGGAAAGCCAAAGCCCAGTTAGAATTAAATTTGGCCAATGGCAGGAGGGGTTGGAACTAAATGAGCTTTAAGGTCCCTTCCAACCCAAACCATTCTATGATTCTATAATTGCTGTGTCAGAACAGATCCCTTAGACTGTACAAGCTGTGAAAAGAATAGCCCATAGTTATGTTTAGTAACCAGACTCACTGACCAAAAGATATGTATGGAAATTCCCAGGTAATTAATATGAGTTAATTCCTTGCTTAACTTTAATATTGTAGAGCCTGTGAAATGAATTTTTGGACATGGTGAGCATTGAATATTGCTTTTGAAATCAGTGGGGTCCCAGAGGGTCTTCCCTGTGACTGAACTGGACCAGTGAGGCTTTGGAGCAAACAGAAGGGGCTTGACTTACTGATTGTTCATTTATTTGGTCAACATGGATGCTGCGAAACTTCAATTACCATACTGGCCTAAGGTAGTCGTCATTCAGCACCCTTGTAATTCCATAGCCTAAATATGATATCCCATCTAAACTGTCCTAATTGTCCATGCATGTTCTTGAGGCTGGTATAGCTAAGTATTTGTTTTTGCCTAATGCTATGATTTTCTCATAGCACAATTCCAACAAACTTACCTCCCCATACATCTGTTTCACCTTTTTTTAGAATTTGGGAGGTAGATTAGCACCAAACCTGTGACTGCCCATCTTGTTTTTTGTTTATTTTTGTAGTGCCATTCATGCCTGTCTCTGGTGATTGTATATGCATTTTGATAATTGGCAATTAACTATTGGTAATTAATAACTTTGGTAATTGACTGTCAGATCTAACCATCTGATAGGTGGAGAGATTCAGATAGATTAGGTAGGTTTCAGGAACAGGAAAATATCTAAATGTATAGAAACTTTAGTTCATGCAAATGGGTAGAATTCAGAGATTTTTGAAACATCATTGTAAAAGATGACTCTTCATAGGTATATAATCAAGAGATATCACAAATCAGGGCATTTCACAAAATATTTCATACTCTGTGGAAAGGAAATTATATTGAAAAGAGGGACATTGCAGATGTATTCCAACATGTCTGGTTTAGGTACAGAACCTGAAAATCTTTGGGTGATCACTTCTAGTTTTTTCCTTCCTAAATCTCAGGATTTAGAGTCTATTGTAATCGCATAGGAAAGGTCCATTGTAGTTCATACTGAAATGACAGCTTTAATTTTTCTTTTAGTATCTAATTAATACTATCATCTTCTCAGCTTTAATAATCATTCTATGATGGCACCATAATTCTGGAACCTTTAGTCCACAGTGGGGCAGATGGGCTTAGGCTATTATTATAGTTTTTATTACTGAGTTGCAGCAATTAATCAACTTTAAAATGTATGTTGTTGCTACTACAAAAGCTGTTCTTAGATTCATACGATAATTTATTTGTAAAGGATGTCTGGAGGCCATCCAGTCCAGCCCCCAACTAAGATTTAATTGGTCTTCAGTGCTAAAAAACACAAACTCATGAATGTCAAATTACATAGCTGGCTTGCTAAGCTGGGCGCTCTGTTCTTTTCATTGTGTTATGGGGGCCTCATGGACAGCGGAGCAAGAGCAGTCCCAGGTTTTCTGCTGGTAAAATGATTCTCTGATCCTTCTTAAGCCTTAGGACAATAAGCCACACTGGCATTTAGATTTTTAAGATTTTTCTGGTTTTCATTTATCCTGTGGCAGAGACTGTGTCTTGGACCATATCTTGTACATAAGCACTATACATTTTTGGAAGGGAGTGCTTGTAAGTTTGGGGGAAGGGAGGAGATGGGGTATTTTTTTTAATTCTACTTTGGGGATAAGTCTGCTGTAAGTGAGCTGCATTTGCTATAGCTTGAAATATCTTAAGAAGCATAGGAGGAACTGAGATTTTGATTGCTTTTTATTTTGGTGCTGAAGTTTTCAAACAAACAGAAATTAACTCTTTTTCTATTCCTGATACTATAAGTAAGTGTTTATGCCTGTCATCACAACTTGCAATTCTAAACAAAAATCTTTATCGACATATTTTATAGGTATTAATAATCACCAGAGTATTTTTCTTCCTATCTTCTTTTGGTTGTATTGTCTTTTCAAGGGTAATGAATGAATGAGCTTTGGGGAATCACTTTGGCTCATAGTGAATGATTCAGGAAATGAAAAATTTCCAATGCACATAGCAAATGCACTTAGGTCAAAAGAATCCCATCTGTATTCAGCTTTTTGCTTCATGCTAGTCTATATAGATAGCCACATAGTCATTAATTCAAATATAATCAACAAACCTTGGAAAATCTGATGGCCTCTAAATGGTCATCCACAAACCCCAAAGATATCATCATCATTTCTGTTCACCTTGCAAAAAGTGTGACTCCATCAAGGGAAAATCCTTTAACAAAACCACTCTTTTATGGAAAAAAAAAAAAAATATATATATATATATATATGAAAATTGTCTAGATTCAGTATTGAAGCTCTATATTTCCCCTTCCTCTGGATGAATCAAAATTAGGAATGGCTAATACAAATATATATATATATATTACCATTCTGATCTAGCCAAAGGCTGAAATTCAGCTGTGGCTGGTTAATAATACCAGTAATTTGCATTATTAATTTTGGACTACATTAAGTTTATTCATTTTGTGTTCTTTCAATATTTAAAAATGAGTTCATGAAATGTTTATGAAATAAATAATAAAATGAAAAATGATCAAAATAAAATTAACTAAAATCTCTGAGTATGTATTCAATTGCAGCTTTGCTTCAAGATTCTGTTTTCTCATGCAAAATGAGAGATTGCAAACAGTCATGCAAATCAAAAGACTAGGACAAAGATAATAGGTATATACTGAAACCAAATTAGGCATTCTTGTTGTGGATCAGGTTAATAGAAGATTAACATGAAACTTTAAAATCAAGCTGGGAACTTTTTTATAGAAGGTCTAATTGTCTGAAGATGGTAGGTAACACTGACTGACTTTTTCTATTTGTCTATCTTATTGTCAATTTAATGAACAATGCATCCCTGTGTGGTTACTGTATTGCATCAAATTAGATACAGTTGTACTTTAAGTGTTTTGATAATGTCTCATTGCCTGTTTGGCACTGATGGATATCTGTAAAAGGACTTTGTTATGGATTGCTACCTCCAAACCAATATGCACTGGAAATTCTTAATTTCAGACTGATAGATGACTTTATATCTCATGTATGACTTGCAATTTTAAAACTTCTTAACTTACTAAATTGGATTTAATTTGTCTTATTGCATATTACAATACCAACAACACAGAGCAACACTAGACAAGAAAAGCACATAATTAAACTAAAATAGCATTAGCAAATGGTATTTTCATTTAATTCTGTGCTGTCCAGACAATAGAAGACAAATGCAGAGTAAGAAATACAATGAATTGGAAGTTAGTCTGCATATACACTAGACAAACACAGTTAATCATATCCATGTGAAATGTAGTCAGTTGTAGTCAGTATGATGTATTATGCATGGATTAACATTTGTACACTTATTTTGTCAGGACAACCAGAATTAGTTCACCAGTTCAGTTTGTTCTTCATGTTGTTTTCTTGATGTTGTAGTTTGTTTGTTTTTTAATATCCTTCAGACTAAAATTCAGTACTTTCACCATTTGCGTCTCTTCTGACTGGTATTTATTTCTATGTGAATAACTGAACCAGCCACATTTAACCTTAGATGTCAAATCAATGTGTACTTGAAGATTTCTGTTTTCAGTCATTTACAATGTAAATCCTGATCATGTACACAGAAATGAATATTCCTTATGAAAGCACAAAATATTTTAAACGAGAAAGGATAAGACTGAGCAGAATATCTTAACTCAGAACTAGAAATTTATCTTTTTATATACAGCAGGACATGAAATCTGCTTCTTGCAACATCTGTTTCCAAAGCACTGAAAAGGGACATTCTGATTTCATCACGCCCTTCTCTTTTGTTATACTGTTTTGCTCTATTTTGTACTGCATTACATTTTCTCAGCTTAGCTCATCTGGACTGAGTCAAAAGTCCAATGTGCTGTTTCTTGCACTGTCTCAACTTCCTAACACTTGAAGTTCTATTCAGTATATGTATAATCTCTTGTTACTTTTAGTATGATTTTGTACTTTTAGTACAAAGTCTAGTCTAGTCTAGTTAAGTTTCAAGTAAAAAGTGATTGGCCAACTCCTTCATGAGCTACATCAAAAGAGCCAGCAGGTCAAGGGAGGTAATTGTCCCCCTCTGCTCTGCCTTCTGAGACCCTGATTGGAGTAGTACATCCAGGTCTTGGGCTCCAAATATAAGAAGGATGCAGACCTGTTAGAGCAAGTCCAGAGGAGGGCCATGAAGATGATCGGAGGGCTGGAGCACCTCTCCTGTGAAGAAAGACTGAGAGAGCTGGGAATGTTCAACCTGGAGAAGATAAGGTTCCAGGGAGATCTCATTGCTGCTTTTCAGTACTTAAAGGGGACTTACTAAAAAGGTGGAGAGCAATTTTTTGCTCATGCAGAAAATGATAGGACAAGAGGGAATGGTTTTAAACTAAAAGAGGGTAGATTTAGACTAGATTTTAGGAGGAAATTCTTTACTCAGAGAATGGGGAGGCACTGGAAGAGATTTCCCAGAGAGGTTGTGGATGCCCCATCCCTGGAGGTGTTCAAGACCAGGTTGAACAAGGGCCTGGGCTACCTGATCTCATGGGTGGCGTCCCTGCCTATGGCAGGGGGGTTGGAACTAGATGATCTCTAAGGTCCCATCCAACCCAAGCCATTCTATGATTCTGTGCTTTAAAAGTTTTATCTGAAGGCACTGTTGTAGATCTTTAGTCACTGTAGTCATTGCATTTTATTATTAATGGAAGTAAAATGTGGGTGTAATTGTCTAAAATTTTGACCTTGCTAGAAAGAACAAGTCCTATAGCTAGGGGTAAGGCATGTTCCCATGCCTGTTTCTGTGACAGAGGAAGAACATCCACCTTCCACTGTTTCCATTGTTGACTAGTATCCCACAGACGGATAGGTAAGCAGAAGCTGAAGAATGGAAATGTTATGTGCTGCCTAAAGCACACTAATATTTTTTGTACCTTTTCTTTATAGCACTCCATTAAGAATGATCCTATGGAATGTAGTAATGTGATCAGTGCCATTGCAATGACCTTAGTCTTCCTATCTAAGCATATTATGTGACTATATAATCAATGAATGCCTGCTATGCAGTAATAAGGAATCTAGACTATTGATTGAATGTACATATATACGATTCTTGCTGTACATTGTGTGTGGTTTGCAAGTGGTATATAAGTAAATTAGGTAGTTTATTCCTCTGCCCTTGAGTTTAAACAAGAAAGAAGTAGGTATGCAAACATTATACTGCTAATGCCAAATATAGGGTATGAAACAGTGTATTTACAAAAGTAAATTGCAACCTGCTGAATTTTAAAGTTGTGAATCATTACCCAGTGATCAGCAATGACCTGTTGCTGAAGCTAAAATTAGAAACCACACCTCCCTGGTGTTTTGCTGAGCAGAGCTGTTATCATTCTGTGTTCAGCTGGGATCCAGGGGAAATGGAAAAACAGTCTTTTTCAATGTTGCTTAGAATTCCACTCTTATGAAACATATATTCCATTTGGTATTTGCCTTTTCAGACTGTTAATTAACTGGCCATTCCTCTTCAGTTAAATTTATTGTTTATTTTATAAACATGGAATAAAAGATGCAATTAAAAACAAAAAAACAAAACAAACGAACAAACAAAAAGCACTTTATTTCATGTAGTCAGTCCCTATTCTGGAAGGAAAAAATAACCTGTGATTCTCTAAAACACAGCAAAGGGGCTATGCATGTATCTCCTTGGCAAGACATCATAATTTATGTTTACTGAAGTCTTACTCCACAAAGCCATACTGTCCCCTGAAGCAATTCTCTAGAGTAAAGAGAAAGCTCCCATCTATGTGTGCATATTTTTATCTCTTCATAGGCACTAATAATCACTATCCATAAGCTATTAAGAATTGTCTCATATGAAGACTGATGGCTGTTAATGAAAGGATAAAAAACTGCATTTGGGGAGATTAAAATGCTGTTAATTTCTGTATGCATTTAAGATCAATAAACTGCTAATTAGAGTATGCAAATTAGGACTTTATGAATTCCATCACAAACATTCACAAGTACCTTATCCATAAATCACATTCAGTTAATGTATTTTTGTTATGCAGTTGGGGAACAGACTGATGAGCCAGCCCAATTAGGTTTAATTTACATGTGTATGGAATTTTGTAATATAGCATTATGAAACTAATATACAAGTAAGAAGAAACTAATTATAACATGTATTTGCTTGAGTAAGATGAAAGAAAATTGAAGTTGATCTTAAAAAATACTGTTACTGACTTGAGGTAGTGGTAATGTGAGATGAATGTAGAAATTTTAAGTTACTCTCATGAAATAATACTGTAATTCAATAGTTGTCTCTTAAAACTCTTGTGGTATTGCATTGTACAAATTTTTAGATTACTGAATTTATGGTGTCTAAGCCCAACAGTGACCAACAATGCTAGTAGGAAAACTAGCCTTATACAGAGGACAGCAAGTGAAAAGAACAGATAAAAGCAAAACAAAGTCCATTGTTCAGCTGTCACTAATGGCACAAGCCATATAGCTATTGACAGGCAGACATAGAGACAGGGAAAGGGAGAGGCGGGGAGGGGAGAGGTGGGGAGATGTGGGGAGGGGAGGGGAGGGGAGGGGAGGGGAGGGGAGGGGAGGGGAGGGGAGGGGAGGGGAGGGGAGGGGAGGGGAGGGGAGGGGAGGGGAGGGGAGGGGAGGGGAGGGGAGGGGAGGGGAGGGGAGGGGAGGGGAGGGGAGGGGAGGGGAGGGGAGGGGAGGGGAGGGGAGGGGAGGGGAGGGGAGGGGAGGGGAGGGGAGGGGAGGGGAGGGGAGAGGAGAGGAGAGGAGAGGAGAGGAGAGGAGAGGAGAGGAGAGGAGAGGAGAGGAGAGGAGAGGAGAGGAGAGGAGAGGAGAGGAGAGGAGAGGAGAGGAGAGGAGAGGAGAGGAGAGGAGAGGAGAGGAGAGGAGAGGAGAGGAGAGGAGAGGAGAGGAGAGGAGAGGAGAGGAGAGGAGAGGAGAGGAGAGGAGAGGAGAGGAGAGGAGAGGAGAGGAGAGGAGAGTTTCTGCAAGCAACCCTGGTGCCTTTCACTTGCAGTGAGAATTCTGCTCTGTTTTTATTTTAATGTAGATGTTCTCTTTCAAAAGATTTCCATACGTTTTTGATTAACACTTGAATAGGTTCTAGTAGGGAAGTGTATAACATAAGTGTTTAGAAAATTACTTGGACAAAATCACTATGTGGGAAAGAGAAGTGAAAAAATTACCTTCTGTTGGATAATCTTTCTGTGAGGCAGTTAGCAGTCATAGACAAATCTTCATTCTATTCTTTCCATCAACAAGGTAGTTCTTTTCATTGCTGAAGCATTTCTAACTTTGCATCAGGGCTTTTGTGTATGAGCAGTGTTGAAATACCTAACTTGGCACACTACACATTTCACTTCGCGAGAGAAAATAGCCTTTGGCGACTGTGTTAGCACACAATGTAACCCATACTTTTTAACCTATGAGTTGGGAGAATTAAACATTAATTATCTTTAATTTAATATGCTGTACAAAGGTTGAACTGCAAGTCATATGGTTGTTACATATGATAATATCAAGGAGGACTCATTTTCAGACACTGCTTCTCCCATAGTTTACAGCAAGCACCATCTGAGAACACGCTGTTTTGCTATGAGTTGTATGTAAACAAGAGCTGGAGGACGCTATATGTTTTCTTCTCTCTTCCCCTCCCCCACTTTTTTTTTTTTAATTAGTTGAGTTTTCACTCTTTAGTAGAATTTAAAATTAACCTCCTGACATAGTAGTTTTTATATTTGGCCATTTATAAGCAACAGTACTTTAGAGCTGCAATTTAATGGGCTTCTCCCATAAAGCTTCATAAGTAAGAAACCCACGTTTCAGTTAAATTCTTCCTGGCTGCAAGGAGAAACAGTGCAGTTCTTGCTATTACTTGCCATTTCTTTTTCAAAAATAATGTAAGAGCACACTAAAGTCTAAAATGAATAGAGCAACACACTATCTAATTCAAAGATTAATCCTTTCTGAAATGAGGAGTTGAGAAGAGACAGGAGGAAGTGAAATGTGAATAAACTGGATAAAATTTTCAAATCTATTCATAAGTTTTGGAATTATTTTAGCACAATTAAAATTTATCAGGTTAAATCTAACTGCCTCATTAAAAGTACATTTTATAACCTTTAAAAATACTTTAAAAATATTCTATGACTGTAAGGCAACGTATTTATACTATTTTCTGTAAATTATAAAATATAACTGTTAGATCACATATCTGACTACTTTGTTTATATATCTAAGACTTATAGTCCATTGGTCTCTAAATGTGAAGTTACTGGAGGAATTATAAGGTCATTCTATTATTTCAGACAACCAACCTCTTTAAAGAGGTGACAGAAGCAATTTATCAACAAATTAGCTCTTTTCTGAAAGACTGACCAAGGTGGTCATTTTCTAGTTAAAATGAAATTGGTGCTGCTGTTAACCCCGGCTATGCTCACCTTGGTGAATGTGATACAGAGACATGCAGTACCTGTTTAACCCTGTCATTCAAGAGCTTGTTCTTCATCTATTAAAAAGCTTAATGTAGAAACTCATTTAAGTGTTTCTACAAATGAAGATGGGAAAGAGGTTTTCTACATAATGTAGCAAGTTAAAAATTGCTTCTGTTAAAAGATATTGCTTGTATTTACATTTATTTTATTTTTTTTAAGTGACACTTTAAAAATTTTGCTCAGTTTTGGCATGTGTATCTGCTCTTTCCTAATTTTATTACCAGCCATAGTCTACAAGTTTGTTTGTTTATTTTTTTCCTCTAGTACACACTCTGCCTCTCATCTCATAGGAACCATAAAAGTTAAAATGTCATTTTTCGTAGTGGCAAAACCATCAACATCTTCATTAAAGCTAGTATTTTACCCTGAAAGTCAGGGAACCAGTGTGCCTGTTCAGCTACTTGGTAAAAACATGCCAAGAAGTTAAAATATTTCTAATGTAAAAGAACGTTAATATTTGGTTTTCTCTTAGTATCTACGATGGAAGTATGTATTCATTTGGAAGCATATCTGTCTTTCCAATATAAACCTTAGTTGGATTTTTACATTACTTCTGTATTTTCAAAACAAGGAATGTTATTTGTTTCACAGAACTGACATGAAGTTAAAGGGTAAGAATGGTAATGTTTTTGGTGTAACTGGTATATGTCAGCCTCCACTATTGGGATTTCAGGCATCTATCCGCTATCTACACATTTGTGCTCCTTGAAAACTACTCTGTAAAATAGATTTAACAGGAAAGACCCTGGGTCTGTTTTTCACATGAGTAAGGATAGCAGTTTTAAATGAGGTAGTTACAAGCATATGGGTTTCCATTAGAGATCTCATTTCTGCAGGCTATTGAAGGAAATCTTGTAGCTAGTCAGGTTAGAATAGCTTCAAAATGAAACTGAACAATGTAGACACTCTTTGAAGATACAAACATACCATTCTAAACAGCCAGAAGATAAAAATACAGTCATGCGCTATGTTGTACTCTTAATTTTCTGGGTGTACCATTGGCTAATTAGGTAATGTAGAGAAAATTTTGGTGGAGCTCTTTTCATTGCATATTATTATTATTATTATTGTTGTTGTTGTTGATGATGTTGTATTTGGGGGAAGGTGTGGTGCTGTGAGTAAAGTCAGAAGTTTAGTGTTTAGATTATGTAAAGAAATTGATCCACTGACTTTTACGATGTGTAACTAAGCAAAGAAAGAAACCCAGCATCATGTTACCCTTCTAGCAGCATGTAGGAGATACAATGGAAAAATAAGCTACATTATCTGTTATGTTTGAAGTGTTTTTACTATATGGGATTATCTGTCAGGGAATTGGTAGTATTTTCTGCACTGAGCTGGTTAATTTTGCTGATAGAGAAAAAATTAATTGCATTGCAGTTCTGAACTTAGAAACTTGATAGACAAATGAGAGGAACTGGAAACTGAAAAAAATGATCCTGTTGCTGCCATAACATTGTACAGATTTGGAAGCTAAACTACTATTATAACATATGAAGCAAATAAAATTATGTATAATATTTATCTGGTTTTATTTTCATGCAGTTATACTTAACAGTGCTCAAAACTCCTGTTACCACTTTGGGTACGTTTGTTTAGCAGTATAGCACATATGCTGTTGTTTTATGCATTGTCTTTAGAATAGATCCCTATAATATATTGATACTTGAATGTTGGGTATTAAGCGTTGGCTCACAAGACTACTGTCTTAAATGTTAAATATAGAAGGAAGATGAAACTGTGTCCAGAATATTCCTAGGAGATTCAGCATAGAAAAACACTATTCTAATGGTGTTTTGTTGTTGTTGTTTTGTTTTGATCTTTTCCCCTTCTTCTTTTCTTCTATGAGCTGCCAAGATAGGTCTTAATTGAATTTCAGTAGCTCTTCTTTTACTAATGCCTTTGAGATGTAAATTGAGTTTTCGGTTGCTTTTTGGTTTTAAGATAACATAGCCCTTCAATGAATGTTTTATATATTTTGAAACATTTTTTTGGCCCTCATGTTAATAGTCTCAAGAAAAATGTAGAACCTATACCAGATTCTTAATGCATTAGGATAATTATGTTACATCAGTAATAACTATATAATAAGTTGTAGTTATTTTATAAAATATTATGTGCAGCATAAGCTTCAGTATTGGTGGGCAGGGTAAGAGAGATGGAGGAAAGAACAGATGCATTAGCCAAAACACTCAACAAATCCTAGGGTATATAATGATTCTCAAGTGCTATGATGGCCACTTCTCACAGTTAGTTTCAACTTTGTAGCTTTTCCACTTTAATTTTGTTCGTTCCTCAAGTCTTGTTCTCCCACTTTGAATTTTCTGTTTTGGTTTCCATGCCCTCTCCCTTTCTCTATCACTTTCTTGACGTTTCCCTGTTAACTTCTCCATCTTGCCCCTTTATTTCCTTGCTAGCATATCACTTCAACCCCTCATACCTTGCCATTTAGTTTATGTTGATCCTGTTTTGATATCACTTAGTTCCCTACTCAAATTCCCTGTTAGTATCAGTTTCCCTCCTGGACTAATTTTTCACCTTTGCATTCTTGTAGACTCTTATGTATCCATCTAGTCCCAGCCTCTGCTCTTTCCAACCTCCTCCACCCCCCCGCCCCCCTCCCCACACACTTTTTCAATTATTATCAGATTTTTCCTCTTCTTCATGTCCTCATAAGAAGTACTTGGTATTTTTAAGAGTAGTTGATACTATTAGATGCACTTGTAATAAATCAAGTAGAGATATATAGTTGTGTAGGTAGTATGTATAAATAATACCTCATATTTCTCAACTGTATACTAAAATGTAAATGAGTATTTTTCAATATACTACTGCTGGATACTCCAAAGCTTTTTATGGTGAATAAAGGAGACACAATGGATATGTAAAGCCAAGAATTTTTTGTCAATATAGTTGAAATCTTATATAAGTGGAGAATTATTAGTAGTATAGATCTAATTATTAAAGCCAAGGGAAATAAAGGGTTCAGAATGAAAATCTCAATAATAATAATAATAATACAATTAAACAATTAAAATTGTTATACTCAAACTTCTTACTATCTACCTCATTCTCTGGTGTTATCATCTTCTTTCCTTCATGGAAAGTGTGAAGCAATATTCCTTCCACAAGTTCCTTAGAGCATTTTTATTTTAGCCACTCACTTCATTGTGACTTATTTTACAGTAAAAATCTGAGTGAATCATGAAAAATGTCTAAAACACTACAAATTAAGCATTTCTCCTAATTTTTCAACCTGGGGGACAAATATAAATCCTACTAACGTAGTCTTTCTTACCAGTGCTGTGACAGTGCTCAAATGTTTGTATCTAATAATAAGAAAATAACAGCCAGATCCCAAGAAAATTGTTTATGCTTGCATTACTTTTGAATCAGATTCTCTCTCTCTCTGTACGAGAATAATTGATTATTCTTTTCGTTTGTTTGTTTGTTTGTTTTAACATCTCTGTAGGTGTACATATGAAGCAAAACACTAGTCCCAAATTCATCATTACAGTGATTGCAGTCAAACAGAGCAATATATACTGCTTCTGGTCTTCAGGGTACTTTGGATATCTACAAAGTCCTGCACTGAGTATGTGGACCTGTCAATTATTGCAGAATTTCTACTGTGAATTAGTTTTGGTTTGTGTTGCTCAGGTGATGGATTTAATCCAAGACTTCAGGCTTGGACTAGAGAATAATGTTATAGGCTTGAAAGTTATTATTTTTAAATAAATTTAGCAGTACCTGTTTTCTTGAATACCCAAGACTAACACTCATATTTAAAGAAGAATTTGTAATCAGTTTGACATGGAAAGCATTTGACTGTGATCATCAGGCATGAAGAGAATTTCATACCACAGGAGCAATAAGTGGATTATGTAGTTCAAGGTCATTTTGTTCATTTATTAAAAAGAATCTTGGACACATAACCTCTAGTGAGAGAAACATCTGTGTTCTCCACTCATATTCCTTTCCATGCCACACAGGAAATTTACCTCTCTCTATTTTGAATACTGTTAATTCAGTATGTAAGATCACAGACCTTCCAGCCTTCATGGAAGATTAGATCTCTTTAGAGATTTTCATATCAGGAGAATTGAATTACTTTTACTGCTGAATTTCTTTTTTTTTAGTTAACTCGTTCTTACTGCGTGTTTCAGCAGAGAATATTATTGAGATCTGTTCCATAAAGCTTCAAAATCTTGGTGTCAGATCTGGATCACTGACGACAATCTACAAAGCAGTAGTTCTTGAAATTTTTGAAGTTCAAGACTTAAATTTGAATAGTTACTTTTGTCTTTAATTGCTACTCTTTCCTAATCATACATTGTCTATATTACCCACATTTCTTTCCTAGTTGTTTCTTTTCTAATTACAATACTCCAAGATTTTATCATGCTGCCTTAGTGTTACAATAATTACCTAGCACAATGGGGTTCCTTTACTGGAGATTCTGAGCACTACAGAATGCAAATAATAAATAATGGTATCAGCAGCTTGAGAGACTTGTACTGCATTTCCAGGGAGAGGGTACTAATAACTAAAGCACATTTGGAGATGTGCATCTACTAAGTCAGTCTTAAGCTTTACTAAAATGGATTGCACTATGACCCAAATACTACACAGCTTTTTCAAGTGAATATTGATTATTTGTAATTACCTAATGTCTTTTGCAGGAGAGCATGCCATACTTTCTTAAGTTTCTGTTGATTCAAACAGATAAATTTTATTTAGGCCAGCAGAATTTAGAAAAGATAACACCATTTCTCTCCTTTCTCTCATTTATAAATGCTAAGTACAACTTAGCAAAATACTTACTTGGGCAGTCTTGATGGTTCTGCATAATCTTAAGTCTTTTCCTATTCATACTGTAGATGCCCTTACGATTTTAGAAGTGTAAAGTTGCTCATATTTTCTTCATTGAACAAAAGTGTCAAGACTTATTTGAAATCAAAGGCCCAAAAGTGTTTTTCTTGCACCACTGCAGTGGATTTCTAAACATTAATTATTCATGAAGACCTTGAACCACTTAAGTAAATGCCATTAAAGACAACTGCTGTGAGAAGCAAGCTAGGGAGTGAGAAATTGTATTTATGATGTCATTCCATGAGGACATATGAATAAACCAGTAGTGACAATCAATTTTTATTTCTCAGGAACATGCTGCATGAAAGCCTGGCCTTAAGGATACTGGTTATGTACAGAGAAAAAATAATTCACCTACAAAAAATAATATATTTTTTGTTCTCTTTGAAACATTAAAGCCCGTTAATTGATTTTAGATGAAAAGGGAAATGAGATGTTGTATGTGATTAACATACGCTGACTTTGCCTCACTAAACTATTTACTTACAAGTCCAGCATCGCTGTCACAGATGAAATTAGTTTATTTATCTTACTTTAGTGTCTGGAGGACTACGGCCAACATCGGGGAGGTGCTGTGTGCATTTATATTAGCATACATATGCATACATACTGTCAAAGGAGTCTGCATAGTGAGAAAGCATTTCAGGATTGAGGAAAACAGATTATAAAAAGATATATTATTTTTCTCATGGTGAATTGTCGTATCTGTTACTAATGTAAAGCTAGAATCCTATAGAAACAATATTTGTATTGTAAGCAGTATACAGTAAGCAACTGTATTGCTGTGTTCAAAAGTAGTATGAACTTGGTTCTGTTGTCCTTGACACAGATACAGTTCCCTTTGAATATATGCAACTGAGAACAGAATTAGGTCTTTTGTTAGCAAAGTAGGTGTTTCATATTGAGTTTAAGATTAGCTATGCAAATGAAATAGCACTTTGAGTCATCTATGTCCAAGTTTATTATTCAAACAACAGTAATACTTATTCAGAGTTCTCATGAGGTAGGTTGTCTTGTTCTTATATATCTGATGGTAGTGAAAAAGGAAGGATCCTGCCTTTCCTTGTTAATCTGGTATCCTTACGGTTGTGTACCGGGACAGGAGGAATTTTTTGGAGAAGAACACATCCTGATGCTTAGAATAATACCACAAATTTCTTCCCAAAATCCTTCAGGAAACAGTGTGCTATATGTAGATAAAATTTGTCTCAGATTGCATTGTTTTCAATAAAGTTTCAAAAGCAAGTAGAGATCCTTGACAAAAATAGCTTAGCATGTTACTAAGTGGATCTGTGGTCTCTTAAACACAAAATTGCTTAGTGTTATTTGTTTATTTACTTTTTATTAATAATTATTCCTTTTAACTAGCTACTCTAAAACAAGGAATTCACAAGTTTATTGTGGATGAGACTAGAGGCTTCCAAATTTTTGTAAATGGAAATGGTTAGATATTTTAAATGCAGCATTCTTTCAGAAAACAAAAACAAACAAACAAAAACCGCCAGACTCTGCATGGACAAGTAAACAAATATGTGAAGTTTTGAAGTAAGAGATAGCATAATGGAAGCACAGAGAGAATATAGAAACAACAAAACAGGAAGTCGTGTGCAACGTTTTTGTAAAGTACATGAACAAGTCCCATGAAGCTACTTAGTAAGCGTAATGCTCGCTACTTATTCAAACTGGGCTCCGTCTTGAAAAGCACAAGGTTATAATGAAGAAAACAGTCACTACCAAGTATGATCCCAGATTCAGCCATTCTAGGGACACTTGTCTTTGGTGCTTTTCATACTGTTTTTCCACAGATCAGAAAATAACTTTAAGCTGTTATTGTAATATTTCTTCACTGAAACGTGTGTGGTAAGTACCAAATTAAAGACATTTTCCTTATTAGTTAGACAGGCATACTTATGTTTATTTAGCTTGTGCTTTACACTGTCTTACTTTCTATATCAGCACTAGTATTTGTTTCAACTGAGTAAACCTTAAATATTCTGTGCATTTGCTCAGGGAAATAATGCACAACATCTTCAGGATTAGGTAGTTGTTTCTGTGAAAAATATCAATTAAGAAAGGCTGCAGGATGGTTTCTTTCTATCAACAGGGCAGTCAAGGGTCATTGGGGACAGAGGGAGATCTCTGTATTCTGAAAGACATGTTCATCTCATCACACATTTTCTAATTAAGACACCCCATCTTTCTTGCTCCTGCTTCCTGTACATTGTTACATACTCATCCTTTGTGCTTCCATTGTCTGTGCACAAACTGAGATTCTTCAGCTTCTGTGTTTGTTGTATATACTTTGTTTATTTGCATACTTCCCTTTTCTTTTAGATTGCTGTAATGGCACCATATTTTTTAATTTCCAAAAGTACTCCCTTCCTTTATTCATTATGTACCCTATGCAATGGGTCTATCGCAAAAATCTTGATATTTTATATCCTTTTTTTTTTTTTTCCATTTGTATAGCATTCTGGTCATTTACAACGTCTCAAGCATGTTCACAGATTTCAGTATTTTTCATTCAAAACAGATTACATATTGCATCTTATGCATTGTGAAAATGGATGGAAGATCAGCTGTAAATATTAATATAGCAAGGCTGAAAAAAAAAAAAAAAGAAAAGAAAAAAGAAGAGAGAGAGAGAGACCTTGCCTCATTCAAGAAGAAGTTTCCACCACTAAATTAGAAAATATTTGGCAGAATATGGAATCTAAAAAATAGGCAGAAGGGTGAAATAATAAGCCACATTCTAATATAAATATACTAAAAACTTCCAGATAAAGAGGAACCAAGGAACTGAGAGACCTTCATTTCCACTTTTCTTCACAGCATATGTTAAAATCCTAAACAAACCAATGTTGTAAGAGTTAACACAAGAATGTAAAATGGGAATCTAGAGAAATGGATTCAGTTAAGCAGTTGCTTAAATCTTAACGAGTGATGGTATTGTAAGACCCTGAGTTAGATGTGCTGGGATAATAGATACAATCTGTAAAGACAGGAAAATAGAGAAATACAAAGCACTAAGGCCACTGCAAGGGCACTTTCCCAAACGTTAGTGGTGAGAAAGACCCAAAACTAATTAAAAGCATTGCTGTTCAGTTTGTTGTGTTGCATTGTTGCAAATCACATAAGCTACCTTCTCACTAGAGTTACTGCCACATTTCCTTTACATAAATAGAGTACTTCATGATTTTCTTAAAGCTGCCATTAATTTGAATCATTGAAATATTTTCTCAGCTGAATTTCCAGCCCTCAGTAGACTGCACTTTCAGGATATAAATCAATGGAGCTTTTCCCACCTCTTTTTGTAACAGTCTAATACAATCCTTCATGAGCTCTGATGGTTTAATTTGGATTTTAGCAAGAGTAATGGTTGATTAAACATTCTTCCAGGAACATTACCAGGAAACTTAGCAATGTTTTGAAATTGTAGCTATAATTTTAATCTTTTTGTAACTTTTCATATAATTCATCTAAAAGCCTCCTGAGGCTGTAGACTTGGGTTTCTTTTAGAAGTGGAAGGTAAATTGGTCCTTTTGCCATGACACAAACAATGAGCATCAAAAGCAATTCTGTATCTGCACATTAGTGAAGAAGCATAATGTCAAGAAAACATCTATTTGTGCTTCAACATTTGTTAGCTGAACTTGCCTTTAACCATCAATTTTAGTCAAGTCTGCCAAGCAGTACATATATAGTTGTAGGATAAGAATTTTGCACAGGAATCACAAATTATGATTATTTAATTGATCAAGATCCAAGTAACATGATGTTGGAATTAAGGTCTGAACATTAATAGAAATGATGAGGTACTTAGATTTTCTTTTTTAGGTGTTAGGTTCCCCTCAGTCAGTTTCTTTTTAATAGCAGGTTAGATGTGAAGCAGCTTAGGTTCATGAACTTTGAGCCATCACAGCCCAATTTATGTTTAGCAAAACAAATCCTGTAGGGCAAACATCCTAGAACAGGTCTGTCAAATATCTTTGAAATATGCAATTTTTAAAGACTATTTTCAGGTTTTTCACCCTGATCAACATTACCAACCCTTCTTTTTCTGTTCATGTGACAAATCCTCATGACAGCAACCCAGGGTCTTTCAGATCACAGAATCACAAAATGGCCAAGGCTGGAAGGGACATCTGAAGATCACTGGACCTCTGAAGATCATCTAGTCCAACGCCCCTGCTGAGCACCATCACCTAAAGCGTGTTGCACAGGATGGCATCCAGGCAGGTTTTGAATATCTCCAGAGAAGGAGACTTCACAACCTCTCTGGGCAACATGTTCCAGTGCTCTGTCACCCTCACAATAAAGTGCCCTCTCATATTCAGCCGTAACCGTAACCTCCTGTGCTTCAGTTTGTGCCCATTGCCTCTCATCCTTCCCTGGGCACAACTGAAAAGAGACCAGCTCCATCCTTTTGACACCCTCCCCTCACATATTTATACACATTAATGAGGTCTCCTCTCAGTCTTCTCTTTTTATCTGTAAACTGTTCATTGTACATTGGAAATATACTGGCAAGCACTTCCTTACTCTGTATGGTTTTAGTTGTGCACAAAATATATGTCTGTATTTTAGCTTCATTTAAGAAAAAATCAGGAGTTTTGATGTTCCTTTTTGAAAAACTTTTTGTCTGGATCCAAGATATAACTTTCTTGCAGTATCACTTCCTCTCAAGTTTCATCAAAAGTACTTTGTCTTCTTGTTTTGGGCAATAACTCTATACCTAACAGTTTATATCACTGTATGTCAACTGTTGTTGAAGGAGTTTATTTTTTAAATTAGCAGATATTTACAGGTTAACTATACCATAGGTCCCTGAAATTCTGAAGTGTTTCAAAATCACAATGTTGGAGATTTTTAATCTACCTACATAAAAGTAGGTATTGCTTGCTGTCTTTGTATAGTAACAATCTCTCAGAAAAGAGAAGGTATGTGTTGTTTCTGTTCACAGTTCTTGCAGTCTTACTGCAAAGTAAGCTGCTGGTCATAATGATGTATTTTAGGATATTGGACAGAGTTCTACTTAGGGTTCAACTGAGAGCATACCACAAATGCCATCAAACCCTGACCAGATAATATTGAGTTTTGGAGTGGAATCCTGGAACTAAAGCAGTCAATGGGAATATTGCCACTGATTTGGTTTGGGTCAGAATTTCACCATGGGTTTCTTCCTGCCTGGGACTTGCTGGAATTTTGGAGTTTGAGTTCAAGTGTAACAGACTGTAACAGCATCCATGCTATAAACTCTGCCACTTTATCTTGGCAAGAAAAAGAATCCATCTTAAAATATCCAAACAATTCATGGAAGCAAGATAATTCACTTCTGACGTGGCTCATCCTCAGTCATTGCTAAATAAATGGAGTCATGCTATGCCAATAATGTCATTATAGCAATGGCTATTGCACACTAGTGACAGGGCTGATGTTGTCAAAGACATATTACACCAAACTTCAGTTACTCTTTGCCACTCTTATTTGCCAAACAGGAAATAATCTGTATTCTTTGTACATCTGAAGTGGAAAGTAAAAAGCAAATAGGGCAGACAAAGATATACTGACTACTAGTGTTTGTGAAATGGAACACGGACAACAGTATTCTGCTTTGTTACTAAAATGTAGGACAAGAAAACAATGAAATGATCGTAAATGATACTTATTCCCATTGCAGTCTCTGAATTTACTCTAAAATGGACATCTTTGAAAAATAACCCCGAAGACTTATTTCTGAAGCCTAAGTTTACAACTGGCTTTTAATAATAGAATCCAGAGAAAAGCAAAGTACAAGCCAGTAGCTTAGGAAAGGCAGTCAGTATAAAATAAACAGGAAAGGCAAGAGGAAAACCCTTTCTCTGCCTACAATTCCCTGCTCCAGTGAAGGTAAGTATGTCACAAGAGGTTTTTTTTTTATTCTCAGTAAATAAGAGGAAAAGCAGCTTAAATATCTGCAACTTGGCTACAGACATCAACTGTGAAATCTGGTTTATGCTCCTTCCACTTCTTTTTGCACGCCTGCTTTGGAGCCTGACTTGAAGAGATCTCTGTGTTCCAGTTGTTAGCACTTGCTGGAGAATTCTCTAAAGTCCACTTGACATACTTGATTCACTACAAATAACAAGCATTAAAACAGGACCTTGTCACTACCTCTAGAACCTCATCCATTTCAGAAATTCTCCACCATTTTGAGTGAAATGTTTTAGAGACATTAATAACATAAATAGAGGTATCAACTAATGTAGACAATAATAATAATAATAATAATTAGACAATTTTCAGGATTTGGATATGTTTGGAGGCTTTCAGAAGCTTGTTGGTATCAATAATTGGGATGTTTTGGAGGGATTTTTATCCTAGTAACTATTTTAAGCAATTTGGAATAGATTCACATACTAAGCCACAAGTGATATATTTGAGCTTAATGGCCCTTGATGGATTTTTCTTCTTTTAATCTGTAATAAGTGCTTTTGAATCTACCATAGCATTTGTAATTCAGAACAACTTGCAGCAGTAAGCTGCACAATTTAATACCTTGCTGTATATGAAGATTTATCTTTTTTCGTGTTTGTTGAAACTGCTGCCTACTGAAAAGTGGGAAGTTATTTTAATAATTAACCCTTACCACTGCTTATGACTTTGGTATACCTTCATTTTATCTACTCTCACTTATATAAGTTTTAGGCCGAAGAATCCCAGACTATGTAGGCATTCACCTCCAAGAAAGTGTTCTCTACTTTAAATCACCCTGTCATTTTCCAGTGCTATTGCAGTTTTAGTATATTCTTTTGATCTGTTGTGTCAGGGTTAGGTTCTGGATAAATCTGCATATGGTGTTGCAGGTATGGATGTCCTATTCATTTATGTACTGAGAAAATAGTGACTTTCGTGTTGTTGTCTGTTTCTTTACAGGTAACTGCTAAAATTAGGTTGCTTTTTGTGGCCAGTAGTAAGCTGATATTTTTATAGAATTGTCTGTTACAGCTTTGAGGAATTTTTTGTTGTCTGTTAAAGGAAGGCATGAGGTGAGCTGAACCTCTTGTATATCTGGCTGCTGTTTAAGTTTGGAGAAAAATATAGTCCCTAGTATAAGGTATGAGAGAAGACCCGGGAACCTACAGACCTATTAGCCTTGTCTCAGTCCCTGCAAAAGTTATAGAGAAGATTGTCCTGGTGGATATGGAAAGGCACTTAAGGAACAAAGCTGTTATCAGGCATAGTCAACATGGGTTCATCAAGGCAAAGTCCTACCTTAGTAATTTGATCTCATTCTATGATAAGGTCTCCCACTTGGTGGATGACAGGAAGGCAGCATACGTAATCATTCGGGATTTCAGTAAGGGTTTTGATGCTGTCCCTCACGGCATCCTTCTGGAGAAATTGTCCAACTGTGAGATAAACAGGTTCATGCTATATGAGGCAAAGAACTGACTCAATGGTAGAGCTCAAAGAGTTGTAGTAAGTAGGGCTACCTCTGGCTGGCAGCCAGTCACTAGCAGCACTCCCCAGGGCTCAGTTCTAGGGCCAGTCTTGTTCAACATTTTTATCAAGAGTCTGGAAGCCAGACTGGAGCACATACTCAGGAAGTTTGCTGATGATATTAAACTGGGAGATGCTATTGACTCTCTGGAGGGATGAGAGGCTTGTAGAGGGATCTAGATAGATTGGATGGAGCATTGGGCAATTAGCAGTGGCATGATATTCAACAAAGGAAAGCAGTTTTCTGCACCTGGGACAGAGTAATGCCAACTGAAAGACAAGTGGCTGGAGAGTGGCTCAACAGAAAGAGATCTGGGGGTGCTGGTTGACAACAAGCTCAACATGAGCCAACAGTGTGCCCTGGCAGCCAAGAGGACAAACTACATTTTATGATGCCTTAAACATAGCATAACCAGCTAGTCAGAAGAGGTGATTTGCCTGCTGTATTTAGCATTTGTGTGGCCTCACCTTGAAAATTGTGTGCAGTTCTGGGCTTCATGATATAAAAAAACAGATTAAGGTCTTTGAAATCATCCAGACGAGGGCAAGAAAGCTGGACGACAAGAAAGCTCTCCCCTCCCCTCCCCTCCCCTCCCCTCCCCTCCCCTCCCCTCCCCTCCCCTCCCCTCCCCTCCCCTCCCCTCCCCTCCCCTCCCCTCCCCTCCCCTCCTCTCCTCTCCTCTCCTCTCCTCTCCTCTCCTCTCCTCTCCTCTCCTCTCCTCTCCTCTCCTCTCCTCTCCTCTCCTCTCCTCTCCTCTCCTCTCCCCTCCTCTCCTCTCCTCTCCCCTCCCCTCCCCTCCCCTCCCCTCCCCTCCCCTCCCCTCCCCTCCCCTCCCCTCCCCTCCCCTCCCCTCTCCCCTCCCCTCCCCTCCCCTCCCCTCCCCTCCCCTCCCCTCCCCTCCCCTCCCCTCCCCTCCCCTCTCCCCTCCCCTCCCCTCCCCTCCCCTCCCCTCCCCTCCCCTCCCCTCCCCTCCCCTCCCCTCCCCTCCCCTCCCCTCCCCTCCCCTCCCCTCCCCTCCCCTCCCCTCCCCTCCCCTCCCCTCCCCTCCCCTCCCCTCCCCTCCCCTCCCCTCCCCTCCTCTCCTCTCCTCTCCTCTCCTCTCCTCTCCTCTCCTCTCCTCTCCTCTCCTCTCCTCTCCTCTCCTCTCCTCTCCTCTCCTCTCCTCTCCTCTCCTCTCCTCTCCTCTCCTCTCCTCTCCTCTCCTCTCCTCTCCTCTCCTCTCCTCTCCTCTCCTCTCCTCTCCTCTCCTCTCCTCTCCTCTCCTCTCCTCTCCTCTCCTCTCCTCTCCTCTCCTCTCCTCTCCTCTCCTCTCCTCTCCTCTCCTCTCCTCTCCTCTCCTCTCCTCTCCCCTCCCCTCCCCTCCCCTCCCCTCCCCTTTCCTCCCCTCCCCTCCCCTCCCCTCTCCCCTCCCCTCCCCTCTCCTCCCCTCCCCTCCCCTCCCCTCCCCCCTCCCCTCCCCCCTCCCCTCCCCTCCCCTCCCCTCCCCTCCCCTCCCCTCCCCTCCCGTCCCCTCCCTTCCCCTCCCCTCCCCTCCCCTCCCCTCCCCTCCCCTCCCCTCCCCTCCCCTCCCCTCCCCTCCCCTCCCCTCCCCTCCCTTTCCTTCCCCTCTCCATTGTTATTGAATGCAGAAGATAATTCTCTTTCAAGTTTATTATTATAACTCACAGCAAGTTTATTAGTCACTGTAATCTTTTCAAACTCTAATCATCTCTATGAATTGGCCTTAGTAACATCTTTAGGACATAAATATTCTCAGTGTGTATGCAGATAAGCTTTAGCCATCTTTTTTCTTTTAGCGAAAAATTCTCTATATCAGGAACATCCAGTTTTGAACTCTGTTCTGAATTCAGTCTGTTTTTGGATATATACTTCTAGTTTCATCACATTTTGGTAGGAACTGCTATGTCTTCAACACTCTAAGCACTCCTGTATCAAGTAGCATATCATTTATGAAAAGAAAATTATTTTGATTCTCCATATAGTCTATCTGAAGTTAAATCTCCCTTAAATTCCATCTTTAAACTTTTGACATCTTTTAAAAAGGCTATGGTAGTATGTGACTGCTTTGGGAAGGCAAGGAAGAGTAAGTTCCCAGAGGTTGGCTGCAGACACGCCTGGAAGCAAATGCTCAGGAAGTCATCAGTGCTGGAGCAACCACTCTTTCATATTTCAGTGAGCATCTCATGTTACTCTAGCAGAAATTTGTTTTTGGAAATGAGAATCACTTTTTTTTTTTTTTTATTTGGGTTTATAACCTCTGATAACACTTACTAAGGACTACACCTTTTTCATTCTCAGCAGGGAATCCTTATATTTTGAGGTTCTTGTCACACATGGATATGAAATTAGACTTATAGCCAAAAATGTGTTACCTTCTTTTGACACTTTGAGGCCTGTTATGCTGACAGAAAACCACATACCAGCAGGCGATGGAAACACTGCAAAATTCAGGGAAATGCAAGCTCAGATTTATCCATGTCTGTCATTGCCTAGGAGTTTCCTGATCTTTCTTAAGCATAATCCTGTATTTGTATTACAATAAAATATATTCATAAGCTTCATTGCACTAAGATTTATTCCTTTTCCATACCAGGTGTATCTGGGAAAACAGGTCATCTTGCTACAGTTTCTTTTTTTCTTTAATTTCTACACTAGCCATAGTCTCCTGAAATTTTAATGTGAGTAGGTAACACACACTTCCACCATTAACTTTGGGGATATATGGCCATGTTGCTATGCTATTGGGGCCAAACTAGTTCAGTCCCACTGAAGGTTGTAGCTAAAAAGTGCAGTTCCACAGCCAGTGCAACCATCCCGAAGCTATGGCATAACACCTTGCTTCTGCATGGCAATGCACTGTGCCATATGAATTTAGAAGCTTAATCAGAGAGACATCATTTCATGACATGCTGCATGCTGTACACATGCATTTTAGTCTTAGGGTAGGCATACGTACAGCTATGCCATGTGTCAATTACTTTATTAATAATCTAATGGTCAAAAGTTTGACATGACTGATACTTTTTTTCATTTTAGAATGATCAAATATTTTAGACTGTTCTTTTACTTTTGCAGAATTGCTGTAGTTTATCACACTGAGAAGAAACACAGACAGCAGCTGGCTTACTACAGTATTCCATAAGCAACCTAGAGAACAAAGTCCTCCAAGGAAATGCCTTTGCTGATATACACAAAGCACCTGGAGAGATAGCCTGGCATTGATGCCATCTGACATGAAACAGTTTTCATTTTTATGAGTAAGCTGTCAAAGTATGTTAGGGCTTGTTTGGTTCAAGTGCTAGCTGAAATGGTCTAGATGATCCCATTATAGTACCAAGAAATGTTCATGGGTAGTGCTTGAAGTTCAGATGTGAAGCTTGGAGTACAGATGAATTTTCACTGTCTCTCAGCAGTAGATATTTTTCTTGCTACTTCTCTAATGTGTGATAGCTTGACCCTTTTGGAAGGTTTGATCAGGTTTAACAATACTTTCATATACCTTTTGTTTATATAAATAAGAAGCATCTCCATCCCATGGAGAAGACTCTAAGTAAAGCTCTGTAATTTCAAATTGGGTAAATATCTTCATCTTGTTGGAAAGCATTTTGTTACCAGAGCCCCAGTACCCCATTTTTTGATTAATTATTCTCTCAATTTGGGAACAATAAACCAGGGATAAAATCTTCAATTTTTTATTTATGTATTTATTATTATTATTTTTTTTTCACATGAGAAAAACTTTCATTTATAAGGAGGCAGAGATTTGGAGGTACTGAGAGAAGTGAAACAACACAAAAAGCCTTAAGTAAAACAACAGTGGGCATGATGGAGATTGAGATTATACAGTCATGATTTTAAACACATTTGAAAACCTGCCTGAGTACAGACGTTTTTCTTGAGCTGTTGACCCTCTGCAAGCTCTAAAGACTACAGAAAGACTGAGATAAAGTGCTTTTGCTAGAAGTTATGGCAGCGGAGCCAGTTTAATTGCAACAGTTAATGTAAAATCCCATTCTCATTTCCTCTATAGAAATGAAAGTCAGTCAATCAGCTAGGAGCTGAGTCCAATCTGGGCCTTCTCTGATGTGTGATCTGTACAGTGAAGGACTTCAGATAATTGTAGCAGTCAGACAATTAATCTTGAAATACCGGGAATAAGAGAAAAAATAGACTTTAAATGTTCATCTGAGAACTAGAAAGTAGACATTTCAAGATGTGGAAGACTACCGTGTAATTAAAAGGGTCATCTGTGTCAACCTTTGTAGCAGTTCAATTCCAGATGTGATCACCGCAGTATAATAAAAAGCTTCTGAAAAATATCATGAGTCTGTAGTAGTGGAGAACTTGTCAATTCTTTCAGTAATTGTCTTTTTTTGGCTTTCTTGTTAGACAGGTGTTTTTTTTTGTTTTTTTTTTTTTTCTGTGCAGGGGTCATCAGAAAGAGGAAAGGATGTCAGCTGGGAAGTTATCTCTCTATAACAAGCATATGTTTATACATGCTGTAGAATTTGTCAAAATTGTTGCCTGTTCATTTTTTTAAATCTGGACTCAGAAGCAAATTTTTGGCTTTGGGAGAGAGATTACTTGTATTTATTTATTTATTTATTTATTTTAATCATTGTCACCTTTTGTTAAAGTCTGTCTGTGAAATTTTGAGTACATATGCCTGCAAAATTATTTAATCATTTAATTCCCATGCAGCTCATCTAGCAGTTCATAATCCCGTGCAGCTCATACAGATATTTTGATAATTTACCATCAGAAAGAGTTTGGTGAGTTTTGAAGAGCAAACCCAATTCAGTGACACTTTTATACTTTGAAGAAGTTTTTATATGTGCTGCATATGTGTCTGTTAACTTACCTTTAAAGGTGCTTTTTTTTTTCTTTCAATCCAATTTCTCTTCCTGACCCAGATTCTCCCAGTATGAGAGTGGTAGTGACATAATGGTTTTAAGCTACAGATACCTCTTGTCAAATTGGATTAGCCAGACTTTGGTAGGAAAGAGTAAAAGTCACATCCCATTCTGAGGAGATTAAAACTCACCACAAATTTTCTAGTTAAGTTGATTTATGCCAGTTGTTCATATTGAACATGGAACAGTAGCAGCCAGTCAGCAGAAATCAACTTGCCGTACTATTACCTTTGGCATTGATTACAGAGGGAAAAAGAAAACTAATGATGTTTTCCTTGGGTGCTTTCCTTCACAAACAAAAAGACTCCCTCTAGCAATGAGTATTTTTACAAAGCTGCTTACAGCATACTAGGCAGTATTAATAATGAAATTAAATTATTAAATATCCATTACAGAAAAACAACGTAAATGTTTCATAGCCATATTTGTGATATAGCATTTGCAGGTGCAATTTTAGTAACAAATGAATGCAATTATAACCTGGACATTTAGGTAATTTACATGTGAAGATAATTGGATAATTGCTTGTTCTCGTAAATTAATGTTAACAAGAAACTCTTGTAGAGGAGGAAAATGCAGCTCAGAAACTTTTGATGTTTTTCCAGTGATAGTTCTCTAAAACTTTATCATAAATTCTGCTTTTGATCATTTAATTATGTTTTGACATAACTTCAGTGCCTTGCTTGTACTGAAGAAGAGAAAGAGAGGTACCGGGACTGGAACTAAACACAAGATTTACAAAGACAGCTTGGTTTCCAGTCCAAGTTCTCTTTGTGTTTCTTAAAACAGGGATATTTATACTTGCTTTTTTGAGATATTTAGAGGGATATTTCTGGTGACTCTGTTATTCAAAGGCCTTTTAAAAAAAATTTTTAAAAAAATAGGATACTGTTTTCTGTTGTTAGAGAAAATTATTCTGGAACCTTTTAAAAGAGTTTTTTGTTTACAGTTCTCCTGTCAACTGAAAGTTGTCATATTAATGTCACAAAAAGTTACATTAATTCTTCTTGATTTTTTTCCCCTACCAACTCAATGTGAAGTTCTAATACTACAGAAAGGATTTTTTTTTATTAGGTTTTTTTTTTTTTCAGATCTTGAAAAAAAAATGGTAACAAATATAAGGAAGAGAGACAAGAGTTGACCGTGTTCTGGTTATCAACATTGATTTCATGTTGACTTAAAATCCCTGGAAAATGCCTTCTGCTCCACTAGCATCACCATTTTTGTTCCTAGTATAAGAAAGATGTGTGTGACTCTGAGAAAAAATAAGCAACAAACCAAGTTTTCCTACATTTCATTTTTCCAGAGTTGCTAGTAAGCTTTTTTTCAGTTTCTAACATTCTGTGCAGCTGCATTGGAAGAATTAGGGAGAGGTAGATCATCTCTTACAGAGTCCTCCTTCTTGATAAAAGGAAATAAAAACCAGGAAACTGTTAAATATATGAAATAAACTACTGAGAAAAGCAATTACTTTTAGTCTCAAATTTTCTGGTATAGACAAAAATAGATAAAAGTTTTATTAATAACATCAGCATGTCCTGTATTCACCAACAAAAAATATGATTTAATTGATCATTGTATTCTATTGGGTATAACTTGATAGTATTTTCCTTAGATAATTCCTTCCCATTTGTGAATCCTTAGTCCTCAAGAAGTCTTGCATGAAAGAAAAAATGGTAGGTAACAGCTGGGTTGTTCGGGCTTCTGGAAACATGGTGTATGCTGGGTTCTATAGGCGTAAACTGTTACCTGTGAACTTTTACATAGGAACCTTCTATGAGATAACAGGCATATTTTCCTATTCTCACATAGTCCATTGCAAAATTGTTGTGCCTCAGTTACCATCTGGATTGTAAAAGTTTTCTAGTTGTCTAAGTGGTCAAGGTAAGAGTCATCTTGCATACAGTATTCCTGTCACAGTAAACGTCTCCATTTCATATGCTTTTGAGCATTTTCACCATCTTGTAACAAAGCTAAAAGCTTTCTCATAGAAAAATCTTTCTCATCTGCTTCCAGAGTTTACATCTGCTATGTATGTCATAGTGTAAGTGTGTTAATGCTGTATACTGTAGGTAGAACAAGAGATATTTCCACTAAAAAGTGTATCCAATTGGAAATATATTGTCCGTGCTTTAAACTGATTAGTTCTGGATCACGTATTGGATTTAAAGAAGCTGGGCAGATTAATAACAATGACCAGACCTAACCAAAATTGTCCCTGAGTTACTGAGGAGTTGTACAAAGTGTCATCCTTACAATGACAGATTTTGCAGAGTCAGATGGACCAAGATCTTTTTTCCAAGCTATGCAAATATTTACCCAGAATATTGGCTGATTGGATTTTTTTTTATTTTATTTTATTTATTTTGTTTCCCTCCCTGCTGAAATGTATTTACTAGTGATCTAAAAAGTAACCCTAGGTATTGTGTATGTGAGTTTTGTTCCCTCAAGTCTAACTGTATGTCTCATGTATGACTTCTGCCAGTGTTTCTACCATGGAATTTGTGACTACTCTTCACAAAACTGATAGGCTGTATCTCCAGCATATCCTAAGTTGATCAGGGATTCAGTTCCATTAAAAACTAAAAAAATAGTACCTCAAAATACACTTATTGCTATGCAGACAGTCACTGACTCTTGCTTAGTGAGGATTTTGATAATCAAAATCAGCTAAAATCTGAATGTAAAGGATGTAGTTAGAGGGGGAAAAAAGCAAGAATAAAATAATTTAGTCTCCATTAAAATATATATATTAAAAATAAACTTGAAGGGTGCATCTTGGGAAAAAATAGATATTTAGAATAATTCATAATCCCTCAAATATTAAACAAGAGAAGTCTTAAGTAGTGTCTTGTTTGTGGTTTGAATGTGATTTCACAAGGGCCAGCAGATATTATTTTATTTTATTTTTATTTTTACACAGCAAATTTTAATCGATTCCCATACTGCTGCAAATGAAAAATGAGAAAAGTGTGTTGGTGTGTGATCTGCAGTGTGTTTCCAAGACATGTCTTTCACAAAAAGCGCTTTATTTCAGTCAGTAGGAGCAAATAAGTCAGAAGGCTTGTTTGAACCACCACTGATTTTTCCAGTCTTTATGGAGCTCACATTCCTGCCTACCTGAGCAAAGACTATCAATCAAAACTCTGTGAATATTAAAATAAACAAAGCAGTCAACAGCAGTAAGAAGGACTGCTTTCCTCACTTCAGTCTTTTGACACAGTTTATGGATTAATGGACTGTATGATCAGTAGAATATCTAATTTTCCTAAGGGGCAGTGCATTGAGCATTTACTGCATGAAACTTAGATCACTAACAGAGCACAAATGCAGAGGTCTTTGAAGAAAAGGATAAAATCACTGGTACAGAACATATCTCAGATATGTCCCAAAAGATATACTATATGAATTGAGGGAACAGTAAATCTCCTTTTCAGTATTTGTGCATTTCAAAAGGTTGTACATTGTCACACATTTCTGTCTCTGAGAAGAGAAGAAATAACAAGTGTGGTGTGGGATTCAGGGTTTAAGAAGGTAAGGATTTCATGAACCACTATCAGCTGCTGATCCAGATTAAGCTTTTTAAGGTCACAATTATACAAAAGGTTAATGCCTCATAAAGCAAAGAGCAAACAGAGCATGAAAAGTCATTCAGAACTATGGGTTCTGAAGCCTAATTTTTCACTCCCTCCCACTGGAGTAGACAATTGTTTATTTACCTTTTAATAATAATTATTATTATTACTATTATTATTATTTTATTTTCTTACTGAAAACTGGAGGTAACTTAATGAGGTTTATCTTTCTGGATAGGAGATCTCCTGAAGAGCAAGTGAAATTTTCATGCTGAAGTCCTGGCCTCTTTGGCCTGTCTTGTGAGTTAGTTACTATTTTCCTAGTCAATATGGCAGTATCACTGACCAGTAATTCCAAGACTTCATGTGTATGCATATGAAATACTTCATGCATTGCTATTAAGAAGCACCTACCCAGAAGAGAAAATAAAAAAAATGTTTCTGCAGTAATCTTTTTTTTTTTTTTTAATTTCTTGGATTTTGTGGCTAAGTAGGTTTGGACTATTGACATGTTGTTTCATTCCGAGAAGTACAGAGCATGCTCAATGTCCACTGAGAATATTGCTTAGAAAAGCCTTTTCTAAAATAAAATGTTAATGAATGGATGAAAGTAAAGCATAATTTCTATAAAGAAATAAGCAACTGCTTAAAGTCCCAGAAGTAAACACTTCAAAATAAGTATATGATTAAACACCTGATTTGAAAGTTGAATCTCTTTACGAAGTCTTGATATCTTGATGTAGACAAAAGCAGAAAAATGTAGACATGTAGGTGAGTAAGTATGGTAAGGATGACAGTGTAGGTTTTTGTTTTGGTTTGTTTTGGTTAGGTTTGTTGTTGTTATTGTTGTGGGATTTTTGAAGACTAATGCAAAAGAACTTTTGGTTAAATAAATGTTCTGCTTGTACAGGGTGTATGGTCATATTGATTTATAATTAGGGGGAAATGAAAAATAGCCAGAATAGTAGGGAGAAAAAGAAAAAATAATACAATAAATAAAAAAAAAAAGAATGATTTTTTTTCGTACAGTACCACTGAAAAGATTAGTGCCAGATTACCCCTCTTTTCTGTAGCATAAATCACAGTATTTTTGTAGAAATCATACTGGTTTTAATATATTATCTATAAGTAAAGGTGAGTTTTCCCCCAATACTTTTTATTCCACTGTTTAGGGCATAGTTCATAGTCAGATACACTTCTGATGAGAAAACAATCCAGAAACTGTCATATGAAATTAACAGCTATTAATGTGTTTCAGCAGAATACTAACGTTGAAAGAGTATTTCTGAAAAATCATTTGAATTTCAGAGTAATTCTTGGAAATGCAAGCAAAAATACCCTTCGCATATCTGTAGGATCACTACATTTTTTCCTTCTTCAGTGTGCAGTGCAAAATAGTTGTACAAAATGCATATACACTAATATAGAAAGAATATTGTATTCTCTTGTGTAAAGTATTTTACTTTACATTTGCATTATAATTCTCAATATCTCTTATGGCAGGACTGCAAAAGAACTCGCCCAGATTACAACTCTCATGCATTTTACTTGGCTTGCAGACCAATTTTTATCCGTAGCACATACATCTCCTTGAGAAAATCCATCCTGTAATGAATTGTTGCCATTTATGTAAATGTTATTTTCTAATTGTTTGTATTCCTTTTTCAGTTAGATACATTGTCCTCCACTTCCTTGATTTCAGGAAGCAGTTTGTTCCAGGAGTGTGAGAATGTAGAATGTAGGTTGTAAACACTGAGGTCCTGAAATTTCAATCATAGGTTACTGTATTTAAATGTCTTTTTCACCTTGGTCAAGTGGTATGTTTTTTTCTCCTCAACTTGTACACTATTGTAATGATTAATATTTTAAGGAAAGTCACCTTTTTACATACTTTAATCTCTGGAATGCTAGATAATGACAGACTTTTTGCATGATTGAGCATATTGTCCGTTCTAGTTTATGTATCCAATTTATGTCTGAAATGCTATAGAGGTTTCTTTTACACCATGCTTTCATGTTCAGATAGCCTCTTATATTCTCCATTTGCTGTATGCCAGTGAGTTACAAATCAGGCTTCAAATCACAGGGGTTTTTGTTGCCTGTAAATTTTCTTGTAAAGAACATTCAGAATTGGAATTTTGAACCTGGCTGCAGTTGTATGTTAGGAGAAGAACATTGGTTTACACTAATGAATGAGCTAAAAAAAGTCTATTTTTTAATATACTAAAAAAGTGAGGGTGAATTTTTTAAATGATTCTTTACTGTTAGGGCAGTACATCCAGCATTGTTGCTGCCTGACCTTTCCTATATCTTGTTTCTGTTCCCATCTGAGATAACTCAGTGTGCTCTGACATTTGTCAAACTGCAAAAAGCCCTAGGAATTTTTCTGTCTGTCTCCTGGGTAAACTCACTAAGCCGTATCTCCATTGTGATAGGTGGTGCCCAGCCAGCTTGACAAAGAATGTCAAGAGGCTTGAGAATAGCAAAGAACCTGTTGCAGAGACAATGTTATGATAAATGTATCTCTGGTCATGCTAAATTTCACTGGAGTAAAAATAACCTACAGCTGTATCTGTGAGAGCTGAAATAAGGGTTGGTGAATCAAATGTGCCAAAATGTATTTCATTGTAAGTGGCTAACAGCTGGTTAGGAATGTGGGACACCCAAACTGAAGATTTTAAAACTATTTTCTTACCTAGAGTTAGGGTCCTATCAAATTCCAGAGCAATTCATTTAAGTTTCTTCATTTTCAAAACAATTTGCCAGTTGCTTCTCTAATTAAGATAAGTAGGAACTTTAGCTGTTTGCCAAATTTGAAAATCAAGTTGATTTTACTCACGTTTTCTTAATCCTAACTTCATTTGATGTAAATTTGTGAGATAATACTTAGAGACACCTAAATGTAAAATGGTCCTGTGTTTTACTTCTCCATCCCTAATAAGCTTCTTGTGTGACCTTATCTTCTTTGGTGTGGCTTGACATTTCAGAAACTTGTTTTGATAATGTATTTCTCTGTTGATCAACATGAGGTCATGCAAAACACTTTGGAATAACCCTCATAAAAAAATGCAGATAGTAAGGATCCAAAAAGACACATCAAAAACTAGATCCCTTTAAAAGAAACGTTTGTCCTATTTGTTGTAAATTATTCTGTAAGATTTAGTAGTAAACCTACAGTCCTGTGTTGAATACCTTAACACAGTGGTTGCATTCCTTTGAAGGAATGTGGTCGAAATTGCTGCCAGAATGCAAATAGTACAAATATTCAAATTTCTTTCTTCTGTCATACATGTAACTAGTTTTTATTTTCCAAGATAATGACAGTGGGTCTTAAGTAAATTACTATTTTGACTGTGATTTATAGATTCTTGCATAGCAATTCAAGATAAGATGTTTGTGTTCGCTTTACCACTACTGACAGCTCTGGAGAGACTTTGAGATAATTACTGTAGTATTATTATAATATGTGTAATTTCTTGAGGTTCTGCTTCTGAAGTGATAAGAATAATTAAATAATAAAGGTTATGCATGTAATGAGACAATCACCTCTCATTCTATCTTGTGCTCATATTTTTAAAACAGTTTTTCCATCTCCCATTCCCTGTCCTCAGGGGTATAATTATAGCAACAATATTCCTCCAGAGTTATATTTATACTCTTATCAAACTCCCTGTTTTTAAGTGCTAGCATAATAAAGAGGGTGCAAGGAGGCTATTAGTAGCACTTTATAGCAAGTTCTGTCCTTTTCTTACTTTTCCCTAAAAAAGAGTGCATCTTTATTTTTAGGTTAGGTATTTTTTTCTTCCTGTGGTAAAGTTCACCAGTATGGAGATCATCAAGATTTTTTTCAGTTGGGGAAAAAAAGAATATCTGACATATGACTAAAAAACATTTTACAACAAAACTGAGCTCAATGTGTTGGTTATGTGGGATAACCTGTTTCTCTGGTTCTACACCAGGCAGTGTAGACACCCCAGTAGAATTCACCTTACTGGTAGTACTTCAATTGTTGAAAAAATCATTGAAAAAAATACTTTTTTTTTTTTTTTATGGTTTTAAGAAATTAGGATTGTAGGATATATTACTGATGTTACTAGCTAAACTGCTGTTTTAATTACAATTCTAGCTGGGAACATAGAAATATGAGAGAGTTCTACAGTTATTTTAATTGTTCTCCTTGTTGTTCAAAGTTTATACTTTTGTATAATCTAGATAGAAGAGACTTCGCTCTAAATTAGCTAGTTTGGGTACTGGTAATGGTGTACCAATGACAAGACAAGATTCCTTACATGATAACAGGTTCAGTATCAAACTGGTCTTTCAGCTTTCACTGAACTCTGCTAATCACAAGCATGCAGATTTCATTACCCTATTACCTGTGTGAAACTAATGGAAACATCTTTGCACAGCAGCAAATTGCCATTGCTGGAATGCAATAGAGACCTGATGCATTTTATTTTGTGTCTACATTCCAAGCAAAACATTTGTTTAAACTTTAAGTATATACTTTAAATATATATGTACAAATTATGATGCCTATTTCCTTACAATAATAGCTTTGTTCAGGATATTGTAGAAAGGCTAACCAATGATCATTATAGGCTTGGTCAGTGCCAGCACTGATGGCCAATTTGCCAGCTAATCAACCAATATGAAGTTGAAAATTCTTAGCATTCCAGTAAGCCAGTCAGTAAATGAAGTGATGAACATTTTTGGAAGGGATTATTACTGTTCTAAACTATATTTACTGATTTGCAGTATATACTTCCTCCTTGATGTTTGCATTATGAGGCAACTATCTCAGAAATTCAGTAACTCCTATCTGTTTACCAAGCAAATCTCTACCAGTCATAATGCCAGGCATATTAGTTACACTAACTAATTCTTATCAACTGACGCAAAAGAATACTTCCCTACTTTTCCTGCTGATTTTATTTTTATTTTTATTTTTATTTTTATTTTTATTTTTATTTTTATTTTTATTTTTATTTTTATTTTATTTTTATTTTTATTTTTATTTTTATTTTTATTTTTATTTTTATTTTTATTTTTATTTTTTTATTTTTATTTCTTTGTATCAATGGTCAAGCTTATGATTCATTTCTACAGTTTGCTTAATCTCAGTTTAAAAGAAGTTATGAATTATATCTGAGAATATGAAAAAGGGAGCCTAACAGCACAGGTTTGATAACCCTGGGGATTCAAATGCTACTTTCACTTTCTGGCTGACCTTGAGAAACACTTTATTACATTTCTGGAGATTTAGGCTTAAACCGCGCAAAGTTTAAAATCAACCCAGAGTTTAACAGGAATTCTGACTAACTCTCAGTCTCTCTACAAAACTACTGCATTAACTCACTCTGTCTCCAGTCCTGTTTTCACTCATTTTATCAGGAAAGATGTTCAGGAAGGTACTTCATTGTGGCTGAAGCACTACTGATTAATTAACCCTATTTTCCAGAATCTCTTGACCTTATCTTCAGTACAAAGTAATGGCATGCCAAAATATGTCTGCGAAGCTAAGCTAGATAACTTAATACTGACCAGAATTTTGTGATTATAGACAAGAACAGGCTACTCCAGTGAATGTTAATCTGAACTTGGACCAGAATTGTGTCATAATTCAGCTGACCATGTGTTCTTTGTCTGCCTCAGGTACATGATTACGGTCAGTCTCATGAAAGCTTATGTGGTTCTTCATAACTGGTCTAACATAAAAGTTACTTTTACTTACTACAGTAAATTTCTGTAGTAAGGCAAAAACAGAGATTTTCATCTTTCCTCAGGAATGCTGCTTGTCTTCAGTGTTTTGATATCTACATCTCCAAGTCAGTCTAAAATTCATGAAAAAAATAAAAGATTTATTTACATTTATGTGCTACAGATTTTCAAAATTCCTTCTTCTACATATTCTGTATATTTATTTTATCATCATTTGTTGAAGCACTCTACCACAATTAGTTAACACACATTGTTACAAATAGAAGAACTGGGACACAAAAAAGCTAGGGCCTAGACTGTCAAAACTATTTAGTGGCCTTATTCTCACTGATTTCAATAGCAGTAAGTGACTGTAGGAGAGTGAGATAACGATATTTAAAAATCTGGACCAAGTGATTTAACTAAGAGCATACCTGAAGTATGTGGTACAACAACATAGTAAGTTTAGTCCCCTCACATTGAAGACCATGCGATAGGAGCAGAGGGAATGGCTTGAAGCTGCAACAGGGGAGGTTCAGGCTGGATGTTAGGAAAAGTTTCTTCACTGGATGGGGGGTTGAGCACCGGAACAGGCTCCCCAGAGAAACGGTCATGTCCCAAGTCTGCCAGAGTTCAAGAATCATTTAGGCAATGCTCTTAGACATCTGGTCTCATTTTTAGGTTGCCCTGTGTGGAGACAGGAGTTAGCCTCAATGATCCTTGTGGTTCCCTTTCAACTCGGGATATTCTATGACTCTATGCATTTCTTTTACCTCTAAATTCATTTACTAATACCTAAAGTTGATTTACTATTGTTACCTGTCAGTCAAATGGAAAGTTTTTATCTTTGTGTTTTATAAGATAGAAAAATATTGTAGCTTTTGTGATATAACAGTTTTTATTTTATTTTAAGATTAGTTTCAGGGTGTGGTCCCAACAACAGAATTTCTTTGTTCTTCTTAAATTTGCTGCTAAGGACAGGTTCAAGGTACAGCTTTTGTTCTTCAGCTTTGTCCTGAAGTTTACTTAGACATATTTTAAGTCACTATATCAGATTGTCATTGAAGATGGCCTACTCAATATGTTTCAAAAGCTTTATTTCAGGATATGAAATGTCTTGAGTCATAAAATAAAGCCTGAAAGACTACAGATTTAATGGCTAGCTTAAGTAGTTCCATTATTTTCTTCCAGCATTCCATTATGATGAAGTATCAATTTTAAATACTGAGGAAATTCAATTTTATTAACATGGTTCTTGAATGAATAAGGGCTTGTCAATGTGTTTTTTTCATCTCAACATTAAGAGTATGTATTTTGTCAAGCTTCTATTATGTCATTAGTGATTTTACTTCAAAAGTAGGCTTAACTGCCTTTCATGTATATGTACCAATGTCTTGAGATACAGGACTCTAAACATATATTTCCACACAAGGATGATGCCTTAATTTCCAAAATGCCCCTCATTTTGGTATCGCACCTTAAAAAATGTGTTCCTATTTCTTTAATAAAATATTCATAGCAATAAAAATCAGATAAATTACAGAAACACGCATAAAACAAATCTTAAGAAAGATATTCTTTGGGCTATCAAGAATCAAAGGAAGCAGAGAAATAGGAAATCAAGATTTAAAACTGAAGAGGAAGCCTTAGAGAAGTAGATATCAATTAATCAAAGTAGTAGGCAAGGTTACAACTGTTGTGAAAGTAGTTTAAGTCAATTAAAGCAGAATGTAAGATGATGAGAATAAATTAAAAACATAGAAAGCTGAGAACCAGAAGGACATTTATAATATGGAAAGGTGTTTGTGCATAAGAGAGAGAAAGAGATTTTCTCCTATTTGGCAAAAGAGTTGCGAACAATTTA
Source organism: Anser brachyrhynchus (assembly GCF_964034855.1). Lineage (NCBI taxonomy): Eukaryota > Metazoa > Chordata > Aves > Anseriformes > Anatidae > Anser > Anser brachyrhynchus. The sequence continues at coordinate 57,166,477 of NC_137695.1, read as the reverse complement.
ATAAAATCTGCTTAAATTTCTGCCACTTTGTCATATTCTGTATTTTGAAATTGGTCAAAATTGGACAGTTTTAATCAATAAAATATTAAAAGAGTGTTGACTGTTTTGCAAGGGGTTGCAGGGCTGATTATCTTTGGGTTTGTACTTTTTTAAGCATAGTACCTGATGGCTTCCCTTATCTAAGCTAAGACCATGTGACTTTATTGAAAGACCCATCCAACTGACAAGATAAATACTCACATTTAAGGGTTCTAGGAATATTTTATTTTCCAAGTTAGACACACAGCAGTAGCAAATGGAGTATAAAGTTGTTGCATGTCTTGCAATCTTCCAGCTTCATAAACACTATAAATACCATTTACTCAATCACTAAATAGATTGGTTAGCTACAAGCTAATATTGCAAGGACAGGTATTCTTTCCTCATTAAAATAACATAATTTTTCTTTCATTGTAGTTCAGACATGTTGACTTTTATGTAGCTATCTTTTGTAGCTGAAAATAAGATCCAGTTTAGATTGCAGTACTCACAACTCTGAGTGTTGGGAATTATCTAAAGACTGTATATAACCTTTTGTCTGTGGATGTTACAGTTTGTGTGGTAACTGCCCTCCCATTGCTGTTCACATTTCTGAAATCTGAGCTCTGGTGCACTGTTTTCAATTAAGGCCTTGTGCCTGGGTTAAGTACTTGAGATCCACAGTAAATAAAATCTTTAAGCTTTAAACATTTTAACAGAAGACAGCAATTTCAGCAATAAAACTAGATTAATTAGTTGGCCATATACAATTTCCAAGTCATAGATCTCCAGACTTGCATAAAATAAGCTGTATGCTTCCTGTATACCTGTCAATTAGACAAAAATATTAAAAGGGTAAAATATGAAGGCTGTTTCATTTTGTGTTATAAAAGCAAAAGTGTTGTAGTTTGCAGATAGCATCATGTTTATGGTCACACATCATCACAAGGGGTTTATTAACAGTAACCTATGAGTAGATATTGCCTATGATTTATCAACTGATGTAAAATACATGAGTCAGCCACATTTTTTCAATAGATGGCATTTGGAATACCACTGACTGCAGTCATTGAGGGAAAGTTATATGTCATGCAAGTCAGAGACTACAGTATGTGGTTTACTTAAGTCTACCATTGTATGTGACCAGTAGCCTAATGTTAAAGATACAGGTAATCTCTTTTCTGTCATTTCCTGGATTTATGTTCACATGAAGAGGTGGCATTAGGTGGCTACAGTGACTGCTACTGACTGTGCAGTTTTCTGTGAGATCCAGGCAGAAAGGAAAAACAGAACGGATTATTTCATCTTCTATTGCCTCTGTACTGACAGATCATTTATTTAGGATAAGTGTGTGTGGGGGGGGGGGGTGGAGTCAAGAAAAAGATGGAGAATAAAATGTCAAGTCCATAAGAACTATTCTCTTCAAGCATCTGCTGGCTATTGTATGAATGCAACTAATAGTATTTTTTCAGCTTATGCGTATACATAGCTATATAAATATGTATAACTATTGTCTCCTGAAAGCTAACGTATGATAAAGTATTGCCTATACTGAGTGTTTACCTTTAAATCTGTCTTGTGAGAAGTGCTAACCTTTCGGTGAACCTATATGATCCCAGTAAACACATTACTTTTGTCAGTAGCTTTTAACGGATTGAAAACAGCAGAGTTAACATCTCTAAAATACATTTTAGCCCAAGTGGAAGTTAAGAGAGGATGACTGAATTACCCCAATGTAACAGAGTATTTGTTGTGATGTTTTTTATTTGTTTGGATTTTTTTTTTTTTAATGACAGTTGAAGACATTATTATTTTAATGGGCTTTACTGTGGCACTTATAGAACAGGCCCCCAGTTATCATGATACTACATATATATATATATATATATAAAAGTTTTGTTTCTCATGGAAGAGTCAACGAAACAGCATTTTTCATCTCCTTTTGGAAAAAACAGTGGACAGTATTGAAATATCTGTTTTCAAGACAAGCTTCTAAGAACAGTAGGAAAAAAAAAATGTAGTGCCCAGGCGAAGCTGTTTGATTAGGTTCAAGAAGTGGTTCCTGGAGAGGTCCTGGCCTAACTACTGCTAGCTATACATGTGTCTGTGATGGGTGGGAATGTCCTCCCTCTTTTTTAACACTAATGGTAAATGAACTAAAAACAGAGAATGATCCCCTTCTTTTATGGTATTTTCATTCTTTTCAGTGAATGAAGAATTTCCTTTTTGTTTGTGTTTCCACTTTGTAACAAAATTTCCAGGTAGGTTGTTATATTGGCATACAGAATAATATACCACTTCAGGTATGACTATTTAAGGTTTTCTGCTGTTTTGTAGAATAGAATATGGGACAAATTCACGAGTGCATTTCAGCAGCTTTGCGCCAGTCTGGTGGCACAAAGCAGCCATGAAACTGACTTAACTGACCAGTTAAATTGGGTTTATGGCCTCCTTGGGCTACTGGAATATTGCAAAGCAGCTGGAGTACACTGCTGGTGTATCTGGCCCTAGACTGCTTTCATAATATGAAATATTGTTGTACAACTGTCCCATGGAGATCCTCTCAAAACTGTGTTTATCTAGTGATTTTGTACCTGCAAACATACATTTAAATAAATATGACCAATATGTACTGTATTAGGTAGCTTTCACAGTAGTACATCTGACGAACTTCAAAGATGATGCTAAATGCTGTCATTAGTCCTATTTCATTTAAAAGGATAGCTGACAGAGAAGTTGGATGCACCTATTATATAGTTCATATCAGGTATGTACTTTCAAAGTAAATCTCCCAGTCATTTCTCTTCCTGTATTTTGGTTCATATCATGAAACAGTTTTGGAGCATACACTTAATGCCTTTTGAATGAAGCAATGCAGAAAGCTGCAGTTTGGAAGTAGCCATGCTGCATCCCAACAAGTAATAAGCATTCAGTCCGTGGGGCTGGACTACAATTCATCCATAATAACACACACACACACGCACGCCATGCCAAAAATAAATAAATAAATAAAGTGGACTTCAGGTGTTTACCTCTAACTGTTTTATTCCAGATTAGCTCTTACATGTGTTGCACTATTTGTGAATGTACAGAGAGAGGAAAGAGACTTATCTGTGCTACTGTATACCAAGGGCCAATTCTAGGTTTACTGTAATTAATCAATTTCTTCCTTCATATGATATCACAATCAAAGTTTTTTCACAAATTTTCTGCAAGCTTTTATCTTTTGCAATGTAATTTTTTTAAAACTGTATTGTAATAAAATAGATTCCAAGTTCAACCGTCCATCAAGGACTATTTGAACTTTCTGTGGATCTAGAGTTCTTAAAACTGCGCGCACACACCAACATGTGCTCTCTCTCTCTCTCTGAGCAAAGAACCACGAGTTGAGACTTCAGATTACTGAGGCTTTATTACTGCCATGGATTATATTGCCTTTAACGCAGCCATGGTAATTTAGAGCAGGAGCAGGGACAACCTTTGCACAGTTAACTCTCAAATGATTTCATATTTAATAACTCACCAAAAAGTCTTTTTTGTGTCATATGCACCAAATACCTACTACTAAGAAGGCACATGCTTGTGACAGTTTCATGGTGATGAGCCTTAGCTATTTATCTCCTACTCCTTAGTACAGTACCACAGCTTGTTTTTGTCTTTTGTCGGGTATTAGAGAGAGGTTCAGCCAGAGATGAGCTGTCCCACTGTATAGAAAACATGAGATTTTTCCAGCTGGACATAGTAGAGAAGGCAATGCTGAAGGCATATTGAATCAACTAGGGGAAAAGACAATGTGCTGACTTATTACACAGACCACAGGTTTACTATTATTGCCCTACATACTTACATTTTAATTAACATCAGCTAAAGCCACTATAAATCTTCAAGCACTGCACATCGTGATGTGCTAATTAGGAAAATAGTGTTGCACTGAACATCGACTTCAGTTTACAAATTAATTTAATATTTTAATCATGTAGATCATATTGCAGCAATCCACTCTTGAGCTGAGGACAATGTAAATTTCATTAACAAGGTCCACATCCCCCACCCCAAAGCCACAACCTTTGGGCCAGATGGAGATGATATTAAGAAAATAAAATGTACAAACAGCTGTTAAATAATCAACTAACAGCAGATGAAATTCCAAAGCTACATGCAGATTGCCTATTCAAATAAAAGCTGCCAATAGGAAGAAAAGATAGAATCCTGTTTTACCTTCTGACCAATATTTTAAGTCTCTACCCATTATCCATGGTGTTTTATGTGTCTAGGTGTCTCAGTTTGTTATTTTAATCAAGCTTCCATCTAGGACCTTTGATTAGCTCCTTGTTTCATGCATCTTGTTACTTGCAACAAACTACATTCCACAAGCAGGAGTTTGGAAATATGACTTTGTGTGGCTAGTCTTTTCTATTTTTATTTTTATTTTACTTTATTTTATTTTATTTTATTTTATTTTATTATTTTATTTTATTTTATTTTATTTTATTATTTTATTTTATTTTATTTTATTTTATTTTATTTTGTTTTGTTTAAATTTTATTTTATTTTATTTTATTTTATTTTATTTAGATGCAAGGTGACAAAAAGCATTTACACGTTCAATTAAAAGAGATTGCCACATCTTTCTGTAGGATCTTTCAAGGAAACAGCAGATTCTGACACGGTTACATGATTTCAGATTTACATGTGTGTAATTTCACAGCTCTGAATGAAGTGAGATTTGAGTTTTAAAAACAAAATATGGCACGGAGACAAATAAATAGTGAATTAAATATAGTGTGTATAAATAAATAAATATATATATAAATTTATAAATTCTAAAAAATCTAAATATATATATAAAAATCTATAAATCTATATAAATAAATAAATATAAATGAATATAGTGTATATATATATATATTTATTTATTGGTACTGAGGCCAACTAACACCCACACACATCCATACCCCAACCACTGTAGCTTAATGTAGAACAATGGAGCCAGGAACCTCTTGGGAACCATCCCTGACTCCCTACCTACTGAATCGTGTCCAAATTGTATGGGAGAACATGAGTTACCCCAGGCTAAAGACATGCCAGAGACTTTGCATATTGTTTAACTATGTAAACAGTAGTTCTCCAGTTCCTGAAAATACTCAGTGGTATTGTTCAACCTATTACCAGAGATGCAGCCATGGTTTCTCTGTGTAGGTCTTCCAGCTATGCACTATGGGTTAATCACATTTAGCAGAAAGTCGGTGTTGTTACACTATTAGAATCTTATTGATGACTAGTTTCTAGATTTCATTTATTAAGAAACAAAATAAAAACAAAACAAAACAAAACAAAATAAAATAAAATAAAATAAAAGCATGCTTTTATCAACAGTATAAAAATAAGTAAGTCAAATTCTCGAGTGTTCAGAGTCTGGCTATCTGTACCAAGATCTTGCAGGTGTTCATTATATACCATTTACTCTAAGTAATGGATTCTTACAGCTCACAAGTGTCATACAAATTTTGTGAATTTATAGGGCCAAATGACATTAAATCTATGAATTACGGGCTATTTTGATAGCAACATTGAGACAGAAATCTGTTTTTCATGATACCACAAAACCATGTTCTGAATGTAATAGCTAAATTTGATGATGATGAAATTTTCTTTTACTATGAATTTTACTTTATAAATATAAAAACAAATCTGAAAAACTCACAATAGATAAAAAAAATGTTTAATCTGCAGTGAGTTTTTGATCAAATCGCATTTTTATAGCTTTATCTTCTATGTAGTTTACAGATGGCTGTACTTTCACATGGGAAAAGACTGATTTATACAAACATATTTTTAAAGATAGATCAAAGAGAAGGAATGGTAGACAATTAATGAGAAGCAAAACAATGTAGCAAATCACTAAACACAGTTAAGGTTTCTTAAGGAGCAAAATGCCAATTTTAGAAAATTGCCTTTCTCAGCTTCAAAACCTGAGTTGGTATCCAAAACTGAAGAGACCTGTCAGTGGAGAGAGATGTTGAGTAAAATTAGCCTCAGTTGCTATGCTACAAACATATTTATTCCTATTAACGTCACTTAGTTCTGTATTAACCAGACAGTTTTAAAATGGCATTCACAAGCTTTTTGTTTGTTTTTTCAATTAAACTGTTTGTTTCACTGCTTGACATCAATCTGAGAGACATACATTATTAATAGTGAGGTTTCAAAGAGTTTGTGTTTATTTTTGGTGTACAGAATAGCGTTGTTTAAAAAGACCACTTTCAAGAAAATAGTGTCATTCTAGCCATAGCCAAGATTTTCAGGATCTTTTTATTCCGAATTAACACCAAGTCTAATATTCCAAATTACCAGGCAGCAATTAAGAAAATAATACATCCTTAAGTGTGAACTCATTATTCCACATTTTCTAAAATCAAGTAATTTAATTTCTATGTCTAAATCTCATTTTAGGAGCTTAACGTTAGACTCTTACTTTAAATGGAAAATGATGAATGATGATTTTAATACCTGATATGTATATTCTGGTGAGCATAGGTGAACCTAGCCAATTGCCCAATAGCAGAACTTTTATTGTATTACATTATCTGCTTGAGATATAAGTATGAAAGTTAGTACATGTACCGCTCATTTCAGTCAAGTTTCCTTGGTTACATAAAGTCCAACAGTGTTCAGTGTTTCCCATGAAAAGAACAGCTGCACTATTCTTTGGTAGTTCTTGAGTGACAAAAAAAAAAACAAAACAAACAAAAAAAAACCTTGCAAACAGTAAGGAGACAAATGAAAAAAAAATACTATAACCTTATCTAACTTTCTCTGTCTTTGAAACATGCAGCCAACAACAGAATTTTGCAGTTCTATTCCAGTGTAAGCTAATACACACCTTCAAGAAAGCAAGACTTAATGCAACAGTAAATATGAATTTTTCATTTGTTTTGGTGGATTGTGTTGTTTTCATTTGTTTTGTTTGTTTGTCTTATTGTTAAACCCCAAGTCTGAATCTCCACTCACCTGGAGTTTGTCAATATTCAGAATTAAAGTGTTGGTTCAAGCTTGAAAGTAACTCTGTGTTGGACAAATCACTACCATAGTGTGGTAATGTGATCACATAATAGTGATAATGATAATAGTATTAATAATAATAATGTGTAAGAAACAAGTGATGCACAATGCAATTGCTCACCACCCGCTGACCGATGCCCAGCCTATCCCCGAGCAGCCAGCCCCCCACCCCAGCTAGCCACCCCTATATATTGTTTAGCATGACGTCAGATGGTATGGAATACCCCTTTGTCCAGTTTGGGTCAGCTGTCCTGGGCCTGTCCCCTCCCAGCTCCTGGTGCACCCCTAGCCTGCTCGCTGGCAGGACAGAGCGAGAAGCCGAAAAGTCCTTGGCCTGGTGTAAACACTGCTCTGCAACAATTAAAACATCAGCATGTTATCAGCGCTCTTCTCATCCTAATCCAAAACATAGCACCCTACCAGCTACTATGAGGAAAAATTAACTCTGTCCTAACTGGAACCAGGACAGTCTATTAGAAGCTCTTTAATACATTACGTAAAACAAATTTTTGTTAGCTATGTGCCACTTCTGGGCTACTGAGTTGTTTCTAGAACATGAGGGATAAAGATATCATTCGTTGTAGTAATAAAGACGTATTGACATAGATAGGTTTTGTATAAATCCCTTTTTCAAAGACATATTTGTGAATAACATATGGTGTTAACACTTCTACTAGAGAATAGTATTAAATTTTGAGCTACAAAGATTCCCATGGTTGCCATGAACCAATGGAGAATAACCATTTAATTATAAAACAGATCTAAATAAAAATGAGGTAAACAATTATCTGTCTAAAATTTTGCTTTCACCAGCCGTGCATACAACTATACTGTCTAAAAAAATACAATTTTTAATGTATTCTTCCCCAGAAGAGAACATATTTTTTTTTCATATATGATGTGTAAAAATCCCACTCTAGAGACTATACACATATAAAACATAGGTTATACAGTCAATTGTTCTACGTATTGGCTGTGTTCAACAGTATTACAATATTTGATTTGCTGTTCTATTGGTAAATCATTTTATTTATGACCATAACACATAAATGTCAAGTGAGTTAGGAGGAAAAATATTAAATTAATTACAGATGACAAAGGATGGTATAAATGATCCTTCACATCCTCTTTGCTCATCCAACTGTAATGTCATTTAATTATCCTTAAGAACATAAGAAATCTGAGAGCAAATATCGGTGAGAGACACTGAATGGACTATTTTGTACATTTTCTTACCCAAATCCACATTCTGTTCTCATAATCATTTTGACCCACATGGACGACAGTGTTTCCTTTAGTCAGCTTTCTCTGCAGTAGACCTATTCTAGAGTTCTGCTTGCATGAGCTGACATAGAACCGAGCTGAACTAAACCCAGTAATTGCTGGAAGCTGTTTCACTAAAATATAATGGGCCTTGTTTCTAGGAACCACCTTCATTTCTTAGCATTTACCTCTCTGGACTCTGTAATAGGCAACTGTTCCCATGCAGTTCATGCATGTGCATGAAGATACGAGAGACTCGCAGGTTTAGCATGAAGCACATCACATAAGCATGAATTTCTCTTGTTGAAAACATTTAACAAAGGTGATAAAACTAAGCAATAATTTGCAAGGGCATTCAGAATATAGATATAACTAAGTACATAAACAGAGATTTCTTCCCAAAAGCATAGCCAAGAGTGCTGACTATTAGCAGAACATTAATGGTAGCATTTTTAGTCTAAATAACAAGTAATTAGCCAAGGACATTAGACAATAATGAGAGCTAGTAATCATTTTTTTATCAGGGAAATTAGACGGGACTCATTTTAAAACAACATTTAATGCAAACAGCTTAATAAATATGTAAAAGGTAGAAGTTATGCACAAAACGAGATGTATTCTGCAAGCCAAAGATAATTACTGTATCTTGACTGTTATGCATGAAATTGTATAGTGCAATTCTTGTCTCACTTCTCCTTCTTGTTCATGCTTAAATAGTAACATTTTGTTGGTGTTTCCAGATTACTCAGCTTGGTATGTGGAATGAAATAAAATACTGATTGGTTTTGATAAAGCTCAAGATTTTTTTTTATCTGCCTTTTTGATAAGTGATCTTTAAGAAGATTCATGAAAATGTTTTTTCTATGATTTATCATTTATTATTATTATTTAGACAAGAGCACAAGGGCAAAGTTGGTATCTTCTTTTTCTCTCTAGGACTGAATAAGATGTCAAGGAAGCTGAATTTATACAGGCATTACAGGTATCCTGGCCTCAGGGTGCCTAGAGGAAACCTATAAGCATATGTTTTGTGGTCTTTTGTTGTTGTTGTTGTTGTTTTGTATTTTTTTCATCGGCATAAATCTGTTTCTTGAAACTGATGATGAAGTGTGATGGAAACTGGTTATAGTGGCAGTACCACTCATTTATTTCAGCAGAATCATAAGTGGGACTTAAAGTTGTTGAAATGAATGGGCTTACTACATGGAAATGCCAGCACATGAAGAGTTCAGAATTCACAAAAAAGTGAAAACATTTACATGCTGCTTTTATGTGAACTGACGTTTCTTTTCAAAGGATCCCTATTCTTTGTAAATAGATATTCAGACTATACAGAGTCACTTGATCCTCCAGTGATGAGAAATGTTGTGAGCACTTAGTAGCTCAAAATTGCACACCCAGAATTTAACAGATGGAAGTGCACCTGAAAGTAAAACACTCCTTCAATATTGCACCTATAAGTAAAACACTCCAGCATAATTCCCTGACATGATTAGGATAGCCAGCATTGACACTGTGCAGAAGCTGTCATTCTCCTTGATAGGAACTGGTGAGCACAACTGTAGTATAATCATTCAGTATGAGGAAAAGGCTTTTAAATAAAAACATCTTCTCTATGTATCTTCTAAGGTAGGCCTTCCAAATTAGGCAGACCTACCTTCTTCAAATGTGCCAATCAGAGAAAAGTATATGCTTCCTCCCTCATATCTACTCCTCAAATCACTTTCTGTGGAGATTGTTTTAAAGCTTCATTACAGAGCTATTATTCTGTGATGTGATGGTGACTGGTGACAAGAAAGCTGAGGGAAAAGCCAAAATAATGAAGCAGAAAGTTCTCCTTCAATTACCCGGTAGCAACACTCTAGTATTTGCTGAGGAGTGGCTTAGCTTGAACTATTCTATTCATTCTGGATGATCTTCCAAGAAACCTCTCATTAATCAAGCCAAGCTATTTATACCCTAAACATGCCAAAAAAAAAAAAAGAAAAGTTTTCAAGTCCTTATTAGTCAGTCCCTTGTATTGTACCTTCACTAAAGTAAAAAATATTATAGACATTCTGTGTCTATGCCTAGAAATATTGGTATTTGCGTTACCTTATAAAGAAGTTGAATAGGTCAACAGTAGCATCAGTAGAGCTCTTACCAACCAAAGACCAAAGGTGATTAAGTCAAATCGTAGCCAGTCAAGACATACTAAAGTTGGCAAAGGTTTTGGCTGCAGGTGTTTTAAGTATTCTGTGGCACACCTTGAGCAGCTTCGGTAGATCTAAGCCTCAACACATTTCCCTTCACTTGTTTGACATATCATCTCAGGACTAATTTAAATCAAGCCTTTAGAAGTTTAAAGGAGAATATTAATTCACTTATCTCTACAGTTCTGATGCTACCATAATTTTTTTCCACAGATTGTTGCAATATATTTAGTGAATACAGAATTGGAAATTGCCAGCCTATATTGCCCAATCCTTTCCTATAAAAATACTTCTAAATTATCTTTTTTCTTTTGGTGACTAAACAGACCTGAATATCAAAAATATCTTCAACACATATGAGTATTTAAACAGAGAAACCTATTTCTACAGACTATTAGGGACCTGAATTTCGTCTTCCATTTTCTGAATTCACTTTGCTTTTAGCAGCACCAGCACAGTTCATCCAAGTTACCTCATCTGTGCTAAGCAGAAGGCTATGTTTAAAGTTAGGATAACCTCTTCATTGTCTGTGATTATAGGGCATTCTTGTGACTTGAGTACCACATATGGCTAGTTCTTTCCTTCAGTTTGTTTTTACTGTAATATTAAACTGAAATGAATGGAGAAATATTTATAAATGCACATTGTCTGTCCACTGCTCAACTGCATTAATATTAATTCCTATTTTTTGAGTGAAACTAGCTTACATCTAAACATAGTCTTCCAGGCAAAAGCAGTGAAATAGATCGGAATTAAAAGATATATATGTGCCAAAATCTGATTACACTCAACTTTGATAGAGTTCAATATTTATTTTTTACCTTTGCTACATTTTCTTCTGGCAAGTACACTCCCATTATTACAGTATGTCTGAAGTTTGTGTAAGCAGAAAACAAGAATTAAATATAACGTTATTTAAAATTTGTATATTATGTACACCAGTACATTATTTATCTTAATACAACCTGGTGGATGCAGACTGACATGGTCAATGTTGTGGAAAATCTCTGAAAATACTCTGTGTATTGAATTTATACCTCTTATTTTGCTTTGTTTCTAAACTTTTCATAAGAACACTGGCTAATACAGTAGAATTTAACTCTATTTGGCTAACCAAATCAAGTTTGTGAAGAGTTTATCAGCACTTTTTACTTTTTATCATATAATTCTTACAGGTTAATCCTGCATTTTCTTGCTGGTGAAAAAAAAATAATAATAATAAAAATTCTACATAAACAAAAATAGTATTCAGTTTTCTACTCAACAAATAAAGTCACTACAACTTTGACAAGTAATAAAATAAATTTTATATGTTTATCAAAAAAAATAGACAAGTTTTGCATTTATGAAATACAAATCATCAAAATAGGGTTAAAAAATGGCAAAATACAACCAAACTATTTCTTAAATACAGTTTATATATGCAGACTTGAAAGTCCTAAACTTTGTCTCTTAAGAATACTGCAGCCTTTTACAACCCCAAGTTTGCACTTTATTCTGTGGGGAAATCTTTGTAGCAAGAGCTATGAATGAAAAATGCATGCTGCTTATGTGCTTGGTAGTCTCTAACAGTTTTGTAAAAGTACATTAGAAAATACAGCAACCTACAAAACTCATTATTTAAGTGCACATGGCAATCCCATGAAATGATTTGTTCATCTGATTAAAATAAGATATTTCTCTTCAATTCAAGCTTGTATTAAAATATCCTTTTCGTTAGCTATACCTGAAGGCAGTATTAAGAAATTTGCCCAGTCAGCATTGGTCATTTGAAAGAGAGAAAAAGTTCAACAGAATAGTGCTGTTTCTTCATATTCCTCTCTTTATACTGTAAAGATGTGATACTGTACAAAGATTATGTCGTGCAGAAGCAGCTACCATATTCATTTGGATGAGAATAACACAAAAATACTAGATTAATTTGTGCAGTTGCATTGTGGGGACTTAAGACTGTAAATAAATTAATAAATAATCATAATTCCAAATGCAGGGTACTGTGTTAAATAAATTTGAAAACTTAAAAATGGCTAAATGGCACTACTCCAAGGCACAATTTGACAGTGGCTGGTTAACAGACGGTGCTGGGGAATCACCTCGAAAAGTTGTAGCTGTGTACATGCTATGGTGTGAAATATAGAATCACAGAATCATAGAATCGTTTAGGCTGGAAAAGATCTCTAAGATCACCAAGTCCAACCATTAACATGGAACATGCACTCGATCCCCTCGTTGATAAAATATTGAAGAGAAGTGGCCCTAAGGGCCCTGAGGGACACCATTAGTGACTGGCCTCCATCTTGTAGATGGGCATCCCATTTGCTAGCCTGCAGTCAACAGACAATCCCTGGATAGCCAGGATTGCAGATAAATGATAGCTGCTTGGTGAGCACTTCTGCCAGCTCCCTCAGTACCCTTGAGTGGATCCCATCAGACCTTGTAAAGATTTGTGTGCATCTAAGTGGTGTAGCAGGTTGCTAACTATTTCCTGTTGGGTTGTTGGGGCTTCATTCTGTTCCCTGCCCCTACCTTCCAGCTCTGGGGGGCTGGGTACCTGGAGCACAACTAGTCTTACTACTAAAGGCTGAGGCAAGGAAGGCATTAAGTACCTCAATCTTTTCCTCATCCTTTGTCACTGCTTCCCCAGCGTCCAATAAAGAATGGAGATTCTCCATCATCCTTTTGTTGCTAATGTCGTTGTAGAAGCATTTTTATTGTCTTTAACAGCAGTAGCCAGATTAGGCTCCAGCTGGGCTTTGGCCCTCCTAATTTGCTCCCTGCATAGCCTCATGACATCTCTGTTGTCTTCCTAAGTAGTGGTCTGCCTCTTCTTCCAAAGGTCATACATTCTCTCTTTTTTTTTCTTTTTTTTTTCTTTGCTGCTCTCCCACATGGACAAAAGCAGGTAATTGTAGGAGTAAATACTGAGAGAGGTGACAGTTAATATCTGTTGTGGCTTCTCTGTTTACCCTGAAATACTCTTCTGAGTTTGAATTTTCTTCTGAAACACGTTTTGGGGATTATCTTAGTTATTCAGAAAGGAGATATTTGTTATTCTGTATGATGAACCTTTAGGCTGCAAAATTCGCTGGTAATTACACAGCTGGGGATCACTTTGTATCCTGATGGAATGAGTGATGTCTGAATTGAATATCAGTCTGGAAATATGTCTGGATTTAGACCTTAAATGTGTACTAGTAGCTTTAAAATTTTATGTTTGCAACATGGTAAAATACAGGAAAGTTTGTTCTAACATGATTTCTGTGGGTTTATTTATTTATTTATTTATTTATTATTCTTGTTATGCCTGAGTCTCCCCCCATTCTTAAAAAATAATTAAAGTGGTTGAGTGTTAGACTGCTGAATGATATACTTGTAGTAGATAACATCTCTGCAAAAGCGTGCACTTAATTTGATTGAACACATTTTAGAGAATTATATTATTTTTAATTAGTATAATTAATTAATATAAAGAATGCATTCTCTCTGCTTTATTAATATATTTTTATATATTAATTTTAACTGAGTTTGGTTCAGAAGTTAAGGCCAAACATATGGTTTATTGCTTCTTAAAATAATCAGTCTTCATTTCTTATCAGATCTACTTTGGTGTGGTAAAGAATTCAGTGGCATATTCTGAGAGAGAGGTGTGTCTTTATCCATTTCTGCACATGGGATCTTAATTCTGATGCAAGTGCAATTAAAGAATAAATTATGAAAATAAGTGAAAAAATATCACTGAGGAACCAGAGTAAATGGGATTATAAACAGGCCCAACACACCCACTTATTGGCTTTAGTATTCTGCAGACCATTTTTCTAGTCCGATGCTCACCAAGACTATATGTAGACCTTTACTCACCTCCTGTGCAAACAGACCTTTAACCCTGCACTCAAAATTGTTCTGGGTTGCATTTAACTTATTGCATGCATCAGTCTTGCTGTGACACTGGATCTTTCCTGGGCTTTGGTTACCTTTTAAGTTCAAAAGCATATTCTGTGGCAATGCATCTGTACTTCCTGAGCAACCCTCTTCTTTGCTGAAGTTTCAAGTGGTGTAATCACAATTAAATATTACAGTACTGTAAATGAGCTCCGATTGAGGTAGCTTTAGTTTTTCTTATTGAGTGATATAATTTGTTTTACCAGTAACTGGACGTTCTATGTGTGTACCAGAAGACCTTTGGCATTCCAGTTCTTTCCAGACTTTTGAGTATACTTAGATCATAGTGGGCACTTCTGCAAAATAACTGAGTATCAGGAAACGTGAGAAATAGCTCAGAATTCTTATCTATTATTATTCTTATCTTATTTTGATTGATAAAATGATTTCTTAGTGGAATCTGAGTCCAGGCAAATAATTTGAGCATAAAGTTTGATAGGGAGGCTAAAACACTTTTTTAAGTATTCATATGCTACTGCAAATCCCAAGTGGAAAAGGTGACATTCTTTTAGCATGAGCACAAAACTGTCACCATGTCACAGTATGCTGGGCATCTGAATTTATATATATACATTATACAGAAATTTGCTTCATAAGCTCCAAATAAAATAAAAATACTCACAGAATGCTTACAGATCTGTATCTGACCAAATCTATTGTATTATTAAGATTTATTACTAGTACTATTAAGATTATTAAGATTTATTACTAATATTATTACGTTTGAGAGGAATGGTATCCTTATCTTGATGTTACAGGTACAAAATGTTTTTTTTATGTGTAAATGTAATGACCAAACAGTGTTTGCCTCTAAACTAGTTATACCTTCTTTCTGTGGTATATGATTTTCGTCTTTGGTTGTAAAAAATTGGGAAAAAATTGATGGCACTGCCTGTGGAATCCTCAGATGATAAGGAGTTCCTGGTTTCTCTGGGGTATCCCAGAGCACCCCAGCATCTAGTTTTAGTTTATTTTTAGGTCAATAAATAGGCAATGATTTGCCAAAAATACAGATTATTTTGCTAGTGAAAGATAAATAGTTTCTTCATATAGGTTGGAATGATACAGTTTCTCTAAAACTATTCTGCGTGGGTGTGAGTGAAAAAAAAATAAATTAAAGGTACAAAGAATCACCTGTTACCATGACATTCTTCTATACTAAGTCTCTCTGTTATGATTTTTCTATGTATGCTTGTTCATCACCTCCAAATTTTTGTACTGTCAAAGGCCTTGATATGCTAATTCCAAACCTTTCTTCATTTTTAGATGTTTAATTGTTATTCTTTCCCCTTATTAAGTTTCATTTTCCCAAGACACACCTTATGAGGGAGAGCAATTACTGAAATAGTTTAGGAAGTAAATTAAAGGTCTTAATTCTCTGTTCATACCCTTTTCATCTTTATTTTTTCTTGATGAAAATCTTGATGATTTCTTTTTTAACCTGATCTCACCAAGAAAAAATATCCCACCCTTCTTTTTGTAAGTTCTTTTTGTAAGTTCTTTTGTAAGTTGTCGTTCAAAGGCTCTACTTTATTTTAAATAACATTCTAAATCTTATATGTAAAAGGGATAGAAAGTGGTCTGTGCTAGTTATTTATATGCAGAGCTTGAAAGGCTGAATGAAGGTTGCATTTGGACAGGGATAAAAATAACTTCAGATGATTTGACATACTTCTCTAAAATGAGTCTGAATTATTTCTTTTCTAAGAGTGAAGACATAAATCATCTCTTTCTTCTCAGCAAGGCCATAAATGTTGCTCATGTGAAGGTGGTCCTTGCATCATGCAGAGTACTTACAGAACAACTTGGAAATGGTCCATTTATGGCACAGTTCTATGAAGGATATCTCTGGTGTGTATATATATATATATATATATGTATATACCGTGTATAAAGTATTTCAATGGTTTGACCGTAGTTTATGACTGACAACCCACAGAGTTGTACCAGTTAACTGGATCCATTTTTTCTCTTAGTCCAGACAGTCTGTGGTGCTGGCTCCTAAACTGGTGAAAATCCATCCTTCCAGTAAATAAACCTGTTTTTTTGTTGTTGTTGTTTTGTTTTGTTTTGTTTTTCTTACTGGTTTTAATCCATAAATTAGAAGTACTCAGAGGGCATAAAACCATAACAATGGTGCACTGAGTCAAAAGAAATAGGTGGATTTGCATTCTTTGTCTAGCAAAAGTAGAATTAGCCTAGGTAAGAAGATAAAAATAGAGCAAGTATTTGATATTATTTCCAGCTTTCCTCAGTCTGCAATTCAAGGACTGCAGAAGGTATCTTAGGTCATATTTATTTTTTTTTCTTTTTTTTTTTAAGAAGACTTTTTTTTTTTTAATATTGATAATATCATACAGTGAACTTCTTAGTAAAAATAAGCTGCATGTAAAAGATAAGTCCTTTTGTTTCCAGTTTCCCACCTGATAATTTCATCTGATAAACCAGTGCTTTAATGTTATAAGAAACAGATCCATATTCATATTTCCCATGCCATTTATGATAATCTAATATTC
Source organism: Anser brachyrhynchus (assembly GCF_964034855.1). Classification (NCBI taxonomy): domain Eukaryota; kingdom Metazoa; phylum Chordata; class Aves; order Anseriformes; family Anatidae; genus Anser; species Anser brachyrhynchus. Next base: position 57,149,487 of record NC_137695.1, on the reverse strand, counting down.
TATCTGTATTCATATCTTATCCAGAGTGGTGAAATGCAGCTTTAGCAATATTTTTATTCAATTTCTTCTTCTAGAGGTGTCTTTATATTCCTTGGATCTTTCCCCAACCTTGCTAGATGCTCTTTTTAATTCTTCTACAACCTTTGGGAGTTGCTTTGAACTCTACAAGTGCAGTTAGTATTTAAAATGTAGGTCCATTTATATAACAGCAAAATTATTTCTTTAGTTTTGCTCTCCACTTTTTCCTTAACATTTCCTAGTACTTGAAATGCTTTACAGATTTTTTTTTTCATAGAAATAGCTGTTACAACACAAATATCTCTTACCTGAGTGTTTAAGTTCATTCAGAGCATTTTGTTGTGCATTAAGATCTTTTTCTCACAAACATCACTTTACATTTATCAACATTTAATTTTATTTCCCAGCTGCTCAATTTCATAAGATGCCTTTGCAATGCCTGAATCATTTCCTTTTTACTAACCCAAATTACTAAGTAGTAGAGTAGTACAGACGTTTTACCTTGTTCAGAGGAGAGGATGGCTTATAGCACAATACCTCTGAAAAATGTCAGCAAATTGGCTCTGTTCTCAGTGGCCATTTCTTATCTAGTCTCAATGCATCTATAGAGTCCTTTTTCCAATGCATTCTTTTGGGTTAGTTTCCAGTATTATATGAAAGCTATTGCAGCAGTGCTTACGGGAAGGTCCTATGAAAAGCCAATGGATTAGGCCCTCAAAAATATGGTACCAGAAAATTGTATACAACTTCTTAATCACTTTTACCACAGTTGATCACAAACCATCTAATTTTCCAGAAGCTTCTGTTGAAGGTGAAGTTAGGTCTTGCATTTCACAAGGGTTCTCACCCATGCCCTCTTCCCATTTAATACACACTTTTTTTTTCTGTTATGAGCAACCAGAAGGATTATTACACTTGATAATGAAAGTAGTCATTTGGGTTAATTGCAAATGAATAATCAGAAAATTCTAAGAACTACTTCAGCTATTCCCTATCTGCTTTTAAGATTTAAAGATGCTGTTCATAAGCAATGATTTCCTTCTGATATAAAATGGTCAGTTATTTTCAAACTACCAAATAAAGTACATTTTTCATTCCTTTTTCTTTTTTTTTTTTTTTTTTTAATAGTGGTATGCTTGAGAAGCAGTACATTTGGAACCAAAGCTTAAAACTTCAACTACTTCAGTTCAAAACCTGTCACATTTCTAGCCCATAAAGTTTATCTTCTCTCTCTCAAAAACATTTATTTCCCCCCATTTCCTCCATCTGTGCAAATTCCAGTCCTCCTTCCTTCCTTCTGCATAATAATCAGAGGAATCCCAACTGGTATCAGCATGCTGCCATGCTGCCGAAGGTTATTAGTGCCAATATTGTTAATTACTGATCTGGTTGGATATGTTGATTTACTGGAGGAGGACTGCTCTCAGATGCTCCTGAGGACTATTTCTTAAAAATGGTGCCTGCTTCCTTTTATCCTTTTATGATATTATTACTATTATTTATCCTGTGGCATGAGGAGATATGGTAACTAAGTACTTCTGCTCAGTTTTGGGTGTCACAGTACAAGAAAGTGTCCAAAGGAGGGTAACACACATGGTAAAAGATCTAGAGGGCAAGATGTATGAGGAGTGGCTGAAATCACTTGGATTGTTCACCTGGAGAAGAGTAGGCTGAGGGGAGACCTCATCATGGTCTACAACTTCCTCACGAGGGTGGGAGGAGGGGCAGGTGCTGAGGTCTAGTGACCAGCAATAGGACCCAAGGGAACAGCTTGAAGCTGTGACAGGGAAGGTTCAGACTGGATATCAGGAAAAGGTTATTCACCGAGAGGTTGGTTAGGCACTGAACAGGCTCCACAGGGAAGTGGCCATGGCACCAAGCCTGACAGAGTTCAAGAAGCATTTGGACAATGCTCTCAGACACATGGTCTGATTTTCTGGGTGGCCCTTTGGGGACCCGGGAGCTGGACTCTTTCATCTTTGTGGGTCCCTTCCAACTCGGATGTTCTATGATTCTGTGATCCTAATGTCATCCATTATATTTGAATAATTGTAGTAGTACAGGAAAATTTGAGCAACCTGGTCTAGCAGTAGGTGTCCGTGTCCATGGCAGGGGGTTGGAAATAGATGATCTTTTAGGTCCCCTCCAACACAAAACATTGTATGATTCTATGATTCTATGATTCTAAGTTAGTCTTTCAATCAAAAGGTGGTACAAAAACTGTATTTCCCGTTCTTCCCAGGAGACCTAACTCCTGGATCTCACTCTTTGACTGATGATGGTTTCTGTGTATCTGAGCTGAAGAGCCTTCAGTTCCCTAGACTGAATGTCTTATCCTCCTTACATTGGTTTAAGAAGGGCTGTGTTCGTTGCTCTCAGTGGTGTTATATGAGTGAGATGAGAACTGTACCCTGAGTATGTGGGAGGTGAAGAACAGGAAAACTTTAGGTGAAAGAACTGTTACCAGCAAAATCAGTATGAGCTAGGAAGAGGTTTAAAATATAAGAATTCACATGCAATTTAAAACTATTGGAAATCTCCCAAAATAGCTTCCAGCTATTTTAAGAAAACATCTTTTTATTCAGGGTTTAAAAAAAAAAAAAAAAAGTAATAATTTATGACACCCTGCAACAATACATAAATATAAACCAAAAACAATAACAAATCAGGCATTATGTTTGAATAATGGGTGTAGCTTTCAAATATCCTTCTCCCATGGGTGAATAAGGTTTTCATTTGTGTCCCTAGGCAATAAAGAGGCATTTGGTTGCTTTACAGACAATCTTATCTACATAAAACAGCACACCTGCCTGTTCAGTGCCTATTCTTCCTGGCTTTTAGCACCTCGGTTCCCCAGACAGAAGAAATTTCCCTCCCTATCTCCACCCCGTATCTGTTTCAACAGATTATAGCTTGCAAAGACTGATCCATTTTAAGGTGACAATGTCATATCAAACTTCCCTATTTATGCTTACAAGCACTTCATATTGAACAGTCACAGGCAGAACAGGCAGATCTATTTCCTTTCTTCCTGGACATGAAGACCGCTTGTTCGCTATTTTAAACCAAATCCACTAATAGAACAGAGAGATGCAATCTTGTTGAGACTTCTTTGGCTGTTGTGGAGGAAGGACCAGTGGCAGCCCATGGTGTCGTGTGCCTTTCTATACAGCCAGCATTTCTCCCAGGTCAGTAGGTAAGGGGAGGGAGGAAAGAAGCACTGCTTGTGAACCACTGCATGATCCCCTCAGGACTCACTGCTTAAAATGTTCTCAGTAGTGAATTGTTAATGATATACAGTAAGGGCTCTCCTGACCTAGGAAAGCATGGATATATGTTCTCCATAAATAACCTGCTCCTCAGAAATGCACCGCCCTTTTAAAAATGATGCACCTTGAGAATCTACATCTTTGGGTCATCCATCACTTGCTATATGGGAGTTCTGTCCCACTGTGGTCAGCTCCCAGGGGCCTGTTGGCCTGGTGCTCTCACCCTCAAATTGGCAAATAATCCTGTCACTAAAATAAAGGAAAGGGGGGCTAATAGCGTTAGTGTTTCAAGAGAGCAGGCCCTGTGGGGACTCAGAGGTAAAGAAGAAATTGTAGATTCTTTCAAGCCTTGCAGGTAGATTGCGCTAATGCTCTATCACTGGGGAAGGCATTGTTTGGGAGGTGGGGGGTAGGATTTCAGAGTGAAAATATTTTAAGCTTTCTGTAGATACATTATCTTCTGCAGTTTGAAATGGGCTACAGTGGAGTATAGTTCCTTGGCACCATGTGTATGGTGAGTAAATTTCACACATTAGCAATGAAAAATGCAGTGCAATGGTCATGGCTCCTGCTGTGATATAGTCAATTCCTGCTGTGATACATTCAAGTTTTTGTATCCTGCTTTTTATGTAGCCATAATTAACATGTCAGTTCTAATGACAAAACTGATATTTGAAGGTCAGAAATTACAAAGAATCACATTTTGACAGGCTCTGTTTCTGCCATTTGCTGGAAAGAGATTTTAGTATATTGCTTAACAAATACAGGATTTTCTTATTATCTCTTCAAAGATTCAAGGATGGAGTGAGGCAATTACTCCTTCACAGAAGCTAGAGCAGCAGCAATCACCTTCCTCTGAAGTGAGAGCTGCACATCAGGCAGCAGAATGTGAAAATAGTATGCCTATCCCCCCTGCACATGAATACTGTTGCTGCTCTGGCAAAGCAAAGCACTGTAAATTCCCTTGAGGGTATTTGGCCAACCTGAGCCTGCAGCTATTTCAAGTCACCAGCATGGTGTCACAAGATGTCCACAGCTTGCCAGGAAAATAGGCGTGGTGTGCAGCCATTTTGCTCTCTGCATAGGCAAGGTTGGCAAGGTTGGTTGCAACAATAAGAATAAAGTTAAAAAAATATATGTATATACCTATTAGGATAGAGGTCTTGACAAAAAAAAAAAAAAAAAAAAAGTCTCAAACCTCATGCCTTCTATAAAAGCTCTTGCTAGCAATTAATAACTTACTTTTTTTCATTCCGAGTTTCCGAGTTTCTGGTGTTCTGTCATTATTTATCTTTCATGAGCTTACTTTATGGAGCACCTTGCTACCAGCAGTGGCAAAAAAATAATAATCTCTTATTAATATTAATTCTTTGTGAAACCTGTCACTCCAAGTTTGAAACTTATTTAAAGTTTCATTTCAGCTGCTGCACCAGGAATAACTTTGCCACTCAATCATATTTAAAAGAAGAAAAAAATCTTGTTTAAATATGGTGAAGAAGGCTTTGATTCAAAACTGCTGCAACTGCTTGAGACAAATCTTAATTTGTTCTTAACTATTCATAAATAATTCTGCATGAGAAAAAGATTCTTGCTACTGATAAACCACCTTTTTTGTAAGAAGTACTATAGTAGTTATTCACCGATTCCATGTGTCAGGTTCAGAATCTGAAACGAAGTTATTTTTTAGTAACAATGCTTGTTTGGAGCAGCGTTTGTACCCTAAATTCTCCCACAGCCAACGAAGTTCAGAAAATAAGGAGTGAAGAGCATCAAACTGAAAGTCAGACATATAGCCAAATGAAATAATGCAGTGCACTATGGTAGGAGGATATTCTGAATTACTATATGTTCCACTTACAACTTTAATATTGTCACCAGATGCAATTATGCCATTATTCCTCAAGTTTATTTTTGCTATGTTATGGGATATGCTGTTCCCTTTCTCACTTATCTTGTGCAGTTTTTATAAGCATGTAATAAAAAGCTTTGAGCTCTGGAATTCTCAAGTTATATATATCATGTACTGATGGCAGACATTTTTATATGGCAGACATTTTTCTTAGCTAGACTTTTTCATCCACTAAAATAATTCTGCCTTTGTTTTTCTTTATTACTGAATTTCAATATTATATGCCTGGATTTGAATCTGATAGATCCTTAAATCAGTCTCAACTTATTCTGCAATGTTGCTTTGCACAAGACATGATGGCGGTAGATACATCTCTTTTCATATTGTATGAGTTAATATATTCTAGATCCATCTGGAAGCGGGTGAAAAGTATGATAACACATTGTGTTACTAGCTTACAGATTTTTTAAAGTCCATTAAGAAGTTATGGGAATTGGTTTTAATTTGCAAAGCATAAAAAATCCGACCCCTCAACTATTCTGGTGCTGAGTGTAGAGGATGTGAGGCATTGTAAAATACTTTTATTAAATCTGTTATCTGAATAGTTATAGAAATTTTGCACTTTTTAATTCTTAACAATTTAGTACGAAAGTTGTTTTTGCAGGAAAAATAAAAAATGAAAACTCAAACACCTGTTGATGAAAAGAATAGTAGACATGGTATTTGGTTGTAATGAAACCTCCTTTTCTACTTATTCACCAATGTATGTCATCTACATCAGCTATCTTATTGTGGAGTATATAGTCTGTAACCCTGTTTCCTACTTCTGTGCAATCATTATGTAGTCAATTATTGTTGAGATATCATCATAGTCAAAGTGTTGTGTATTCTAGCCTCTTTCCTGGAACCATTTTTATGCATGTGTTCTTCTATGATGGTTTAAATGTACAAGTAGCCCAGAAAGATCTTTCATACTGTGGTTCCAACACCTATTGTATGTCACTGTGGCTCCTCACTGTGCGGCAGCACTTTATACTGGACCACAAAAAGAACTCCAAGTTAAACAGAAACTCTTTGTAGTGGAGATGATCGTTATTTTTAGCTTAAGTCATTCTTGTGTTCTGGACTACAGTGCCACCAGGCAAACAAGAGTCAGGGGACAGAAAATTGCAGTTGGAGTAGAACCACACAGGTGGAAATGGTGGAGGTGGACAAAGGAACAAAAGCCTCTGACTGGGAAGAAGAACCAGGAGTGCCTTTGGAACTCCCCATTGATTCTTTGAACTGGGTCTTCTGTTTACATCTGAAAGAGTCCTTAGAATGCAGAGTCAGAGGTCAGGTCATACAGGATTCCAAGTAAGGGTACAGCTCTCTCATGCACAGCCTATGCCAAACTACAGGGGTTTAACACAATTATTTTGGGATAAGAATGGAAGAAAACTAACATCAATCAGTCTCAAAAATATAATGTGAATTTTTGTTTGTTTCAAAGAAGGTTTGAGGAGTAAGAATGTAGGAAGAAATAGCACTGAGAGCTCAAGTATATTTCTACTTATGGTTGTGTTTTTTTTTCCCCCTCTTTCTTTTCATTCAGCTACACTTTTTGGTAGGAATGTGATTTTCTGCAAATGAAGGAAATTTATCAAGTAATTAGTTCATTTTATTCATAATTGTCATTAATATGGAGCCCACTAATGTGGGCAAAGGCCAAGAGGCAACAATGTAGGAAGTTCAAGTACTTTTTATGGGACAGTGAATCATAAATAGTAAAATATCCTTTTCATGTATCTTCTTTTTCCATTTTTCCTTATTTTTCTCGTAGTTTTTTTAGTTCACTTTAAAATAAAGAAATTACTCAGATTGTTAGAAATGGACATACAAATCCATTGATAATAATGCATGACTTATCTCTTTGACTTTATTTATTTATTTATTTTGCATTTTTAACAGATATACATCTTTTTGTGTTTTTTGTTTGTTTGTTTGTTTTTAAGGAGGAAAAAAATGGCTGAAAACAGGCAATTTATAATTATGGTAGCTGTTACTAATCAATGGGATATATTTTCAGAATCTTTTTTCCTAACTTGGATAGAGATTTTCTGTCTCTAGGTTTCTGTAACACAATGTTGGGAAGGAGGAGAAAAATGATTTATGAAATATTCCAGTTAACATCAGTCTTGATTTAAATTTTGGATGAATGTCTTCTTATTTTCATAGTCCTATTGACAGTCTCCAAACCCTACCAGTCATTATTTGAGGTTATATTGCCGGCATACACACACCATTGGCTTTTTCTTCCAAGAATACAGCTATTCTCCTAAGTGTGCTGAGAATAGAATGGAGTTTTGTGAGGATGAGCACACAATAAAATATAAAGGAACAGAGTTTGCTGAGCTTTTTTTAGACAAAATATGAATTATTCTCCCTTTCTTGATCAGAATCATGACCATAGTGCATTTTCTAAAACCATTTTTGTTTTTCCTAAGTGTGGAGGAAAAACTCATTTTACCTGTCATAGTGAATGGATGGTGACAGTACACTGATTTCTATGCCTAGAAAGATTAATGATGCTTCAAGAACAGATCTTTTAAGTTCATCATTCAAAGGAGATTTTTGTCACATTCCTAATGAATTCTTTGGGATCCAAGGACCTGGGAATAGATGTCATCACACAGGTTAGATTCTACATAAGAAGTCCAAACATTTATTCTAAAGGGATGGAAATATAAATCCAGCAAGGACATGAGGACAGCAGATGTGTACATAGAAGAAAAATACAAGCCAGGTACTTAGTCATATAACAGTGTCTTTTCTAAGTGTTGTAAGCTATATCTGTACTGAGCAAATTATTCACGTTTTCTGATTAAGGTTAAAACATTTTGTTTCCCCTTTTTATCCAGTTCTAACAACTTTCAAGAAGGATTCTCCCCTGACCCCTTATATAAATAGTTGGTTTCATTCAATTTCTTCTTGAATAGGCACATTTTATTTTCTTGGTACAAGCTAGCTGTTCTTCCCTCCTACCCATCCCTCCAGTGTCCATAATCCTTCAGAAAAAAAATAAATAAATAAATAAAAAATCTCTTTATCACTTGTGAATTTCTGTTCTTTTTTATTTTTCACAAGCTGTAGATTTTTAAAAAGCATATTTATTTAAAAAAGGAAAAAAAATCAACACCTACTGTGTCTTTTACTAACATGGATGAGGTCAGTTAAGTAATTCAGCATCTTTTTATGTATGCATTTTATATAATAAATGCTTCTGTTTAGAAATCAAATATCTTTTTTTTTTGGTGATTTTTCTTCTCTGAAGGTATATGTATCTTTTTATACCTATGGCCAGTAAAGGGACAAAGTGTGAATGTACTCCAACCAAAAAAGAAACAAAACAAAACAAAATAAAACAGCAACAACAAAAAAACAACCAACCTTGGGTGCTTCTTTTGTTATACTTGTACAATACAAAACAACAAATTCAAACAGGGCAAATATGCTCTTTATGAGTCTTGGTTTGTTTACATCAACTGAGGAGAAATAGCCTGTTTAAAAGGTCAAGTCCTGCAATAAATAATCTCATTGTAGGTAAACACCATTGCTATCTACACAGGCAGGCTATAATATGTAGTGATGTAGTTACAGAACCTCACAAAGAATATAATGATAAGTGATATCTGGTGCCAGCTCAGCATGAAAAGTTATAATTATGTGAAAAGAAAAACACTTGATATAACTCACATTGTATTGAGACAGTCCTGAGCATCTCTTACTATTATGATAGTCATGACATGAAATAGATGAGCAAATAGAAATGCTTCAAATATCAATTTCTATTATATTTCTTTCAAACTGTAAGAAATTTTTATCAGTCATATATAATACAAATTTGTATAGAGCTATCTCTTTTATTTAAATGCAATAATTCTCTCGTGTCAATTTTTTTTCATCAGTTTTAATTAATCTTGGGCTGTACTCATAACATCAGCTGTTAAAAAAAATACAGTAATGTATATGTTTGTATGCTAGCTGAGTCTAGAGTTTAAAATAACAGCATTGAACGATTCCTGGAAAACCAAAGTGGTGAGTTTTTACTGTTACCAAAATACTTTAGCAGTGATTTTGTTAGTATGGATTGTGGTAGTTGTGAGGAATTAGAATGAAATTGGTAGCCTGAAACTGAAAATATGATGTTATTATTATGAAGAAATGTAATATTGGAGAAATGTAAATATTGAGCCAACAATGAGCCACTGGGTTTATCAAGCCATTCTACCCATGATTAGTATTTAATTAATAAAAGCCTCAGTGGAAACAGTGAAAACAATATTTAGTTCTTGAAGAAATTGTATCAGAAATTTGGAGAGCTTGCAAGTGATTTTTTTTTTTAGCAGGATATTAGCAGCATGGCTGGAAAAAAAAAAAACCTTACC